>NC_039366.1:21952636-22695340 GCF_003573695.1 Papaver somniferum
AGTATTATTACTTCTTGTGTATCTGTTATTTACTGAATCAATTATTAGACTAAAGATAACTTAGGTATAATAGGTTTTTTATTTTATGCAATATATCTTCATGTTCTTAAGTCTTATATTAACTATCTGGTTTAAACACAAAACCTATATTTCTAATTTTTCATTAGTTTAATTTACAAAACTTAACTGTAGATAAACATTAACAATTTTTCGTTTCAATAGATTGATGGTCCTACATAAATGCAAAGGTACTTAACGAGTTACTAAATAAATTTGGGATCTATCAATTATACTAATCTCACTAATTTTTCTAGTATTGGATTGTCTACAAGTTCATACTTTTTAGACTAATTATTCCCTAATCTATATTAACTTTGCAAGACATAAGATAATTGGTTTACATACCCTACAATTTTTTACTTCACAAAATGCACACACACCTAAACAAACAAATCAATCAATCAATTAAATATTTTAGTTATTGATAGTTTTTAGTGATTAAGATTTATCTCACAACCCACCCGGTTTTAAACTAAACTAATACACTAACTGGCATTAAGAATTATCTATTGTTTCCCATGTAAGATCTAATAGTGATCTCTGATACCAACTTGTGACGCCCCAACCTAATCACCTGCTTAGCCAATAAGATTACAACTAATTGAAGCATCAAAACTAGATTAATGATCTTAAGAATCTCAGTTACATAAACTAATCCCAAAAACAAACCCACACACTCTGATATAACATAAATGAAGATCGCTCGAGTGATATTTATATAATAATGTTTTGTTTACAGAGAACGAATACATACATAAAATATAAATAAATATCTTCAGTTCGCTAAAACTTTACACTACAAAAAGGGATATCTTCACATACACCATTTCTTCTGGTTACTGAAACTGAAGTGGGAACAAGTAAGCACATCATCCCAAAGGGGGGCCCAATGAAAATATATAACTCTCAGGCAATCACTAACATGTTATTAAGAGATAGAATAATTAAAGTACAACATTATAGGAAATCAATTAACATTTTCACTTTCACTCTCAACTCAAAACGTAATATCGAAATACGACAATCATTAGTAGACAAGATAACATGTCATAGCACAATCAACATAAGAAAATCAAGTATGAGATGCATACGAATGATTTCCCCAGATAATATATAATATAATATTCGTCATGACATCTCGCAACCGGCCAAGAGGTCATGGGACCGGGTCTTGATGGCCGTGGGACCAGTAGATGGTCATTTGAGCAAACTTCCAATTGTTTGGAAAGAGTTTGAACCTAATATGAGCAGCTGAGCAAATTAGGTTAAAATCATTAAAGCACGCGGGACCAGCTGTTTGCAAGCCTCAGGGTCACCCTTGGGCGGTCAAGGGGATGTGCCCATGTCAGTATAATGTTCACGCTTCGGTCCTGAGACTTTTGTTATTTTCCGGTGCACGTTTGAGCAACATTTGGAGAAAATATGCAAAATCCATGGTTTTGCTGAAACCGACAAAAATACATGAGATCATGAAAATAATAAATAAAACAAGGAATTACAAGGTGTGGGACCGGCCACGGCTAGGGCATGGTCGGCCGGCTGACACGCGGTCCCACATGCTTTTCCCAGTTTTATATGATTTTATGTATTTTTCTCTGATTTAAAGGAAATTCCATGAAACTGGAGAGTTTGGCGAAATTAGGGAACTTCCATGAGATGGGAGACATAAATTAAAATATAAAATAGGGAATGGGAGTGTGGGACCGGCTGGCCAATGGGCGCAGGTCCCAAGGCACTCTTCCCAATTTTATGTAATTTTGATGATTTTAGATAATTATCATAAATTCAAAGGGATTTGTTGAAAATCAAGATATTTTGTTGAAATCAGGGAGTTTTCATGAAATCAGGAAACAAAACACCAAATAATAATAAAATAATAGGCGTGTGGGACCGGCTAGGGCCTGGCCGTCCGGCTAGAGCCCGGTCCCACAAGTTTTCCTAATTTTTTAATATTTTCCATGATTTTAGAGAAAATACATGAAATTAGGTAATTTTAGGGAAAATTCATAAAATCAAGGAATTTTCATAATTTGAGAAGGAATAATAAAATAATGGGACGTGAGGTATGGGACCAGCCACGGCCAAGGCATGACCAGCCAGCTGGCGGTCCCGCGACACCTTTCCCCAATTTTATTATTTTTGATAAAATCATGTGATTTAGATAAAAATACATGAAATTAGGTAATTTTCATGATTTTAGGAAAAATTCATAAAATCAAGGAATTTTCATAATTTGAGAGAAATAATAAAATAATGGAGACGTGAGGTGTGGGCCCGGCCACGACCAAGGCATGGTCGGCTGGTGCTCGGTCCAGCGACACTTTTCCTTAATTTTATTATTTTTTGATAAAATCATGTGATTTAGATAATTTCTTTGAAATAAAGGAAATTTGCTCGAACAAGAGGATTTTCATGAGATCGTGAAAATAGTAAAAATATGGTAAAATATAAAATTGGGCGCGGGACTAGTGACGGCATGACTGGCCAGTTGGTGAGCCTAGTCCCCTGGAGCTTTTGTTTAATATTTTATTATTATTATTTTCCCTTCCTATTTTGCATAGGTTACTCGTTCGTTCGTATTTTTCAAATGGTCGTTCGTGCATTCAAAATGCTGGTCTGTGCATTATATGCTAATTACACTTGCACCATTTTGTCAGGGCTTATTCGATGCTCAGATGCATGTTCCGTTGAATATTTATTACTAACCTGTGGAATTATGCTGGGAAGAACCACAGATTGAAGTAACAAAATATAACGAGGAATCATAGAATATTGCTGAATATTCAGGCGATTAATTGACGACTCGTAGAATAATGCTGGATATTCAGACGATGGCTCGTAGAATATTGCTAGATATTCAGACTATTTAAGATAATTAATTGCTGGCTCTGTACTAGAAGGGCTCCCTGTCTAGGAGCATTAATTATCTGAGGGTTGAGCAATATGAACTTGCTGGAGTGTCATATTCCTCTTGCATAGTCGGCGAAAATCTGGTTACATCCCGAAGACGTTATCGCTCTATACTAGCAGACATGCTGTCTAGGAGCCTCCCAATCTTTCGATTCTATACAGTATGAGATGTGTCGTGGCCTCATCTGAGAGACTGCACATCTTCATCTTCTCTGAGAGACTTTATCCATCAGAGGTGGCATGAGCTTTCATGCACATAGACATGAGTCTCGATACTCATCCGATTGCCAGATCCGGAGTAATTACTGAAATTGCTCAGTATTCATGAGATGTTCCGTGGCCTCAGCTGAGAGACTACACATCTACACGTACTCTGAGAGACAGCCTTCTTAGTCAGAGATTTATGACATGATCTTTCATGCTTTAATGAGAGACACGAGTCTCAATACTCATCCGGTTGCCGAATCTGGAGTATAGTTTTACAATTCTACCCTTTGTCGAAAATCCACCATCTACATTAAGTCCTCTGCTTAGTGAGGAACAGTCATGTTCCCCAGTCAGCATTTAATGGTGATTTTCCAGGTATAAAAATAAGTAATTTAACTTAGTCATAAGATAAGATATTACCGGATTTCGACTAAATGAGCAAACCATGGTTTGAACGGGAACCTCTGTGGCATAATAGAGCGTCATCCAGTGAACATAAAACCGTGTAGAACCGCTGGTTCGATGGTGGAACCTTGGTTGGTTTAGGATTCACGGGTCGGGCCCAAAAGGGAAATCCTTATGGAATTAGGTTTTGGAAATAAAATTAGGTATAAAAGGAAATTAATCCTTTTTTTTTAATTTCTTCCCACCACCGACCACCATCTTCATATTCCTCCCATCTCACGTCCGAGCATCAGAAGCAGCAGGAGAAGTTCGCCGGGATTCCACCGCCGGCGTCGTCCGTTCACCCTCCCGCCGAATTCCGGCCGGTAATGTCCAGGTAAAAAAAATTTTTTACTTTTGCTGGCTGATTTCATGTTTGTTCATGCCTCCATCATGTTAAAATTCTATACATGTGTATATGTTGACGTGAGTTTTGTAGAAAAAACCTTGTTTTATCAAACGTATGTCTGTTCGATCGTTAGTTTTGAAAACTAATAAAAAACCCCTGATTTATGAGAGATTTTTTTTATATATATGGACTTAGGTCCAGTGATAAAACTTAGTGTATGAGCTTTCATGTGAACCAAGATTTTACCTTAATGGATGTGATCTTTCACAAGACCGAAATAAACCCCGTTTTAGAAGACGATGCTCGTTCGAGGAAAATATATATATATATATTTTTATGTATGTGAACTTATATCCAGTGATAAAACTTTATTTATGAGCTTTCATGAGAATTAATATTTTATCACAATAGGTGTGAGCTTTCACAAAACTAGCATAAACCTTCGTTTTTAATAAAACGCTAATACGAAGGAAAATGGATTTTTTTTTATATACATGTAGCCGTGACATATTTTATATGAAACATGATGACATATTTTATTTACATGGATTTTTTCTTATTAGATACATTCTGAAAATTTATATGAACAAATTGCATTAATTATTGTTTTGTAAAATCAAGACATGGGTTTTGAGTAACCTTTAAACTATACAACTTATTTGTGATGAAGTCATGTCTTATTGTAAATATCATAGTTCAGTTGTGTGAATGTTCACATTATGAAAATTATGTATATGATTTTATGAGAAAATCATTTTTTATGTACTAATGAAGCGTTGTTCGTTATTGCAGATTTCAAGGAACGAATTGATTTCGTGTGTTAACTCTTGTATTGCAACCACTATTGTTAGTGAAATTGAAAGAGGTAAGATTCAAGAATTACCATTTTGTGGATGAATTTATCTGCATGTCGATAACTCCATGCTCCTGGTTTCAGAAAATGCCGGCTTCCAGCGGTCGTAGTTATTCCTCCGGTTCTGACAAAGATCCCAAAGATCCCATAGCTAAGCCGAGAGCCAAGGTAATTCACGATGAGGGAGCAAAGCCCAGCGTACCCTCGAATGAGCGGAGAGTTACTTTCTCTGAACTCATGAAAAGAAAATCCGAAGACGATGAGAAAGATGCTCGTCAGCGCACAAAGGATCGAATCCGGCGCAAAATACAGAGAGCTGAGGAAAAACGCCAATTCTTGGAGGAGGTACCCTCTGATTCTGATGTTGATGCTTCCGAAGAAGAAACCGCCTGGGGTTTGCCTGATCAGTGTGCCAGAGAATTCGAAAGTCCCATGAACATTGCAGCTGAAGCGGAAGAAGATTCAGATTCAGATGATGATTTTTATGCTCATCCAGACGTCACCAACAGTCATGACAGTGATTCCGAAGAAGAGGATTCCGAGAAGGATAATGATGAAAACTCTGAGAAATACAGTGATGACGAATCTGACAACTCATATGTATTTGACGAGTAGCTTTACTTTCGATCTCTTTTTTTTTTAGTATTTGAATACTCTCAATCTTCGTAGTAGATGTCTTCATTTGAACAACTTTATTGAAGTATTTAGGTCTTCCTTTTGAACGAGAGATTTTATTAATGCAAGTTCTTCTTGATTGAATTAAGCAAACCGAGCTACTCTTCATGCCGAACTCATTGTAATCCCCCTTAACCCTGTGGTTCTTCATCTAATGAAAATATCCAAACATAAGTTGTATAGTACATGGGGCCGTGTGACTTTCCGATCATAATTAACCTTGGTCAGTCCCCAGTGCACTATTTTACTTCTGCATCTCCAGTTTGACCTTGTTCAAGACTTAGGGTTTCAGTAAAACTCGTAACTGAATCGCAGATAAGTGCCTGCCATATCTTGTATATATCTTTGTAGATTTAGGGTTTATCACTTGCGCCAATATTTCCTCCATTCCTAAGTTAGTTTCATCACAGAAGAAATTTCGATCATCATACCTCTCATATCATGTCTGCTGATAATACTTCTTCTCAAAACGGACTTCAGTCGAAACATGGAGTAGAACCGCCCATCTTGGTAAGTTGCACATCTTTTCCATCCCGTTCAGTTGAGGTTACTGATCGTAGAAGATGATTTGTTGCAGTATAACCAGAAGAATCTTTCTTCTCACAATTCAAGGCCCAAGCGGACTGTTAGAACTCCTGCCTGATATAGGTCGGCTCCTGCTGAGACTGGATCATCTGTAAGCAATCTTATAATTCTTAAAATTTTACCATGTCTAATTCAGGCGAAATTAAACACTTCCCCGTTCATCACAGACGTATGTTCGTGTCTTTGTTGATGCTAGAAGGAGAAGGAGTGGAAATTCCGTGACTGTGGTCGAGGTTGAAGACAGTGGCAATCGAGCATGTGAAGATTCTGCAGAATCCGTGGAGACAGAAGACAGTGTTCACGCCTGTGAATAACCGACATCCGGACTCTCGTTTGAAGCTCCATTGGTTAACACTTTCTCATACAATGAGATGATTGGTGGATTTGTCATTCCCAAGTGCCATGCACCTATGTATACCAAGATCTGGAAAAAGTATGGGCATATTGCTACTATGGAAGTGTGGAAAGGTTTCCTACCCACTCTCTTGACTACAGTTGCAGCGCTGCTACCGATCATTGAAGAAATGAACCAAATGCACCTGCGAGACGTCAAGAATCAGGAACTGCACAAGTGGGATGAGATGATTTCCAATTGTGAGATATTGCGATTCGATGTGAGCTGGCTTCGCCGTCGTCTTGAGATAATTAAGATCCATAAGGCGGCTGAGGCTGCTGATGCGATTTCCATGACCACTGTTTTACTGGAGGAGGAAAAGGTACTGGCTTTGGAGTCAGCGAGGGTTGAGAAGGCGGTTGAGGATTTGAAGGAAAAGACTAGGATCTTCTATAAGAAACTCGACAGGGTTTCCTATAGGGATTATCCATTGCTGTATGGTTTACTCTGAGTGAATATTTAGGAGAGTTGTAATGTAGGTTTCTGACAAGGTAGAATAATCTGATGGCATGAGGAGTTTTGTTCAATTGATGAATATTTGATGAACGAATGAGCATCTTGCATGCTCTTTGAAGGAAATAAATTACATTTGAGATGAATTTGAAATAAAGGTTAATTATCTGCTATTGATCAAGCGTAATAGGCTTTGAGCCATTTGTCGTTGATAATATTTCCTTCCTTTCCTCCACTGAGTGATAAAATTTTGTAGTATCCACTAGACACCGCTTTGATGATAACATACGACCCTTCCCATTTCAGAGAGAATTTGGGAGCATACATGTCTTGTTGAATGTGATTTGCTGTCTTTAATACCAAATCTCCTACTTGAAAAGTTCGGGGTTTTACCATTTTGTTGCAAGCCCTGGATACCCTCTGTTTATAAGCCTCCACGTACTTTTCTACTTTAGCTCTCCTTGATTCAAGCATGTCTAGTTCAGCAACTCTTGACTTGGACACTTCAGCTTCATCCCATTGTATTCCGCTAGATGCTGCAATCCTTGCTGAAGGAATTTTTATCTCGGCTGGGAGTATAGCATCAGCCCCATAGACGAGCGAATACGGTGACGTCCCAATTGAGCTCCTTGGTGCCGTTCTGTAAGCCCACAAAGCCATGGGAAGTTTCTCATCCCATAATCGTGGATTGTCATGAATTGTTCGACTGATAATCCGGATCAAAGTTTTGTTGGTACTCTCCGCTTGGCCGTTTCCTTGGGCGTAGTATGGTGTGGAGAAGATCTGTTTAATCCCGTACTCCTTGAGTAATTTCTCGACATATTGATTGGCGAAAGGAGTTCCATTATCTGTGATGATATGTTTAGGGACGCCGAATCTACATATAATATGCTCCTTGATGAAGGCTGCAATAGTTACCCCTGTGGTACCTCTGAGCGGGATTGCTTCGACCCACTTAGTGAAATACTCAGTAGTTGTGATGATGTATTCATGCTGCTTTGAGGATGCTGGATTGATCTTCTCGATGATATCAATTCCCCAGCTATAGAAAGGCCATGGACTATTCACAGAGTGTAATGGAAGACAAGGGGTATGAATGAGATTACCATGAATCTGGCATTTATGGCACTTCTGAACGTATGCGGCTGCATCATCTTCCATAGTCGGCCAGTAGTATTTCTCGTGGATTTGGAGAAACAACTTCTTTTTCCCTTGATGTTCACCTTCATGAGTTTCTTTTAGGACTGTCAGGATTTCATCTTCGGCTAGTCATCTCAATAAGTCTCCTCCAAAGCTTTTGCGGTATAAGATTCCGTCAAGAAAAACAAATCTCTTAGCTCTCTGTATGAGTTTGATTGCATCTTTCTTTTCTGGTGGCGATTTGTTGTCTCGAAGATATTCGATGTAAGGCTGCCTCAAGTCCGCGGTGTGAAGGAGTGTTAGCACCTTCAAATGATGAGGAGGTGTTTGACAATTAGGACAAGCTCCCTGTAAAATCCTCGACTGTGCTTCCATGGAAGGCCAATAGTACCCGAGTCTCTGGAGTCTTCTATAAAGTGTTATCACCAGCGTCTGTCCGCACACTTCTTGATGCACACTTTCGAGTTTTTCTTTCGCTTCTTCATCACCCAGGCATCGTGATAGAGAGTCATCCGGGTTACGATGGTATAAGGCTCCATTAAGCAAGAAGAAGTTCTTCAGTTCTTTAAGGATGATCGTCCCTTCTGTAATGAAGCTGCTTAGTTCATGAATGATAGGTGCTCTCCAGTCATTTACTTGAGCTTCTTCAGTTTGATTAAGCCACGTGGATGACACATCTCGTCTTTGCACTATGATGGATTTCTCTGATCCTTCGAATTGCAACTTGGAGGCAAGAGTTGCTAAGCAATCAGCATGCCTATTGTTGGTTCGGCCAGTATGGGTGATGGTCGCGTCTGCGAAATAAGTCAGGAGTCGCTGTGCTTCAGCCCTGAATGGAGCAAGTGTTATCTCTTTGAGAGAGTACACCCCATTCATTTGATTGACTAGTATTTTTGAATCTCCTCCGATCTCCAGATGCATTGCTCCTGCTTGTTTAGCTAAGGATAATCCTAGAAAGAAGGCATCATACTCTGCTGCATTATTTGTATAGTGGAAATCCAGCTTGAATGAGTGTGAGAATACCTCTCCTGATGGCGAGACCAAGACTATGCACGCTCCTCCAGTATCATTACTAGGAGTGGCGGATCCATCAAAGTACAACAACCATGTTTCTTCTTTAATGACTGAGATTCCTGGAAGTTCTCCTGGTACGTCATCTGGTAATGTCGCGGAATCTTCTCCTCGGAACGCTACTAGTAAATATGCTACTGCTTGACCTTTGATTGCTTTGGGGGAAACACATACTATGTCGAATTCCGACATCTGAAGCAGCCACTTTCCAGGTCTTCCTATCAGAGCGGGCTTTGAGAGTAAAAACTTTATGGGATCAGCTTTGGATACAAGCACAACTCTGTTGGATAGTAAATAATGCCTGAATCTTTGCATTTGATGAGCTAACACCAGGCATGCTCTTTCAGCTTTCGGGTATCTGAGTTGAGCATCCTTCATGGTTCGGCTGAAATAGTAAATTGGATGCTCGACGCCTTCTTCATCTTTTTGAGACAGTAGTGCTCCAATAACAACATCACTGGAGCCTGTGTATAATATCGACGGTCGACCCTGCTCTGGAGACCTCATGACTGCATGTGATAAAAGTATCTGTTGTATTTTCTGAAATGCTTCCTGCTGAACATCCGTCCACGTGAAACTCACTCCCTTCTTCAGCAGAGGGGTGAACGAAGCAATAAGTTGAGCCAATCCTGGTATGAAGCGTCTGATGTAATTCACCTTACCCATGAAGCTCTGCAGTTCCTTCACAGTGCGTGGAGGAGGCATGGTGGAGATGGATTTCGCTTTGTCCGGATCAACTTTGATCCCTTCGGCAGTGACCAAGAATCCCAGAAACTTTCCATAAGAAACTCCAAAAGCGCATTTTAGAGGATTCATCTTCAACTTGTGTAGTTGCAGGAAATCCTACACTACACCCCTCATATGATTTCATTGTTAATCAGCTCATTTAGGTTAACACTCTTAAGTTTATTGATTAAATTCTGAATGTTCTTACAAGACAAGGAAAATAAAGAAAATCAAGAATGATATTTATTCTGAACTCTCTCTCTCCTATTTACTTGTCTCTCACTCAAAAAAGATCTCTCTTTTCCTTTACAACTCGAATGACTATTTATAAGGGAAATACATAGTGGATGACAGCTAATCTGTCCTTTATTTTCGGATATGGTTTGCGACAATCTCGAAACCTTACATATGTTGACTTAGGAAGCTTTCTAATTTTCGCGAGACTATCACATCTTTCTCATGATCCTTGTTGATGTCGTTACTGAAATTGTTCTGCGACGCTTTTGTGCAATACCATTGATAACTTCGCTGAGACATAACTGTTGCGAGATTCTGATCCTACATCTTGCCTCTTCTCATATCTTCTCTGCAAAGTAGAGAATGATGTGACAAATGTCGCAACTACTTATCTTTTCATATTCCACATTTATCACACGTACTCTCTCTCTTCCACTTATTTCTTGACACGTCTTCTGTAACCGCTACTTTTCAACCACTGACGTCTCTTCGTCTTAATGGTGTTTATTTCTTCGAGAAGTAAATTTTCTTTATATACTCTTCTCCCTCCCTCTTTCCACTTTTCTCTTTACTTTCTCTTCTATTTTTATTCTCTCATCTCTGCAACTCTGTCATTCTTCTGCAAATTTTATTGCTGTAATTTTTTCTTCCTTCAATTCTTTTACTTTCCGTACATTCCCATACCCTTTATTAAATCATGGCTCCAAGTGGTCATAGATATGAGAAGAATCTACAAGATGTCCAAAAAGATCTTGCTAATGAAGGTCTTACACTCTCCCCCATTCCTGATGTGAATGCCAAATCAATTCTTTCTGTCAAACTTTTCACCAATCAAAATTGTGATCATCAATCAATCATAATTTCGCTAGGTCAAATTATCGCAGGTCACCCTCTTCCTCTTTATAACCCAGACATTCCTCTATTTTATGAAATTCTCGCTCATCCGGGATTTTCGCGAGCCATTTTCCAACTAAGTGGGGATTGCATCCGTCTAATGCTAGAGTTCGCTAATCGTGGTGCTGGTAGAAGATCTCTTTACTTCAGTGAACTTAGGGATCTAAAATTCGCAGACTTAGAAATAGTTGCTGAGAAGTATACAGTGGCGAATTTCTTTGAAAATTACGAACTTATCTCCATGAAGAAAGAGAATACTCGCTGGGGTATTCGATTAAAAAGAAAAGATAACATTGATGAATCCAAAATTCTTATGCAAGATATTGACTGGCATTCTGGTAAAAACACAACTCCTCGCCAATCCAAAGATGACAAATGGTGTGTGTTTCCTTTAATGCTAAAGGGTCCTTACATTTCTGGATCAAACGTTCTTCCTGAAAATCTCGCTGCATATCAACCTTGGGTTTTCTCCTGGCCTGAAAAGGAGAAAGAGGTATACTTCTCCCCTTTAACTCATTTTATACTTCTTTATTGATTTTTACTATTATGTTCGCTAACTCTTGCGATATTCCGCAGATCCAAAAACTAAAAGATAGTTATAACAGGACTGGGAAATCCAGTACTCTGTTAGCTCTTCGCTCATATACAGATGAGGTAAGAAATTTTCTCTTATGACTTTAAATAGTACTGTTATTCCCATGCTCCCATTTCTTACTTCTATCTGTGTGCGAAGATTATTGTTGAAGTAGAAGAATTTGCTGCTGCTGCGAAGATTGGCGATAAAGGTAAAGGTGCTCTTCACAGAGAAAAATCAACTGGTCCTCCTCCAAAGAAAAGAAAAGTTCGTTCTTCTTCTCCTTCAAATATTCTTCCTAACGAAAATTCTGAAAGTGACAAGGATGATGAGGATAATGATGATCTCGATGGAACTGAAGATTCTCCACCCGAATCTTTTATGGCTAAGCTTTCTGGCCTCTTTTCTGATTCTCTACAAGGAATGAGAGATAGCCAGTTCGCAAATACCTGCAAAGCTCTCGCTACCCTTTGTTATGTCCCTTTACTAGATGATGATAGCTCTCTTCGCCGAGTTTCTAGATCAGTGACTCCCGACTTCTTGCATTCTCTCAATAGTTTGGTATACTTTTATCTTTTTACTTCTTCATTGTTATAACTCAAAATCTCTTTCTATATTAATATATATTTTTTTATTTCTTTTCGCAGGCTGGAGAAGCTTCTTTTGCGGTTGCCTCAGATCTAGAGAGAAGACGCGAAATTCTTGAAAAGAAGAATCTTCAATTTCGCAAAAGGAATGAAGAATTAGAAATTGAAGTTAAAGGTCTTCGCGAGAAGAATAGACAATTAGAAATGATTCTTCCTCTTATAAGAACAAAATTTCTAGTCTTCAACAAGTTAATAATCAGCTTTACGGTATATTACTTTTCTCTTTTCTCTTTATTCATTTATCTTGTTGTTTTATCTTATTTAAATGATCCTTTTTGCATACATTTATGGTCTTTCTGATGAAGCTACCCTTCTTCGTTCATTTCCTAATGACTTGGATAATGATACCCTTCTTGAACGTCTTAACAATTCCTTAAATAGATTTTCTAATGATATAATTTCATCTCTTTCTCTAAATGAACTTAGATCACAATTTCGCCTCTTAGAAATTGATCATGGATCTAGTTTCGGCTTAGCTAACAGATTTAAACGTCTCCTTATTGATTCCAAAGAGAAAACCAATGAGTTGAGAACCAAGATTAGCGGTCTCATAGATGATAAAGATCGTATCTCTGATCAAGGTGCCAAGGCTCTGGCGAAATTCCAAGAGTCTCTCCTTGAAGTTCAACTTGAGCAAGATGAAGCTAACCGCAAGAATATTGAACTCTGCGAAAGGGAAAATCAAATTCGTTCTCGTCTTATCATAAGTAGTGAGGAGGAATTTGTCTGGGCTGCGAAAATTTTAGATGATGCTAGAAAAGATTTAGGCGTAAATGTTAGTCTCCAAGTTGAACATACAGCCTTGATTAGAGACATGATTTCTGACAGAGAAGGTTTCTAATTGCTCTTCTTTACTAATCTTTTGCTTCTTATGGATTTTCATCAAGTTAATAATTGGTTGTCTTTTGTTCGCAGATTCTGAAAATAGATATCGTGAAAAGATTGAAGAAATTGAAGCTGAAAAGGAGGAACTCGCAAAGAATCTTTCTTCTCGCAACGACAAGTATTCTAGATTGAAGAATCAAATCAAAATCACCATTGAGAATTTTAAGAATGATGCTACGTATTTTCGCAATCAAACCATCCAGATGGTTTGTGATGATCATAATATCCCACATTCTGATTATCCTTATCTTTTAAAGGAAATCCCACAGAATACTCCCAATTTGATTATCTCTGATAGTGAAACTGACAATGAAGAATCTGATAGTGATGGAAGTTCTGATGGTGATGAGGATTCTGACGCAGATGAAGAAGGAAATAAGCCTGATGAAGTTAATGAAGGATTAACCAAGAAATAGTCTTTATTTCTTCTTTGATTCTTTGTAGCACTTGTATATTTATTTCTTCTTTCTGTATATTTGTATTTCTTTCATTTTGGCCTGCGTAAATTAAAACAATTCTTCTTTGCAATACAGTTAATCAATATAATCATTAATTCTTGAATTTTTGAGTAAATCTCTCATATGGAGACAAATAACATTTTCTAATTTCATACATTCCCATACTTGCCTCTGTTATTTGAATCCAAATGAGAGATTTCATAAAATTTTTCTTATTGTATAATTTCGCAACCTTTTTGCGAAGTGATTTTTGTTTCTTTTCAAGATCTCCTTCCTGTGTGGTCTTATTTTGCCTTCCTAATTAAAGGTCTTATTATGCCACCTCTTGTCATTGCGACAAAATCGCAGGACGTCCTTGCACCTTCATGCAATAACCCATTGATCTTGCCTTAACTTTTTCTTCTTTATTATGGCCTCTTCAGGAATATTGCGATAATATGACAGGCCTAAATATTCTTGCGAAAATAAAGCCCCATGACATTGTCGTCGTGCGATGAAATCGCAGGACGTCTTCGCACTTTCATACGAAAACCCATTGATCTCATCTTATCTTTTTCTTTTGTATTATTGCCTCTTCAGGAATGTTGCACAAATATGACAAGCCTTAATTATCCTTGCGAATAATAAGCCTCATGACATTTGCGTCTTAAGACACTTATTAGCTCCCTAATGGAGGGTGCCGCCCTTATTTCCCCCTGGTTGCCCCTTAAAGGAGGCGTACTTCAACCATATAAGGTTAGCTCCTCACATACAGTCTTAACAACAACTAGTTGTTTTCGCAGCCTCTTATCCCTTTTACCTATAGGGCTTATGGTTACGAGACTGCACCCTAAGTGGGGTTTTCTTCGGGCCGAGCATAAGCCAAGACTTGTCAAGAATGGCAAGGACGCTTCAAACGCCCTCGACACTCTTGACTCAACCGTGTACCTCGGTGCCTTGATCAGATTTGCACTCCTTGGGAGAGTCCTTATTACCTTAGTCGCCCAACCTAAGTCATATGCTTAAGTTGAGAATCCAAGGTGCCTCTCCCGGATGGGCTTTATTGACCCCAAATATCCATAACTCAGGTTCCGGTGGCGGTGTAGCCTTTTCCTGAGCCATGTAACAGGTACCCCTAATATGACGTACTTTAGGTCTTACATTTGCCTCTTGCGAAATTTTATTCGCGAAATAGGGTGTACGCCATAAAGGTTCGCCTCTTTCTCTTTTGTTATTCTTTTCTGATTATTTTTTGTAAAATTCATTATCTCTGCGAGAGTCTCGCAATTCATAATATTGTATCTGAATTTCGCAATCTTAATTTTGTTGTTCAATCAAATGTATTTTTGAGAATTTTACTTATTGCGAGATTGTCGCAACAACTTAATCATTTATGCATTTCTTGCTTTTATTACTTTTTCCCTCCTCTACTTCTTTATGATTTTCTGCTACTGCTTCCTTGGTAATGGTATGTTCATCCTTTTTATCCTGAGCTAGCATTGGTTTTTTAACATCTCTTCTCCTTTCTTTTCGATTGTATCCAACATCAACTTCTCACTTCTTTGTACGTCCTTGATCTTGTGTCGCCAGTTTTCCTTCTTGTTTGCTCTTCCTTCGCAAGATTCTATCTCAGTTTCGTAACATTTCTTTCCTTCAACCCAATCTCCCTTTATGATTCCTACACCATTGGGGTGAGAGAATTTGATGCATTGATGGAAAGTTGAAGCTACACCCAGAATCCCATGTAGTCAAGTCGACCAATTAATGCATTGTAGGGTGATTCTACATCAACAACACAGAATGAGATTTCTGAAGATATTCCCTTCAATGGAATTTTCATAGTAACCTCCCCTTTAGGCTTGTTTGCAGTACCATTAAAACCATATATCTTATATGTTGATGGTATAAGATCATCATCTCTTCCACCCATGGTTTTATAAGTATGATAAAATAAGATGTTCACAGAGCTTCCAGTATCGACTAAGATTCTATTGATGCCCATGAATCTTCAGCTTCATCATCCTCATCTTCTTTTGATTTTGGATTAATCTCTAATTTTATTACCAATGGATTGTCATGCATCTCTTCTCCTTCAGGAACTTCTTCTGCGGTAAAATAAATTATCTGTTTATGTCATTCCTCTAGTTGCGAAATTTTCGCAATATTCATAATTTCTTTTCCATTATTATCTCTTGCGAACACTCGACTTAAAACATTATCATGAAAGTCTTCAATTGTCTTGTATGAATGTAAGATAGAGTGACAGAATAGATTTTTTGCTTTTGCACCCACTTCTATGAAGAATGTTTCTTTCTTTTTCATTGTATTCACTTTGTGATGTTCTGGTGGTGGTGGTAATGGTTGAGGTTGCGGATGCCCTACCAGAAAGTCGTTCAATTTTCCTTGATCTATCATTCTCAAAATAATCCTCTTTATATTTCTGCAATCGTTTGTGGTATGTCCATGAAAATGATGATAAGAACAAAATTCATGACTTCTGTGATTTGGAGGTGGTTCCGTTCCCATGTTCCACGGTGTTTGTATATTTTCCATCAAGATTATAGCTTCCCATATCTTCTCCACACTTGCATTTAGAGGTGGCATCTTGATTTCTTCCCATACTACCTTATGACCTCCTTGTCCTCTATTAAAGTTTGGTCTTTGACCTCCATAAGTTTCTTGCGGTTGATCGAGTCTTTGAATCTTGTTATTTCCTCCACGACTATAGAAACTTCTTTCTCTTTCATACTCTTCTTGATCTCGACTTCCCATAGCTACCAACTTCTGCTGATTGTTTCCTGTCACCTTTTCTTGTTGTACTTGCGAAGAATTCGCCACTGTATTTATTAGCTTGGGTAATAAGCTTGCATTCGCTGCTTGTGAGCTGGTATTCGCAACTAGATATGATTCCATTTCATTTTGTCTTTCCTCCAAAGCAATGTATTCTTCTTGAAGTTCTCGAAATTCAGTCATTGTAATTGTATTCTTGACTCTGAAAATTTGGACATACAATAGGTTTGTTGCAAACATAGCATTGATGAATGATAATATGAGATATCTCTCATCTACACGGCCATCCATTTCGCTACACATGGTTCTCCATCTTTTAGTCAAGTGTTTCAAACTTTCACCAATCCTTTGTTTTAATCCAAACACATCTTCTATACCAGGTCGTGAGGAATTATTACTTATAGATGCTCCCAAGAATGTGGTTTTCAAATGATTGAAGGAGGTTATTGTGTTCTTTGGAATACCTTCAAACTATTTTAACGCCTCTCCTGTTAAGCTGGATGCGAAATATTTGCACAATACCGCATCATGATTTTCCCATTGTAACATGCATCTCACAATAGCTTTAATGTGTTGAATTACACAAGTTGTTCCATCGAAAATGCTGGTTAATGCGGGAAAATTGCATTTCGGTGGTATTCCTCCTAATTGTACTTCCCTTGTAAATAGAGTTTTCGCAGCTTCTTCTATTTCTTCATTCAATTGTCTTCTACCTACTTCTCCTCTGTTATTTAGCATTCCTCTCATTTCTTCTAATTCTTTCAATATTTGTTGATTTACTCCTGAATCTTGACCCATTGGTCTCTTTAATTTTTCTTCTCTTCTTCTGCGTTCACGTTTATCTTCTCTTGCGAAATTTTGTATCTCTTCTTCATTATCCTCATCTCGTCTTCTTCTGCGATTCTCTTCCTCATCCCTATCTTGAATTCGCAAGTGATGATGTCGTTCATTTTCCCCTCCATAATTTTGTTCATTTCTTATCAACTCAATTCGCTGTCTTTCAGCCATTCTCTTCACTCTATCATACTCCTCATTGAGATTATCATTATTTCAGTTTTGTATACGCCTTCTTTCTCGATTGTCATGATTGTTCTGGCGAATTGTCTCCTGAAGCTCTTGCTCTTCCATTTCCGCTCTCAACTTTTCACGTTCGCAGATTAAACGTGCTTGTTCAGCATTATGTCTTTCAATTTTTTCTTCAATTGTCTGTTGATTTCTTTGATTTTCTATCACATGTAAAATTCTTCTTCCATCCTCTTGATTTCCTTCGCCATCTTGGTTATTTTGTCTCTGAATTTCCCGTTCTCTTGATTTCCTCCAGTTTGTCTATCATCAAAAGTTTCATTTTGTGGAATGTAACGATCATCAATTCTTTCTCTATTTTCGCAACATTCTTCATTAGGATTTGACATTTCTTCCTGAATATTGTTTCCAACATTGATTATAGGTGAATTTTGCCTCATTTCTCTTCTAGTTGATCTGGAATATGATTTTGTAATACTTCTCAATCTTCTATTCTGCAATCTGATATTCTCCATCCTTAATTCGTGATTTTGTCTTGTTAAATTTGCACGTTCTTCCGCCTCAACTCTTCTTTCTTCATGTATTTTTCGTCTCAATGTTTCTAACGCTCCAATTTCTTCACCTCCATGAATTATTCCTTCATCTGCTTCTTGATTTCTCTCTTCCTGTCTATAATTTCTTTTTTGTTGCTCTTCTTCTACTTCTTCTGCTGAACTTGATCGCCAAGTTGTACGCTCACTCTGTCATAATCTGTATTCCTCTCTTGAACTAGTGTTTGTTGAGTTGGTGATTGAATTATATTTTCTCTATTATTTCCCCTTCTAGTAGATTCTCCCATTTCACTTCTTTCTCTTCCAGCAATTCTTTTGCTTCTTCTAATAGTAGTTGGTTGTTCGGATGTATTTCTTCGTCTAGCCATTTCTTCAATGCTAACAGTGTTTCGAGAAATTATGAAAAATTCTTAATCAACTACTTTAAATTTTCACAAATCTCAATATTAATCTTCGATTTTTTTCTAGAATAGTCTTCAATCTTTAATCGTCCCTGTTTCTAGCATCGTTATGTAGTTGCAGGAAATCCTACACTACACCCCTCATATGATTTCATTGTTGATCAGCTCATTTAGGTTAACACTCTTAATTTTATTGATTAAATTCTGAATATTCTTACAAGACAAGGAAAATAAAGAAAATCAAGAATGATCTTTGTTCTGAACTCTCTCTCTCTCCTATTTACTTGTCTCTCACTCAAAAAAGATCTCTCTTTTCCTTTACAACTCGAATGACTATTTATAAGGGAAATACATAGTGGATGACAGCTAATCTGTCCTTTATTTTCGGATATGGTTTGCGACATTCTCGCAACCTTACAAATGTTGACTTCGCAAGCTTTCTAATTTTCACGAGACTATCACATCTTTCTCATAATCCTTGTTGATGTCGTTTCTGAAATTGTTCTGCGACGCTTTTGTGCAATACCATTGATAACTTCACTGAGACATAACTGTTGCGAGATTCTGATCCTACAACTTGTATTCTCTGCATCTTTCAAAGACTTGTCTCAGAACTTCTAGATGGGATGTTCGAGCTTTCGATTTCACCACGACTTCGTCAACATAATCTTCTACTTGCTTGTGCATCATATCATGAAATATTGTTGTCATGGCTCGTTGGTAGGTGGCGCCAACATTTTTCAACCCCAAGGGCATCACAGTGTAATGAAAATTCCCAATGGGAGTGTGAAATGCGGTCTTGGCGGTATCATGTTCGAACATTTTGATTGGTTGTACCCACTGTAACCATCCATGAATGAGAACATACCGTGGCCGCTGGTTGCATGAACGAGCATATCAATGTTGGGTAAAGGAAAGTCATCCTTCGGGCAACATTTATTTAGGTTTCTGAAATCTACACAGCATCTGATTTGGCCATTTTTCTTCTTAACTGGGACGACATTATCCAGCCAGGTTGGATGCTGAATAGGCTTGATAAATCCCTCTACCAACAATTTTTGAATTTCGGCCTTGATTTGCTCCTTGACCTCATGCCTGAACTGCCTGGGTGGTTGTTTGACAGCCTTGGATCCGGGAATGATATGTAGACGGTGAGTGACCAGTTTGTCATCCAGGCCAGGCATTTCTTCATACGTCCAAGCAAATATATCCCGATACTCATTCAGTAGATCCACCAGACCTGCACGTTCTTCCGGTGATAGTGCAGAACTGAGCAAGATCGGTCTTGGATCTTCCTCTGTGTCGATGTTAACCGTCTCAAGATCATCAGTAGTAGAATTTGTGCCATCTTGTAACTGTTTTGGAGCTTCCTGAACTTCATCCTCGGGTAGTTGTTCATTCTGACACGATTCACCAGTGCGAGAAGACTCTTGATCAATCTCCTCTATTAATTTTTAATCTTTGCGTCACCGGTAAATGACCCTTCCTTCTGCGTCATGAGTGGTCATAAAATTGGATCATGAGATCGTAGTTTCATCTTTTCGACGTTTGAGCGATGTAGCAGGCGATTCGACTGGTTCCGCTTCCGAAGACGGTGATGATGCGGATGCCTCAATAGCTTTCCAATTTGGAAGTGGAGTAGTATAGATTTTCTTAGGAGATTCAGGGGCGCTCTGGGATTCGATGAATTCAGCATCGTAAGACAGAGCATAAGGAGATGATGAAGCAGATATGCGGACGATCTTGTTATTGAGTAAGGCCTTCATGCGTTGATGGTAGGTTGATGGAACCACCTTGTTGTCATGGAGCCAAGGTCGCCCAAGTATCAGGTGGTAGTCAGGCTCTTGCTCGATCACGTGGAATTTCACCTTTGATTGAATTGGTCCTACCCTCAAATCTATGTACGCGTATCCATATGTGTGGCTTTGGCTTCCTTCAAATCCTGTCATTAGGATGGGATGGCGAATGATTTTACCTCGTGGGAATCTGGCCATTCTAAGAGTCTTCATAGTCAAAATATTGCTGGAAGCACCGGTGTCGACAAGAGCCCTTCTAAATTCGGTGCCTTTGATGAAGCCAGTCACATACAACGCGCGATTGTGACCTTCGTCTGCGATGCGATCTTCCTCTCCAAAAGTGATGTTGTCGATTGAATGTTCAGATATCAGGGATACTTCTTCAACTGCTGGGGTTGGTAAAGTTATTTGTACGTCAGATGATATCTGGTTGAGTGCGGCAAACGTGTCCGTACACTGTTCCCTGGAAAAGTGTAAAATTTCACACAAATTTTTAATCAATTGTGCAACCTCTTGATCCACCGTCTTTTCATAAGTAGTGAAACTGTTGATTTGAGGGTCAGGCGTTGAACCAGTCCCCAGTATTGGGACTTCCTAAGCAGAGACGCCGCCCAACTCAGATGTCAGCTTGATGAGAAAATCGAGTATGTGATCTATCGTGTTCTTCATCAGATCCATGTTCCTGGTGTGGACTTCTAGAATTTGAGATAGCTCTGCCAGAGTCGGGGTTCCTCTGCCTTCCATGTCGTCAGGTGTAACATGAGGAATCCTGCCATTTGAAAGATTCTGGATTGGGTCTGGATCAGTTGAATTAGTCCTAAGGCCAACCATCTTGTGAAAATGAGATTGCAACCGAGAGATTAATCTCCCACTGTGGTCGCCAATCTGTGAGTGAGGAAAAACGATTTGCTGGTTTTTACGGAATTGAAGAGTCAACCGTTTGGAGACTCCTTGAACCCCGAAATGTTGAACCTCACATAGATGCACTGCAAGAAGGGAGTGTTTTGAGTTCGAGAGATCAATCTGTAAGACCCCGGCCTAAACCAAGAACAATGGTCGTTCCAGAGTCAATTCGGTCACAAGAGAGGATGGGTTGATCTGTAGGAGGGAAGCTGAGAAATGCGTGAGATCAATGGTGATCTGAGATTGTAGGTGTCTTGTGAATTCAGCGTGAAAATGCTCTGAATGATTGAATTTTGCTCAATTGAGAGTAATTTTTGTGAGTTCGTGTAGACGAAAGATTGTCTGTATGAAATTTGATGAGAAATTGCTCGTTTTGGCGAATATTGTTCGAGTGTTCGAAAACTTCTTCTTTTTCAATCATGATTAAGGGACATTTTACAATGCCGGAGTTGTAAACACCATGATCCCATGAAGTGTGACAGTTGCTGGAATCAGAGAATGGGAAATGGGGAAATCATGTTAAAACCAATTACTCATCGTGCGGAGACTTGGTTAACTTTCCACCCACTACTTTGCTGACTCTTCCAACTGATTGCACGACTTGCTCACATTCTCATCGTGGGTGAACACACTTGCCGTAGACCGCCAGACCAAAACCCTAGTTAATACCCCCCCCCATGTGACATGATTGAAATCTCGTGATTTTGGAGTCAGTTGCTGACTTTATGGGACGATGAGTCCATGTAGCGCTGAGTTGAACATGTGTGAGTAAATTTTTCGAAACTCATGAATTTAACGTGTTTGCTAAGACGAGGTATCATCATAACCTAAGACGAGCAAAACTGTGTTGCTAAATTGTTGAATATTGATAGTTGAACCAACATTCTATGTTTTGAGCAAATATTTCTAGTCCGAGCGAATATTGCTAATTGAGTAAATATTGTCGGTTCGAGCGAATATTGCTAGTTCGAGCAAATATTGCTAGTTTGAACAAATATCGTTCTTTTAATGAAATGTTGGTAGCTGGACCAAGTAAAACATTAATTTAAGTTACTGACTGCTGGGTCGAGCAAAATAAATATGAATTCAATCATGGAATCAACATAAAATTATCAGAGTGTTCGAATCTGCTCAGAATCACGTTTCTGCAGAGCTCTGGATTCAAAACCCTAATTTTACCGAATAATGATTTATTGCAAATCACAAACGGGACCGGCTACATGGGATGACGGGTTCACCATATAACGCCCAGATGCTCGAATGAGCAAAAAATACCAAAGTCTCTTGAGGACCAGTTGGTGAAAGAATGATTAAATGCTGGTTTAATCATTTACTGAAATAATGCTCGTGTGAGCAACAAATCATAAAACCTGATGGAAAATATGAGGGCCGACCAAGAGGTCATGAGACCGGCTCTTGATGGTCGTGGGACCAGTAGATGGTCGTTTGAGCGAACTTCCAATTGTTTGGAAAGAGTTCGAACCTAATATGAGCAACTGAGCAAATTAGGTTAAAATCATTAAAACATGCGGGACCAGCTGTTTGCAAGCCTCAGGGTCACCCTTGGTCGGTCAAGGGGATGTGCCCGTGTCACCATAGTGTCCGTGCTTCAGTCCTGAGAATTTTGATATTTTCTGATGCACGTTTGAGCAACATTTGGAGAAAATATGCAAAATCCATGGTTTTGCTGAAACCGGCAAAAATACATGAGATGATGAAAATAATAAATAAACAAGGAATCACAAGGTGTGGGACCGGCCACGGCTAGGGCATGGCCGGCCGGCTGACACGCGGTCCCACATGCTTTTCCCAGTTTTATATGATTTTATGTTTTTTCTCTGATTTAAGGGAAATTCCATGAAACTGGAGAGTTTGGCGAAATTAGGGAACTTCCATGAGATGAGAGACATAAATTAAAATATAAAATAGGGAATGGGAGTGTGGGACCGGCTGGCCAATGGGCACGGGGTCCCAAGGCACTCTTCCCAATTTTATGTAATTTTGATGATTTTAGATAATTTTCATAAAATCAAAGGGATTTGTTGAAAACCAAGATATTTTGTTGAAATCAGGGAGTTTTCATGAAATCAGGAAACCAAACACCAAATAATAAAATAATGGGCGTGTGGGACCGGCTAGGGCATGGCCGGCCGGCTAGAGCCCGGTCCCACAAGTTTTCCTAATTTTTTAATATTTCCATGATTTTAGAGAAAATACATGAAATTAGGTAATTTTAGGGAAAATTCATAAAATCAAGGAATTTTCATAATTTGAGAAGGAATAATAAAATAATGGGACGTGAGGTGTGGGACCGGCCACGGCCAAGGCATGACCGGCCGGGGCGGTCCCGCGACACCTTTCCCTAATTTTATTATTTTGATAAAATCATGTGATTTAGATAAAAATACATGAAATTAGGTAATTTTCATGATTTTAGGGAAAATTCATAAAATCAAGGAATTTTCATAATTTGAGAGAAATAATAAAATAATGGAGACGTGAGGTGTGGGACCGGCCACGGCCAAGCATGGCCGGCTGGTGCTCGGTCCCGCGACACCTTTCCCTAATTTTATTATTTTTTGATAAAATCATGTGATTTAGATAATTTCTTTGAAATAAAGGAAATTTGCTCGAACGAGAGGATTTTCATGAGATCGTGAAAATAGTAAAAATATGGTAAAATATAAAATTGGGCGCGGGACTAGTCACGGCATGACTGGCCGGCTGGTGAGCCTAGTCCCCTGGCGCTTTTGTTTAATATTTTATTATTATTATTTTCCCTTCCTATTTTGCATAGGTTCCTCGTTCGTTCGTATTTTTGAAATGCTCGTTCGTGCATTCAAAATGCTGGTCTGTGCATTATCTGCTAATTACACTTGCACCATTTTGTCAGGGCTTATTCGATGCCAGATGCCTGTTCGTTGAATTTATTACTAACCTGTGGAATTCTGCTGGGAAGAACCACAGATTGAAGTAACGAAATATAACGAGGAATCGTAGAATATTGCTGAATATTCAGGCGATTAATTGACGACTCGTAGAATATTGCTGGATATTCAGACGATGGCTCGTAGAATATTGCTGGATATTCAGACGATTTAAGATAATTAATTGCTGGCTCTTACTAGAAGGGCTTCCTGTCTAGGAGCATTAATTATCTGAGGGTTGAGCAATATGAACTTGCTGGAGTGTCATATTCCTCTTGCATAGTCGGGGAAAATCTGGTTACATCCCGAAGACGTTATCGCTCTATACTAGCATACATGCTGTCTAGGAGCCGCCCAATCTTTCGATTCTATATAGTATGAGATGTGTCGTGGCCTCATCTGAGAGACTGCACATCTTCATCTTCTCTGAGATACTTTATCTATCATAGGTGGCATGAGCTTTCATCCACAGAGACATGAGTCTCGATACTCATTCGATTGCCGGATCCGGAGTAATTACTGAAATTGCTCAGTATTCATGAGATGTGTCGTGGCCTCAGCTGAGAGACTACACATCTACACGTACTCCGAAAGACAGCTTTCTCAGTCAGAGATTTATGACATGATCTTTCATGCTTTAATGAGATACACGAGTCTCAATACTCATCCGGTTGCCGAATCTGGAGTATAGTTTTACAATTCTACCCTTTGTCGAAAATCCACCATCTACACTTTGTCGTACTCAACAATAATCCATGATTAACTTATTAAGGTTGAATAGAGGTTACCAAACATATTAGTTCTTTACTGTTTGGAAGATGATCCAAAGGAGTTGAGTGCTTGAAGTCTTCACAACGGCTGAAGAAACTTAAGATAGTGGACTCTATCTTATGATTCACGTGAGTTGGACAGATTGGTTGTAGGCCCAGGATACTGAGGATACTAGGTAACTATGGGTAGTTTACTTGGTTTTTACTATACGGAGTTGGTAATGTTCTTTGTATTATGGATTGATTTTGAGAGTTTCAAAACTGGACCAAGTCCCGGGGTTTTTCTGCATTTGCGGTTTTCTCATTAACAAAATCTTGTTGTGTGTTTTTACTTTACTTTTTGTATTATAATTGTTTAAGTTATAATTAAAGTAGATACATTGTACGTTAATCCAACACTTAGGTTGATCCCTATAGTTTAAGGTTCGATTTCGAACTTGTATTATATACCAAGTGTGTACCTTGTGCTTTGCTATCTTCTTGACAGTCTCTGCCTATATTAGATCACGCAAGGTATCATACTTATAGGTTGATATCAGAAAGATTGTGGGGTACTTAATGCCCTCGTCATTTTAAGTACTTTGCAAAAAGATTTAAAATTTTTGGAAACTGAAGGGAAATTTGATTGACATTAGGGTTTAATGGCCCTGAGGAATAAGGAATTTTTTTAACCTTTTGTTTTGAATTAGTAGTTTAAATAATCATTAGTAGTTTTAACTAATTTATATTTAATCTCCTACTTACTATATATATTTAAAAGGAGTATTATTTATATACCCCTCAATTGAGCATTGTGTTTAAACTCCTCTTTACTATGACAATGTTCTTATAAGTAGAAGGGATTACTATTAGTAAGAATTGAAGATCAAGACTGAATACGAGGATTTGACTTTGAATTTACCCAAATTTCATATTCTGTTTTTTGTATAAGAAATTCGACCCCATAAATCATTATTAATTAATATTGTTGGTCATTTTAGATTGCATTATCATCACAAAACCAGGAACATCATAGAGCACCATTATCATCTCCAATAGAAAATATTTTTTTTATCAGATATCATCCTTAAAGTTGCTAATATAGTTTTACATGATCGACACTTTCAAAGAGAAATATTGATTTCGATTCTTTTTTTAAATCGATTTGTATTTGGTTGGTTCTAGATACTATATCAAGAAGTCTCGGCTAATCTGATAGAATTCATTTTGTAGAAAAAGGAGCTACGTTTATGTAAATAATGCTAACACACAACTGAGGATAAAGTAGTAATTTCCGTAGTTAAAAATATATAATCAAAATTAGTTAGGCCAATTATTAGCAGTCAACTAGTGGTACATATACCATCCCTTAATATTTTAATTGTTGGGTACCAATATCCGGAGTTGATCTTTTGTTGGATACCATATGTTAAAATAGCTCATTCATTAAACCATGGTGATCTTGTAAACACATAATATGATTTATATATGGTTATTGCTTACCTTAAAGTCACATGGATTTTTTTTAAACATGATCATCCCTATTATTCATACACACCAAGAATAGTTTCACATGGACGATTCATGACTTCTAGTTACATTAAATTTGTAGTACGATGGCCATCCCTATTAACGTGGCCAATTTACAAGTTATTACTATGAATCGGTAACACTATGATTATAAACTTTCCGAGAACACGTCAAGTTTTTTTACCATGAGACTACTGTTTACCCTTTAGACACACACTAACTTTTTAAAGTCGCACAATAAGATTCCAATGTAGCTAATATTTACCTTTTAGCTACTAGTATATGAGGGATTTCGTAGCCATTGTTATAACTTATTTACTAAGAATGGTTTTAGCTATTCGAAATTTGTAATTTTCGTAGCTTCAATTATATTTGGTCATCGATTCACATTAAATGATGGTCGGATTTCAAGGCAGTAAGAGAGCCGAGATTTTTGGTTGGGGGAACTAAGGAATTTCTTTTTGCATGCACTGTCACTATACTTTCTCTTTATAGTTGGGTGATCTAGGGTGGATTATATGGAAGAGTTACCAAACAAACTTTTACACAGTGAAAATAAATACGTTTTGATTGTGATTCATATTTGAGTTCTGCTTGATTATTTGATCGTTATTCAGGTTCATGAGCCACTTAATTATCATCAATCAATATGGGAGCCGAATTATCTTGCCTAACTCATTTGAAATACATTTCCATACTTACTCAAAAAATATAAACACTTTAATAAAATTTTGCAAGAAAAATAACAATTCAAGAATAACTTTAAAAGTTACTAGTATTTTTATTCTCACTGACAAAGTAAACATCAACATCATTATAAACATCCACAGGTGAGAGATACATATTAAATCAAGATTATTAAATATTAACTAGTACTATTATATAAATTAATAGGAGAATTGAGTTGGTGTGTCGCACGATACTACTGAAAACATATATTCATTCGTATATATTAACTCATACATCTTTGTCACTTTGTTGAATTAAAAGTAAACATCCAATCTGATGGAACTATAATATGCATCATCCAATGTTTTTGAGGTAATTAATGATAACTTAGAAAAAAATAATTTAATACAATATAATATAAACATAAATTGGAATAATTTAACTTAAATATAACTCAATGATTTGTTTTTACACCCCTCGCGATTCTCGATTTTTTTTTTTTTTTTTTGTAAACCCTAGTGAAGCACATCCTTTCTCTCCACCCTCATATTTATTAATTTTGATGGCTACAAATTTTGGCCAAAACTATAAATACGAGAAAATGTTTCATCTCCCTGTGTTGTTCTGCCTTTATGGGGATGCAATATTGGCCACCTACTATATTGAATCTTTAGGGACCTATCAGACACCTATTTGTATCATGTGTAACAAAATTAATATTAATAACCATTCATAAAAATTCATCAAGCAACTAAAATTGATCCAAAATACATTTTATTAATCATAAAATACTCATATGTTTGATCAGTTTTGCAAAATATTGTAAAAAAATGTTGAAATGGAGATTCTAAGAGTTTAAATTTAAAGTCTACGGTACCACGTCGACTATTTCTCTTAATTACTAGGATGCAATCTTCATTCTCTTGCTGGTACTCTGAAGATTCGATTATATATGGCCCAAACATATCTAAAGGTAATTTTTCAAACTTCCTTTTCTTGAAGAATGTTGTTGGTCTCACACCGGAATTCAAAAAACAAAAGACCAATCTTAACTCATTCAAATTAAGGATTTGTCATCATCATCTTTAAGATAACTGAAAGATAAAAAAGAATTCCAAAAGAATCAGGACATTTCGAGTTCGGATGAAGAAGTTGTGGCCCAAACAGTTTTCATTGAATACCGAAGACAGTGAAGTCCGCGAACTGGGTTTGAGAACCGAGTTCGCAGACTTATTTCCGAAAATATCTGCTGGAATTTGAAGTTTGCGGACTGGGTACGCGAACTTATCAAATGGGAAACGTGTATTCACACCTTGGAAGGCTTAAGGGCACGTTTGGAGTTGTTAGGTCATATTTTCGGGTCGGGTTCTTAAACCTAACTAAATACTTGGAATCCAAGCAATGTAAACCTATAAAAAGTTATTAAGTTATGTAAAATATTATCGAATCTCATATCACAAGTTCTACACCAAAAACCTAGGGTGTACCCCTTTAGGGGGAAACCACCATTATTCATCTTCTTTGTAATATGAGTAGCTAAATCCTTTGTTGATTAAGGATGAATTCAATGTTCTAAGCATGGAGCTTTATTAATAATACAAATCTATTGAGAGTTCTTATCATCATCGTTTGTCTTTACCATATCTAGGGTTTATGAGTGATTCTTATATTGATTTTGGAGGCCTACTAGATCAGTATATTGATTGTTCTATTGCTAGTGGAAGTTATGAGATAAGTAATCGTCGATTAACTCTCTACACAAGTAGAAATCATGAGACCTTACAGAGGGATTCTGTGGAGGAATCGTGTGTGAAAACAACACCAGCAATTAAACCTTGAGCTAAGATTTTAACTACTGGTATCAACCTAATTCACAAAACTTAAAGTATTCATTGGATTACACCTTGAGTGAGCTACTTCTTGGTGGTTCAGTTGAATAGAATCTGATATTGGAGAGCTTCTGTATCCGTGGTATAAGGAGTTTTGGGGATAACACTGAGCTAGATGTTATTCTACGGTTGGTGATGAATGGTTCTTACGAACGATATATAAGTATATTAATCCATCTATCGCTTGGTAACGGCGAAGGATTCCTTAATCATCTTTCTTCTTATTGTCTTTATATTTATCTTACAACCAACACCCTTTGTTATTTACTTTATCTTGCTGATCAAATAACCTATCAATTACAAAGCTCACCGTGGGAACGATCTCTTACTACCGCTATATTACCAGTTAATTAGTGGGAAATATATTTATTAATTTATTGTGCCTACGACAGCCCATACAGCGACATCTCGCCTAATAGTGCTTAGCGAGGAACTGTGGTTGAAACCACAGACACTCCTCGCGAGGAAAGCGCACAACACATAGCACACACATACATCAAAGTACACACAACATGCGCAAAAATGGTAAAGACATATTATGCTCGCAAATAGAAAGGAGTCTTAATGATTACAAGAAAGTTACATGAGTTCCCACCTATTTTGACGACAAGTGAGATCCTCAATCCACTGGTTCATTCTTTAGATCGATCGTTGTTAATAACAATTAACTACTAATCATACAAGCACTCTAAGTATTAGCCAAAAGGCTCATACAAGGCTCATAATATAATCTCGTACAATTCTCTAGTATAAGCTAAGTGAACTATCTATTGGTTCTAAGCCCATTATGGTTATACATCTTTTAATTATCTAACTTTAGCATATCTAAGGTTTACTAATTCAATTACATTGATTCTATAGTCCACTAGATATGTCTTATGAATATCCACAACTTTATAGAAGGAACCAAAGTCTAATTCGGACCATAAAGGGTTCAAACATCAAACTAAGAATACGTTGCACAAAACCCAAGTCCACTAATCTCGGCCCATTACATAAGGCCCAGTCCACTGATAGACGCATTTATGTGTCTATTTTGTTCTCAATGTTTTGTATTGTTAGTGCTCGATATTGTACTAATTATGGTGCTTTTGTGTTTGGATAGGTGTTTTTGGAGAAATACATTTGTGTGGAAAAAGTGCTCGAAAAGTGCTATTTGGACCGCGGAGAAAATTACTAAAGGCACCCCAGAAAAAGTGTTAAAGGCACACTCACTTTGGATTAGGGGACCCCCAGGCTCCCCAGCTGTTAAAGGCGCCCATATTTTGTATAGGGGGCACTTCTTCTTCACGGTTTAAAAATGAAATTTTGGCGGAAAGAGATGTACAGCAGCAACGATATTTCTGGGGAAGATTTTAACGAGTTCTGTTGGAGATTCTCAAAGGATTTGGACTTGATATATCCTGTTTCGGTAAAACAGGATTGGTATATGGTTTTGGAGAGTAAAACAAGGGAAAATTTCTTTCCTTTTATAGAACAAAGGAGGTGGAAATACTATCGAAATCTTGTGGAGATTTTTGTCGGAGATTTTCAACAGTATTGATTGGAATGATTTGACACGCCGAAGTAGTATTGCTGACTAGTTTTTGATCGACAAAATAGAATATTTTCGTGTATATTTGAGTCAACAAGGAAAGAATAATATCTCGAAGATTTGCTGTTATCTGCAAGTCAATGCAGTATATGGGAATATAAAATCCCCTGGGATTCGTATCTTTCAGTTTAGGGAAGTTATGAAAGATTTTGACAGATCTTCTACGTGTGAAAATAAAGAGAAAATACTTGGGAGATACTTTATTAATCGTCAGAAGATGTAAGTATTAACTCGAGAGATATCCATCTGTTGGGTATAAATAGGTGATGGGGGACACACAAAAGGGAATCAAGAGTAAGGGTGAGAACAGAGTGTAGGAATTAGAGTTGGAGAGAGTTGTTGTTGCTGCCATGAGAGAAGAACACGAAGAACAATAGACTGCAAAAAGCAGTCGTTTTCTAGTGTCGAAAAAACCGTTACGTTTTCTTCCAGATCAAACTGTTGTTTTGTGACAGTTTTGAGTTATAGTTTTCTTGTAACAACTACTTTGTAACAACTCATTTGTAACAGTAGGTTTTGTAACAATTATAAATGTTACAAACACACTGTTTTATATCTTTTCTTCAATAAAACACTTTTTTGAGCTATGGAAAATTATTTTGAGAGTGTTTTGAGTATGAGGAGCTAGACCCCATCGCTGGGACGACGGAGGAAGCAACTTTTCAAGATTGTAGTAAATGAATTAATTCTTTTATTCACTTTTTGCATAGATTTAATTGCTTTATGATTTCTATTAATTATTTGTTATTTTGTTAGATGTCGCATGCTTAGTTATAAATACTTTAGATGCGTCATGCTTTTAACTTACAAATAATATTTTACGAAATCTATTTTTGGCAAAGAACTAGAGTCACAACTTCTTTTGTTTGAGCTATATTGTCTAGAGTTAATGATTGAACCATAACAATATGAAAAGTAATGGAATCCCGCGTCTCAGCATCTTTTCATCTTGTGAAAAATTGTGTACATATATTTTTTCTTATTTTCTTTATTAAGTCTTAAAACAAATCTGAGTGAACGAATCATCTTACTACAAAATCAATTGAAAAACCCATCAATTTTTGGCGTCGCCGACGCGGATTTGTTTATAGATTTGTTTCTAGGTTTCATTTATTTTTTTTTGTTCTTTTTTACGCCTTTTGGTATTTCTTGTTTGTTTTCAGATTTGGAGCCAAGCTAAAGAAAGAGAAGAAAGTGTTGAAAACAAAAGCTAAGCCAAAGAAGGAAAGAAAAGGAGAATTCAAGAGGAGTGAAGAAGAAGATTTTTGTATATAAAGATTTTTTTTTATTTTATTTTTAGAAACTGTAAATAGGTTTTTATTTTTGTAATTTTTATTTTATTTTTGGACTTCTTTATTTTTGGACATTGGACATTTTTTTTAAAACCCTACGGAAGGGTAATTTTAAATAAACTGTTTGCAGAGAAGGACGGTGATTACGATATCACCTCGGCCCCTCGGGTTCGTACACAACATTGGAGTTGTGGCCCGAGTCGACTTCAACGGTTCATCCCCCGTCTGGAACGGGAGGTAAGAATTCTAAACACCCGTGAATCTCCTGTCAGCGGTTTACTAGATGATTTTGTATGCATATATGTTGAGGAATCGAATACGGCTGTTTTAATTTCCTAGTAAAGGGCAAGGCCTGGCCATACAAGATAAGGGTTCGGATTTCATCACCGTTCTCTTCTTGCCCGCCTTAGGAAAACGAAACCAAACGCGAACCTAAGCCTAAAATTTTGACTAGAACGAGACCGATAGGGTAACGAGATTAATAGGAAAGTCATTCGAGAAATATTGGTTACTCTTTTAAGCATACTTCGAAGTTCATGATGGTTTCTGTGAGTTGAATGCGTGACTGCGCCGCCTTGTAATAGCGGTGAGGCCTTGGGTATCAAAGCTCCACTGAGCTTCCCTCGCCCTTATTCAACTTGCTTTGACTCGCATTGATTCCAGAGGGGTTTGCTTAAATTGTAACGATTTCCCTTTCGAAGGATTAGAAGCTGGTCTAGAAACAATCTAAGTGGAGCCATCATGCTTTTTGGTTGCTAGATAAAATAGGCTTGTTGTGGTCGAGTCGTCCTTCTTTGTGCTTGTTTAGAATTCCCCTGCAGTTAGGTTGTCGAACTGGTATTCTAATAACCAATACAATGAGTATCCGACTGAGCAGCTTGGACATTATCCTTTTTATGACCATAGTGTGAATAGTGATTGGGAACTTGAAACTTGAACGTTACGGGTCATACCATGGTGATCCCAATTACTATCCACATGCGCACCGGTCATACGAGCAAGAAGACTATAGCACTAGTTCCTCGTCTTTGGAGGATGCAATGAAACTATTGAAAAGTAGTCCTTTTTATGATCCTTATGATAATTCCTCTTTACTAGAGTCAACACGTAAATTAGCTGAGTCAACACGTAAGTTAGCAGAAATGAATAACTTAGTTTTTGACGAAAAAGAACTTTCTATCGAGGAATCCCTCAAGTTGATGGCTGAGACGAACGAAAGACTTGCTCGAAATAATCTTACTTTCCAATATAGTGTTTCCAATAATACCCTTAAAAAAGAGGATAGTTATTTGCATAATCAAGATGACGAGGTTAGAATTGGTAACACTACTTGTTTTGATGAGGTTCGATCATTTTCATGTTATTATAATGATGATTATGATGAGGATAGTATCGATGAAGAACATGAAATATGTAGGCATAGTGATCAGGAATTTGTTACAGCGATTGAGCTTTATAATGATAGTATTGTTTCTAGTACAAATCCAAATAATTTTACTAATTATTCACCTATTCAAAAGGACGAGGATTTGACTAGAGATACCCCCGTTTTAGATGATGTAGTATTTCCTGTCTACGAAGCCGATGATAGTTTTGAGGAACGAGTTTATTCGGAGAATATTGTTTTAGAGTCTAGAAATTTAGAAACATTAGACTTAGAAAAATAAAATGAACTCGTAGAAATGAGTGAGGATGAACCCGACTTAGAAGAATCAATTGACTATTTTCAGGAATCCGATGACCTAGAAATTAGGGAAGTTGTGACTAGTCTTTCTAGAGACACAAAAAACTCTAAGTTTGGGGGTGATTATCAGTCTCCGTGTGCTTTAACTCTTAGAAAGTTCCCTCGTGTAGGACTTGACATTTGTGCCTCAACCATCTTACAAGATTATCTTCGTACACTTTTTCCTGAACCTAATGATGTCTAGAGAGAAGCTCAGTTGTTAGAAACCCATCCTCTGTTTGATGTGGTTAACCCAGGCTATGATACCAAGATTGACTTTGTTTTCCCACCAAATACTTTTCTTCCAATTGTGAGAACATTTGATTTTAAGATGTGTCGGTTATTAAGTTTTGAGACTAAACCTAATTACTTTAGGAGAATAAGGTCGACACATTTTCTTAAGGAAGACCAACTCTTTCATTGTGGTCAGTTTTGTTAGTCAAGTCTAATTGACTTTAAGGATCCTCCGTTGTTCAGATTATTGTTATGTGCTTCTAAGTTCCTACTTGAGTATTTCCAGACTCTACAACCTGATCTTAAGAATCCTTCTTTTGAGGAAGTCCTGCCTATGAAAAAATTTTATTTAGACCCTTTTATAGAGCCTGAACCTGAGCCACAACTAGAGATAGTTGTCTTAAACAAAAAGTTAAATAAGGGTATGTTCGGTATCTTCTTGGTCTGTTGCAGTTTCCTCTTCTTGTGGTTAGCACTTTTTGATCCAGATGATCCACAATTATTCCGACTACTTCTATATGATTCTATGAGGTGACTAATTCCTTTCGATGTCTGGCTGAAGACTTTAAACTTAGCACTTCTTGGGAGGTAACCCAATCTCATGCAACACGGGAATATCTTTCCTTAACCCTTTTGCTTCAAATGGTAACAGTTTCTCCTTGTTCATATGCTTTTAATTTTATCTTTAGAACATTGAGGACAATGTTAGATTTAAGTTTGGGGGTATGTGAGAAACTTTTTAGTTGCATTTTTGAAACTTCTAGCGTCACATGGTATCCGGTTATCTAAGTTTACATACTGTTTCTCACCGAAAAGATAGAAATTAGAATGCTAGGGATAACAACTTATTGAGACATTAGAGAAAAAGACATTGAGATCTTTGAAATTCAGGAGAGAACTTGTTCTTTTTATAGGGTAACCGTGATGGACCTAACCATCCATGATGGAAAGGCAAGTAGGTCAGGAAATGTCAGAAAGACAAAGCAACCTCACAATGTAGTCGTAGTTACTGGATTACGACTCTCTCTCAGTAGAAACTTATCATCATCAACAAGCGGAGTGACATCAAAATCTATGAAGAAAGTTGAAGACGTTTAAGGTTTAGAAGCAACAATAGAAAAGAATAATTCAAAAGTCAAAATTGAAGACTCAGAAGTTATAAGAGCAAATGATATAATTTGTTTGAATTCATGATACCAAGACATCACAAGTTGCGAAGATCCAAGTTTTAAAGTCCTTCTCTCATGGCCATGTAGATTTTTGTCTTGTAATTTTTTTTGTCAAAAAAAAAAATGAAAAATGAAACATCATTACGTTCTTTTTGTTCAATAAGGCCATAGGAAAGAAGAAATTTATAACTCAAGCAAGAAATCGAAGAGAAGAGTTAATTGTCAAGGTTCTATGAGGTTCGAGAGTTTATCATCAACAGTTGAAGACCGAAGAAGACGTTATTTCTACTGAGCAATGTGAGAGAGTCGAAGAAAGATGCATTTTGGTTGCTTTGTTAGTCTGCTGTCAATCTGGCACAAGATCTTTCTAGCACTGGTTTAACTCATCACACGTAATTAGTCCAGCTGTGTAGCAGATGTCCCTCTCATTTTTATCTCTCTCCTAATCTTATCCAGCTGTAAAGCAGCGGACACATCTTACAATGTTTATCTAGCTGTGTAGCGGATATCTCTTTATCTAGCAGTGGTGCGGATGTGTCTCCCCTTTTCTTCAGTCAGCTTTAGAGCTGACACCTTTAATTTCTCTGGCATTCTAGTTACTTGGAGATAGGTTGAGAATGTATATGTCCTCATAGCTCTTTAGAAGTCATGGTTTTTGTGGGTACACCTCTGATAAACCCACCCGAGATTAACTCGGTTTTATTCTTTTAATTTGCTCGAGACTAGCAAATAATAAGTTTGGGGGTATTTGATAGACGCATTTATGTGTCTATTTTGTTCTCAATGTTCTGTATTGTTAGTGCTCGATATTGTACTAAGTATGGTGCTTTTGTGTTTGGATAGGTGTTTTTGGAGAAATACATTTGTGTGGAAAAAGTGCTCGAAAAGTGTTATTTGGACCCCCAGAGAAAATTACTAAAGGCACCCCAGAAAAGTGTTAAAAGGCACCCTCACTTTGGATTAGGGCACCCCCAGGCGCCCCAGCTGTTAAAGGCGCCCATATTTTGGATAGGGGGCACTTCTTCTTCACGGTTTAAAAATGAAATTTTGGCGGAAAGAAATATACAGCAGCATCAATATTTATGGGGAAGATTTTAACGAGTTCTGTTGGAGATTCTCAAAGGATTTGGACTTGATATATCCTGTTTCGGTAAAACAGGATTGGTATATGGTTTTGGAGAGTAAAACAAGGGAAAATTTCTTTCCTTTTATAGAACAAAGGAGGTGGAAATACTATCGAAATCTTGTGGAGATTTTTGTCGGAGATTTTCAACAGTATTGATTGGGAATGATTTGACACACCGAAGTAGGGTTGCTAACTAGTTTTTGATCGACAAAATAGAAGATTTTCGTGTATATTTGAGTCAACAGGGAAAGAAATCAAGAATAATATCTCGAAGATTTGTTGTTGTCTGCAAGTTAATGCAGTATATGGGAATATAAAATCCCCTGGGATTCATATCTATCAGTTTAGGGAAGTTCTGAAAGATTTTGACAGCTCTTCTACGTGTGAAAATAAAGAGAAAATACTTGGGAGATACTTTATTAATCGTCAGAAGATGTGAGTATTAACTCAAGAGATATCCATCTGTTGGGTATAAATAGGTGATGGGGGACACACAAAAGGGAATGAGGAGTAAGGGGTGAGAACAGAGTGTAGGAATTAGAGTTGGAGAGAGTTGTTGTTGCTGCCATGAGAGAAGAACACGAAGAACAATAGACTGCAAAAAGCAGTCGTTTCTAGTGTCGAAAAAACCGTTACGTTTTCTTCCAGATAAGACTGTTGTTTTGCGACAGTTTTGAGCTATAGTTTTCTTGTAACAGCTACTTTGTAACAACTCATTTGTAACAGTAGGTTTTGTAACAATTATAATTGTTACAAACACACTGCTTTATATCTTTTCTTCTATAAAACACCTTTTTGAGCTATAGAAAATTATTTTGAGCGTGTTTTGAGTATGAGGAGCTAAACCACATCGCTGGGACGACGGAGGAAGCAACTTTTCATGATTGTGATAAATGAATTAATTCTTTTATTGACCTTTTGCATAGATTTAATTGCTTTATGATTTATATTAATTATTTGTTATTTTGTTAGATGCCCCATGCTTAGTTCTAAATACTTTAGATGCGTCATGCTTTTAACTTACAAATAATATTTTACGAAATCTATTTTTGACAAAGAACTAGAGACAACTTCTTTTGTTTGAGCTATATTGTCTAGAGTTAATGACTGAACCATAACAATATGAAAAGTAGTGGAAGCCCGCGTCTCAGCATCTCTTCATCTTGTGACAAATTGTGTATATATATTTTTCCTTATTTTCTTTATGAAGTCTTAAAACAAATTCTCAACAAATCTGAGTGAACGAATCATCTTACTACAAACTCAATTGAAAAGCCCATCATCCACTTAGGTTAATTAACGGTCTCTAACAGTCAAAGCGTCAATTAACAGTCAACGCCTAAGTCTAGGTCAAATTCCAGTCAAAGGTCAAGTCAGGTCAAACTAGCCAAAGTCCAAAGTCAAGTCAAGTCTGGTCTTGCTCACTGAGCCGGTTCTGAGTCAAACCGATTCAACTCAGGCATATACCCTGAAACAGCTAAGAACAGAATCAGTCGGATAATCTGACTGGGATGACTAACAAGTTTATATTCACGAAGCAATACCAAACACATTGCACAACAAACTCTAATACAGACTCTCTTTATCTCTTACTCTAAACAAGAACAACATCAAAAACAATTACAGTTCTAACACTCAACAACTACCACCAGCAACATAACCCCATTTCTTTCTCCATTTCACTTACACAGTTCACATATCTGGCTAAGCTATAACCAGCAGCTTTATACCATTTACACAACTCTATCTCAAGTCCAGTCACAATCACACCTCTATATCACCACCAACTATTCTACACAACAACAACAACAACATTCTCTTTTGTTCTTCATTATATCTTAATCTTCAACTTCATATTCCCTATATCTCAATAGCACTAGAATAACTTGTAACTCAGCTGGAATTCATATCCATTAGTCTTGCACACTCATTCATATATCACCGACACATTCAAACTACAACTGCTGCACCCTTTCTCCACTAGCTCCATTAGCTTCAACAATAACTCTATCATTGAACTTCCATTCTCATGAACTGAAATCTCAGACTAATCATATCCACAATCAATTCATGTTACTAACTTCACCCTTTCTAATTCATTACAGCCTGTAAATACCTCCACCAGTTCCATTAGTTTCATCTCATAATCCCCTAACCACCAATACAAGCCATTGAGAAGAATAACAACAATCTCCCTCTAACTCAGTTTATACTCATTCCTTACAAATCAAATTCCATCTTCTAACCATCACTTAAGTCATAGCAGCCTCATTACTATTTACAGCTACACCATATCCCTGGTACAAACATCCAAATCATCTAAACCTCAACTCCATATATGTACAACTCTTACAACATCCACTCCATTGCAATATTAGTTCCCTCTAATTCATCATACATCTAAACCACAACCAAATCTTCATTCCATGAATTCCTTTGTTCTTCCCCAATTTCAGAACCCTATAGAAAACTCTGATTCTAATTTGTCTTCTGTAAAAGTCTAAATCAACAACCCCAAATCAGTCACCAACCTTAGACTTAACAACCTCTAATCTTCCACGAATCACCACCAATTAAATCATCTCCTTCATCTGAGATTCTACACCAGCAACTCAATTCTATAAACCCTAATTTCTGATTCGATTAACAGAGAAACTAAAATTAAACCCTATACTTCAATCGAACACAAACCCATATATAATCTATCTATTTTTTTTCAAAATCATAAACAAATTTCTATCAAACACGAAACCCTAATTAAACTTGCCATTCTCTGTAATTGCAGAACTAGATCAGCTCCAGTTTCTTCATCTAATCATCCTGGATAACAAGGTCTACAAGAATTCTCACACAACGAAACACTCAAATCTCTGAGACTGAGAGACGAAGAAGAAGAACAGAGAAGAAGAGAAAAGAAGAAAGAAAAAGAAAAGAGAAATGGTTCTCTTCAATCGGTCCAGGGAGATAAGGCTGGCGAAAAATGATTAAGACACCCAGAAAAATGATAAGGGCATCCAGGTCGGTTTAAATGCAAAAAAGACTATTTTTTCCCTTCACCTAACACTGATGATATATTCTTTGTCCGGTATCCAATTGACACGTTCGAGTAGTCCACTTCGTATAACTTTTCGAGACCTATCCAACGATACAATTTTCGTACCAGAACTATTGTTAGATTAATTTCTATTAATTACCATTTATATTCTATTAATCAAGTCATTATCGACTTAATCGTCTCTTGAACACCTCTAAACCAACACCGGTCTAATAACGTTGACGAGCTTGGAGTTCCTTATATTCGTCTTTCTCAAGCATGAGGACTCGCACAAGCTAACTATCCCACCTCACAGGTGGTTCTCTGCTCCTCGTTATGATCCCCAATCCCACAATACATGCGTCGACAGTAAAAATTACTTACTACTGAGCAGGGAAGTTTGCTGTGATCAACAATCCCACTACTCTATGATCAACCCTAATGTGTCTAAACGTAGAAGACAAACACAGCATCTGTTGATTAGTTCACTCCAACAACAATGCAGACGCCATACAGAGTTTGAGATGAAATTGATTTGCTTTATTGGAGATAACTTCTATCAACTATATGATTACAAAATCAGAATCAAATCTAACTATCACTTAGGAGCATATTGACAATATTCGCAAACAACAGTGAAAAGTAAGTGTAGAACTAATACTCAAGCGGCTCTTTTTACTCCCAAATTTCCCATTCCGCATTCATTTAGTATTCCCATAAATCAGTTCCAAGGATTGAATCCTACCAGATTGGTTTAAGGTTACAAATAGTAAGCAAGTAAATGTCGAACAAGGATGACAATGGTGCAAAACGATCTAAGCCTTGAAACATACCTAAGTATTCCAATTACCCTAGATTAGAATTAAACTCTCAAACAAGCTCCAAATTGGGTCTCAAACCACGTACGTAACACAAAAAGAAATATTTCAAAATAACAACACAGAAAATAAATTAAGGAGAATTCTTGATAACCATTAGCAATACCAGTTTTATAAGGTACAATAAATAGACAACTAGAGCATTAAAAAGAGATTAACAACCACAAATGAATTTGTACTATCATTAACCCTTTGCAGTAATGACTCGCATCCCTGAAACATTTTATACTGAGAAGAAACTGAATAGAGATATTTTGATGTTGTCAACAGGCCATCTACTAAGAGCAAGTCTTATGGTGGAAGAGTTCCATCTTCCATATTCTGCGCCACCTCAGCAAACTCTTCCACCATATTCTGCGCCACCTCAGCATTTGGAACCGTAGATGGAAATGTAGTGGTGGAATAGCGAAAACGCTATTCTTAATAGCGCTGAAAAAACGCTATTTTTAATAGCGCTAAAAAAACGCTATTAAGAATAGCGTTTTTTTTTTCAGCCGTTAGATTTCAACAACTCATCCTAAATCTACGGACAAAAAAAAACGCTATTCTTATTGTCGTTCAGATGGATTCCACGAACCCTTCCACGAAACGGTGGAACCTTGCTTGGATTTTCTGTGAAAAACCCCAATTTGGAAACCATTAGACTTGACATTCCATGGTTTTTCCACACTTGGAATAGGTTGGATTCCACCAAGACTTGCTCTAAGATCAAACTAATGTACATGACTTAACAAACAAAACGCAATCTCTACTGATTAGTTTTTACCCCTACAAACATACACCATAACAACACCTCAAAACTAAGTAGAGAACTAAATATACTTTCCGCTCTTCCAGCTCTAAAATAATAGATTAAAAATCAGTCCCCGGATTCTCAGTCCAAATTCAGTTTCACGTTGCTATCCACAAAAACCATATTCTAGTTCTATTGGATCAGATGGGTTAAGCCATTTAAGGTCTAAAATCAGCATATAAAATGAACAAGTTGGACAAGGATGTGCAAAAGAATCCTAAACGTATGCTACAGGTATAGACAATTGAAATTCAAGTTTCTGAAATGTAAAACACACTCCAATGGGGCTAGCCCTAAAATTCACATTTGTAATACCCAGTTTTCTAACAGGCTGTTACCATTGAAACATGAAGATTACGATGAACACATATATTAAAATCAATTTATATTACCACAAATTAATCGGCTGCAGTAAATAAATTAAAACCTTAAGATGTTCAAAATTCACATTTCCAAAGTGTTTTTCAGAAATTTCTCAATTAAGGCTATGAGAAAAGCAAAATTAAAAAAAAAAACCTAAAATTCTTATGTTTGTACCTGTAGAAACCCACCCCTCAAAAGACACCCATTACTTCAATCAAGATCAGGAACCTCAACATCACCATTATCAATCTGCTCCTGAACATCTTTAGGATCTTTAGAATCAACAGTGCACCCAACAGAAACACAAGTCCCCAAAATCTCCTTAACAGTACCACTCAAATCTTTAGCCATAGATCTAGGTTTCATGACTTTAGCAATTTCAATAACATCATCAAAAGAGATATTACCAGTATGTTTGATATTCTTAACTTTCTTCCTATCTCTTTCTGGTTCTTTCAAAGCTTTGATTACTAATGCTGCTGCTGATGGTACTACTGATACTTTTGCTTGTCTATTCTGCACTGTTAGCTTCACTGTTACTCTCAAACCCTTCCAGTCTCTAGCTGTTTCTTTAGCAATATCTTCACCGATTTTCTTTGGTGATAAACCCAGTGGACCAATTTTTGGTGCTAGAGAACTTGCTGCTCCTACTTCACCACCTGTTACTCTCACGTATACTTCTACTATCTGCGTTGGATCCATCTTTGGAGGCATGGTGAATCAAAATGGATGAGAATCGCCCAGAAATGGAGTTGCAGATTAAAATTTGTGACTGTGAGACGAAGCAAAAAAGAGAGACTGCGCAAAGGGTTTGAGGTTTTAATATATAGCCTAGGGTTTTACACAAAAGTTCTTTAAGAAGACGATAATGCCCTTAAATTGACACTTGATAATGCTTAGGCTGGTGGCTGATTTAGTCATTTAGCACAGTTGGGCTTACCATGGGCTAAAAACTGGGCTGTATTTACATGACTGGGAATTTCTTGCTCCAATTCTATTTATAGGGCAACTTCGTCAGGGTGTTGCATTGTATGCAATCTTTCTTATTCTTCTTTGGAGTTTTGAAACTCGTAGAAGAGAGAGATGGCTAGTAGAATTGCTTCCAGGTACATGGAGTTCCCGAGGTTCTGCAACGGGAATCAGTCACGTTCCTCGTCGGCAGAAGAGCTTGAAAAACTGCGTGAAGAGGTGAAACTACTTCAAGAAGAGAATCGACTCTTGCAAGCAAACCAGGTATGAGGAATGCTATAATGCGTTATTCGTTTGCACTTTCTTGACAACTAGTTTTTCTAAGAGAAACCCACTTCTCGCATATATATTGCGGACGAAGGGAGTATTACTTAAAGATTTCGTGGAGCGCTCACATGTTTGGTCAAGAATCGAATGTATTAATCCTACTAGTTTGACCCAAAATTTCTTACTTTTTTTCGGCAGGTGGAGTCACTAGAAACCGCCAATATGCGTCAAGATATCGTCAAGGTTCGTGAATGGATGGATTTAGAATCAAAGGCTAGGGTACATATATTTTTAACTTGCTCTATCCTTTAACTGTGCCAGTGCTATTGACGGGAAAGCATAAAATATTTTTGTGAAATTTTGGGGATAATTGTTGCGATGCCAATTCCAAGTTAGCTTAGTTACCTTAAATAGCTTTTCTATTTTTAGCTTGCTTTAAATTCCTAGTTTAGTTTAAACTCTATTTTTAGCTTTACTTGTTTCACAAGTACGAGAAGATATAAATACTTCTCTTCAGCCCTCTTAAAATTTAAGAATTAATACGAGAAAACTCTTTTTCAATCTCTTCTAATCTTCTTTTCTTCTTCTAAACCCTCTTATTCTCTAAATTCTTCTCTTATCCGGGTTCTATACCCAATTCAGTTACGTAAAACCTTGTGTTTTGGTCTAGAACCCTAACATCTGGTTCAGAGCAGGTTTTCCTGTACCTATTTTTACACCAATTTTTTTTCCAATGACGTACACAGATGATCTAAATCACCTACAACAGAGTATTGATGGTGTTACAACCAAACTTGGTACACTGGTTGGGACTATAACCAAATATCGTGAGTTGGATGAAATTGCAGTTAAGAAACTACGTGAAGAAGAAAAATTAGCTCGAGAAGACGATAGAGTTAACCGTAAAATTGATCTCGCTGAACATGAAAAATCTCTTACCACTGGATTAACTAAAGCTTTCCGTGATGTGCTTCAAGAACTCATTCCTCATCTGAAAACAACAGAAGATATTCCTCAAACCAATACCAATCGTAATACACATAATAATGGTGGTGGAATTCTTGACACCCCTCCTTGCAATCCACCAGTTCACCTGAAGTTTGCTTCTTTTGATGGTGATGACGTTGATGGTTGGTTATTTCAAGCTGAGCAATATTTTACTTGGCATATTATTGCTAATAATATGAAGGTCTCACTGGCTGCTGCTCATCTTAAAGGAGATGCTAATGCATGGTTTCGTTGGAAGCGAACTACAGTCGTCAACCTACAATGGCCCCAATTTTGTTCTCTGGTGCGTGAACGATTCTCTCCTGCGAAGTTTATTGATGCTAAAATGGCCATTAGCACAATTAAGAAAAAAGGTACTGTTAAAGAGCATATTCTTGCATTTGAACGTCTTTTGGACTTTGTTGATTTTTCTGAATCACACTTGATTAATCTGTTCATCCATTCCTCAAAACCTGAGATTGGTTCTGTGGTGAAGTTATTTGAACCAACAACATTGGCTTCTGCTTTTAAGAAGGCACTTAATCAGGAAGAAGTTTTGTTGATATCCCCCAAAGTTTTTCCTAGGACCAACCAGTTCAGATCACTTATAGCTCATACGAATCCTCAGATCAAGAGAAATCCTTTACCAGCTGGTGTTAAACGACTTACTTGGGAAGAACAAAAAGAAAAGAGGGAAAAGTGTCTTTTCTTTAATTGTGACCAATTTTATCAGCCTGGTCATGTATGTGAGAAGCCTAAACTATTATTATTGGATGTTCCTACGTATTCAGTGAATACTGATGCATCTTATGATGAGACACGCAAAGATACTGATCCAGATTTCATTCAAACTACCGAGGATTTGGAACCAAAAATCTTTTTGAATTCGTTAGTAGGTTCTTCTTTTCCTAAGACTATGTGTATTTTGGGTTACACTAAAGCTCAGCCTTTTTCAATATTGATTGACTCTGGCTCAACCCATAATTTCTTCACCCTAAAATTGCTAAGCAATATGGGTATTCTACACAATCTGCAGAGGCTTCCTTACAAGTTACCGTTGGTGATGGTGCTCAAATACAGACTCGTGGATTTTACAGTAATATACAGGTGAAATTTCTGAATTATTCTTTTTCCACAGATTTTCATCTTCTCGATATCAGTGGTTGTGATGCTGTTTTAGGAGTTCAATGGTTACGCTCATTAGGACCTATTACATGGGATTTTTCAAAGTTAATGATGAAGTTTCGAATCCAAGAGAAAGATGTGGTTTTACAAGGACATAATTCCTCCAGCATTATGCTTTTGGACACTAAAACCATGCAGCATTTATTATCCAGAAAAACTTTTGCAGTTTTCCTACAAATCTTTGCATTAAATACTTCAATCAATGCTGCTCCAATCATTCCACCTGAGTTGCATGAACTACTTTATAATTATGCTGATGTTTTCAAGACTCCAACGACATTACCTCCTGAGAGACTACATGATCATCGTATCAATTTGCTTCCAGATTCTGCACCTGTCAATGTAAGGCCATAACGTTACCCACACTATTAAAAGGACGAAATTGAGAAGATAGTGCATGAACTTCAGCAAGCTGGGCTTATTAGACCAAGTTCGAGTCCTTATTCATCTCCCATATTGATGGTCAGTAAGAAGGACGACTCTTGGCGAATGTGTGTTGATTATAGAGCTTTGAACAAGTTAACCATCAAAGATCGTTTTCCAATACCAATGGTGGATGATTTATTGGATGAGTTGAATGGTGCAACAGTTTTTTCCAAACTGGATTTTCGATCTGCTTATCATCAACTACTTATGCATAAACCAGACATTCCCAAAACTGCTTTTCGAACTCACGATGGCCATTATGAATTCTTGGTCATGCCATTCGGACTTTCAAATGCTCCAGCCACTTTTCAAGGATTGATGAACCACATTTTTCGTCCTCACCTTCGCAGGTTCGTGCTGGTATTTTTCGATGACATCTTAATTTACAGTAAAAACACATCTGAGCATATTCAGCATTTGTCTTTGGTATTTGAATTGTTAAGAACTCATCAGTTATTTGTCAAAGAGTTCAAATGCACCTTTACACAAAACACAGTGAAGTATTTGGGTCACGTAATATCTTCTACAGGAGTTTCAGTCGACCAAGATAAGATTCAAAGTATTCTTTCATGGCCTCTTCCTACTTCATTGAAAGAACTACGAGGTTTTCTGGGTCTAGCCGACTATTATCGCAAATTTGTAAAGGATTTTGGTAAGCTTAGTGCACCTTTAACTCAACTTCTGAAGAAGGATGCATTTATCTGGAATGATAATGCCACTACTGCGTTCAAAGTACTTCAACATGCTCTTACTACAATCCCAGTTTTAATACTTCCATATTTTTCAAAGGAATTCTCTATTGAGTGTGATGCATCTGGTAATGGATTAGGAGATGTATTGATGCAGTCTGGTCGACCAATTGCTTATTATTGCAAACCCTTGAAAGGAAAGAATTTAAATCTTTCGGTATATGATAAAGAAATGCTTGCAATTGTATCTGCAGTTCAAAAATGGAGACCATGTCTACTTGGTCGACATTTCAAGATTCTGACAGATCAAAAGAGTCTGAAGTACTTTTTAGATAAAAAACTCTCTTCTATGGAACAACAGAAATGGTTATCCAAGCTATTGGGCTATGATTATGAGATAATTTTTCGAAAAGGCAAAGAAAATCTTGCAGCTAATGCTTTGTCACGCAACATTGGATCTTGCTTTAGTTTGACTGCACCAATTTTTTCTGGAGTCACTGAGATAATTCGTGAGTGTCATTTGGATGCTGAGCTAAGTACATTGATTCAACAACTCATTAATCCTCCTTCGTGCAAATTAAATTTTTCATACACTAATGGAGTTTTGCGCTACAAAGGAAGAATAGTTGTGGTACCTACTTCTCTATGGTGTACCAAAATTCTTGAGGAGTTTCATTCAAACCCTATAGGGGGTCATTCAGTGTTTTTGAGAACTTTCAAATGTGTGCAGCATAACTTTTATTGGAAGGGTATGAAACAATCAATCAAAGCTTTTATTGCTCAGTGCGATGTTTGTCAACGAAATAAAACTGAAGCTATATCACCACCAGGATTATTGAGTCCACTTCCTATTCCTTATGATGTATGGATTGATATTTCCATGGATTTTATTGACGGATTTCCTCTTTCTGATCGCAAGAACGCAATTTTGGTGGTTGTTGATCGTTTAACCAAGTATGCACATTTCATACCTCTCACACACCCATATTCTGCTAGTTATATTGCTGAAGTATTTGTACGTGAGATTGTTCGACTTCATGGGATTATTAAGTCCACTTCATCGTTTAACCAAGTATTGACGGATTATTGAGTCCACTTTCTATTCCTTATGATGTATGGATTGATATTTCCATGGATTTTATTGACGGATTTCCTCTTTCTGATCGCAAGAACGCAATTTTGGTGGTTGTTGATCGTTTAACCAAGTATGCACATTTCATACCTCTCACACACCCATATTATGCTATTTATATTGCGGAAGTATTTGTACGTGAGATTTTTCGACTTCATGGGATGCCAAGAAGTATAGTCAGCGATCGTGATCCCATTTTTATGGGCAACTTTTGGGAAGCCTATTTCCAGCTTCAAAATACTCAGCTATGTGGCAGTTCGGCTTATCATCCTCAGAGTGATGGTCAAACTGAAGTCACAAATAGAACATTATAATGTTACTTGAGGTGTTTTGATGGTATGAAGCCGAAGGATTGGTCGAAATGGATTCCATGGGCTGAATGGTGGTATAACACAAGTCATCATTCTGCCATTAATATGTCTCCTTATCAAGCTCTTTACAGTCGTCCACCACCAACAATTTCAGCTTATTTACCGGGAACAACTTCAGTGCATGATGTGGACGTAAATCTTAAGGCGAGGGATCATACACTCAAGTTATTAAAATCACATCTCCTTGATGCTCAGGCAAGAATGAAAGCATACACTGATGCTCATCGCACAAAACGCGAGTTTTCTATAGGAAATTGAGTTTTTCTTCGTCTACAACCTTATAGACAGCGCACTGTTACTAACCAATCATTTTCTAAACTTTCACCAAGGTTTTATGGCCCTTTTCGTGTTCTTGAAAAGATAGGTTCAGTGGCATATAGATTGGAGCTTCCAGCAGAAAGTCACATTCATCCTGTATTTCATGTTTCTCAACTAAAACTGAAATTGGGAGCAGCTAACTCTGTTCAATGGATTCTCCCATCTGTTATTGATTATGATAAGTGGGAACCAGAAGCTGTTTTGGATCGACAGATGTACAAGAAAGGGTCTTATGCTGGCATTAAATGGTTAGTCAAATGGATGGATCACCCCAATGATGAAGCTACATGGGAGGATGCAGATGAGTTGCTTCTTCGTTTTCCAGAGTTTAAGGCTTAAGAACAAGCCGTTTTTCATCTAGGGAGGGATGCTGCGATGCCAATTCCAAGTTAGCTTAGTTACCTTAAATAGATTTTTCTATTTTTAGCTTGCTTTAAATTCCTAGTTTAGTTTAAACTCTATTTTTAGCTTTACTTGTTTCACAAGTACGAGAATATATAAAAACTTTTCTTCAGCCCTGTTAAAATTTAAGTATTAATACGAGAAAAACTCTTTTTCAATCTCTTCTAATCTTCTTTTCTTCTTCTAAACACTTTTATTCTCTAAATTCTTCTCTTATCCGGGTTCTATACCCAATTCAGTTACATAAAACCTTGTGTTTTGGTCTAGAACCCTAACAATAATACCCCTAAGAACAAGTGCTACGACTACATCTCTCTGCTCACTTCCAAAATTTTGTCAATGTAGTACTTGCTCTAGGTTAATGTCATTTTATAAGATATATCCATAAACCAACAAATGACAATAGCATCTTGCAATGTTTGTATCTCCAACTTCCCGCAATATGCAATCCCCATGTTCCAAGAACCCACGTCTCTTTCATCCATATCATTGAATGGTTTTTAACTTCACGGATACTCGCATAAACCAACATCATTGTGTTTCATAACTCAATTGGTTTAGAAATTATGTCGTCTTATTTATTGCACGAAAACCTCTTTTATGTAAGAGTAAGGATCCCTTGACACTTTTGTTATCACATTATCTCACACGTTGGACGTCATTTTTGCGAATAAAAATCAAACCGCAACAGATTTGAAGCTAATATTTTTAGGATGTGTTCCTATTACCAAGTTCTACATGCCTACCAAAACTGAGCACATTCCGAAATATAAAACCTCACAATCTACCGGTCTTAATTTCGACGGCCAGAAATCCGCAGATTTTCGACGGCTCATTTTCAAAGTAGTAGATGATGGTGTTATACGTCTCGAAATATGCTCATTTTCGGTAGGAAAGTAGAGCTATGTAATGGTAACGTATCTCCAAAGTATTAGCTTCAAATCCGTTACGGTTTGATTTTAATTCGTAAAAATGACGTCCAACGTGTGAGATAGTGTGATAATAAAAATGTGAGGGGATGTAAATTCAAAAGAAAAAAAAAAAGAGAAAAAAAAATTCCAAAGAAATTTGCAACACAGAAGACACCTACAAATTAATTACTTGTAGTTTCCTTTGGGCTTTAAGTACGTGTAAGTTCATGTTATACATGTACCTATGCAACTGTACACGATCTAAAATTCCGACTCAAAAAAGATATGATTGCATTGGTTCATCCTATTGTGAATATTAATTCCTCTTTCATTTTGTTTGTATGATGATAGGTATTTCAAGGTTTGTTGTGGTGGCCTTTGGCTGGTATAATCTGGTGGGAAGTGTATAGTTTGAAAAAGAAGCAAAAGGAAAACGCGAAACAACTTAAAAAAACGGGTAGCTAGCTCAGCTGGTCATCCCCGTTCCTCAAAGATTTAATGTTTTTCAGGAGATCCTAGATTCGTGTACCCGATGGTGTGATATTGTAGAATTCAGAATTTGGCATGGAAGGTAGAGTTAGCTTGCTCCCCTTGCGACATAATCATTCCTTATCCGCTTCGTATTCCTTGGATGGTTCCTCATGAGGCTCGCTGATAGGATAGCACAACAACCTGTTCAACTTATGTAGTAGTACGTTATTGGAGCTTCCAACTAATTTCTTATAATAATACTCTTTATCTAATAATAAAAATTAATTTACTTGAATACTAATGTTGTTTTAATATCCTCCTAACTCCGTTGAACACGTACCGTAGGCAATAAGCACTTGAACTGACCACTTAAGTCTATTTCGTGGGATGAATGAGAATTAGGTTACGTGAAACAAAAACTGAGTTTCAGTTTGTGAAACAATACTGAATTAACGGATATGATTCAGTTGATAGGCAACAGTTGCGACTTATTGGAATGATTATAATATTTGGATTATAAACATAAGTGTCCAATGGTTTGAAACGACATGACTGTTCACAATTGGACACACCCAACCGTTGCCTTGTTTCAACAAGAATAAAAACCCATTTCTTCTTTCAGTCTTGTTAAGATTAGTGATTCTGTTTGAGAGTTTGTGCTACGTGATTGCATTCGACCGATTGAAGATACTCAAGTGTTGGGTTATCTTCAAGGCACTGTTGTATCTCTTGATAAGCATTCATCCATTTTCACATAACAACACCAGTATATGGGATGTAAACACTTTAAAGAATGAGTCTAACTCGCCTTAGTGCAAAATTACCTGTGAGTTTTTCGATTCATTTGATTGTTATTGTTTTATTTCCTTAATTTTCCTGTTCCATCATTATTGTTGTTGTTTTCAATCACAAAATATTGGTGAAACTGTTGTTGAAGACAACGTGTTTGTATAATTGACTAAGTGAAGGTCAGAAATCATTGTAGAAATTACATTTAGTGATTGTTGCAATTTACATTCAGTGAAGTTATATCCAACAAGTGCAACATTGTCTGAGATTGTAGTTGCAGGAAATCCTACACTACACCCCTCATATGATTTCATTATTATTCAACTCATTTTTAGATTTACACTCTTAATTTTATTGATCAATCTTTGAATGTTCTTACAAGAAAAGATAAAAGAATCAAGAATGACTTCTATTCTAGACTTTCTCTCTCCTATTTACTTGTTTCTTACTCAAAAAAGATCTCTCCCTCTTCCTTTACAACTGAACGACTATTTATAGGGAAGTACATAGTGGATGACAGCTAATCTGTCCTTTATTTTCGGATATGGCTTGCGACATTCTCGCAACCTTACAAATGTTAATCTCGCAAACTCTCTAATTTTCGCAGGACCATCACATCTTTCTCATTATTTTAGCTGACATCGTTTATTATATCATTTCTGAAATTATTCTGCGACGCTGTTGTGTTGTTGATAATTTCGCTAAGATATCATTGTTGCGAGATTCTGATCCTACATCTTGCCTCTTCTCATATCTTTTCTGCGAAGTAGAGAATGATGTGAGAAATGCCGCAGCTGTTCTTCTCTTCATATTCTGCATTTATCACACGTATTCTTTCTTTCATCTGTTTCTTGACACGTCTTTCGTAACCGTTGCTTTTTAACCGCTTATATCTTTCCGTATTAATCGTGTTTATTTTCTCGAGGAAAAATTCCCTTTATATATATTCTTTCTCACTCTCTTTTTCTTTCTTTTTATTTTCTCTGCAACTTCATCGTTCTTCTGCAAATTCCGTTATTGCAACTTTTCTTCTTTCTTCTTCAATCTTTTTAAGTTCTTCTTCATCTTCATACTATTTCTTCTGCAGATCTTCATCGTTCGTAATTTGCTTCGAAATAATCTTCCTGCTACTGTTTTTCATGAATTCATCAAGGTTAGTTTTCTTTTTTCTTCTTTATGGGTTTTGCTGAAATTGATCTTGTTTAGTGTCTTATTTGATGTTGTTTATGTGATTCCCATACTCTTGTTATTTCAGCAAAAGCGCCTCCAACACTAAATTTACAGTGCACAACCCTAATATTCCCAAATCACAGCAGAAGGTTGTTGCGCATAAAAGAAAGTCTGCGAATGACAAGGTAGTAAGAAACATTATCCTTTTTTAATAACAATATTGTTGCCTCTGTTTCTTATCTGGATTGTAATTCGCAGGGTGATAGGATGTCAGTAAACCTCTCAAGAAATCTCGCCACCTTAAAACTGTTCCAACTTCTGTTCCATTCCACTTACTCATCTCTTCTAAATATCCTGCGACATCTTCGCAAGATAAACCTTTATCTCCAATTCGCGAAAAAGCTGCCTCAGAGTTCATTTCTTCAGCTGACCTTTCAATGATTGAAACCCCCCTTGTTGATCCTTCTATGAATGAAACCTCTTCTCTTCCTATTGAGAATGTTTCTCAACCTTCTATCACTGCCAGTTCTCTACATAAGTCTCTTCCTCTTTCGAAATAAACCGTGGAAGGAATAGATATTGCTTTCAAAGTTTTATCTGAAGTCCTGGATGATAGAAAGAAGTCTTCTATTAATACTATCAAGTCTAATGTTTGCGAAATTCTGAGCAAGCATTTAGGTTCTGACAGATCTGCTTCGCAGACAGCTTTGGAAAAAGAATGTAACGCTCTTCGTCTCGAAAATCAAAAGCTTCAGAATGTTTTGTTGGATCGTGACAATCTTCGCAAGAAGAATGATGAATTGAGAGGTCTGATTTTCTTATCTGTGTCTTCAATTTTCCCTTTTAATGGTTTTATCCTTCCCACATTTAATTATCCTTGAAATCCCTCTTTCGCATGTTAAGGCTTAAACCAGAAACGAATAATGGAGAGATATCAATTTGAATCTGTCGTTGAAGAAGCCCGTGTTGATAAAGAAATTTTGATGGATCAATATAACCAATTAGATAACCTCTATTCATATTCCCTTGATCGTATAAATAATCTTACCAATGAAAATACCCAATTAGTTCAGAAACAAGATTTATTAAGTAATGAAGTATCTCTCCTTTCTTATTCTTTAACTAAAGCTAATTTAGGGATGAAAACTTTATCATATGAGAATAAAACCTTATCTCAAGAGAAGCGAACTTATTTAAACAAGATGGCGATATCTTCGCAACAACTTAGCATTCTTCAGAAAGTATGTGATGACCAAGAACAATCTCTTCGCTCTTTGAGAAATTAACTTAAAGAAGTAACAGAGTCATCTATCGCTGAAAGAGATACACTCATTCAAGGTAGAATATCTTTAAGTGTAAAGGCGAATCAACTTTAAAGAACAATATTCCAAATTAGAAGAATCTTATTCTTCTCTTGCGAAGAAAAATGCCTTTCTTATTTCTAAAGAGAAAAATCTTCAGTTTCGACTTAAAGGTTTAATTGGAGATAAATTTGATGACCCAATGGACCGTTGGGAGAATAGTTGTTTGTCTTTGATTCAACATCTCATTTCGCAAAAGGAAGGTAGTCATAATAGTTTGACTGCCTTAACTATCTTTTCTTTGTCATATCTTTCTGAGTTCTTCATCTTAATGAAATTTTATATTCTACCTTTCGCAGAGTCTGAGAAGAATCTTCATTCCTCCATTTCTGTTTTGGAGGCTAAATATGCCAAAATTCGCAAAGAAAACGCACTACTCGTCTCTGTCCTTACTGGTTCTCGTGACCGAGCAGAAAGAAGACTTGATTATCTTGCTTACTTTAAGGATATTCAAGATAGGAATCATCAGAGAGCACTTCTTCGTCAAGTTCATCTCCGGGCTGAAGTTCTTGTGAATGATATTTTATTGTCCAAATCTCTTCCTCCTACATCAATTGAGCCTTTGGAAGTAGATGATGATGAAATTCCTCGTCCAGCTGACAGTGATTATGATTACGAAAGTGGTGGAGAGACTGATCTTTTGGAAGATGAAGAAGAGATCCCTTCCAAGGAATCAACTGCTGGTGCTAATCAAGATGGAAGTGAAAAACAAATCCCCTCTACAGAAGTAATTGCTGGCGATAATCAAGATGGCGGCGAAAAAGAAGTCCATCTTGAAGAAATTATTGTTGGCGAAGATCAGAATCGAGATGAAGAAAGGACTGGCGATAATGTGAACATTGGCGAAGAGCTTCTTATCTAGTTCTATCTTTTTGAATTGTTTCGTCTTTATTATTTCTTGCGAATAATATTCTTCAATTAACTTTGGAATTAATTCTCTCTTTTAGTATTTTGCTTGCGAGAAAGATATTGCCTCTTGTTTACTGATTCCCATACTTGCCTCTCATTAAATTTCTTGCGATAAATAATCTGTTATGAATACTTATATTTTGTTTTGTCATGTGGTCTTATTTTTCCTTCCTAATTAAATGTCTTATTATGCCACCTCTTGTCATTGCGACAAAATCGCAGGACGTCTTTGCACTTTCATGCAAAAACCCATTGATCTTGCCTTAACTTTTTCTTTTGTATTATGGCCTCTTCAGGAATGTTGCGACAATATGACAGGCCTAAATATTCTTTGCGAAAATAAAGCCCCATGGCATTGCCGTCTTGCGACGAAATCGCAGGACGTCTTCGCACTTTCATGCGAAAACCCATTGACCCCGCCTTAACTTTTTCTTTTGTATTATTGCCTCTTCAGGATTGTTGCACAAATATGACAAGACTTAATACCCTTGCGAATAGAAAGCCTCATGACATTTGCGTCTTAAGACACTTATCAGCTCCCTAATGGAGGGTGCCGCCCTTATCTTCCCCCTGGTTGCCCCTTTAAGGAGGCGTACTTCTACCATACAAGGTTAGCTCCTCCCATCCAGTCTTAAAAACAACCAGTTGTTTTCGCAGCCTCTTATCCCTTTTACCTATATGGCTTATGGTTACGAGACGGCACCCTAAGTGGGGTTTTCTTCAGGCCGAGTGCAGTATAAATCAAGACTTGTCAAGAATGGCAAGATACGCTTCAAACGTCCCTGGCACTCTTGACTCAACCGTGTACCTCGGCGCCTTGATCAGATCTGTACTCCTTGGGAGAGTCCTTATTACCTTAGTCGCCCAACCCAAGTCATATGCTTAAGATGAGAATCCAAGGTGCCTCTCCCGGATGGGATTTATTGACCCCAAATCTTCATGACTCAGGTTCCGGTGGCGGTGTAGCCTTTCCCTGAGCCATGCAACAGGTACCCCCTGATATGACGTACTTTAGGTCTTACATTTGCCTCTTGCGAAATTTTATTCGCGAACTAGGGTGTACGCCATAAAGGTTTGCCCCTTTCTTTTTATGTCATTATTCTATGATTATGTCTGCGAAAATTTCGCACATCATGGTCTTGTTTTGATATGAAAAATCTTGCAATTATTCTTTCAGAATCCATAACTTCTCAAAGCTTCTTACTGATAATATCTTTTTAAGTACAACCTGTTCCATGGTCTATCAAGTCTATGACCAACATCTCTACCTTCTGGATCCATTAATCTGTAAGCTCCTGTTCCAACTATCTCTTTAGTGATGTAAGGTTCATCCCATTTTTTCGCTAATTTTCCGCCATTTTCTCGCTGATATACTGGTGTCTCTCTCAGAACTAAATCTCCTGGTTGAAATTCGCGTATTTTGACACGTTTATTATATTCTCGGGCTAATCTTCGCTGATAATTCTCCATATGTTGTAAATCTTTTTCTCTTCTTTCTTCTAATTCATCAAGTTTGTTTAAGATCAAACCCGCACTAAGATTTTTCTCCCAAGCTTCTCTTTTTGTTGTCGGAATAACAACTTCTGTTGGTAACACCGCTTCAACTCCGTATGTTAAACAAAAAGGTGACATTCCAGTAGCTTCTCTTCTAGTTGTATTATAAGCCCATACTGCATTATGTACTTGTTCGCACCATGCTATGTGATGTGCTTCCAATTTCTTCTTTAATATATCTGCAATTGTTTTGTTTGTTGCTTTTACCTGCCCATTAGCTTGTGGATACAATGGAGTAGACTTCCCACATTTTATATTGAATGCATTAAGTAGCATATCTATATTCTGTCCTTCGAATTGTTTCCCATTATCAGATACCAACTGCGCAGGAATTCCAAATCTGCAAATGATATTTTCGAATATGAATGTAAAGATATCTTTGTCGCGAATATGCTGTACTGCTTTTACTTCTGTCCATTTTGTAAAATAATCTGTTGCGACTATTAAATATCTTCTTTATCCAGAACCTGGTAAAAATGGTCCCACAATATCTAAGCCCCACTTTCCAAAAGGCCACACACTGGTTGAAGATGATAACTGTGCTCCAGGTGTATGTATTTTCTTTCCATGCCGCTGACAATCTTCGCAACGCCTTGATATTTGTTTTGCATCTTCATGCATGTATGGCCAGTAATAGCCTTGCATTTTTGCTCTATGTGCCAAAGATCTTCCCCCGCTATGATTGCAAGCATCCCCACTATGTAACATTTTTAGCACTTTTTTTTCTTCCTCTCGTGTCAAACATCTGAGTGAAGGTCCGTTAAAGGATTTTCGGTATAGCAGCCCATCTCTTAATTCATAATTCGTTGCGCGGCTTTTTAACTTGTGTGTTTCTAATCTATTTCTTGGTGTTTCTTCTTTCGCCAAATATGCATGAAGTTATGTTCTCCAGTCTACGATATTGTTTGTTTGTTCTTCTTCTTCATTGTCTATTATCATCACATCCACTTCTTCTTCTTTATTAATTGATGGTGATAGAAGTGTTTGTATTTTTATGCACCTCGCAGTTGGATCTGTCATCATGTTTGAGATGAAAGCAAAAGCATCTGCGAGTCTGTTATCCTTTCTTGAGATGTGCCTCCATTTTATTTTTGGGATTTTCGCTGACAATTCTTCAACGAGCTTCTTGTATTTCTTCAAATATGGTTCATTTGTAGTATACTCTCCCTTTATTTGGCGAATAACTAGCTGTGAATCACTAGTGATCCTAGCATTTTCTAGTTTCATTTCTATTGCGAATTTTAAGGCATGTACCACAGCTTCATATTCCGTTTCATTATTAGTAGATGTGAATTCTAATCTGAATAAGAAATCCATCTTCACTCCTTCTGGAGAAATTAAAACAATTCCAACTCCATTTCCTTCTCCATTTGATGATCCATCTACCAATATCTCCCATCTATTTGGTTCTGTTAATAAATCTTTTGGATCTCCATGTTCTTCTTCTATATCCATCATTTCTTCTACCGCTTCATCTTCTTCTAAAGGAAATTCTGCCAAGAAATCTACAACAACTTGCGATTTTGGTGAAGACAAAATTTCATATTTAATGTCAAAGTGGCCCGCTTGTGCATTCCACCTCTCCACTCTTCCTGATCTTTTAAAGTTCTTCATCACTGATTCAATTGGTACTTTTGTTAATACCTTTATCTTGTGCGCTTGAAAATATATGCGGAGCTTAAATGATGCATAAACTAATGCTAAGATTAGTTTCTCAATCTTTGAGTAATTCTTCTCGGCAGTATTAAAAGTTTTGCTAATGTAATATGGGTTTCTCCACTCCTGCGTCTATTCGCAATAACACAACACTTAATGCATGCGACGTCGTCGCAAGATAGATCAATAATTCTTCTCCTGATTCTGCTTTTTGTAAAATAGTTGTATTCATAAGATGTTCTTTGATCCCTTGAAAAGCTTTTTCACATTCATCAGTCCATTTAAATTTCGCACCCTTCTTGAGTATATCGAAAAAATATTTGCATTTGTCTGATGATCGCGAAATGAATCTCCCCAGCGAAGCTAGAAGTCCATTCAACTTTGTACATCTTTTATTGTTGCTGGTGTTGGCATGTCACGAACTGCTTGCACTTTTTCTGGATCAACCTGTATTCCTTCCTTTGATACAATGTAGCCTAAAAATTTTCCCGATGCAACTCCAATAGTACACTTCTCAGGATTCAATTTAATGTTATACTGCCGCATTTGTTCAAAAATCTCCCTCAGGTCCTGTACATGGTCTTTAGCTTCTTTACTTTTACTAACATGTCATCCACGTATACTTCTAATGTTTTGTGTATCCATTTTGCGAACACCTTCTCTACCATTCTTTGGTATGTCGCTCCCGCATTTCGCAAACCAAATGGCATTTTCGTGTAACAATATAAACCTCTAGGGGCGAAGAAAGCAGTATGTTCTTGATCTTCTTCAGCGAGAGGGATTTGGTTATACCCTTTGTACCCATCTAAAGACGATACTCTATCATTTCCCGCTGCGGATTCCACCATTTGAGGAATATCTGGTAACGGAAAACTATCTTTGGGGCAAGCTTTGTTTAAATCAGTGAAATCTATGCAAATCCTGATTCCTTTGTTTTTCTTTGGGACAATGACCATATTCGCTATCCATTCTGGGTATTTAGCTTCTCTTATGATTCCCGCATCAAGCATTTTCTGTAGTTCTTCTTCTATTTGGGAATGGTAAGTTGTTGCAATTTTTCTTATTCTCTATTTCAATGGTCTCACATTTTTGTTAATCTCCAACTTGTGGCATGCAATTGATGGATCTATTCCCGGTATCTCATCCATGCTTCCTGCGAAAATATCTTTATATTCTCGCAACAGGTTAACAGTTCTTTCTTCTTCTTCCACATCCATTTTGGTTCCAATTCTCAATATTAGAGGTTCTTCTATAGTCCCAACGTTTATTTTTTTTGTTGGTTCTGCAGCAGTGTAACTGGGTTTAGGTTCTCCCATCGGTATTGGTTCTTTTATTGTTTTCACTGTTCCTTCTCCTTTCTCCGAAATTTCGCTGGGTATTCCTTTGCCTTGTTTTGCCCTTATCATATATACTCTAAATTCTTCTTCTTTATTTGCTTCCTTTGCCAACTTTCTACGAAATTGTTTCTTTTTTGCTTGTCCTTCATAATGTTTTACTTCGATTTGATGACATAATTTCGCATTATCAACATCTCCTCTGATTTCTCCTATTCCATTTGGTGTGGGGAATTTAATACATTGATGTAATGTTGATACTACAGCTTTTATCGCATGTATCCATGGTCTTCCTAACAACATATTATACGGTGATTCCATATCCACCACGCATAGTGTTACGTATGTCTCGATCTCTCCAAGTGGAATTCGTACCACTATTTCTCCTTTAGGTTTTGTTGTGGATTTTCCAAAGCCGTGAACAAAATATGTTGAACTGGACATTTCTTCATCTTTAAATCCCATTCCCCGGAATGCATGATAAAATATTATATCCACTGAACTTCCTGTATCGATTAAAGTTCTGTTCAATATCCATTCTCCCTTGGATTTTGTTGTCGTCTCCTTCTCTTTTCGCGTAATAGGCACTGTAACAACCAATGGAGATGTGTGGTTCAAATTTTATTTTGGTATTTCTGTCTCCATGAATGTAATTTTTTGCTTTTCCCAATCTTTCAAGGGTGATGTCTTTTCTACTGCCATAACCTTCCTTCAAAATTTCGTTTATGTATTCTTCCATTGATGTTTTCATGGAATTCATTAACCATCGTTTTTGTTATCATATTACACTCCAATCTTTTGTCATCTTCATTAATTCTAATCATTTTTCTTTTAACTGATTCACTGATTTACTTAATCACCTTCTTGATTTGAACAATCTCAACAATAATCTTCAACTTTCGATCTTCAATGTCCCTGTTTCTAGCGCCATTATGTAGTTGCAGGAAATCCTACACTACACCCCTCATATGATTTCATTATTATTCAACTCATTTTTAGATTTACACTCTTAATTTTATTGATCAATCTTTGAATGTTCTTACAAGAAAAGATAAAAGAATCAAGAATGACTTCTATTCTAGACTATCTCTCTCCTATTTACTTGTTTCTTACTCAAAAAAAATCTCTCCCTCTTCCTTTACAACTGAACGACTATTTATAAGGAAGTACATAGTGGATGACAGCTAATCTGTCCTTTATTTTCGGATATGGCTTGCGACATTCTCGCAACCTTACAAATGTTAATCTCGCAAACTCTCTAATTTTCGCAGGACCATCACATCTTTCTCATTATTTTAGCTGACGTCGTTTATTATATCATTTCTGAAATTGTTCTGCGACGCTGTTGTGTTGTGTTGTTGATAATTTCGCTAAGATATCATTGTTGCGAGATTCTGATCCTACAGAGATGACAAGAACACTGGAAGTACTATACATCAATTTTGCATATGGTCAATATTTGTTTTACCTTTTAATTATTGTTGTGGGTTGTGCATCCACGTTATAATTATCAAATGATTTTGACTTAAAGCAGTCTTAAGGAGCACATTAATTTCCATCACATTAAAAAGAAAAAGAAAAAAGTTGTTCATTTGGTGGTGGTGACTTTTATTTGTATGATTGCTGAAGGCTAGTACCAAAATTAGCTGGGTTGGTCCCATATCATATAAGACAAAAAACATTATATATGATCTTCGTCGTTGGGTCGCTCAAGTCATACCAACCTTTAATAATCATGTTTCTTTGGTGTGCATTTAGCATTAAGTTTCAAACACTATTGAATTTGTCTTTTAAATAGGGATTAAGGGTAACATTTAAGTTTTTCATAAATCTTCGTTACCTTGCAGAGTTTAAAAAAAAGGCAAAGTCGACGGGAAATATATTATATAGAGTTTAGAATGGGATCCTGCCTGTTTCGGGCCTTATGAAAGACCGGAATAACATTATTTTCAACAAGGGCAAGCCATTTATTATTTGTATAATTTAGAGAACATTCCCTAGTACACAGGAGGGTCAATTATTAAAGAATATATGCTTGATAATAACGCAACATGAAATGACGAGGGTACCCAAATATACCACAATCTTTTCATTTGATCACAACCTATTCATAACCTACCGTATATAAATCTCTAAGCAACAATCACTAAAGGAATATTTTATCATGGTGTCCACTTGGAATAGGGTTAGTCCGGATTGGACTAACAATGTGAGAAATCAAAGCCAAGTGACGAATCACAATACACCTTGTGTGATCATCTATGGATACAAGTTCGAGATAATATGACAACAAGATATTCACTTGTGTGATCGTCTATGAATACAGGATCGAAACAATACAACAACAAGATGTTCACTTTATTGTAGTTACGATACAAAACCGAATCACTATAAGATCAATATCAAGTGTCTAGTTAACGTACAAGTGTAAATATTTTAATTATAATATAAAGACAATTATAATGCGGAAATAAAGTAAAGCACACACCATAATTTTGTTAACGAGGAAAACTACAATCTTGTAGAAAATCCTGGGACCTAATCCAGTTTTGAATACTCAATGAATTAAAGTAAACCTACAACTTCGTGTAGACGAGACCAAGCGAACTAAAATCCTAGTTACTCAGCTTCAGCAGTATTCTTGTTTTGATAACATCTAGCAGTACCGGAGTTCTCAGTAGACGTCAGAATACTATATATCCCAACAGAACAAATATTCTCGTTAGCGGAACAATATTTTTAATGACGGATTTTAAAAATACAGGCGCGTCCAATTTATTACCCAGTGGGTTTGATATACACGGGTGAACGGATGAAACTGGGTGCATAAGGATGGATTGATTGGCGGATGGACAAAACTTACATTAAAGAGTACTGAAAAACCATTTGTTAATAAACCGTTGGAATATACTTCTCTAATAATATATTAGAGTTTGGATTTAAGACTACTCTTACAACAACAATATCAATACAGGTACAGGTGGCACAAAACGGGAAGGCGTTAAGTTATGTCTAGTGATGCACGAAAGTGTTATCAAATTTGGGCAATAATATAACGTCTTCGTGTGTGATTCTCTTATAACAGTGTACAGGAAATGCGAGTCATAGATTGAGCTTTCCAGACGAGTATGTGATAAATAGAAGTTTAGATTCGTGGATTGAGATGATTGGTGCTTATGCACAAAATGGATTTTACTACTATAGTTCATATTTTTTTCAGACACCTAGTATCTTCTTATAATATAGTTCATATGGATTTTCCAGACACCTAGTATCTTCTTATAATATAGTTCATATTTTTATGTATGATATCAAAACTAGTCATAAAAATTCAAGGTGACCAAACTTGTGGTATAAAAATCCCACTCAAATGTTGGGATCCATTAAAATTCCATCGTAAACAAAATTGATACAAAAACCCCAAATTTTTAAAAATTGATGTAAAAATCCCAAATTTAAATATTGGTTTCATCAAATTTAAATCTTGATGAAACCAACATTTAAATTTGGGGTTTTTGTGTTAATTTTGTTTTGATGGGGTATTTGTGTTACTTTTGTTTTGATGGGTTTTTTGTGGAAGGATGGTGACACCTCTGAGGTTATAACTCGCGGACCGGTATGATATATCTAATTATTCTTCGATCCGAGTTTCCAACAGATGGATGATGTTTCACCCGTATCCAACTTGTGAAACCAACCGGTTTTAAAAATATACCCACGCCAATCCACCAAATTACGGATCGGGTGTCCACCCGTTAAATTCCGGATTGGGACAGGTAAAATCCATGGGTGTGGACGTTTTTCTCACCCCTAGTCAAGATCTCTTACTCAATACAAATTCTTTATATCCGGAGTGAGCATTCCTCCCGGAATCCGTGGACTTGACCACGACCAACCATATTTTTGTGGATGGATGCTTAGATTGTTCTCTAATGGTTAGATGCAGATGGAATTTTTGAAATCCAACAGATTACACATTAGGCCCGGGCGTAATCTTGAAAACTTGTTTGACACACAGATCTGTTAGACTATAAATTGGGATTTTTGATGAGATATGCGAAATAGCTTTCATATATGTCTAAGCATATTAGCATGTTTTGACTTCAGGAGAAGTAAACAAAAATTAGTTGTCTTAATTATGTCCATGTGCAATGTTTTTCCTTGGAAAACATTCTCAAGGCGGTCATGTTAGGGTAATATCTTGTGCCCGTGACAAAATAGTAACATGGTGTTGTGGTGTTTAAGCATAAATTGGCAATTCTCCATTTTGAAATGACTAAGTATTCTTTTTTTATAGGTATGGATTGGTGAAGTCCATTTTTGTTGTTTTTATTTCTTTATTATAATTCATATTCATTAAATTATCTGCATCCAATTCGCATCCGCGCATCCATGGATGCAAATTCGTTGGATGATAGATGATGATGCCAAATTTGAATCCATAATGAATATCGGATGCCAATGAGCTAAAAACCTGCCCATGCTCACCCCTACTTTCAATCACCACCAAAACTCGAAGGAAATAAAACAAACCTAATAGGATGATTTCGTAGTGATAATAGCTAAAATACTTTCACTTAATTTGGATTAATGAACTTAAGTAGTTTAACTCAAACAATTATAAATAAAGTACATACTATAACTTAGTCTTTTATAAGTTCTATCGAGTTCTTACTAATTTGTCAAGTTCTTCGAAATACTTGTTATATTTTTCGGATCTTTGTAAGGGTGCACAGAAACCGAGCCGGACCGATAGACCGTCCCGAAACCGGTGAAACCGTACCTGTTTTTGTACCGAACCGAGGAAGGGGGTACAGATAGCGGTCCAAAAAATAGGAACTGAGGCTAGGGAGGTACAGGTACACGGTCCTATGCCAGTCCCGTACCGTCCCGGACCGATTGTACCGAGTAGTAATAGCCGTTAGATTTAGGGATTAATATGAGTATCTGATGGTGTCGGTATATATAGAAAAATTACTAGGGTTTCTTATATTTTTTTTTCATTTGTTACCCATCACCGAGCATCGTTTTCTCAACCTCTTCTCATAAACAAATAACTCGAGCTTCTTACGTAACTCACGACCTCTTCTGTTCCTCAACTGTGTTCCAACATTCATTATCACTGCCAAGCTCCAATTCCAACAGTCTCAGAAACCAAGCTCAACTTCGAAAGTCAATGGCAGCAACACCACTGATACGTCACCCTCTTCATTGGCAGTAATCATCATTCTCTCAACTGTGATCATCATGATCAACAATGGAAGATGGGATCTTCCCTGTTTTGTCGAGTTATTCTCCATTCCTCGGGTGCAACTCTCCCAACCATCTCAGTCTTCATTATCCATCATCAACATCATCATTCTCGTTTGCTACCGACGTCCATCCATCGCAACCAGCACAACCACCTATCTCTATCATTCTTCATCAACGATGAGCAGAAGCATCATCAGTTCAACACACTAGTCACTATAGCAATTGCACAACTGCACTAGCATATGACTTGTTATTGTACCACAGTTTAGGAAGTTAATTACTACTCAAACTGCAGTTATAGTTTGTTTGTGAACACCACACCTCTCTGAAGTTAATTAGTACCGATTGGTACGGGTACCGTACCTGGTACCGTACGTGTATCAAATGGTACCGGAACCGAGGTACAAGATACAGGTACCGGTCCAAAATTTTGTAACCGAAGCTAGGAAGGTACAGGTACTCGGCCTCAGCAAGAACCGAGTTGAACCGTACCGTGTGCACTCTTAGATCTTTGTAATTTTTGTGAAAAAAATGGAGAGAAATATATGGAGTATAAGGTGATTTCCATATATGTAACATTTATGAAGTTGTTGACACTAATATATCTTGATTTTTTGTATGACGATATCTGGAAAAATTCGGTACCGGACCTTACGATGAAGGAAAAAGTTGGAAGTGGGTCGACGGAGGAGCATAGCCTATGAAATTCTCTGGATTTACTTATCCTTGATGATCTATTTTTCTATCTCTAGATTTTTATTGCCAATGTGGATTAGCCTCAACTGATAGAAATTATAGAAGCTTGAAACATCCCTATGCATAAAGGTTACAAGTGTTATGAAAACACCACTAAGAAAACTTTCATATTAAGACTTTTTATATTTGATGAATCTAGTTTCGCTTTTGCACTTGTACCCCTGCACAATCACCAACTCTGGATGCACTCACATTGCTCAACACTTCACCAGCTACTAAGAATGAATCACTTTGAGATCCTACTATAAATGTTGAACCATTTCCCCATATAGGCCCACCATCGGCACCTCCATATGTTGTTTTTCTCATTCTATCAGTTGGTGCCTCAGAGAAGATTTTTTTTTTTTGTTTTTCCTATGCCAATAATTTCTGGTCGAGCATTACATTTGGTACCTCATGTTGCAGCTGTAACAATAAAACTCAAAGAAAATGTTATAAAATAAATTTTTGGAAAGCTTATAAGAAACACTCAAATGAACGCAAACAGAGGACAGAGTCACGTGTTCAACACGCTGTCCTTAACACGATAGTTGACCGGTACGCCTCAAGAATGAGTGATGCCTATACCCTGTGGTCAAGTCGTATCCAGGATAAAACTGCCCGATGCAAGCACTGTTAGCACTACAATACTTGTCCACTTTTACGAACTCAACAACAATGGCACAGAAAGAAAGTAAAAAGCACTACGTATTCCCATGACACCTTTCCCTAATTTTATTATTTTTGATAAAATCATGTGATTTAGATAAATATACATGAAATTAGGTAATTTTCATGATTTTAGGGAAAATTCATGAAATCAAGGAATTTTCATAATTTGAGAGAAATAATAAAATAATGGAGACGTGAGGTGTGGGACCGGCCACGGCCATGGCATGGCCGGCTGGTGCTCGGTCCCGCGACACCTTTCCTTAATTTTATTATTTTTGATAAAATCATGTGATTTAGATAACTTCTTTGAAATAAAGGAAATTTGCTCGAACGAGAGAATTTTCGTGAGATTAGCGAAAAATAATAAAATGTGATAAAATATAAAATTGGGCGCGGGACTGGTCACGGCATGACCGGCCGGATGATGAGCCCAGTCCCCTGACGCCTTTGCTAATATATTATTATTATTATTTTTCTTTCTATTTTACATAGGTTCCTCGTTCATTCATATTTTTTGAAATGATCGTTTGTGCATTCAAAATGCTGGTCTGTGCATAATTTGTTAAGTACACATGCACCATTTTTGTCAGAGCTTATTCGATGCTCAGATGCCTGTTTCATTGAATATTTATCACTAACCCGTGGAATTCTGCTGGGAAGAACCATGAATTGAAATGACGAAATATAACGAAGAATCGTAGAATATTGTTGGATATTCAGACGATTAACTGATGGCTCGTAGAATATTACTAGATATTCAGACGATTTAATACAATTAATTGATGGCTCTATACTAGAAGGGCTTCCTGTCTAGGAGCATTAATTATTTGAGGGTTGAGCAATATGAATTTGTTGGAGTGTCATATTCCTCTTGCATAGTCGGAGAAAACCTGGTTACATCCCGAAGACGTTGTCGCTCTATACTAGCAGGCATGCTGTCTAGGAGCCGCCCAATCTTTCGATTCTATACAGTATGAGATGTGCCGTGGCCTCAGCTGAGAGACTACACATCTACATCTTCTTTGAGAAATTTTCTCCATCAGAGGTGGCATGAGATTTCATGCATAGAGACATGAGTCTCGATACTCATCCGGTTGCCGGATCCGGAGTAATTACTGAAATTGCTCTGTATTCATGAGATGTGTCGTGGCCTCAGCTGAGAGGCTACACATCTACATGTACTTTGAGAGACAGCCTTCTCAGTCAGAGATTTATGGCATGAGCTTTCATGCTTAGAGACATGAGTCTCAATACTCATCTGATTGTCGGATCCGGAGTAATTACTGAAATTGCTCAGTATTCATGAGATGTGTCGTGGCCTCAGCCGGGAGACTACACATCTACACCTTCCCTGAGAGTCTTTCTCGATCAGAGGTTTTATGGCATGAGCTTTCATTCTTTATTGAGAGACATGAGCCTCAATACTCATCCGATTGCCAGATCCGGAGTAATTACTGAAATTGCTCAGTATTCATGAGATGTGTCGTGGTCTCAGCTGAGAGACTACACATCCACATCTTCTCTGAGAGAACTTTCTCAATCAAAGGTTTTATGAGCTTTCGCGCTTTAATGATAGACGTGGGTCTCAATACTCATCCGATTACCGGATCCGGAGTATACTTTTACAATTTTACCCTTTGTCGAAAATCCACCATCTACACCTACTTAACCTACTCACAACATAAGCAATGTCTGACCTAGTACAGTTCATCAAATACATCAGACTTCCTATAACTCGTGAGTATTCAAGTTGTGACACTCCATTACCCTTATTCTTTTTGAGTCTACAACAAGGATCATACGGAGTATGAGCAGGTTTACAATCAAAATGATTGAATTTTCTAAGCACAGATTCAACATAATGAGATTGACTAAGACTATAACCGTTAGAATTTCTTCTAATTTTCATCCCTAAGATTACATCCGCGGGGCCTAAGTATTTCATGTCAAATTTCTCATTTAGCATGCTCTTAGTGGAATTAATTACATCCATGTTTGTACCAAGTATAAGCATATCATCAACATTCAAGCATACAATCACACAGGCATCATTCACAAGTTTAGTATAGACACACTTGTCATATTCATTAATTTTAAAACCACTTGAAAACATTACATGATCAAATTTTCCATGCCATTGTTTAGGTGCTTGTTTCAATCCATATAAATATTTTTTCAGTTTACAAACTTTGTTTTCACAACCTTTCACTACAAAGCCCTGAGGTTGTTCCATGTAAATTTCTTCATCTAATTCACCATTTAGAAAAGATGTCTTTATATCCATTTTATGTATCTCTAGGTTATGAACCGCAGCTATAGAAATTACCATCCTAATGGAAGTAACTCTCGTAACGGTTGAGTAAGTATCAAAGAAATCTACACCTTCCTGTTGTTTATAGCCTTTAGCTACTAACCTAGCCTTGTATTTTGGAATAGTTCCATCTATGTTGCGTTTCCTCCTGAAGATCCATTTACATCCTATGGCCTTACATCCTGGAGGTAAATCTACTATCTCCCACGTATCATTCTCTTTGATGGATTCCATTTCACTAATACTGGACTCTTTCCACCATGGAGCTTCAGGAGAAGTCATGGATTCTCTATAAGTCTGAGGATTAGACTCTGATAGTGTTACGAAGTCAGGTCCAAAGGAGATTTTGGTTCTAGCCCTTTTACTTCTCATAGTCTCAGATTCTACTTCATCTTCCTCTAAAGGTAAAGTCTGACTGGTTGAAGGGACATCTAGGGGATCAAAACCTCTCTTACGAGAGTCAGATTTTAATGGAAAAACATTTTAAAAAAACACAGCATCCCAAGACTCCATAATAGTATTCACACCAATTTCAGATTTTTCAGAACTCACAACCATAAATCTATATGCCGGAGTATGCTCAGGATACCCTATGAAGACACAGTCAACAATTTTGGGTCCTATCTTGGTTGTTTTAGGTTTAAGGAACTAAACCTTAGCCAAACACCCCCACACTTTGAAGTATGCAAAAGAAGGTTGTCTACCTTTCCACAATTCATATGGAGTTTTATCTGATCCTTTAAAGGGTACTCTATTCAGGATATAGCAGGCTGAGAGGACAGCTTCCCCCCATAAGTTCGAAGGTAATCCTGAACTAATTAACATGGAATTCATCATCTCCTTAAGGGTACGGTTCTTACGTTCAGCTACACCATTGGAATGAGGTGAATAAGGAGGGGTAACCTCGTGTATTATGCCATGTTCTACACAGAAATCTCCTATAGGAATTCTGTATTCACCACCACGGTCAGACCTAATGGTTTTAATAGTAATATTCAATTGGTTTTAAACTTATAGTTTATACATCTTAAAGGCTTCTAAGGCATCATCCTTACCTCTAAGAAAATATATATGACAATACCTAGTACAGTCGTCTATAAAAGTAACAAACCATTTCTTACCACCTCTAGTTTGAACTGATTTCATTTCAACTAGGTCTGAGTGAATTAATTCTAAGGGTTTAGAATTTCTATGAACATTTTTGCTAAAAGGTTTTCTAGCATACTTTGATTCTATGCATATTTCACATTTGTGTTCCTTTTCCAAACTAAATTTGGGTATGCAGCCTACATTGGCTAGCTTATGCATTGACTTAAAATTTACATGTCCAAGTCTACCATGCCAAACATTCAAAGACTCACAAACATAATCAGAAGAATCATTCTTATTCATTACAGCAAAGTTTACATTAAGCTTATACAGACCCTCAGTTTTATAACCCTGCCCCACATAATCCTTACCCTTAGTTACAACACATTTCCCAGATTCTATTACAATTTTAAAACCCTTATCATCTAAAACACCACAAGAAACAAGATTTTTGTAGATGTTCGGAACATGAAGAACTTCATTCAAAGTGAGAGTCTTGCCAGAAGTGAGCTTGAGCCTAACTTTGCCTTTTCCTACGACCGAAGCTGCAGATGAGTTACCCATATACAGTTTCTCGCCTTCCCCTACTTTATTATAGGAAGTGAACATATCGATGTTTTCACAGACATGTTTGGTATCCCAGAGTCTACCCACCAGTCTCTCACACTTGTTACCAAATTTACTTCAGACACCGTGCCATAAAATTCATCTTTGTTTTTTTCAACCAAATTAGCATTATTTTTCTTTTTAAGGTCCTTACGGTTTCTACAGTGAACCGCCATATGTCCAGGATTTCCACACGCATAGCAATCACCCTTAATTTTATTAATGCTAGATTTAGGTTTCTGAAACACACCTTTCTTACCAGGAGGTTTCTTGGAGTTGTTTCGGTTCTTATCAACTTTTCAGCATTGGAACCTTTGTGTTTAGTCACATGAGCTTTGTTAGACATGTCCCTCACAAAAGATACATTTTTGTCCTAGGAGCACAACAATTATTCAACTTGAATCTTCTTACCCAAATCAACCATAATGACTTCACCAGTTTCATGTCTCAGTTTCTTCTTGTACTCAGACTAGGAAGAAGGAAATTTCTCAATGACAGCAGACACTTGAAAAGTTTCATCAATCACCATACCTTCCGCAATAATTTCATTGATAATTTGCTGGAATTCAAGGAATTGATCAACCACATATTTATCATTCGACATTTTAAATTCCATGAACCTAGCTACCAAGAATTTCTTACCTCCAACAGTTTCATCTTGGTATTTTTCCTCCAAAGCAGCCCATAAATCAAAAGCAGAAAAGTTCTCCTTAGCATTGTAAAAGTCATACAAAACATCCTCTAAACAATTCAGAATATGATTTCTAGCCATGTAGTTATTCCTCTTCCAATCTTCTAAAACAGACTCACGACCAACATCATTCAAGGATTCATCAAAAGGTTTCAGAACATAAGAATCCAGCTCATGGTAACTCAGAAAAAATAACATTTTCGACTGCCACCTCTTAAAGTCTTTCCCAGCAAATTTTGTAGGCCTTTCAACATCGTTCTTACCCATTGTTACAGACAGAAAGGAACTACCGTGTTAAGATTGTTGCAGTTGTAACAATAAAACTCAAAGAAAATGTTATAAAATAAATTTCTGGAAAGCTTATAAGAAACACTCAAATGAACACAAACAGAGGACGGAGTCACGTGTTCAATACGTTGTCCTTAACACGATAGTTGACTGGTACGCCTCAAGAATGAGTGATGCCTTTACCATGTGGTCAAGTCGTATCCAGGATAAAACTACCCGATGTAAGCACTGTTAACACTACAATACTTGCCCACTCTTACGAACTCAACAACAATGGCACATAAAGAAAGTAAAAACCACATAGAGGGAGAAAGACGAAAAGAAGAGGATAGTAGCTCTTCTGGATACAAATTGAAATGAAAAGGTTGAGTGGTTTATATAGGGGAGAAGAGAGAGGTCGAATTGATTGTGCATTAAGAGCGAATTAAAGAGAGAATAAATTTTGAATTAAAGACAAAATAAATCCGAATTAATTTCAAGATTTTTCATAACAACAATAAAACGGTCATGCACATAATGTCGACACAAAGAAAAATTTGGAAACAAAATAATTCTCACCGGGTCAGACGCCCCCCACAATTAAGACAAAAATTAATTTATTTTAAATTCTTTTAGGAAATAATGCAAAAGAAATTTTGCAAAAAAGATAACTCTTGGTTGACCCACACCCACACCCACACCCACACCCACACCCGAGCCCGTCCCGTCCGACCGGACGGACGGCGGCGTGCGTGCTTCGGTGCGAAGCACCGCGCGTGTGTGAAATATGTGGTTGCACCAACTAGCCCATTTCCTAAGTCCTCTACCTCACACAAAAGTGTGTATGACCCAAGGGCCACTCTAAGATCAAAAAATATAATACTTATGGAGAGGTATCATCTTTAGTTTCCCCTATGTGGGACTAAAGGTTCATTCACAAATAGTGACAATGAGCTAGTGTCCTTAGTGACCAATAGTTCCTAAGTTCCAATCCCACCAAGACCAAAACCCAAACATTTATAAACTCATTTTTTCTAACAATCCCCCACATGAATGAAATACCGATAAAAATCAGAAAACGGAAAGCAAGAAATACCACTTAGGCAAGAGGTGCCCATGAGCTCTTGAACCTTTGCTTAGTGAGAAATTTCCGGAACTACTTGATGGACAGTGAACGCAATGTCTTGAACTGCTATCGTTTGGTGTAATCTGCGACAATAACCACACGTGATATCTCTCTAGGTGCTGTTAAATTCGTGCCGTTGTGTCCTTTTTGTCCCTGAACAAATCACGTTTCTCAGAATGCTCTAGAGAATCAGCTCTATTCTCATAGGAAGCGACCCACTTCCACATTCAGATAGATGAGTTCCATCAAGAGTGTTTACTGCTACACCCCACTTCAATCTTAAATTGAAACTATAGAACTCATTAAGACTTAGTTAAAAGTCATCCTTCACTTGCAGTCACACTATCACATCTACACCATAGGGAAGGGGCAGAGAATGAAATTCTCTGATAGTGTTTACCTTTACCCGCCATAAATTAGTTGTCTCATTCAAAACCTTGATCTTGGACTCTCCAGTCAGCAAGGTTGACTATCCTTCATCGACGCATTACTAATATCTCTTTGGACAAACTTTTCGTCAAAGGGTCCCCGATATTATCCTTGAACCTTAACCATTCAATGGAAATAACGCCTGTTGAGATTAGTTCTTTCAGGGTACCGTGTCTTCTACAAATATATATAAACTTCTCATTAAAGTAGCTGTTTTTAGCTTTAGCTATGGCAGCTTGATTGTCACAATGTATAGATATAGCTGGAACATGTCTATGCCAGAGAGGAATGTCTTCTAAAAAGCATCTTAGTCAAGCGGCTTCCTCTCCTTCTTTATCTAATGCAATAAATTCGGATTCCATAGTGGATCGAGCTATGCAGGTCTGTTTAGAACTGTTAGAGCATTGCTCGGTCGAACTCTCATGCGTTGCTATATCAAACATGTTTTTCAATATTAGTGATCAAAACTATATGTCTTGAATTCTAGTATACTTATGACTAAGTCTCGGTCTAGGATAGTTAGGAATAGTTGAGCTCCTGACTCTATGGCGATTATCTTGCAAAGACAAAGAACTACTCAAGAAACCTGTGGAACTTTATCCGACTAAAAGGTATGTGGAGACTTGAACTCAACTTGTCACTCAAAAGTCTATCTACTCTATATCCTACTTTTGAGACAACAGTCGTATAAGTATGATAGTTTTCATACATACACACTTGCTATTTCGAGCCGAGTTTACTCGCTTATCTTTTTCTCGAAATACGTGTTAGTAAGATTTTGTTTTAACCATCTTCATCTTTACCCGTGACGAAAGTCATGATGACGTTTCAATCTTGAAAATAGCTTTGATGACGATAGTCGATTCTTTATGTCTAACGACTGTTATAACATTTTAGAAGAGTGTTTCAATGATTGAAATGTAGAGTTGAGAATATGCAACCATCTATGAATGTAAGCATTTAGTGTGTTTGCACATTTGTGTATAAATCCATGTGTAGGAAACCAAGTGCGTGCATATGTGTGCATGCGGTATTGGTTAAGGAGACATGTTGGGTATGCATACTCGTACGCATACTGGCGGAAGTTCACATCCGTGAAATTCTGCTGGGTTTGAAGTTTACGAACTCAAAAACAAGTCACCTTAGGTACGTGTACCCATACACGTACTGGCAGAACTTTTTCACCCGAAAAGTCTGATGAGTTTGGAAACTGAAACCAACTCAAAATCTGGTAGCTAAGGTACGCATACCCGTACGCGTACCTAAGCTGGTTATTTCTCAAATCGGTAGTTCATGGACTTAAAACAATAAATTATAAGGAATGAAATCTTTGCAAACCGTGGGTATATTGTTCATGAATTGATTCAAATGAATCAAAACCGACTTTGTTTCAGTTGTGTCTATGTATAAAGACCTAAGCAATTGAACAACTCTTGAATTAGTTCTTATGAGTCATTTGAACTATTTATGAGAAAGATGAATATGGTTGATATGAAAGCACTCATATGGCTAACCATTGGTCAACCATTTGTGAACAAACCAATGTACACGTTTAGGTATGGTTACTCAAACCTAAATGAATACATTTCATTTGTGTGTGACACGCTAAGTTTCAATCTAATGGTTGAAAGATATTAGCTTGGATAAATCAGGTTTTTTATCTAACGGTGAATATTGAATGCTTTGTTACCATGGTAACTTGGATTGCAAACCCAGATTTGAAAATTATATAAGGAGACATCTTGCAACTGTACAAAACTAATCCCCACACCTCCTGTGTGATACTAGTTGGTTTGCTAGAGTCTATTCTCCTTTAATTGTAGGTTTCTTCTCGAGATCCTGTCGATTAACGACTGAAAGACTTCATTGGGATTGTGAAGCCATACGAAACTACTTCTCTTGTAGTTGAGCGATCTGATCTTGCCATTTTATATCGTACGATTTCAATTGGAATAATTGACTTGAGATTATATATCCGATAGGGAAACATAAAAAGAAATCACAAGCATCTTCGTCTCATTGTTTGTGATTCCGCAATATCTAGTTTCGCCTACCATACGATTTAGATTATTGTGAGGTGATTGATAATACTAGGTTGTTCTTCGGGAATATAAGTACGTTTTATCAATTGGTTCTTGTTCACCTTGATTTTTATCAAAAGACAGAACAAAACTTTTAGGTTTATCTGTGGGACACAGATTTATCTATCTTTGTAGACTTTTCTGTGTGATACAGATTTGTTTATTGAAGTCTTCGACTTTGGTTCGTAGCAACTCTTAGTTGTGGGTGAGATCAGCTAAGGGAATCAAGTGCGTAGTATCCTTCTGGGATCCGAGACATAAGGAGCGCAACTGTACCTTGAATCAGAGTGAGATTGATTAGGGTTCAACTACAGTCCAGACCGAAGTTAGTTTGTAGTAGGCTAGTGTCTGTAGCGGCTTAATACAGTGTGTTGTTCAATCTGGACTAGGTTCCGGGATTTTTCTGCATTTGCGGTTTCGTCGTTAACAAAACTTCTGGTGTCAGTGTTATTTCTATTCTGCATTATATTTTGTTATATAATTGAAATATCACAGGTTGTGTGTTGTATCGATCAATGGTGAAATCCAACCTTTGGTTGTAGATTGGAAATTGATTGATCCTTGGACATTGGTCTTTGATACCGTCCAAGTTTATCAACCTTGTATTTGATAAAGACTCGCAAATTCCTATTTTCTTGAGTAAAGATCAAATCAAGTGAGAGAGATATTAACTCCTCGATATACTTTTCTCTAGATTGAGTCTGACTGTCTAGTTGATTCTTTAGAAAGTATATTGGAGTTAGTCCATACAGATTGCTAATCAAAATATTGGGTGAGGTTGTTAGACCCCCGCATTTTCAATTGGTATCAGAGCAGGCGAACACGTTTAAAAGACCTTACAAGTCTGTGTTTGTAGCAATCTGATTCTGTGGACAAAGTCATATCTCTTATCTACGCATAGTCTATGGCTTCCTATACTTTTGACTATGTCAAGTGTCTTGCTTTTCCCTCAAAGGATAATTCCTTAGCTGATTCTTCCGAATCCAGAGAAAGAAATGAGACAATTGATAGGATGTCAGAGGTAAAAAGGAATACCACTAGAACCAAAAAAAATCCAACTGAGACGATTGATCTTTACAATCATTCTAAACTCTTGAATGAATTTGAGAAGTCTCTTAGTCAAGAACGTGAACTCTATAAGATCATTGAATCCTTCTCAAACAATATCAAAAGAGTCACTCAAGAAAATGTGCTACAACAAGAAAAGATTAGTACTCTTGAGAATATTGTTAAAGAGGGAACAATTAGAGAAAAACGTTTAATTGAGACACACTTCTCTGATTTGAACAACCTTCGTGCTGAAAAGAGAATATTGTTGCATCTATTCACCTAGACCAAAAACAATCTTCCTCCTTGAATAAGGAAAACACTGTAATGTGAAATTCTTCTGTGTCACATGCTGAGTCTCAATATAAGTTACCTTACATGAAGAAAAACTCACCAAAGGAAGTTCCTATAAAATATATTCCGCAAACTTACAAGTGGGACATGGGTTTGAAACAGATGCCTTTCAACAATTCTCCTCCACGAACTTGTTCCTTCTGTGGGAAAATAAATCATAGTGCTAAACATTACTTTACACAGAAAAAATAGATCTTCGATCTTCAAAATCTTCTTCGATTTACCGTCAATCATGTTAATCATCTGGCGACATCGACAATGGATTTCACCCCCACAGAAAACCAGAATTCTCATAAAAGGTTTTTTAATGACCTCTCATTTCAAAATCTTTACAGGAATCGTGTTTTTACTCATAGTGCAAACTACACTACGAAAACATCACTTTCCAAGTATCTATGAGAATAAGACTGGTAGATCTAAGTCTAGAAGGTGGAGATCCTTCCCGTAGATCCTCTAGAACCAATCTATAGAGGTCCTAGACTTAGTCATCGAAAAGTTCCATTTGATGGACTCTCTCAAAGGAGTGTAAGAAACTTCTATCGAGTTAACAACAGTCAAGGAGAGAAAAGAAATACAAAAATCAGATTGTCAGATGGTATTCCCAATCATCTCTAAACACTCATGATGAGATCGTATCTCATATGCTACCTAATTGTAGGTATTCTCATCCCTGTGTCTAACTTGAGAGTTACAAGGATGTCTGTTTATGAGATGCTCAAGTCTTAATCGATTATCATTCGTTATGTTGCTCTGATGACTGTTTTGCAGATTGAGTTTTTCTACTACTCTCTTTCCACCTAATGAATCTCGGTTGCTCTAACTTTTCGGTTTTGAGCCTTGTTTAAGAGAAATGTTTAAAGAAACAATTTGTATATCTGTTTGGGTCCTTCCTGTTTCTGGTATTTTCTCCAGGTCCACGAACGTCCAAGTCTTCTCTAAGGAAATCTAGGGTTTTCTCCCTTGATTAACAACATATATATATATATATATATATATATATATATATATCTTATTTGTGTTTATCCTGTTCTCAGAAAAAGATGTCTATGGGAACCTCTGTTGAACCTCAAAAAGAAGTAAACATTGAGATGGAAGAAGATTTCAAAGGATGTGATTCAACTCAAGATATAATTCTGAAAAGATGCTTGAAAGAAAAGAGTATAACTCTTGGATATGAGAATCTGTCAAGGATTTAATCTTCGTTCAGACTGAGGTTAAGAACGATCTTGATAACCTTCAATTGCAGATAAATCAACTCTTGGATGGACAAGCAAAAATCCTTGAAAATGAAAACATCCTGATCAGAAACCAGAGGAAGGTCATCCTTGATTGCGTCAAAGCCAGGCATCTTGCTTGCATCGTTGATCGAAAAACTAATGTTCTAACTCATGAACATGGCGTCTCTACGGTCAAGAAGATCAAGGATATCAGTGACTCCTATTTTGATGGACCTTTTCAAAGGTATGAAATAATCAAAGAAAACTGATTTATATGCCTAGTAAATCTTCTATTTTCTTGTTTTGTTTAGAAGAATAACTAGAGTTTGGAATAGCCATTATTGTGATTACACATAGCTATGTCCATTGTTTTTTCATCTTTATTTTTTAGGTTTATTTGTTTAAATTCTAAAAATTGGTTTGGAAGATTGATTTTTGCAGTATTAATCTTTATGGTTTTATATATTGCAATATGTTATGAGATATGTGTGTTTACGTCCGTGAACTATTATTGTCCCATATGATGTCGAAAGTTATCTCCTATATATGTCAATATGCATGTGTTGATAAAAGAAGGAATGAACTTTTTACAAACAAAAGTTAAGCCTATTATGTCAATTACTGATGGAAGATAGGTTAAAATCTTTTGTTCACAAGGACTATTTCTGTCATTGTGCAAATAGTGATGGAAAATAAAATGAATCCTTATATGTGCCGCAGTATTGATCATTCCCTGATCCATATTTTATATGTATACTGCAATGCTCCATAAGTTCTTCTTGTGTTGATCATAAGACGATTGAGTTAATCATTATTTTATGGTGAACTTAGTCGTAGCTCCGTAAGTTCTCTTATGTCGAGCATTTCCAAATAGATTAATCATAGATTCGTTTGTGGTTATTTTGGTTGTGTATTCCGATTAAATTAATCATGGGGTCTCTTGTGATTAGTTTAATTGAGAATTTTGGATATAGAAAATCATTTCTTTATAGTTTTTGGTGTCCAACAAAATCCATCTTTTCTTGTAAAAGTAAGGTCGCTCTTGTTGTTCTCTTGGGAATGACATCAAATGGGAGAGAGTTCTTTTGAACTTGCGCTTAAATTCCATATCTTTGTGGGGAGTGCGGCTGTGGAATATTTTAGGAGTTATCTTGTATCTTTATAAACTCCTTGATGAATGCACTTAGCTTCGGCTTTATGATTGCATCTAAACAAGTTGGTATGTACTTTTCTTTGGTCTTGAAGTATCTCCATGAAAATTTTCATTAGGATCCCGTTTTCTACCTTTGCCAATTTTATAGACAAAAAGGGGGAGAATTAATGTGTAGTTCACACTACAAATACATATGATTTACGTGCTTTACGGGTCATTATGTAAAGGGGAGTGGTTTTCATGTTGAGACGAAGTATTGACTAAGGGGGAGTGATACATATCACCATAGTATTGTTGTCGAAGTTGTGATATGAGAACTTTGATGTTGTGTAATAATACTATGACACTGTATAATAATGATCGAGAGCCTTTGTTTTCTCATTGTTATGGCTACGGAACTTCAACAACTATCATGCTAAACTTACAACCTTTGGAATCATGAGAGTACTTGGAAAAGACGAAGTTTTTGAGTAACGTTGAAGCGCCAAGGAGATCAAGCATGTGGACGAGAAGCTACAAAGTTTTATTTATTTTGTAATCCATATGTATTGATAGTTTTGTCACTAAAATTGACAAAGGGGGAGATTGTTAGAGCACTGCTCGGTCGAACTCGCATGCGTTGCTATATCAAGCATGTTTGTCAATATTAGTATCAAAACTATATGTCTTGATTTCTAGTATACTTATGACTAAGTCTCGGTCTAGGATAGTTAGGAATAGTTGAGTTCCAGACTCCATGGCGATTATCTTGCAAAGACGAAGAACTACTCAAGGAACCGGTGGAACTTCATCCGACTAAAAGGTATGTGGAGACTTGAACTCATCTTTTCACTCAAAAGTCTATCTACTCTATCTCCTACTCTTGAGACAACAGTCGTATAAGTATGATAGTTTTCATACATACACACTTGCTATTTCAAGCCGAGTTTACTCGCTTATCTTTTTCTCGAAATACGTGTTGGTAAGCTTTTTCTTTAACCATCTTCATCTTTACCCGTGACAGTAGTCATGATGACGTTTCAATCTTGAAAATAGCTTTGATGACGATAGTCGATTCTTTATGTCTAACGAATATTATAACATTATAGAAGAATGTTTCAATGATTGAAATGTAGAGTTGAGAATATATAACCATATATGGATGTAAGTGTTTAGTGTGTTCACACATTTGTGTATAAATCCATGTGCCGGAAACCAAGTGCGTGCATATGTGTGCATGCGGTATTGGTTAAGGAGACAGGTTGGGTATGCGTACCCGTACGCATACTGGCGGAAGTTCATGTCCGTGAAATTTTGCTGGGTTTGAAGTTTACGAACTCAAAAACCACTCACCTTAGGTACGTGTACCCGTACACGTACTGACAGAACTTTTTCACCCGAAAAAGTCTGCTGAGTTTGGAAACTAAAACCAACTCAAAATCCGGTAGCTAAGGTACGCATACCCGTACGCGTACCCAAGCTGGTTATTTCTCAAATCGGTAGTTCATGGACTTAAAACAATAAATTATAAGGAATGCAATCTTTGCAAACCGTGGGTATATTGTTCATGAATTGATTCAAATGAATCAAAACCGATTTTGTTTCAATTGTGTCTATGTATAAAGACCTAAGCAATTGAACAACTCTTGAACTAGTTCTTATGATACATTTGAACTAATTATGAGAAAGATGAATACGGTTGATATGAAAGCACTCATATGGCTAACCATTGTTCAACCATTTGTGAACCAACTAATGTACACGTTTAGGTACGGTTACTCAAACCTAAATGAATACATTTCATATGTGTGTGACAAGCTAAGTTTCGACCTAACGGTTGAAAGATATTATCTTGGATAAATCAGGTTTTTCATCTAACGGTGAATATTGAATGCTTTGTTACCAAGGTAACTTGGATTGCAAACCCTGATTTGAAAACTATATAAGGAGACGTCTAGCAACTGTGCAAAACTAATCCCCATACCTCCTGTGTGATACTAGTTGGTTTGCTAGAGTTGATTCTCCTTTAATCGTAGGTTTCATCTCGAGACCTTGTCTATTAACGACTGAAAGACTTCATTGGGATTGTGAATCCATACGAAACTAATTCTCTTGTAGTTGAGCGATCTGATCTTGCCATTTTCTATCGTACGAGTTCAATTGGAATAATTGACTTGAGATTATATCTCCGATAGGGAAACATAAAAAGAAATCACAAACATATTCGTCTCATCGTTTGTGATTCCGCAATATCTAGTTTTGCTACCATACGATTTAGATTATTGTGAGGTGATTGATAATACTAGGCTGTTCTTAGGGAATATAAGTCCGGTTTATCAATTGGTTCTTGTTCACCTTGATTTTTATCAAAAGACTGAACAAAACTTTTAGGTTTATCTGTGGGAGACAGATTTATTTATCTTTGTAGACTTTTCTGTGTGATACAGATTTGTTTATTAAAGTCTTCGACTTTGGGTCGTAGCAACTCTTAATTGTGGGTGAGATCAGCTAAGGGAATCAAGTGCGTAGTATCCTGCTGGGATCAGAGACGTAAGGACCGCAACTGTACCTTGAATCAGTGTGAGATTGATTAGGGTTCAACTACAGTCCAGACCGAAGTTAGTTTGTAGTAGGCTAGTGTCTGTAGCGGCTTAATACAGTGTGGTGTTCAATCTGGACTAGGTCCCGGGGTTTTTCTGCATCTGCGGTTTTCTCGTTAACAAAACTTCTGGTGTCTGTGTTATTTGTATTCCGCATTATATTTTTTTATATAATTGAAATATCACAGGTTGTGTGTTGTATCGATCAATGGTGAAATCCAACCTTTGGTTGTCGATTGGAAATTGATTGATCCTTGGACATTGGTCTTTGGTACCGTCCAAGTTTATCATCCTTATATTTAATAAAGACTCGCAAATTCCTATTTGCTTGTGTAAAGGTCAAATCAAGTGAGAGAGATATTTACTCCTCGATATACTTTTCTCTAGATTGAGTTTGACTGTCTAGTTGATTCTCTAAAAATTATACTGGAGTTAGTCCATACAAATTTCTAATCGAAATATTGGGTGAGGTTGTTAGACTCACGCATTTTCAGGAACTCTTCCAAGAAACAGCCTCACCTGTTAGAGTGAAAACATATCCACTCGTAGACTTAGACTCCTCTGAGCCCGATATCCAGTTTGCATCACAAAATCCCTCAAGGATGGCAGGATACCCTTCATAATTTAAACAGAAGGTCAAAGTGTATTTCAAATACCTCAACACTCTAAAAAGTGCATCCCAGTGTTCCTGCCCTGGATTACTAGTATACCTACTTAACCTACTCACATCATAATCAGTGTCTGGCTTAGTACAGTTCATCAAATACATTAGACTTCCTATAAGTCGTGAGTATTCCAGTTGTGACACTCCATTACCCTTATTATTTTTTAGTCTACAACAAGGATCATACGGAGTATGAGCAGGTTTACAATCAAAATGATTGAATTTTCTAAGCAAAGATTCAACATAATGAGATTGACTAAGACTATAACCGTTAGAATTTCTTCTAATTTTTATCCCTAAGATTACATCTGCGGGGCCTAAGTCTTTCATGTCAAATTTCTCATTTAGCATGCTCTTAGTGGAATTAATTACATCCATGTTTGTACCAAGTATAAGCATATCATCAACATACAAGCATACAATCACACATGCATCATTCACAAGTTTAGTATAGACACACTTGTCAGATTCATTGATTTTAAAACCACTTGAAAACATTACATGATCAAATTTTTCATGCCATTTTTTAGGTGCTTATTTCAATCCATATAAAGATTTTTTCAATTTACAAACTTTGTTTTCACAACCTTTCACTACAAAGCCCTCAGGTTGTTCCATGTAAATTTCTTCATCTAATTCACCATTTAGAAAAGTTGTATTTACATCCATTTGATGTATCTCTAGGTTATGAACCGCAGCTATAACAATTAACATCCTAATGGAAGTAATTCTCGTAATGGGTGAGTAAGTATCAAAGAAATCTACACCTTCCTGTTGTTTATAGCCTTTAGCTACTAACCTAGCATTGTATTTTTGAATAGTTCCATCTATGTTACGTTTCCTCCTGAAGATCCATTCATATCCTATGTCCTTACACCCTGGAGGTAAATCTACTATCTCCCACGTATCACTCTCTTTGATGGATTCCATTTCACTAATACTGGACTCTTTCCACCATGGAGCTTCAGGAGAAGTCATGGCTTCTCTATAAGTCTGAGGATCAGACTCTGCTAGTGTTACAAAGTCAGGTCCAAAGGAGTTTTGGTTCTAGTCCTTTTACTTCTCCTAGGCTCAGATTCTACTTCATCTTCCTCTAAAGGTAAAGTATGACTGGTTGAAGGGACATCTAGGGGATCAAAACCTCTCTTACGAGAGTCAGATTTTAATGGAAAAACATTTTAAAAAAACACAGCATCCCTAGACTCCGTAATAGTATTCACACCGATTTCAGAATTTTCAGAACTCACAACCATAAATCTATATGCGGGAGTATGCTCAGGATACCCTATGAAGACACAGTCAACATTTTTGGGTCCTATCTTGGTTGTTTTAGGTTTAGGGATCTGAACCTTAGCCAAACACCCCCATACTTTGAGGTATGCAAAAGAAGGTTTTCTACCTTTCCACAATTCATATGGAGTTTTATCTGATCCTTTAAAGGATACTATATTCAGGATATAGCAGGTTGAGAGGACAGCTTCCCGCCCAAGGTAATCCTAGACTAATCAACATGGCATTCATCATCTCCTTAAGGGTACGGTTCTTACGTTCAGCTGCACCATTGGACTGAGGTGAATAAGGAGGGGTAACCTCGTGTATTATGCCATATTATACACAGAAATATCTTATAGGAATTCTGTACTCACCACCACGGTTCGAACTAATGGTTTTAATGGTGGTATTCAATTGGTTTTCAACTTATAGTTTATACATCTTAAAGGCTTCTAAGGCATCATCCTTACCTCTAATCAAATATATATGACAATACCTAGTACAGTCCTCTATAAAAGTAACAAACCATTTCATACCACCTCTAGTTTGAACCGATTTCATGTCAACTAGGTCTGAGTGAATTAATTCTAAGGGTTTAGAATTTCTATGAACATTTTTGCTAAAAGGTTTTCTAGCATACTTTGATTCTACGCATATTTCACATTTGTGTTCCTTTTCCAAACTAAATTTGGGTATGCAACCTACATTAGCTAGTTTATGCATTGACTTAAAATTTACATGTCCAAGTCTACAATGCCAAACATTCAAAGGCTCACCAACATAAGCACAAGAATCATTCTTATTCATTACATCAGAGTTTACATTAAGCTTATACAGACCCTCAGTCTTATAACCCTGCCCCACATATAATCCTTACCCTTAGTTACAACACATTTTCCAGATTCTATTACAATCTTAAAACGCTTATCATCTAAAACACCACAAGAAACAAGATTTTTGCAGATGTCCGGAACATGAAGAACTTCATTCAAAGTGAGAGTCTTGCCAGAAGTGAGCTTGAGCCCAACTTTGCCTTTTCCTACAACCGAAGCTGCAGATGAGTTACTCAAATAGAGTTTCTCGCCTTCCCCTACTTTATTAAATGAGGTGAACATATCTCTGTTTCCACATACATGTTTGGTAGCCCCAGAGTCTACCCACCAGTCTCTCACATTTGTTACCAAATTTACTTCAGACACCGTGCCAGAAAATTCATCTTTGTTTTTTCAACCAAATTAGCATTATTTATTTTTTAAGGTCCTTACGGTTTCTACAGTGAACCGCCATATGGCCAGGATTTCCACATGCATAACAATCACCCTTAATTTTATTAATGCTAGATTTAGGTTTCTGAAACATACCTTTCTTGCCAGGAGGTTTCTCGGAGTTGTTTCGGTTCTTATCACCTTTTTCAGCATTGGAACCTTTGTGTTCAGTCACATGAGCTTTGTTAGACATGTCCCTCACATAAGATACATTTTTGTCCTTGGATCACAACAATTCTGTAACTTGAATCTTCTTACCCAAATCAACCATAGTGACTTCATCAGTTTCATGTCTCAGTTTCTTCTTGTTCTTAGACCAGGAAGAAGGCAATTTCTCAATGACAGCAGACACTTGAAAAGTTTCATCAATCACCATACCTTCCGCAAGAATTTCATTGATAATTTGCTAGAATTCAAGGAATTGATCAACCACGGATTTGTCATTCGACATTTTAAATTCCATGAACCTAGAAACCAAGAATTTCTTACTTCCAGCAGTTTCAGCTTGGTATTTTGCCTCCAAAGCATCCCATAAATCAAAAGCAGAAAAGTTCTGCTTCGCATTATAAAAGTCATACAAAGCATCCTCTAAACAATTCAGAATATGATTTTTATCCATGTACTTATTCCTCTTCTTGTCTTCTAAAACAGACTCACGACCAGCATCATTCAAGGGTTCATCAAAAGGTTTCTGAACATAAGAATCCAGCTCATGGTAACTCAGAAAAAATAACATTTTCGACTGCCACCTCTTAAAGTCTTTCCCAGAAAATTTTGTAGGCCTTTCAACATCGTTCTTACCCATTGTTACAGACAGAAAAGAACTATCGTGTTAAGATTGTTGCAGCTGTAACAATAAAACTCAAAGAAAATGTTATAAAATAAATTTATGGAAAGCTTATAAGAAACACTCAAATGAACACAAACATAGGACAGAGTCACGTGTTCAACACGCTGTCCTTAACATGATAGTTGACCGATACGTCTCTAGAATGAATGATGCCTATACCATGTGGTCAAGTCGTATCCAGGATAAAACTGCCTGATGCAAGCACTGTTAGCACTACAGTACTTTTCCACTCTTACCAACTCAACAACAATGGCACAGAATGAAAGTAAAAACCACATAGAGGGAGAAAGACGAAAAGAAGAGGATAATAGCTCTTTTAGACACAAATTGAAATGAAAAAGTCGAGTGGTTTATATAGGGAAGAAGAGAGAGGTCGAATTGATTGTGCATTAAGAGCGAATTAAAGAGAGAATAAATTTTGAATTAAAGACAAAATAAATCCGAATTAATTTCAAGATTTTTCATAACAACAATAAAACGATCATGCACATAATGTCGACACAAAGAAAAATTTGGAAACAAAATAATTTTCACCGGGTCAAACACCCCCCCCCCCCCCACACCCACACACACACTCAATTAAGAAAAAAATTAATTTAGTTTAAATTATTTTAGGAAATAATGCAAAAAGAAATTTTTCCAAAAAGATAAGTCTTGGTTGACCCACACCCAAACCCGACCCGCCCGGACGGACGACGGCGTGCGTGCTTCGGTGCGAAGCACCGCGCGTGTGTGAAATGTGTGGTTGCACCAACTAGCCCATTGTCTAAGTCCTCTCCCTCACACAAAAGTGTGTATGACACAAGGGCCACTCTAAGATCAAAAAAATTCAATACTTATGGAGAGGTATCATCTTTAGTTTCCCCTATGTGGGACTAAAGGTTCACTCACAAATAGTGAAAATGAGCTAGTGTCCTCAGTGACCAATAGGTCCTAAGTTCCAATCCCACCAAGACCAAAACCCAAACATTTATAAACTCATTTTTTCTAACAATCCCCCACATGAATGAAATACCGAACAGAATACGGAAAGCGAGAAATACCACTTAGGCAAGAGGTGTCCATGAGGTCTTGAACCTTTGCTTAGTGAGAAATTGTTGGAACTACTTGATGGACAGTGAACGCGATGTCTTGAACTGCTATCTTTTGGTGTAATACGCGATAATAACCACGCGTGATATCTCTCTAGGTGTTGTCAAGTTCGTGCCATTGTGTCCTTTTTGGCCCTGGACAAATCCCGTTTCTCGGAATGCTCTAGAGAATCAACTCTATTATCATAGAAAGCGACCCACTTCCATATTCAGAAGCTGAGTTCCATCAAGAGTGTTTACTGTTACACCCCACTTCAATCTTAAATTGAAACTATAGAATTCATTAAGACTTAGTTAAAAGTCATCCTTCACTTGCATTCACACTATCACATATACACCATAGGGAAGGGGGCAGAGAATGGAATTCTCTGATAGTGTTTACCTTTATCCGCCACAAATTAGTTGTCTCATTCAAAACCTTGATCTTGTGATTTCCAGTCAGAAAAGTTGAGTATCCTTCATGGCAAGTTTATTTAATGAGCCTAAGCCCCATCCCCCTCGATGCATTACTAACTATCTCTTTGGACAAATCTTTCGTCAAAGGGTCCCCGATATTCTCTTTGACCTTAACCATTCAATGGAAATAACGCCTGTTGAGATTAGTTTTTTTCAGGGTATCGTGTCTTCTACGAATATGTATAGACTTCCCATTATAGTAGCTGTTTTTAGCTTTAGCTATGGCAGCTTGATTGTCACAATGTATATATATACCTGGCACAGGCCTATGCCAAAGAGTAATGTCTTCTAAAAAGCATCTTAGCCAAGCGGCTTCCTCTCCTGCTTTATCTAACGTAATAAACTAGGATTCCATAGTGGATCGAGATATGCAGGTCTGTTTGGAACTCTTCCAAGAAATAGCCCCACCTGCTAGAGTGAAAACATATCCACTCGTAGACTTAGACTCCTCTGAGCTTGATATCTAGTTTGCATCACAAAATCCCTCAAGGATGGAAGGGTACCCTTCATAATTTAAACAGAAGGTTAAAGTGTATTTCAAATACCTCAACACTCTAAAAAGTGCATCCCAGTGTTCCTGCCTTGGATTAGAAGTATACCTACTTAACCTACTCAGAGTATTTCAAATATCTCTGTTTCCACAGACATGTTTGGTAGCCCCAGAGTCTTCCCACCAATCTCTCACATTTGTTACCAAATTTACTTTAGACACCGTGCCTGAAAATTCATCTTTGTTTTTTTCCAACTAAATTAACATTATTTTTCTTTTTAAGGTCCTTACGGTTTCTACAGTGAACCGCCATATGGCCAGGATTTCCACACGCATAGCAATCACCCTTAATTTTATTAATGCTAGATTTAGGTTTCTGAAACATACCTTTCTTGCCAGGAGGTTTCTCGGAGTTGTTTCGGTTCTTATCACCTTTTTCAGCATTGGAACCTTTGTGTTCAGTCACATGAGCTTTGTTAGACATGTCCCTCACAGAAGATACATTTTTGTCCTTGGAGCACAACAATTCTTCAACTTGAATATTCTTACCCAAATCAACCATAGTGACTTCACCAGTTTCATGTCTCAGTTTATTCTTGTACTCAGACCAGGAAGAAGGGAATTTCTCAATGACAGCAAACACTTGAAAAGTTTCATCAATCACCATACCTTCCGCAAGAATTTCATTGATAATTTGCTGGAATTCAAGGAATTGATCAACCACAGATTTGTCATTCGAAATTTTAAATTCCATGAACCTAGCTATCAAGAATTTCTTACTTCCAACAGTTTCATCTTGGTATTTTGCCTCCAAAGCATCCCATAAATCAAAAGCATAAAAGTTTTCCTTAGCATTGTAAAAGTCATATAAAGCATCCTCTAAACAATACATAATATGATTTTTAGCCATGTAGTTATTCCTCTTCCAAACTTCTAAAACAGACTCGCGACCAGCATCATTCAAGGATTCATCAAAAGGTTTCAGAACATAAGAAACCAACTCATGGTAACTCAGAAAAAATAACATTTTCGACCGCCACCTCTTAAATTTTTTCCCAGAAAATTTTGTAGGCCTTTCAACATCGTTCTTACCCATTGTTACAAACAGAAAGGAACTATCGTGTTAAGATTGTTGCAGCTGTAACAATAAAACTCAAAGAAAATGTCATAAAATAAATTTATGGAAAGCTTATAAGAAACACTCAAATGAACGCAAACAGAGGACGGAGTCACGTGTTCAACACGCTGTCCTTAACACGATAGTTGACCGGTAGGCCTCAAGAATGAGTGATGTCTATACCCTGTGGTCAAGTCGTATCCAGGATAAAACTTCCCAATGCAAGCAATGTTAGCACTACAGTACTTTCCCACTCTTACGAACTCAATAACAATGGCAAAGAAATAAAGTAAAAACCACACAGAGGGAGAAAGACGAAAAGAAGAGGCTAGTAGCTCTTCTGGACACAAATTGAAATGAAAAAGTCGAGTGGTTTATATAGGGGATAAGAGAGAGGTCGAATTGATTGTGCATTAAGAGTGAATTAATTTTTAATAAAAGACAAAATAAATCCGAATTAATTTCAAGATTTTTCATAACAGCAACAAAACGGTCATGCACATAATGTCGACACAAAGAAAAATTTGGAAACAAAATAATTTTCACCGGGTTAGACGCCCCCCACAATTAAGACAAAAATTAATTTAGTTTAAATTCTTTTAGGAAATAATGCAAAAGAAATTTTGCCAAAAAGATAAGTCTTGGTTGACCCAAACCCGACAAGGCCTGCCCGGACGGCGTGCGTGCTTCGCACCGAAGCACCTGCGTGTGTGCAATGCGTGGTTGCACCAATTAACCCATTGTCTAAGTCCTCTCCCTTACGTAAAAGTGTGTATGACCCAAATGCCACTCTAAGATCAAAAAATTCAATACTTATGGAGAGGTATCATCTTTAGTTTCCCCTATGTGGGACTAAAATTTCATTCACAAATAGTAAAAATGAGCTAGTGTCCTTAGTGACCAATAGTTCCAAAGTTCCAATCCACCAAGACCAAAACCCAAACATTTATAAACTCACTTTCTCTAACACCTCATTGGACCGCAGCACCAAGGTTAAATGAGTATTCCTTCTAACATGATCATCTCAGGCCAAATTAAGCATACTCATGTTGGGAGGGTCTGATTGTCGGGAGCTTGTTCTTCAAGATGCTCGAGGGCGAGGAATCATAGAGGTGGCAGAAGTGGGTCGCCGTGGCCATCTTATGATAGGTTTCAGATCATATTCTTTCGATGTTTATTCCCATGGCATTTTGATGAGATATGTACATCCAAACTGGTGTTTGTTTGTGTGAGAACTTGAATGGTTTCATGGCTTCTCTCAAGCTATTACGCATAAGTCATTTTGGGTTCTTTTCGTAGGTTGGTGATTTAGTTGAAACAATTCCAATGCTATGGTATAGAGTAGCTTGACAAAATTCAAGGTCTCGCGCTTCAAATTTGTTCCTGGTACACTGGAATTATTTCAACTCAAATCACCAACCTGCGAAAAAATCTAAAATGAAAAAAATCCAATTTCTGCGTAATAGCATGGGAGAAGCCATGAAACCATTCAAGTTCCCACACAACACTAATCCTCAGGTGTTGAATGGTCAGCCCACCCTTTGTGAGGAGGAATTCTGGTCCTCCTCTTTAACCTGGAATCCCGGATCCTTGTGAAGTTGTTGTTTATCACGTTAGAGCAACTGCAATGGACGAGTAAACCCAAATATTTGGTCCAGTGGGCTGGCGCAGTGGGATGGACTATCGATCAAAATTTGATCAAAGAGTAAAAACCAGACCAAATTTGGTCGGTGACCAAGACCAAACCAAAATATAGTCAGGCGTTTATATAATCTCCGTCTACACCACGGACGTTGATATAGTCTACGCCACTCATCAGGCACTCGTATAGTTAACGCCCAACAAACGGGCATTGGTAAAATGTACGCCTGGATGGGGCGTTGGTTAAATGTACGCCCCGTCGGGCGTACGTAAAGTTAACGCGGGCAACAGGCGTTTGTATTCTTAACGCCTGAAGAGAGGCGTTTATATAGTCAACGCCTAAAGTTTTAAAACTTTAGGAAATTTGTTTGGGGCGTTGTCTTTATCAACGCCCCATTTTTTTTTTTTTTTTTGAACCCCGCGAACGTATAATTTCCGTCCCACACAGGCGTTGCTATAGTTCACGCCCCATACCAGGCGTTATCTTTATCAACGCCCCATACCAGGCGTTATCTTTATCAACGTCCCATGCCAGGCGTAATCTTTATCTACGCTGGACGATGAAGCGGACTTTATATCAACACGCGACCAAATTTACTCGTCACCCGCTACGCCACAGGACGGACTAAACCCAAATTTGGTCTTTTTTTTTAGTCTTTGGTCTTTAGTTATACTCGCACCATTGTGGACGCTCTTAGTGTATACATAAATTCTTAAATAAAGTCTCAGCCTTTGACATCACTATATAAGAAAGTAGTGAGTCTAGACAGACACCACAAAAATATTACCAAAACCGACTAAGCCTTAACAGGATAATGGGGGCGTTGTCAATGTGGAGTAATGATGCATAATGGTATTTCAAACCTACCATTATGCCCTTTTATATCATAATTACTATTTTATCCTCTTCTTCCCTTATTTTTCATTTTTGTTCTTTTTCTTTACTACTTATTGTTTAAACCCTAGCTCTGTTAGTTTCAAGTTTGGTTTTGTTTAGAAAAGTGGTGTAAGAACCATAAAATCCTTTCTAGAGAAGAGCCTCCAACACTTTGATATTTCCAATTTGTAATTGGGTAGAAATTTCAATTTGTAAGAGAAGCATCTATTATCTTCTAGTTTCCAATCTTAGAATTGGGTAGAAATTTGAAGATTAAAGAGAAGAACCTCAAATCTTTGTATCTTCCTTGTTCCAAGGGTAGAAGAAGCATCATTTGAAGGTTGGTTACTTTTATTTCATGGTGTTTTGTTATAATTTAACAATACAATTTCAATTATAAGTATTACTTTACATTAGTTGGTATCAAGAGCTTTGGTTTCTTTTTTTGGGGAAATTGTGGAGAAGATTTTAATTATTAGCTATGGGGTTTGAATCTTTTTGTGTGCTATTGTCAAATTGGGTTCATTCTCCTTGTGATTTCATTATGGCTCCAAGAAAAAGAGTTAATCAAGGTGAAATTTCTATGAAAGAAGAATTAGAGGTCTTTAAGCATGAAGTGTTTGATGAAATGCAACAAAGAATGGATACAAAATTTGAAGAATTTTTTTAAGATTTGGTAACTTAAATATCCATCAAGATCAATATAGACCTCAACATCATCATTATGAAGAAGAAGTAATGGATGAGGAAACCACTTCTTTTGATAGTCATGTTCATCAACAAGGGAGACGCCAAATGTTTGAAGAAAGACCGACATACCACAATGTTACTACTTCAAACCGATGGGAAGGTGGACTCAAAGTTGATATTCCGGAATTCCATGGAGGTTTAGCTCCGGAAGAATTTGTTGATTGGTTAGCAACATTTGAAGAAATCTTGGATTTCAAGGAAGTGCCCGAAAATAAGAAAGTTTGGTTGGTTGCAACAAGACTTCGAGGAAGAGCCGGCGCTTGGGAGAAGCTTAAGAAACATATGAGGCTTGCATTTCTACCCCATAATTATACAAGACTTATCTATCAACAACTTCAAAATCTTAAGCAATGGTCCAAGTCGATTAATGACTACACCAAATAGTTCTATCAATTGGTTGCAAGGAACGATATTAACGAAACAGAAGAACAACTTGTAGCAAGGTATGTAGGAGGTTTGAGAATGCAATATCAAGACACTTTAAACTTATTTGATATTTATTCGGTGTCGGAAGCATATCAAAGGGAATTATCTTTGGAGAAGCAATACGCAAGGAGAGTTTCACATACCAATTGGAGTACTCACACTCAAGGAGGTGTTAAAAATACTACTTCTCCAATTCCAACTCATCGAGCTCCAACTACTAACGTTCCATCAAAATCAAATACTTCTCAACAAGTCTTTCAAGGTAAATGTAACAAGTGTGGAGATGAAGGAAACAAAGCATATGATTGTAGGAAGAGTGATCGTCCGCGGAAAATCTTCCTTATTCAAGGTGATGATGAAGGTGATTCATATTTGGATCTTATGGAGCCACCAATATTTGATAAAGAACCCGACGAAGAAGTGGAAGAAGAGTTTCTCACCGGTGACCAAGGACCATGTTTGGTTGTGTTGCGTAACTATTTTACTCCAAAATTCGATGAGGGTGATCGATGGCTACGCCACAACATTTTTCAAACCACTTGCACAATTGGTGGGAAAGTTTGCAAGCTTGTGATTGATTCGGGGAGTTGTGAAAATATCGTTTCCGAAGAAGTGGTTCGAAAGTTGAAGTTAGAGACAAAAGACCATCCTTCTCCATATTATTTATCATGGCTTAACCAAGGAAGCGAGGTAAAAGTCACTAAACGTTGTCTCATTAATTTTTCTATTGGTAAAAAATATGTAGACAAAGTTTGGTGTGATGTTGTTTTGATGGATGCATGTCATTTACTTCTTGGGCGCCCTTGGAAATATGTTTGTGAATCATGATGGGAGAACAAACAACTATTCGTTCATGTGGAGCAATAAGAAGTTGACTCTTGTACCCAATCGTGAGATTATGCCTAAGCCACAAAATAGTGATGGTAAAAATCTACTTACTTATCAAAAGTTCATAGAAGAGTTGGATGATTCAGAGGTTTTCTATATACTTCATGTTAAAGAATCTCCATCGTATGATTCCGTGCCACCGCTAGTCGAGCCAATTATAGAAGAATTTCAAGATGTTTTTCCTACTGACTTACCGGATGTATTACCACCATTATGAGATGTGTAACACCAAATTGATCTAGTACCCGGTTCAAGTCTTCCCAACAAATCCCACTATCGGATGAGTCCCAAAGAACATGAAGAATTACGTCGCCAAGTTGAAGAGCTTATATCCAAAGGTTTTATAAGACCGAGTCTTAGCCCTTATACGGTGCCGGCCTTGTTAGTACCAAAGAAAGATGGTTCATGGCTTATGTGTGTGGATAGTAGGGCAATCAATAGAATCACATTGAAGTACCGATTTCCAATTCCTCGTTTGGATGACTTACTTGATCAATTAAATGGAGCATGTGTTTTTTAGCAAACTTGATTTTAAAAATGGATATTATCAAATTCATATCAAGGTGGGAGATGAATGGAAGACCGCTTTCAAGACTAGAGACGGTTTGTATGAATGGATGGTTATACCATTTGGGCTATCAAATGCTCCAAGTACATTTATGCGAGTAATGAATCAAGCACTTCGGCCGTTGATTGGGAAGTGTGCGGTTGTTTACTTTGATGACATACTTGTTTATAGTCCCAATATGGAATCTCATATACGTCACCTCCGTGAGGTTTTCATGATTTTGCCGGACACAACAATTTTATGCTACCTTGAAGAAGTGCGCATTCATGACCGATAAAGTTTTGTTTCTTGGTTATGTGGTTAGTAAGGATGGGATTTCGGTAGATGAAGATAAAGTGGAATGCATAAGGAATTGGCCCAAGCCAAAAAATTTGTTTGATATTCGAATTTTTCATGGGTTAGCTTCTTTTTATCATCGGTTCATTGCAAACTTTAGCGGAATCATGGATCCAATAACCGAATGCATGAAGGGTGGAAAGTCATGGACTCAAGAAGCGGACGAAGCCTTTGAATTGATGAAAATAAAGTTAAGTACATCTCCAATCTTAATATTACCAAATTTTTATAAACCATTTGAACTTCATTGTGATGCTTCTAAACTATGCATTGGGGCGGTTCTTAGTCAAGAAAGGAAACCGGTGGCATTTTATAGTGAAAAGTTGAATGGGGCAAGACTTGCATATAGAACTTACGATGTTGAGTTTTATGCTATTGTTCAACCACTCAAGCATTGGAGGCACTATCTTATTCACAATGAGTTCATTTTATTTTCGGACCACATGGCATTAAAGCACATCAATTCTCAAGACAAGCTTTCTACTAGGCATGGTAAATGGGCTTCTTATTTGCAAAAATTTACTTTTTCCATCAATCACAAGTCGGGTGTACAAAAAAAGGTAGCAGATGCCTTGAGTCGACGTACTTCTCTTCTTACACAAATGAGGGCTTGTATTTTGGGATTCGATGATACTCGGGAGCTCTTAAAGAATGATACTTATTTTGGTCCTCTTATGGTTGATGAAAGGTCACTCCAAAATTGTGATTATGTTCTTTTCGATGGGTACCTTTACCGGAAGAATTGTCTTTGCATTCCGCAATCAAGCTTGAGATTGAAAATTATTAAGGAGCTTCACGATGAGGGCCATATGGGGACTACTCATACTTGGAACTTGGTTTCTAGCTCATACTTTTGGCCGGGAATGTGGAAGGAGATTCATCGATATGTGAAGAGATGTCATATATGTAAAGTTTCTAAAGGAACGACCACTAATGCGGGATTATACATGCCACTTCCTATTCCTTCTCGTCTATGGGAAGATTTGAGCATGAATTTCATCTTGGGATTACCGCGTACTCAAAGAGGTATGGGTTCAATATTTTTAGTGGTAGATCATTTTTCCAAAATGTCTCATTTCATTGCTTGTAAAAAGACAACGGATGCGGTCATGATAGCTCAACTTTTTTTAAAGAGATTTATCGTTTACATGGTATTTATTCTTCCATCGTCTCGGATAGAGATAGTCGTTTTGTGGGGCATTTTTGGCGTACTTTATGGAAGTTGGTCAAGACCAATTTAAGTTTTAGCACCGCTTATCACCCTCAAACGGATGGGCAAACCGAAGTGGTAAACCGTTCCCTAGGTAATCTTCTTCGTTGTTTGGTTGAGGAGAATTTAAATACATGGGATCAAGTTTTATGCAAGGAGGAATTTGCTTATAACCATGCGGTGAACCGGAGTAGTGGTTATTCACCATTCATGGTGGTGTGCGGGTTCAATCCAAGAGTACCACTTGACTTGTCCTTAATACCGGATTTGAAAAGGCCAAATGCTAAGGCGGAAGACTTTGTTTCTCAACTTCACCTTATCCATGAAAGCACCTGAAAGCATTTAGAAGCTTCATCAAGTAAATACAAGAACAAGGTTGATCAAATACGACGCATAGTTGAGTTTGGAGTAGGAGATCTTGTTTATGCGGTTCTTACTAAGGAACATTTTCCTGTGGGTGAGTACAACAAGCTCAAGGAAAGGAAGATTGGACCATTTCCAATTGGAGAAAAGATAAATGATAATGCTTATCGACTCAACTTACCAAGCTCAATTCGTACTCCCGGCGTCTTTAATGTTAAGCACTTGGTTCCATATTGGGGTGACAATGCTATGGATGAAGAGATGGACAATTCGAGGGCGAATTTCACTTAAGGAGGGAAGGATGATGCATAATGGTATTTCAAACATACCATTTATGCCCTTTTATTTCACAATTACTATTTTATCCTCTTCTTCTCTTATTTCTCATCTTTGTCCTTTTTGTTTACTACTTATTGTTTAAACCCTAGCTCTAATAGTTTCAAGTTTGGTTTTGTTTAGAAAAGTGGTGTAAGAACCATAAAATCCTTCCTAGAGAAGAGCCTCCAACACTTTGATATTTTCAATTTGTAATTGGGTAGAAATTTCAATCTTGTAAGAGAAGCATCTATTATCTTCTAGTTTCCAATCTTAGAATTGGGTAGAAATTTGAAGATTATTAGAGAAGAACCTCAAATATTTGTATCTTCCTTGTTCCAAGGGTAGAAGAAGCATCATTTGAAGGTTGGTTACTTTTATTTCATGGTGTTTTGTTATAATTTAACAATACAATTTCAATTATAAGTATTACTTTATATTAAGTAACAACTTGCAATTTGGGAGGTGCATGACAATCACCTAGGTTGCACAAAGTGAAAGTTGTTGATGAAAAATGCCTGTCCGATGCGCAAAGATCCTATTGTCTAGGCAGGTAATTAGCTATGTATATAAGGTCGAACTTAGTACAAACAGTTGTTGGTCCAATCAACATTGTAAATACATTTGAAAACATCGTAAAAAATAAAAAACTTTTATTATATTTTAAATTTCTTTGTTGTATTGGTTAATTATGTTTATAAAATACTTTGTTGTATCGATTAAAAAAAAGATTTCTTATATTCATAAAATTCTTCGTTGTGTGGGTAAAAAAAACTATATTTATAAAAACTCTTTGTTGTATTAATCAGAAAAGATTATATTTACAAAACTCTTTATTGTATTGATAAAAAAGATTTTTTTTATTATATTCATAAATTTCTTTGTTGTATTGGTATATATATATATATATATATATATATATATATATATATATATATAATATTTTTTTGTTCTATTGACAAAACTCAAAAGATGTGTCGATTTAATTATCAATAACAACTTCGAGCTAACATCATCACTATTTCAAGTACTTTCAGAGTAACACATCGAACTATTAGCATCACTATTTTAAGCATTATAGAGGAAGACATCGAACTGTAGGGTGGTGCTGACGAAGTCGAGAAAGAGTGGTACAAACTTCTCCATTGGAAGTCTTTTACCAGGTTTAGAAAAACACTTCTCAGCCAAGCGAAGAATGCATTTAGCTCCACCCGCTGGAGCATTTTTCATGCGGGGGTCAATCCGATTTTCAAATAGTTTGAGGCTTTTCAAAGGTTTAGACTGCAAATTATTATGATATATATATATATATATATATATATATATATATATATATATATATATGTCAATTGATTAACACAATAAAGAGGAAAGCTCGTATAAATGAGTTATCAGATCCGCTGGAACAGTTTTGCGCTCAGTCATGAGCTCAAATAAGATCATTCCAAGAGTATCTATATCAAGTTTTGGACTGTGCCTTCTGCCTTCATAATTCCATGGGTCCATATACCCAATAGTTTCCGCGGAGTAATTTGGAGTCCTAGTAACTGAGGAATTAAACATCGCAAGTCCAAAATCTGCCAATTTTGGATCAAACTCTTCCCCTAGAAGAATATTATGGGGCTTCAAGTCTCTAACGATTGCATTTCGGGAATACAAATGTTTTAAATCTTTAGAAACTCTTTCTGCCATCTTTAACCTTGCATTCCAGTCAAGAGGTTGTCTGGTAGAATCTGCAAAAAAAAAAAAAAACAAGCCACGAACAGTACGCTTAATTACACTTGCAACTTATGACTAATTAAAGAAGATGAAAAAAGATGTTTTATAATAAATTTGTGAGAAAAGCATAAGTCATGTATAATTGTAGGAAATGAGGCTGCTTCTAGCGAGACTAAGTGCTTGTCTCGAAAGACACTTACTATCTTGGCATTCTTCTCAAAATCTATAACTAAAAAACATCATCTTACGGAGTTTCCCTGAAAAGATGACCCATACTATATGTACTTGACAGAATTTAGACTGAAGAAAGCAACCTCCCGCGAGATTAAGGCGACCCAACACAATTATAAAAATATTGTAATCCTTAATATGAAAAATTTCTGACACTGCACAATTAAGACTACAAAACTTACTTTCAAGTCAAAAGAGTAACTTATTGTGTTAAAATCGTACATATCCTCTCATCATCGGAGCAAAGATAAAAAAAAAGTTCACATTAGTTCACATGTCGGTATGTTGGCTACGATAAGAGTCTATGAGAAAACCATTTTATTTTATTATCTCGTAACAAGAAGTACACGAAATAAAACCGGAGACCATATCCTTTCTAAAGATTATTTCTGTTTTTTTTTCGTTTCACAATTTCAGATATCCCTCTTGAAATGAAAGTGAGAGTTCTTAATAGAACGTCCCAAGCTTCTATAAATTCTATCAAATGAGGCTAACATTTAGAATAAAAATCTTTGGAGAGGTAAACAGGTCATCAAGAATAAAGCAATCCCAGTTGTGCAGCTTCAAGAGTGCAAAATGATTTCCGCTTCAAACGTTTTCTTCATTATAAGGTCCAATACCAAAGTTTTCCATAATTCATCAAATAAAAATCAACTAACCAAGACATAGTAGTGTTAACATGACTTCAAATGTATAAAATTACAGACCATGTTAATCTCATTTTTTCTTATCTGTAAAGCTCAACAAGCACTGTAATAAGTGATTGGTGACCCCATAAGACTAAGAATTTACTGCTTGTCGCAAGATTAGTTATTGTGCATTTTTTAGTAAAAATCTAAATGCCCAATACTGAAGATTATTCTTGCTCCTCAAATTGCAGAAATAATGTTCACCTATGACCAACTATCGGAATCATAATCGGTCATGGTTCTAGAAAATTTCTTCTTCCTCCTTTCTGTATTGATCCTTTGACAATTCTTAACCTTTTATGCTTCCTCATTATTAGCCTTAGTTATTCTGCAAGTTATAAAAGGCATGCTCAAGGTATTTTAAATAAGAAGTGAGCGAGGAATACTCAATACATATATGGGCCATTTTCTTAATAAAATAAGAAAATATTTTCGGACCGAAAATAGCATAGGGTTTCCCCTGAGAAAGACATCAAATATATTTGAATATTCTTGCCAAAAATTCAAAGGCAGAATTTGTGTCCGAAAATTATTAAGAAGATATTTTTTTGTTAAGTAGTTAACTTCGAAAACCAGATATTCTACCCAAAACTCTAAACACCAGAAATCATTAACATTAAATTTTTGACATTATGGGTTTGCAACAACCCAAAATAAAAAACTAAATCAAAGTTCATGATAATATTTTAATGTCAACACTATTCTCATATTATAAACATCATTTGTGCTCTCGCTTTTATGTGTTGCCTGATTTTTTTTTTTTTTAGCACTTATAGATGAGGGTGCACATCCACAATATAACTAAGTTTCATTGAGTAAGCCTGAGTAAGCTTACGACGAGTATCAGAACCTTTTTTCATGTTTTCTTTGTATGATTTCCGCCCAACACGATTGTCTTTTCTCTTTTGATCTTTCCTTGAGATACAGCAAACAGATCGTGAATAAGAGATGAACTAATGTAATAATTATCCGGAACCTTGAGATCTTTTTTTATTCTGTCAATGAGGTTTTCGTAAGATTTTTTCATTCTAAGGATTTTCTTATCACAGATCTCAGTTCTTTCATCAGAAGATATTACATGATTTTTTTGGAACCCATTTCTGATTGATCATCTTATTTGCATGATAATTTGTTTTCCCTTTCTTTTGGATATTCTCCACAGGTGATATACCTTCATGTGATCCAAGGTTGTTCCGACATGAGTGTGGAGAAATATTTTTCCCAGAAGAGATTATCAACTTTGTTCTCATGATCTTTAGAGTTGTCAGGTTTCGTTTGGGACTTGGATACTTTGTCTACCATGGCCTTTCAGATCTTTAAGACAAGATACTTCTTTAACACTTTCACGAAAGTATTTTGAAGTAGCATCAGCTTCTTGTCAACAAACTGCAAATTATATTCCTTTTGATCCTCCCTTCAAGATCGATTCGAAGTTCCCTTTGAACAAAAAATTGGATGATCAGCAGTAGTGGTAAATAAAGGAATTCTACGATATATTTTTTTTGACTTAATAATTCTAACTGGTCGTAAACCTTTATCAAGAGAATCATGATATGTTTTAGATGTGACTGAACTGGGCTTATTATCACCATTTGATAAAATCGTGCAAGAACTTTTTGTTTATTCATCAGAAGAAATTATAACAGATGCATTAGCCAGCGCGTTGTCTCGAATCCATTGTTCTTGAGTAAAAGCTTCGTCAAGAACTTCGACTTTAACTGAGAGGTATTTGTTCTTTTCGACTAAATTATTTTGTTGTATATTCTTCTTTCCGATCTCTTGTCTTAGAGTATTATTTTTTGTTTTCAATTTTTGAACCTCGGTGGACAAAAAAACTAATAGTCTTTTAGAAGTTTGGCTAACTCTTTTCCAGCATCTCTTTAGCCATCAGAATCGGAAAAATAATATGTGTTTTTATTTATCTTATCTCTAGAGTTATTAGATGTAGATGTAGCAACATATCCAACCTATGGACTTCCATAATTTTGTGATACGCTAACAAAATCATGCTAGGTTCTTCCATAACCATATTTAGATTCTAGTCTTCTAGGTTGGATTTCCCCAGATACAGATTGTTAGATCTTTTCGTGTTTGTTTGTTCTAATACCAATTGAAATGACGAGGTTACCCAAGTACACCCATTATTTCCGTTACAACTTATTCAAGACACGCCTTGTGTGATCTACTATAGACAGGAACTGTCAACAAGATAGCGACTACAAGATGTACACTTGGTAATATAGTATAAGTTCATATTAAACCAAGTGTTTAATTGATATACTAGTGTGTTTACTTTATTATAACTAAAAATTAATACAATAGGAAAGTAAAGTAAAAGTAAACACAATATTTTGTTAACGAGGACAGCTCAAATGAAGAAAAACCCCGAGACCTAGTCTGTATTAAAATACTCTCAGAATTAAGTCGTTATACAAAGACTACTACCAACTTTGTATACAGTAAAACTTCTTTAAAATAATAGTTTTGGGACTGAAAAAATTATTGTTTTAGAGAGATTATTATTTTAGCGAGAAGAAATTTAACCTGTGCAAGCCTAATTGGGACTAAAGAATTTTATTATTTTAGAGAGATTATTATTTTAACGAGTAGTATTTTAAGAAAGTTTTACTGTAGTTGGGACCAAATAAACTAACTCCAAGTTACCTAGTTTCTTTAGTATGATGCGCTTACTACCGGTCTGGTCTACGCAAGTGAATTCTAAGATAGAATACACTACTTTAAGTTGCTCCACCCCTTGTGAAGACTTCTCCCCTCAACATCTTTTGACCGTATTCCGAAACAGTAAAGGACTAACTGTATTCGGTAACTGCTCTATCAACTTCACGAGCTTAATCAGATATTATATATTGTTGAGTTTACAAAGGCTCTTCCATTTAAACTAATAAACTCTTTGGTTCGGTTTAGATCAACCAAGATGAAAATTACCAACTTAAACTCAGTTTGCAATCAAACAAAAGATTTAATCTGAGTAGCAAGAATATAATTAATTGTTGGACTCGACACGTGGGATGTTAAGATTTGTGTAACTTTATATTTAATTATATTAGGAATTTCAAATCTATTTTGCATAAGCTAATAAAAGTTTTTTTTAGAAATGATTTTTGGAAAGTGGGGACATATTATATTGGGAAATTCAAATCTATTTTCCATAAGCTAATCAAAGTTTTTTTTAGAAATGATTTTTGGAAAGTGTGTACATATTGCCTTGGTAAAAGATCTGATTCTCCATGGATGGTGGAACATTGATCATTCTACTCGGTTTTTAACCGCAAAAAACTGTGTTAGTATCTTTATAATACAAATCAATGGCAATGAGATTGTTACTCCAATATTGTATCAAATAAGAAATATAAACTTTACTACCCAATCACTTCACATATCCATCCAAGACTCCCAGCCGCAAGATGTTAACACTCACCGTGAAATGGTATGAACCATGAATACCCATCCTATGATTAAGATCTTTGTGTACAAAAACTTCACTCCCTTTAAAGGTGAGCCAGGCATATATTCAATCCGAACATAATTGACATTCAATTCCATAGTATATAATACCACACAACATGATATGTTTCTTCCTCTTGATCAATTTTTTTAGCTCTGTTATGTTTAGATATTTCTAGCAATATGTCCTTTCTCAGATGATTGGCATTTATAAAACATGTTAACAATAATTTTTCATAGCCATAAAAACTCAAAAAGAACTTTAATAAGTGATTGGCCATCCCATAAGATAGAATCAGACTAACAGAATGTTGGTTTGTTTGTGTCTTAGTCTCAATCGTCGGATCTGACCGAAAGTACTTGACTCATTAAGTTTGTTTTCGATTATTTGTTAAAGGGATAGCAAAAAAGGATCTGAGGAGGGGGAAAATCGTAGTCTACTCGCTAATTATGACCGAGTCAACATATTTATCCAACTCGGACCAGACTACCCATGTTGAATACACTTACCCTTACACGTTTACCCCCAAATGTTCATCTTCCTCCCGTAGTAACCATCCTTTCCCCCGCACCACTAAACTATTTACTGGACGCCCACTAACACAATACAAGTCAATCTTATCTTTAACTCGCGTTCCTCAGATTACTTTTTGCTCTCCTTTTAACAAAGAGTCAGATCTAACTCAACTGACTTGAAACACAAACACGAGAGTCATTTGCTCTCCTTTTAACAAAGAGTCAGATCTGATTCAACTAACTTGAAACACAAACACGAGAGTCAGTGGCTTGGTCTCATGAAGCCCAAATGAAGATTACTGAAAATTTCACGTTTCCAACAAGCAATGGTGGAGCTGGGCTCCTCTCTTTGATCAGGGCCAGCCCATTAGAACTGACAAGAGTACCAACGGACATTAGTTTGTTACACAATGCGGGACTGTTGCAGTGAAATTTGATTCCTAACAACATTATTCCCCAGAAAATTCAGTAAATCAGATGCCCAGCGAGAACCAGTTTTTTCTAGAGACGGCAAGAGAAGCATCCAATTATGTGTTTTATACTATATTTTGTAATTTGGTCCACCAATTCAATTCATCATTGCCTCTTTCATCACTTCCTCTTTCTTTATTTTTTTATTTGGTAAAGCTCGGCGCTTCACCTCTCCCCTCCCAATTTGATTCGGTAAAGCTCGGCTTCGCCTCGCCCAGTCCCAATTTGATTTGGTAAAGCTCGGCTTTGCCTCGCCCCATTATGATTTTTTTTGGTAAGTCTCGGCTTCGCCTCGCCCTAGTCCCGATTTGATTCGGTAAAGCTCGGCTTCGCCTCGCCCCAGTCCCGATTTGATCTGGTAAAGCTCGGCTTCGCCTCGCCCAGTCCCGATATGATTTGTAAATCTCGGCTTCGCCTCGCTCAGTGATAACAAATTAACTTTACCTGAAATGTCTTTCCAAAAGACTTCATTTTCATCAAGAATAGCTTGCACTGATGGCTAGACTCCTACACATTCAATATAGTTTCATGCAATATAAGTGCAACTTATAGAAATAACAATAGATCAAGATTAATAACCTGGTTTTCTCTTGACTTTATTTATCAACTCCACTTAGTTCTAATTCAGTTTTCCATGAGAACACGTCTTCATTCAGATTCAACTTGAACTACCTAACTCAAAAATAAATGATGCCGTCTCCATCTGGAAGAATAAATTAAGCCATCTTTTAACCCTCAATTCAGTACCCAACCAAACACTCATTCCTATTGAAGTTGTGGTCTTGTCTTTTTTCATCTCCCTACGTTAAGATATGTATTGTTTATGTTAGTAACTGGAATGATATCACTGTTAAGATACGCATTTTCTTTATGTTAGTAACTGGAAGGAAGGAAAGAAAACACACTAAGGAAACAATTAAATCAAAAGCTTAACAATCAAATAAAAAAAGAAGAAAATGATTAAATATCCCAAAAAAATATTCAAAAGGTTCATAGTAATTCAGAGTACCATAAAATGCAGATACAAAATCAACTAAACTTCTAAAGGTTCTGAACAATTAATAAGTATACTACGAAACTATTTCTGAAAATGAACCATATTATCCGTCTTGTTCCTTAAATTGTTTTCTGGATGTTGTGCATCTTTGGAGTGCCACATCTGGTTTTCTATGGATGAAGTCCGGAGTTCTCAAATTTACTCCGACGAATTTCACTGATTGGCCCCGTGACTTGTTTATTGTCATTGAGATCATTTTTGTGAGTGATATTCTTGAGATGAGAAATGCAATTGTCCCTGTTTGTCGCCGGTATTATTGCATCATTTAAATTTTCTCCACAAAGTCCATCACGTGTTGCTATATTGTGTGGCATCAAAACTGGAAATCTCACCTTTACTTGCAAGTTAAATGGTGGCAAATCCATTGGATTCAATGCATTTAACCTTTCATCTCATATTCCCCGTCGATCCATTCTCCAAATCCTAGGCCACCTTATATGCGACCGCGACTATGTAAGAGCGATGGAATCCTCGGTACATCTTTAGATTTACATCATTTTTGCAGCGATGTCCTCGTTCCTCGACGAAAGGATAGTTCTCACTGTCAAAGAATTCTCCGTAGGAATGTTATATCCCTCTATACCTGGATAGATTTTTGTTATGAGGTCGCTAATATTGGCTCACTTATACATCGTCTGGGGTACTTCTATTTTTGGTTATGGATTCGTTCCCACCTGTGCACACCTAAAAATAATGGAAATGAAAGTTACATATGAAAAAAAGCCTTGTACGATATACAATTTAATTATGAATATTAATTCGCAATTTAACTTATACCCATGCATGTGTCATCCCAAATAATCAGTGAGCACTAAGTCAAGAAAGTGTTTTTTTTTTTTAAAAAAAAAACCAAGCTCCAAAAAACAATTTAGTCCAAGAATTCATACTTGGCACATCAAAAGACTGAGGGAAATTAATTTTGACATAAGAATTTACAAAAGATAGTTTTAGTAAACACATAGCTACATTAATACAAATCTAGGATTTCCTATCTCTTTTAGTATGAACAAACTCATGAACAGTATGAACAAACTCATTTTTATCTAGTAGCTATATGTTTTATCACTTGGACATGAGGGTATAAAAATTAGTTACAGTCTTTATGTTTTCTTCTGTAGCAGTCATTTACCTGCTGTCCTAATATGTTCAGTGGTCCAAGAACGTTTAAAACATATTGAAACAGATTTGCAGGTGCTTCACCTTCATTTATTTCCTAATCACATGCATACGCAAAGTGAAAAGATTGAAAACCTTAAAATCTGTTAATTTTAATGAAGGGAATATGGTGTGTGAAAGAGTGACCTGCATTAGGAGTCTCTATGGTGAAGTATGACATAAGATTTGTTGGATGCTGCATTAGGAGTCTCTATGGTGAAGTATGACATAAGATCTGTTGGATGGCTGCAATCCTTCTTTTCGTATCACTGAGCTAAGTCTCAATTACACCTTCCACTTATGATAAAAAAAATTCTTTGATGCGTCTAATCAGAAAAGAGGGTCGGAAATTTGATTGAGTTCAGTATGCGAATAGAAATATGCATCGAAATAGAATGTAAGAACATGTAACACCAATGCTTTGGATTCGCATACGATAAGACAATCAAGAAAGCATTAGATATGGAAATAAATCAACAAACCTTCGGAAATCTGTTAGTTACCCGTTAAGGTATAAAGGTAGTATAACATGTAATGAGATTGATTCGCTACAGAGGAAGATACAAATCCAAAATCAAAATAAAACATAAAAGGAGCAAACCCTATTCTTTCTCTGTATGATCGGATTTGATAACCCATAAATATACAATCAAAAACCAAAAATCATGTTTATATTAATACGAAATCAAAAAAAAAAAAAACTATATTATGAATAACAAATTATAAAAACCCATATCTAAGGATTCAAAGAAGAATTAATCCTAACCTCTAGAGTTGAGAATGGGGAACATTCAGGAAGAAAAGCAAAGGGTTAGACTTAGGCTTTACTTAGGTCCCCCACCATTAGGGTCTATTGTGTTTCATCTTCTTTTTCTATCTTCGTAGTGAATCATTTAGTTATCGAGTGCTTCTACTCTCGTTAGAGGCTCTATTTTTCCGTCTTCATAGTGAACGATCAAAATCAATTGTAGCATTAACTAAATCAATCAAAAGGTACGCTAGAAACTATCAATATCGAATAATCCATGTAGGATGTATAAGAAACAATGGTCATAGTTACATGCAACTTGTAATACTTCTCAATCATGTCCAACAGACAACATTCAGTTGTTTATCAAGAGCAAAGATCGTACCTGCAAAATAAAATATGGGCTATGGTTTATTGAATATACTATTATGGATTCAGAGAAATGAAAAGATAAAAATAAAAGGGTTAGGTATAACCAAGAGCAAATATTGTACCTGCAAAATAAAACATGGGTTAGGGTTTATTGATTTTATCTGCAAAACAAAACATGGGTTAAGGTTTATTTATTCATAGAAACGAAGAGACAGAAAAAAAAAAAAAAAAGGGTTAGGGTTTACCAAGAGCAAAGATTGGACCTGCAGAATAAAATAAGGGTTAGGGTTTATTGATTTTACCAGCAAAACAAAACATGGGTTAAGGTTTATCGATTCAGAGAAACGAAAAGAGACAGAAAAAAAATATTAAGGTTTACCAAGAGCGAAGATTGTACCTGTAAAATAAAACTTGAGTTAAGAGAGAACGCCTTCTCCTATTACCTTAGCATTTGTTCACAAAGATGGATGATATAGTACTCATCATTCACCATTGGTGTTTTGGTGATTAATCACACCCAAACTGATTAGAATCAACCTGCTAGATACAATCTCCCAAAAAGTTGATCTTGAGTTTGCATCCTACCATGTTTGATTTTTTGTTAGGCTGATATCATTTAGAAATTTAAACATATTGAATATTACAATTCAAGTAAGGTAAAGATGGGGGGTGTACCTTAGGTTCCCCATCGACAGTTCTCATCTCTGGACAGATAATCCAGTGACCGAGGCTTACTCCATCATCCTTCCGCGTAACAAAGATAATCCAGGTCCCATCAAATTAACAAATCGTGTATACGATAGGACCAATATGTATGACAATCTAGTAACAATGTTCAACATCAAGTGGAAGCACTCTGACTGGAATAGGTACAAAAACATTACATGTTTCGTAATGAACAAAGGAAGAAATGAATCAAGATTTTATCAGCATATATGTGAAATATATGAATTTTAGCCAAGCCTTTGCTCTTAGTAATAAAATGGTTAAGAATTTTCAGTTGGTAACTCCACCATCCTTTTTACAGTTATGATAGATCAAGACCCCACCGAACTCAGTCAAATGCATAACAATGAGTTCCTATAAAGACAAACAATAAACACTGAAGATGGCCAAAATGAAGCAAGTATTCAAGATTAACCGGACCGGTTGACGAAAACCTCAAGACTTAAATTTCTCAGTTCTCCAACCCGACATTTACTTGGAACTGGAAACATGTATATATTCTCAAGTAATAATCGTAAACACTAAAATGATGATAAATGTTCAATCTCAACACATGAAAAGAAAATAGGCTGATACTCGTCTAAATGGAGCCAAATTAAGTAGGAATGTCTATATTCAAATTCAAAATTTCAAGAGTCAATAGGTGTACTCCGGTTCATAATTTGAGTACCTAGAAAATGTAATACAACATCAAAGTACTTCAATCTTATAACCCGTGTTTCAATGACTAAACAAAAGAACCCATTAAACAAAAGAACCCGTAGCTTATTGAATCAAAAGTCCTGATGTTTATTAAGGCCACCTCATTAGACCCCATCTATGAATTCTAAAAAAAAAAATACAACAATATTATGAGATAGCTTATCTAATTAAATTAAGAGAACCCATAACTACATATTAGAATCGTTGAAACAAAAAGCTAATTATACTAAAAATCATGAACAAACAATCAAAGAATTGAATTGCATATTGTAAGACCAATTTCAGCATATAATTGGCACCTTCCCAATAAAAACTTTTTGCAGCTCCTCTCTTCCAGTCTGTACAATCTCTTTCATGTCATCCATTTAGGCATTTTAGCAAACATTGTATGTGTACTCTGTTGGTGATGAAGATATTGCATCCTCTTCTGATTTTTGAAGCATTACATCTCCTTCCCTACATAGAATTCAAATTCACATAGACCCAAATTGAATCCTAATTCATTACAAAGCTCAAATCAACCATCAATCAATCTACATCATTTATCACCACAGTCAAACAGCGAAACCAAATCAAATTTCCTCCATGTATATCAACCAATCCGTCAGATGTAACTCCTCTTCTTCACTGACTTCTCGATTATAAAAGTTGAGAAATTGCAGGTAAACATATTGGCTAACAGATAAAAGTAAATTTCTACTTAGCAGAAGAAGGAGTCGGCTTGAAGAATTTCTCAATTGATTGAAAGAAGATAACCCAAGATCAATTAACCTGAAACTAAGACATATAACTATGAGACAACAAATAGGAAATCAAATCTTAAATCTAAATCGATTTGATGTGAAAGAAAATCACGGACCCGCAATAAATTGAAACCCTAGAATCTACTGGGATATATATAAAAAGTTTTTTTAAAATACTAAGAAGGGAATACGTTACCTGTGAAATCATAATTGGCCTTAGACCCTGATTCTCTACTCACAGAAGCAAGAGAAGAGGAAGAATAGAACAAAGGTTTAGTTTTTGATGTAGGTATTTCTCCATGAAGAAAGCATATCCTAGGGTTTGTTTTTAGGGTTTGTTGTTTTTTTTAGGTTTTATGAGCCGAAACAGAAAAGGGTTTTGTATGTTTTTTTTTTTTTGGTTTTATGTTTTGTGCCGGAAATTTGTGTGGAATTCCTCTTTTTTCTCTTTTTTGAGGAAAAGTGAAATGGAGCAATTCTGTGAGAGGGTGACGGTCACCGTTCAACGTGGAGCCTAAGGAGCTTATGATTTTAAAGGAAATTTAGTCCAAGAATTCATACCTGGCACATCAAAAGACTGAGGGAATTAATTTTGACATAAGAATTTACGAAAGATAGTTTTAGTAAACACATAGCTACATTAATACAAATCTAGGATTTCCTAACTCTTTTAGTATGAACAAACTCATGAACAGTATGAACAAACTCATTTTTATCTTGTAGCTATTTGTTTTATCACTTGGACATGAGGGTATAAAAATTAGTTACAGTCTTTATGTTTTCTTCTGTAGTAGTCCTTTACCTGCTGTCCTAATATGTTCAGTGGTCCAAGAACGTTTAAAACAGATTGAAACATATTTGCAGGTGCTTCACCTTCATTTATTTCCTAATCACATGCATACGCAAAGTGAAAAGATTTTGAAAACCTTAAAATCTGTTAATTTTAATGAAGGGAATATGGTGTGTGAAAGAGTGACCTGCATTAAGAGTCTCTATGGTGAAGTATGACATAAGATCTGTTGGACGCTGCATTAGGAGTCTCCATGGTGAAGTATGACATAAGATCTGTTGGATGGCTGCAATCCTTATTTTCGCATCACTGAGCTAAGTCTCAATTACACCTTACACTTATGATAAAAAAAATTGTTTGACGCGTCTAATCAGAAAAGAGGGTCGGAAATTTGATTGAGTTCAGTATGCGAATCAAAATCTGCATCGAAATAAAATGTAAGAACATGTAACACCAATGCTTTGGATTCGCATACGATAAGACAATCAAGAAAGCATTATATATGGAAATAGATCAACAAACCTTCAGAAATCTGTTAGTTACCCGCTAAGGTATAAAGGTAGTATAACATGTAATGATATTGATTCGCTACAGAGGAAGATACAAATGCAAAATCAAAATAAAACATAAAAGGAGCAAACCCTATTCTTTCTCTGTATGATCGGATTTGATAACTCATAACTATACAATCAAAAACCAAAAATCATGTTTATATTAATACGAAATCAAAAAAAAAAAAAAATATATATTATGAATAACAAATTATAAAAACCCATATCTAAGGATTCAAAGAAGCATTAATCCTAACCTCTGGAGTTGAGAATGGGGAACATTCAGGAAGAAAAGCAAAGGGTTAGACTTAGGCTTTACCTAGGTCCCCCACCATTAGGGTATATTGTGTTTCATCTTCTTTTTCTATCTTCGTAGTGAATCATTTAGTTATCGAGTGCTTCTACTCTCGTTAGAGGCTCTATTTTTCCGTCTTCGTAGTGAACGATCAAAATCAACTGTAGCATTAACTAAATCAATCAAAAGGTACGCTAGAAACTATAAATGTCGAATAATCCATGTAGGATGTATAAAAAATAATGGCCATAATTATATGCAGCTTGTAATACTTCTCAATCCTGTCCAACAGACAACATTCAGTTGTTTATCAGGAGCAAAGATCGTACCTGCAAAATAAAATATGGGCTAGGGTTTATTGATTATACCTATTATGAATTCAGAGAAACGAAAAGATAAAAATAAAAGGGTTAGGGATAACCAAGAGCAAATATTTTACCTGCAAAATAAAACATGGTTTAGGGTTTATTAATTTTATCTGCAAAACAAAACATGGGTTAAGGTTTATTGATTCATAGAAACGAAGAGACAGAAAAGAAAAAAAAGGTTAGGGTTTACCAAGAGCAAAGATTGGACCTGCAAAATAAAATAAGGGTTAGGGTTTATTGATTTTACCTGCAAAACAAAACATGGGTTAAGGTTTATCGACTCAGAGAAACGAAAAGAGACAGAAAAAAACAAATTAGGGTTTACCAAGAGCGAAGATTGTACCTGTAAAATAAAACTTGAGTTAAGAGAGAACGCCTTCTCATATTACCTTAGCATTTGTTCGCAAAGGTGGATGATATAGCACTCATCATTCACCATTGGTGTTTTGGTGATTAATCACACCCAAACTGATTAGAATCAACCTGCTAGATACAATCTTCCAAAAGGTTGATCTTGAGTTTGCATCCTACCATATTTGATTTTTTGTTAGGCTGATATCATTTAGAAATTTAAACATATTGAATATTACAATGCAAGTAAGGTCAAGATGGGGGGTGTACCTTAGGTTCTCTATCGGCAGTTCTCATCTCTGGCCAGATAATCCAGTGACTGAGGCTTACTCCATCATCCTTCTGCGTAACAAAGATAATCCAGGTCCCAGAAAATTAACAAATCGTGTATACGATACGACCAATATGTATGACAATCTAGGAACAATGTTCAACATCAAGTGGAAGCACTCTGACTGGAATAGCTACACAAAAATTACATGTTGCGTAATGAACAAAGGAAGAAATGAATCAAGATTCTATCATCATATATGTGAAATATATGCATTTTAGCCAAGCTTTTGCTCTTAGTAATGAAATGGTTAAGAATTTTCAGTCGGTAACTCCACCATCCTTTTTACAGTTAGGATAGATCAAGATCCCGCCGAACTCAGTCAAATGCATAACAATGAGTTCCTATAAAGACAAACAATAAACACTGAAGATGGCCAAAATGAAGCAAGTATTCAAGATTAACTGGACCGGTTGACGAAAACCTCAAGACTTAAATTTCTCAGTTCTCCAACCCGACATTTACCTGGAACTGGAAACATGTATATATTCTCAAGTAATAATCGTAAATACTAAAATGATGATAAATGTTCAATCTCAACACATGAAAAGAAAATAGGCTGATACTCGTCTAAATGGAGCCAAATTAAGTAGGAATGTCTATATTCAAATTCAAAATTTCAAGAGTTAATAGGTGTACTTCGGTTCATAATTTGAGTACCTAGAAAATATAATACAACACCAAAGTACTTCAATCTTATAACCCGTGTTTCAATGACTAAACAAAAGAACCCATTAAACAAAAGAACCTGTAGCTTATTGATTCAAAAGTCATGATGTTTATTAAGGCCACCTCATTAGACCCCATTTATGAATTCTAAAAAACAAATACAACAATATTATGAGATAGCTTATCTAATTAAATTAAGAGAACCCATAACTGCATATTAGAATCATTGAAACAAAAAGCTATTTATACTAAAAATCATGAACAAACAATCAAAGAATTGAATTGCATATTATAAGACCAATTTCAGCATATAATTGGCACCTTCCCAATAAAAACTTTTTGCAACTCCTCTCTTCCAGTCTGTACAATCTCTTTCATGTCATCCATTTAGGCATTTTAGCAAACATTGTATGTGTACTCTATTGATGATGAAGAGATTGCATCCTCTTCTGATTTTTGAAGCATTACATCTCCTTCCCTGCATAGAATTCAAATTCACATAAACCCAAATTGAATCCTAATTCATTACAAAGATCAAATCAACCATCAATCAATCTACATCATTTATCACCACAGTCAAACAGCGAAACCAAATCAAATTTCCTCCATGTATATCAACCAATCCGTCAGATGTAACTCCTCTTCTTCACTGACTTCTCGATTATAAAAGTTGAGAAATTGCAGGTAAACATATTGGCTAACAGATAAAAGTAAATTTCTACTTAGCATAGGAAGGATTCGGCCTGAAGAATTTCTCAATTGATTGAAAGAAGATAACCCAAGATCGATTAACCTGAAACTAAGACATATAACTATGAGACAACAAATAGGAAATCAAATCTTAAATCTAAATCGATTTGATGTGAAAGAAATTCACCCGCAATAAATTGAAATCCTAGAATCTACTGGAAGATATATAAAGAGTTTTTTTAAAATACTAAGAAGGGAATACGTTACCTGTGAAATCATAATCGGCCTTAGACCTTGATTCTCTACTCACAGAAGCAAGAGAAGAGGAAGAACATAATAAAGGTTTAGTTTTTGATGTAGGTATTTCTCCATGAAGAAAGCATATGCTAGGGTTTGTTTTTAGGGTTTGTTGTTTTTTTTTCTTTTAGGTTTTATGAGCCGAAACAAAAAAGGGTTTTGTATGTTTTTTTTTTTTTGGGTTTTATGTTTTGTGCCGGAAATTTGTGTGGAATTCCTCTTTTTTCTCTTATTTTGAGGATAAGTGAAACAGAACAATTCTGTGAGACGGTGACGGTCACCGTTCAACGTGGAGCCCAAGGAGCTTAGGATTTTCAAGGAGTTATATATTTTGAGATGTTTGAGCCATAACGTCTTGGTGTACCAGTCAAAAGCGCCCAAGGCCCATGATGCATGAGAATCAAAATCAGGATAACCAATAATTCGAACTATGTGCTCTCTTTTGTGGCTTATGGCTCCGACAAAAGAAGTGGCTGAGTGTACAGCAGTATCGGGATAAGCAATGGTCTGCCATATGCCTGCTCAGTGTTTATAGGAACATGCAAACTCAAATAAGCTATAAAAACCAAAGGCAACCACTACCAGTCAGACTGCTTTCCATATGGATCGGTCAAAAACTAAAACGTACCAATTATCAACCATTACAGTCCCACATCAGTTTACAGCAACTTTTACTAGACCATTTGCCCTGTAATTTAACCTACCCTACTACTTGTGTCCTGCAGCATGGTTGATGGAGTAAATTGACCAGCTTCCGTTGTACACCAGCTTCGGTTGTACACCGTTCTTCGTAAATTTGTGAGGCTATTTCCGAAAGAGTAGTCACAACTTCTGCTATAGGAGGTCTTTTGTTAAAGTGAAAACTACAGGGAGACCCATTCTTCCAGATTTTTCCACTGTCAAACCCACGGACAGAAAAGTTCAGGCGCGCACCCATTTTCCCGTCAAAAATTCGTAGCAGACCCATAATTTATGAAATTATGCTTCTCAGTTTTTAAAAGGCCAAACTACCCTTTTCTTCGAGCGACGAACAGAGAGAAGCGAGAAGAAAACAATGGTGAACTTCGATTCTTCGTTTTTAACATTTGGATTTTTTCCTTTGTCAAATCTTTTCCCAAATCCTTTTCTGAATAATCTTCTCAATAAAACTAGGGTTTCTGTTTCAAAATCTGCGGTTTAAATCTGGGGATTTTGGGTTTCTGTTGTCTTTGATTATTCGAGAAGTAAAAAGAAATTAAAATTGAAGTTGAAATGGGTAAGAAGTGTGTTGCAGTATTTCGATATCAACTGAATTGGAAATTTTCATACCTTATTTGTCTCCATGTTTTTGATCTCAATCGGAAATTTATGATTAGATTTGAATTAAAGATGTTATGCATAACATTAGTTTTGTTTAGATGCATAAAACATTATGCATTATTTTGTTTTAGCTGCATAATGTCTTATGCATTACTTTTTCACTTTTCTGGTTATGTATTTGTTTTGTTTAGATGCATAAGACATTATGCATTATTTTGTTTTAGCTGCATAATGTCTTATGCATTACTTTTTCACTTTTCTGGTTATGCATCAGTTTTTTTTAGATGCATAATACATTATGCATTATTTTTGTTTTAGCTGCATAATGTCTTATGCATTACTTTTTTTCACTTTTCTGGTTATGCATCAGTTTTTTTTAGATGCATAAGACATTATGCATTATTTTGTTTTAGCTGCATAATGTCTTATGCATTACTTTTCTCACTTTTCTGGTTATGCATCAGTTTTTTTTTAGATGCATAAGACATTGTGCATTATTTTGTTTTAGCTGCATATTGTCTTATGCATTACTTTTTTCACTTTTCTGATTTATGGATCTTTATGCACGTGCATAATGTCTTCTGCATCATTTTGTTTAGTGCATAAGACATTATGCCATTATTATTTCTGCATAAAACATTATGCATTATTTTTGTTTTAGCTGTATAATGTCTTATGCATTACTTTTTTCATTTTTCTGGTTATGCATCAGTTTTGTTTAGATGCATAAGACATTATGCATTATTTCGTTTTAGCTGCATAATGTCTTATGCATTACTTTTTTTCACTTTTCTGGTTATGCATCAGTTTTTTTTAGATGCATAAGACATTATGCATTATTTTGTTTTAGCTGTATAATGTCTTATGCATTACTTTTCTCACTTTTCTGGTTATGCATCAGTTTTTTTTTAGATGCATAAGACATTATGCATTATTTTGTTTTAGCTGCATATTGTCTTATGCATTACTTTTTTCACTTTTCTGATTTATGGATTTTTATGCACGTGCATAATGTCTTCTGCATCATTTTGTTTAGTGCATAAGACATTATGCCATTATTATTTCTGCATAAAACATTATGCATTATTTTTGTTTTAGCTGCATAATGTCTTATGCATTACTTTTTTCATTTTTCTGGTTATGCATCAGTTTTGTTTAGATGCATAAGACATTATGCATTATTTTGTTTTAGCTGCATAATGTCTTATGCATTACTTTTTTTCACTTTTCTGGTTATGCATCAGTTTTTTTAGATGCATAAGACATTATGCATTATTTTGTTTTTGCTGCATAATGTCTTATGCATTACTTTTCTCACTTTTTCTGGTTATGCATCAGTTTTTTTTTTAGATGCATAAGACATTATGCATTATTTTGTTTTAGCTGCATATTGTCTTATGCATTACTTTTTTCACTTTTCTGATTTATGGATTTTTATGCACGTGCATAATGTCTTCTGCATCATTTTGTTTAGTGCATAAGACAATATAAGGGAAAATTTAGCTGCATAACTTTTTTTCTGTTTCTTCTACTTGATTTTTTCTTCTTCGTCTGTTTCATCCATTTTTGTTGAAATGTATTCTACGGTTTAGTCAAAAATGATTTACTTCTTTGAATCATCGATTTTAAATGATTTATTTCTTTAAATGATGGAGAAAAAATCTTTGCAGATCCGTTACAAAGATTAATGGAGGAATAGGGAAAGAAACCGGCAGAGAAGAAAAAAATTATGCCCAAAAACGATGAAGGGTAATAGAGTCTTTCAGTATGTTTTAAATATTTTTAAATAATTATGGGTGCGACTGTATCAGAAATTAATTATGGACCTGGCGGTAAGATTTTTTTTTTTTTTTGGACCTGCGCCGAAGTTCCCCTTTGTTAAAGTTTCGATGTATACACATCTTCACAAGCCCAAGAGCTTGGACAAGTCCGCGATATGGATACTGTCCTTTCATGAGCGGGTCAGCTATTTCTTTGAACTTCTTACTACGGAGTAATCGCCGTGCCTGCATAGTCAAAATGGTGATATGTTATGGAAATGAACGAGAAAAAACATGCAACTTCCACTTTGTCTAGATTGGAGTAAGCAATAAAATAAATGGTGGGCAAAAGGAAGAGAAAAATTACCCATAAAGCCATACTGATTTCACCACTGGTTCGGGTTCTATCAATTGCCTTCCGCCCAGAGATCAACTCAAGCAAAACAACACCAAAACTATAGACATCGGATTTGAAAGAGACTCTGCTACTAAAAAACAACTCTGCAGCAATATAACCGTAAGCCAACTTTTCATGCTCCCCGGTATAACCCGATCTAGCAACATGGTTTACACAGTTGAGATCTGACAGCTTTGGATTATAATTTTCATCGAGTAAAATACCAGTTGTTTTCAAGCCACCATAAATTATAGGAGGAAGCTTTTGATTATGCAGATATTCTAAAGCCTTGGCAACACCCTCTGTTATCTTCATCCTAGTCTTCCAGTCTAGAGACTTGTTGCCAGGTGGAAGGTCTACAACATAGAAGATCAAGTTACTTGTTAAATTTAATTTACACGTCATGAACCACAAGATAGTTAGAAACCTTACCATGTAAATGAAGATTCAGCGATCGTTCTTTCATATACTCGTAAACAATATAATGTTCTTTCCCTATATCACGGTAACCTATCATTTTGATGATGTTAAAAATGCTCTATGCAGCTCAGAATTTGAAGCTCTGCCAACAAATCTTCCTGCTTATTGATGGAATTTTCAAAATTGTTGTAGTGATAGTAGTAAAAAGATTCGTTTCAGACTTGTGAAGGAAATGGAATTTTAGATTTAATAAAATTATATATACAAAAATATTAACAATGGACGAGAGGTACTGGGACTAAGGATTTGGCCGAATTCACTACACAGGGTTCATTCATATATTCTTTGACAATTTAAAACTCAATAAAATTAACATGGACTCTGATTTTGCCAAGATAGATTCTCAAAACATCGATTGTAAGTCCTAAGCATGATGTATCAAAACACCTAAGCTAAGCATACATCGTCAAATTAAATAACAACCAATTAATTCTAATCATATTTCAATTTTAAATTAATGCAAAAGTCATAAAAAAGAATAAAATAAATTTACCCGTGTATGAAATTCACCCTCCTCCGTCGTCTCAGTGTTGGGTTTAGCTCATCATGATAAAAACACGCTCAAAATATTTATTTATTGCTCAAATGGTGTTTACAATGAAGAGAAGAAGAGAAAATGGTGTAAACAGCTAATGTGTGACCCACAGGAAGCGTCACAAAAGAACGATAAAAGAGAAGTGCTATTGTCGTTGTGGTTCTAAGACACACACCTATGACCCACGCTGACCTGTCGTTGTCACTGTTGAAGAACGACGGTTCCTGGACGTCCGTTCTTCGCGTTCTTCAGCAGCAGCAGCAGCAGGAACCGAGTTTCTGCAACTCGTGATTTCTGCTTCCTAAGCTCTCCTCTCAACCCCAAACTCTCGACACCCTTCTCTGACTCTCGAGAATCCTTTTTATACCCAACGGCCTCATAAAATCTTGCTCAATCACTCCAAATATTCTCCAATTACTCGGCAGTAAACGATATATTTTTCTTTCCTTTTTTATCTCGATCACGTATCTGCAGCTGTCAATTACGTGAAAACTATCCCTGTTTATCTTTGTCACGCTCCAACAAGTCGTTCAAGTCATTACACATCATCAGAACACGTACAAATTCTTCCAGAACCCGTGGATATCTTCTCCCTGTACGTGTTTTCCATGTTTGCAACTCGTGGATTTCCTAGCCGATTCTAGCTAATTCTGATCGAACCAAAAGCCCACAACGTGTTGCTAGGCCATATCACAACTTCCTACCAAAAACCAGCCATTGAATCTCCCTAGAACACGTTCAAAACTTCGATCAAATATCTGCCAGTGAAGAAGGAAATTTTCCCGCCAAAAATGAAATTTGAATTTTAGAAGAAGGACACCCCTTATCCAATGGTCGCCCCTTATCCGTTGCTGGAGTCCGAATAACACATGTCCTTTGGGTGCCGTAAGTAATTTTTCTGGGGTGTTTCCAGCATTTTTTCTGGGTTCCTCCGGCGCATTTCTGGGGTGTTTTTAGTCTCTATCCTGGGGTGTAAAACACCAATTTTTGAGCCAATTTTGCCGCAAGAGCTTATTTTTTCAAAAACATCTACAAAAACATAAAATAACACAATAAGTATTTAATCGAGTCTAACAATACAGAACATTGAGAACAAAATAGACACATAAATGCGTCTATCACTTATTAAACCTTTTCACCGCAACTTTCTGAAATTTCAGTTTACCCGAAACGTTAAATAGTCATCTACTCCCTCCGTCCCACTAATAAGTGACCTAGTTATTTTTACATTTTGTCCCACCATTAAGTGACCTATATCACTAAACAAGGAGATATTCCTAATATTATCCTTTTAATTGATTATAAGAAATATAAAAAATATACATAATTTGATAGTCATGTTTATATTCGTTACGTAGGTGTTTTAAAATGTTTTTCAATGGTACGAAGTTTGCGAACATCCGTGGTGTAGTTTAATAGATAAATCATTTCAAAATTTCACTAATTATTATCCATAAGGGTATAATTGTAAAATATGCTTAAAAATACTTTTCCACTTGCTTGCCTTAAAAATTGTGCAAACTTGAACTAGGTCACTTAAGAGTGCGACGGAGGGAGTATTACTTAAGATAAAAATTGCAAAGCCAAGTCTCACCTGTCCGTCTGCGAGAAAACCCCTATATAAACGTCCCAATCTTCCTTCACCTATAACACGGTCTGGATTGAACGTATTAGTGGCATCGATAAGTTCTGTCGGTTCGAATACGCGAGCCTTGGCAATGCAAGATTCACTTTGTGCTGCTTGTTCTGATGCAATACGACGTTCAACTTCTGATAGGTATATCTTTCCATCTTCTGATTCAGATCCGTAATCTTCACAAAAGCCTTACCAAAAATCAACAACAACAAAAAATCAATTACTGATAGATGAATTATGTATTTAAGAGATAAACAAACCTATATTGACTAATTAAGGATTTAAGAGATGAATTATGTACCAGGAGGTTCATATTTTTCCTTGATAGGTAGAACGCAGGAGAAACATCCCATACTTCCATCTTCTGATTCCGTTTCAGAGTAACCATCAAATTCGCCACCTTCAAAACATATGCCCCGCAAACAAACATTAGTGATTTAAATCCTCAGAGAACAATAAAAATATCAGAGATTTCAGGCAAAAAAAAAAAAACCAAATTGATTCTCAGTACCAAATCCAATTTTGAAAAGACAAAAGTCTTACAAATAGGGGAACTCAGTGAAGACATTGTTTGCTTTTTCAAGCGTTTGAAGAACTGTTTAGTTAGTCATGATGCTGGTAGTGGTCTATGTAGTTTTATTTTCCATAGATTGGGTGTTTCTATTCAAAAAGGGGTTGGCGCCCAGCTTGTTGCTCGGATGCCAACTAAGAACGTTGTTACAATGTAATTAACAGTTTTTGCTAGTTAATTTATTTCATATTCCGTAATATGTTAATCAAAAAAATAAAATAAAATCAATTACACCGGAAACAACACATATAAACAACAAATCTATATTCAAACAAAATAAAATAAGAACTAATTAAGGATTTAAGAGATGTACCAGGATCAGGTCTAACGCAAGAGAGACGAAACATACCCATACCTAGAGAAAAACGAGTTCGGGGGAAATGAAGTGATTGGAACTGAAATAAATACTCCGAACGTGATCGAAACCCGTTTTTAAGTGATCAATTCTGGGCCGGCCCTAATTTGATTGTTGGAAAAACACCAGTAGTTTGTAACAGAAATTTTTGATTTTAATGATCGCTTTACAAGAAGACTCGCCCCGTTTACCTTTCAGGTTTATTTATGACCTAGTTGTTGTTTTTTTTTCTTGGTTTATTTTTGCTAGTATTCCTCTATTCTTTTGTTTGTGTCTTCTATAAGCAGTCGTGGTACCTATTTATAGGTTTAGGACTATGTTAAAATAAGCATTCGAGGTACCTATTTATAGGTTTAGGACTATGCTAAAACTAGTCATACACAGATCAGGAAATTCCCTAATTTTTATAACCTTCTAGGAATAAAAATCCTACTGTTCCTTTTAGGAATAGAATTCTACTTCTGGAATAACCAGGAAAGTAATTCGGTGGTGTTCTGAACCTGGGAATACTTCTAAGGGTCATATACTTAAAAACGGATCAGACCTCCCCCATCAGAAGGCTTTTGGTCCCTCAAAAGCATTGAACCAAATGGTGGGGATATTCAGCTTGCATCTGCTCTCTTGGGTCCACTTTGCATGCTTAGAATTTCCCCCCTTAAAGCAGACTTGAAACAACTCTTGTTCTCCAACTCTAGACATCTGTGTCTTCTTACTAAGAACTATATCTTATATTGTTACTCCACTAGGAATTAAGTCTTGCACAATATCCGTTTTTCTTCTCTTTTATGACGAATGAGTAGGTAATAATGGCAACTCATTTTGCTTGTCAAGTAACGAAGGTTCAAAAAGCTTAAAATTCTCCATATAGCTTGGCAGATCTAGTTTAAAAGTATTAGTACCACATTTTTATTGAATTAGGAATGGACTACAACGTATAGGTTTCAATTTCTTTGGGGGACCTTGTCTATTGTGGACTTCTAGATCTTTGATTAACACATTATACTTTTTTAACACTTTCACGAAAGTATTTTGAAGTAGCACTAGCTTCTTGTCGACATACCGAAATTATATTCCTTTTGATTTTCCCTTCGAGATCGATTCAAAGTTCCCTTTGAACCAAAAACATGATAATCAACAGTAGTAAATAAAGAAGTTCTAATTTATTTTGACTTGATGATTCTAAAAGGTCGTAAACCTTTATTAAGAGAATCATAATATGTTTTAGATGTGACTGAACTGGGTTTACTATCACCATTTAATAAAGTCGTGCAAGAACTTTTTGTTTATTCAGTGGAAGAAATTATAACAGATACATTAGTCAGTAACTTGTATCGAAACCCTTGTTCTTGAGTAAGAGCTTTGTCAAGAACTTCGACTTTAACTCATAGGGACTTGTTCTTTTCGAATAAATTATTTAGTTGCATATCCTTCTTTCTAATCTCCTATCTAAGAGTATTAGTTTCTGTTTTCAAATTCGGAACCTGTGGACAGAAAAAGAATATGCTTGGGAATTTGGCGAACTCTTTTTCATCATCCCTTTCGACATCAAAATGGGACAAATAATATGTGCTTTCATTTATCTTATCTCTAGAGTTATGAGATGTATATGTAGTAACATATGCAATCTCTGGACTTCCATAATCTTGTGATACGTTAACAGAATCGTTTTAGGTTCTTCCATCACCATATTTAGTTTCTAGTCTTATAGGTTGGATTGCTCCAAACACAAATTGTTAGATCTTTTCGTGTTTCCTTGTTCTAATATATAATATTAATTGAAATGACGAGGGTACCCAAGTACACCCAAATCTTCTCGATACAACCTATTCCAAGAAACACCTTGTGTTTCCTACTATGGACAAGAAATGTCAAGAAGATAACAACCACAATATATACACGTGGTAGCATGGGATAAGTTCGAACCTAACCAAATATGGGATCAACCAAGTGCTTGATTAATATACTAGTGTGTTTACTTTATTATGACTAAAACAATAATTATAATGCGGAAAGTAAAGTAAAAACACACACAAAATTTGTTAACGAGAAAACCTCAAATGCAGAAATATCCCGGGACCTATTCCAGATTCGAATACTCTCAGAATTAAGTCGTTATACAAAGACCACTACCAACTTCGTATAATTGAGACCAAGTAAACTAACTTCAAGTTACCTAGTTTCTTCAGTATACCTACTCCCGATCTGGTCAAAGAAGACGCATTATAAGATAGAATCCATTGTCTTAAGTTTCTCCACCCCTTGTGAAGACTTCTCCCACTCGATTCCTTTGGATCGTATTCCGAAACAGTAAAGGACTAACTGTATTCGGTAACTGCTCTATCAACCTCACAAAATTAATCAAAGATTATTATTGAGTAACAAAGGCTCATCCGTTTAAACTAATAAACTCTTTAGTTCGGTTCAGATCAACCAATATAAAGATTACCAACCTAATCTCAGTTTGCAATCAGACAAAGTAGATATGATCTGAGACGTCATTTGAATATATAATATTTGTTTTTGCTGACTTATTATACTTGATTAATTTTATCAAGAATATAATTAATTGATGGACTCGACGTGTGGGATGTTGAGATTTGCGTAAACGATTTTTGGAAAATGTGTACATATTTCCTTAGGAAAAGATCTGATTCTCCATGGATAATGACGGAACATTATCATTCCACTCAATCTTTTACCATAAAAACTGTGTTAGTATATCTAAAATAGAAATCAATGGCAATGAGATTCACATTCTTATATTATGTCAAATAAAAAATGGAAACTTTACTATCCAATCCCTTTACAGATCCATCCACGAACTCTTAGCCAAGAGGCTACCAGTCACTGGAAAATTGTATGAATCGTGAATATCTCTAATGTGATTAAGTTATTTGTGTACAAAAACTTTACTCCCATAAAGATAAGTTTGGTATATATTCAATCTGTACATAATTTTCAATTCCATAGTATTTAACATCACACAACATGATATATATTTCTTCCCCTTATCAATGCTTTATCTCTTCTCTTTTATGTTTAGATATATATACTTTCCAACACATATGCCCTTTCTCATATGATTGAAATTTATAAAACATGTTAACAACAATGTTTCGTAGCCATAAAATCTCAAGAAGCACTTTAATAAGTGATTGATCATCCCATAAGACGGAGAATCGGACTAACACAAAGTTTGATTGTTTTTATTTTGGTCTGACTCGTCGGATTTGATTGAAATTACCTAATTCATATGCATCTGACTTAGTATGTTTGTTTTTTGAGTCAGATCCGACTCAACCGACTCGAAATATATGAGTTAGTAGCTTGGTCCTACGAAGCCCAAATACAAATCACGTTTCTAACAACCAAGTGATGGATCTGGGCTCCTCTCTTTGATCAGGGCCAGCCCATTAACACATTGAATCGTCAATCCTCTGGAACTGACAAGAGTACCAACGGATATTGTTATACAATGTGGGACAGTTGCAGTGAAATTCGATTCCTAACTACATAATTCCGGAGAAAATTCAATTATGTGTTTAGATGCCCGATGAGGAGTTTGAAGGTATGCCATAACGTCTTGATGTACCCAGCTATGTTGTCAAAGGTGAGCGAGGCGCCCGCAAAAGCGCCCAATAATAAAAAAAAAATCGAGTTGTCTGCTCTCTTTTGCGGCTTGTGGTTATGCCTCTATTGGAACAATTGTCGAATTATGCCTGCACAACAAATAAAATCAAACACGAAACAAACAACGTTATGGCTGAGTCGCGGACTAGGTCGCTATCTTTAAGACGTTTCGCGGCTCTGCCCAATATTGTGAAAGCAGTTCTTCAATGGCGCGTCCTCCCCAGGATAAAACAGCCGAAATCAATCTCTTACACAATCACTCTTGCACGGTGAGAGGACGTGAAACTTCTACACTTCATTCTTGCTCAGAAACTCATTTAGAAAAATAAGAGATGTTCACACACTTATTTTTCTTTCTCTAAAATTCATTTCTTCTGTAAACTCAAGTCATAAAAAAAAAAAAACTCTCTCACTAAAAAAAGATTTCAACAACTCTCCAAGTTCTTTTTAACACCAAAACATGAAAGAAAAATCTCTCTCTTATTATTTTCCCAACCAAAATTTTGATTTATAGTCAAGGGTTTCAAAACAATTAAATGTTCATGAAAATGTTATTATGGCTGAGTTAACACCATCAAAAACCACAAAATGAAACTCTCAATGTTATAATGGTGTAGTTAACACCATTAAAACTAAAAATATGAAACGGACAAATTAATTATAACAAAAATTAATTTTTTTCAATAAAGGCTATAAAAAACATATTGATTGGGAATAAATTTATGTTTTGAAAATATATTCCCAACAATCCCCCACTTATATTTTTAAAACATTGAGCAAGAACGTACAGAGTTGTGCATAAGCAAAGGTGTCTCGCGACTTGAACCTTTACGTAGTGTTAATAGGCACTCTTAAAATCTGACCATAGAGTGAACATAAGTCTTGAACTCTAGGAGATAAAAAGATTACTCAACACACACGACTATACTAGTGTAAAGTCTAAAGCCAGCACATTACAACCTTGCGCTTGTATCCCAGTTTAATGAATGATCTAGAGAACTGCCCATATTCTCATAGAAAGCGGTCACACTTTCACATTCATATAGGTGAGTCTATCAAGAGTACTCCTGAATGTACCCCACTCTAAATAGAGATATAAACATCATTAAGAGTTTAAAATTTTTAAATTAAAAATTAAACTCAACCTTTACTCATTTCAGGATGTCATGCCGTGGGATGAATTCTTCAAAAGCATGATTCTCGTATCTCCATATCGCCTATGACTTCGTCTAGTCCCTTTGAACCTATTTCTAGGTTGGGTATCCATCATAGATGACTCAATCTCAATGGGAATCAACCCCATCCCTAAGATGTATTCACATCTTCTTATCAATCCTTTCGTCAAAGGACTAATGGAAACTCGTTTCAGACACTATATAATCCATATTCTCATAAAATCAACTCTTATAGTTGTCGTTACATTCTCAATTCATGCAATAGCCGCGGTACTATCACATTGGATTAATATGTATGTTCCTCTATCTATTAGAGGATCGAATCGCTCCATCCCTTAAAGGATTCAACTGAAAGGATGTCCCCAATCAGCTTCGCAATATCCTTAAAGGATTGCGGTAACCATTTAGATAGTGTATTTCTAGGCGTATGATTTGTTTGAAACACCTCATAACCTTCTCAATATTTTACCAATTTTTCATACTAGGATTGGCAAATCTGAATATAAAACCCCCACTATGAAAGCAATATATTACACCCCCACTACAAAAAATACTTATATATATAGTCAATCACGTAGCAAAGAAGCATATTGAGCTACCATACTCATGTATAGTGCAATCACACACAATCTCAAAAGCATTAGCACTAAACCAAATGAGTGAAAACTTGTTTACAGTCAGACTATATATATTTCTATCTCTTTTAAAAATTCTATTTTCATTCAAAGAATAAAAATTCTATTTTCACTCAAGTCTTTCATGGCAAATAGCAAACTAAGCATGTTCTCAATTTCATTTTCATCCTATAAGTTAGAATAAAAATTCAAAAAATCACTTATGCATACAAAACAAAGAGTATTGTGCATTTCACTTTCATCAATTCTGAAATCATTCGAATGAATCAAGTAAACAATTTTTATTTTATAAATTGTTTTAAAGTTGTTTTTCAGAATATAAAGGATAACTTATCTAACTTATATGATTTCTTTTATTGTAGAAACTACACAGTTTTCCATGCTTGGTTTACATAGATTCTCATCCATAACTTACACAAAAGTATATATTTCTACTTATGACTATAAAAAATCATACATTGTAGAAACAACATCAACAAAACAAGCATGTAAGTTATTTAGCGACATGAATGTAAGAGTCAACAATTTTCTGTTTGCTTGTCTAAAAACAATAGGCTCATAAAAACATTTTGCCAAAGATTTAATAGTTTGAAGAACATAGTTACTCTCTACAAGAAGTTATCTTTCAAATTATAAGAAACAAAATATTCATGACTAAAATTTAGTCTCACTATATATGCTTTTATAGGTTCATTCTTAGTGAATTACTTGTCACCTTCATTTTTCTAGTTCCTCTAATTTAAATCAAATGTGTTAAAGCATAGGACATGGAACCCCCACTATTTTTGACTCAAACAAGAATTTCAAAACAATATCCAAAGATCCCAAAAATTGTGAAAAACTAATAAACCAATGATCTAAACCCAAAACGTTTTGCACAATATAGAGAAAAATTCAAACAATTTTCTTGAAAGCAACATTGCTTAATATTCACTACTCAAAAATCATATTTGATATCAGGACAAGTTACTCGAATCATCTTTATAAAATTCTCAAATATTTTATTTCATCCAATATCATTGCAAGTTGCGTAAGATTTGAAAATGTACATGCTTTTATGAGTTAGGTAGGATTATTACATACATGTTACTCAAAATTCACCAAGTTCATAAGAAAATATAACATGCTCATATTTATCACTAACTCATTGAATTCTTAAAAGCATGACAAAAACTCATATTTCGATTATTCAAAATTCAATTCATGTTATGATTAAATTGTAATATTATATTCAAACATTTTATCCATAACCTATCATTTTTAGTAGTGCAATGATCAAATTCAACAAATTTCTAATCTCAATCTTGTTAATAACAAGATAGGAGGAAACTAGAATTCTTTCTCATTTCGAAAGTATGAACATCTTTAACAAGATTGTTCTACTCAAAGTAAACTTTGAGATCGTTCCAATACCGAAAATCCTAGTGATGTGAGTATATCTCAACACCACTTTATTTCAAACGATTTGGTTCAAATTTTGAACCATAACCTATCAAAACAAACATGATGTAAAACACCAATATATACCAACCTCTCACCGTATCCACAATTCACATTAACTTAGCTGAAAAAGCGTTGTTAATAACATTTGATATCCTTGCAATGTCGTTCAAGAATAGCAAATAAATTCATAATCAATATTGTGTTCATTTCTTGGTGAGAGTTGATATTCACATTAGTTTTGACAAGTTATCTAATTATTTCGGTTTTGGGTTTGTATATAATTCCATCTCATTAGTTTCAAACTTATATGAGTCACATGTTTATAGTCATACACAATAATTCTCAATATCTTGTTTCCCTAAAATTTATTCTAAGATTGAACAATCAATTTATTCAATTTAGAATGACATTATTTGATCACTACAATAACTACAAATAGTTCATCAAACATACCTCAATTGCTTTTAAAGCTTAATTGGTTATAACTACAAATTGGTTATAAACCATTGTCCATTCCTTGCGCACCAACATAGAAATCAGCAAAAATGTTGCTCCACTCATTGATTAATCTCTCGTAATTTTATTTCATTGGAAAATAAAAATTTGCTCAAGTAAGTGAATTTTCACCTGTCACAATCATTCACATATGAGCATTTCAAACCAAAAAATAATTAAGGTATATGCACTCATATAATTACTTGAAAATCAACTAATATAGTACTCCAAGTTTCTCTTAGTTGTCAGACAAAGATACAAAGTTACATAATTATAACATCATACATATACTTATAACTTTCTATTAAGCATATTATCAAACATATGGGGTGCATTAGTTTGATTGCTATCAATGGTATTATTTTTCATTACCAAAACAAAAGTATGAAGTATAAAATCAAAACATGATTTTTAATATAGTTTCTTACATTTCTAATCTCAAGTATCACGTCTATTATTTTGGACAAACATACACAACGATTTGAAATCACCACATCTCTCAAAATAAAAACCCAAATTGAAAACTTGAAAATGGGTTTTAAGATAAGTTCCTGATCTACAAGTTTCGTGTAATACACGGATTCAAATTTTCTACACAAAGATTAGGAAAAGCGGATTTAATAAGGATTAATTTTCTGCCCGTCAGAATTTTTCAGATACTTTATGTAGTTTTCTAAAATACTTTAAAAATACTTTCTAGGCTCCAAAAATTCTGAAATTTGACATGGATGATTCTCATGATGTATAATACACCCCGTTAAAATTTCAAGACCCATCTCAATTTCGTGTAGGAGATAAAAATAAGACTCTACAACATGTTAAAAACATTCGTTTAACATGAACAATATTTGTCTATGTCAACTGTTCACAAAGAAAAAATATTTAACCATGTTATTCCTAGTCCATCAATATTAGACATAAAATTAACTTTAGGTATCAGGTTACCTAAAATCTCAAGCATCATGTTCAATCGTTAAAGGAAAAATATTCCGCTTATAATTCTATCAAACAAAATAAAACAATGATACTTATCGCGTTTGAGCAATTGTTTTCTTTTGGTATCCATGGCAGAATAAATCGTCTTAAAATTGTTGGAACAATTGTCGAATTATGCCTGCACAACAAATAAAATCAAACACGAAACAAACAACGTTATGGCTGAGTCGCGGACTAGGTCGCTATCTTTAAGACGTTTCACGGCTCTGCCCAATATTGTGAAAGCAGTTCTTCAATGGCGCGTCCCCCCCAGGATAAAACAGCCGAAATCAATCTCTTACACAATCACTCTTGCACGGTGAGAGGACGTGAAACTTCTACACTTCATTCTTGCTCAGAAACTCATTTAGAAAAATAAGAGATGTTCACACACTTATTTTTCTTTCTCTAAAATTCATTTCTTCTGTAAATTCAAGTCATAAAAAAAAAAAAAAAAAACTCTCTCACTAAAAAAAGATTTCAACAACTCTCCAAGTTCTTTTTAACACCAAAACATAAAAGAAAAATCTCTCTCTTATTATTTTCCCAACCAAAATTTTGATTTATAGTCAAGGGTTTCAAAACAATTAAATGTTCATGAAAATGTTATTATGGCTGAGTTAACACCATTAAAAACCACAAAATGAAACTCTCAATGTTATAATGGTGTAGTTAACACCATTAAAACTAAAAATATGAAACGGACAAATTAATTATAACAAAAATTAATTTTTTTTAAATAAAGGCTATAAAAAACATATTGATTGGGAATAAATTTATGTTTTGAAAATATATTCCCAACAATCCCCCACTTATATTTTTAAAACATTGAGCAAGAACGTACAGAGTTGTGCATAAGCAAAGGTGTCTCGCGACTTGAACCTTTACGTAGTGTTAATAGGCACTCTTAAAATCTGACCGTGGAGTGAACATAAGTCTTAAACTCTAGGAGATAAAAAGATTACTCAACACACACGACTATACTAGTGTAAAGTCTAAAGCCAGCACATTACAACCTTGCGCTTGTATCCCAGTTTAATGAATGATCTAGAGAACTGCCCATATTCTCATAGAAAGCGGTCACACTTTCACATTCATATAGGTGAGTCTATCAAGAGTACTCTTGAATGTACCCCACTTTAAATAGAGATATAAACATCATTAAGAGTTTAAAATTTTTAAATTAAAAATTAAACTCAACCTTTACTCATTTCAGGATGTCATGCCGTGGGATGAATTCTTCAAAAGCATGATTCTCGTATCTCCATATCGCCTATGACTTCGTCTAGTCCCTTTCAACCTTTTTTTAGGTTGGGTATCCATCATAGATGATTCAATCTCAATGGGCATCAACAACTCTCCAAGTTCTTTTTAACACCAAAACATAAAAGAAAAATCTCTCTCTTATTATTTTCCCAACCAAAATTTTGATTTATAGTCAAGAATTTCAAAACAATTAAATGTTCATGAAAATGTTATTATGGCTGAGCTATTACCATTAAAAACCACAAAATGAAACTATCAAATTTATAATGGTGTAGTTCACACCATTAAAACTAAAAATATGAAACGGACAAATTAATTATAACAAAAATTAATTTTTTTCAATAAAGATTATAAAAAACATATTGATTGGAAATAAATTTATGTTTTGAAAATATATTCCTAACAGCCTCCGGCACGAAGACACCGAAGTGGCTGAGATTACAGCAATATCAGGATAAGCAATGGTCATGTGAATAGCGTGTCATATGCCTGCTCAGTGTTTATGTGATAAGAATATGCCTGCTCAGTGTTTATGTGATAAGAAAAGAGAACTATTATAGGAACATGCCAACTCAAATTAAGCTATAAAAACCAAAGGCAACCACCACCAGTCGGACTGATTTCCATATGAATGGGTCAAAATCTAAACTGTACTGATTACCAACAAATTCCAGCCCACCGTGTCTCCAGACGAATAAAAGAGCAACTTTATTACAAAAAGGTCGGGTTTGAATTATCAACCATTACAGTCCCACATCATTTTTCAGTAACTTTACTAAACCACTTACCTCCTAATTTAACCTACCCTACTACTTGTGTCCTGCAGCATGGTTGATGGAGTAAATTGACCAGCTTCCGTTGTACACCAGCTTCGGTTGTACACCGTTCTTCTTCGAAAATTTGTGAGGCTATTTTCGAAAGAGTAGTCACAACTTCTGCTATAGGAGGTCTTTTGTTTGGGTTTCGTTTTATACACATCTCCGCAAGCCCAAGAGCTTGGACAAGTCCGCGATATGGATACTGTCCTTTCATGAGCGGGTCAGCTATTGTTTTGAACTTCTTACTACGGAGTAATCGTCGTGCCTGCAAAGCCAAAATGGTGATATGTTATGGAAATGCACGAGAAAAAACATGCGACTTCCACTTTGTCTAGATTGGGGTAAGCAATAAAATAAATGGTGGGCAAAAGGAAGAGAAAAATTACCCATAAAGCCATACAGATTTCACCACTGGTTCGGGTTCTATCAATTGCCTTCCGCCCAGAGATCAACTCAAGCAAAACAACACCAAAACTATAGACATCAGATTTGAAAGAGACTCTGCCGGTAAAAAACAACTCTATAGCAACATAACCGTATGCCAACTTTCTAAGCTCCCCGGTATAACCTGTTCTAGCAACATAGTTTACACAGCTGAAATCTGACAGCTTTGGATTATAGTTTTCATTGAGTAAAATACCAGTTGTTTTCAAGCCACCATAAATTGTAGGAGGATGCTTTTGATTATGCAGATATTCCAAAGCCTTGGCAACACCCTCTGCTATATTCATCCTAGTCTTCCAGTCTAGAGACTTGTTGCCGGGTTGAAGGTCTACAACATAGAAGATCAAGTTAGTTCTTAAAGTTAATTTACATGTCATGAACCACAAGATGGTTTAGAAACCTTACCATGTAAATGAAGATTCAGCGATCGTTCTTTCATATATTCATAAACAATATAATGTTCTTTCCCTATATCACAGTAACATATCATTTTGATGAGGTTAGAATGCTCTATGCAGCTGAGAATTCGAAGCTCTGCCAACAAATCTGCCTGCTTATTAAACCTTTTCACCGCAACTTCTCAGTTTACCCGAAACATTAAATAGTCATCTATTACGTAGCACAAAAATTGCAACTCTCACCTGTCCGTCCTCGAGAACACCCTTATATACACGTCCCAATCTTCCTTCACCTATAACACGGTCTGGATTGAACGCATTCGTAGCATCAATTAGTTCTGTCGGTTCGAATACGTGAGCCTTGACAATGCAAGAATCACTTTGTGCTGCTTGTTCTGATGCAATACGACGTTCAGCTTCTGATAGGTATATCTTTCCAGCTTTTGATTGAGATCCGTAATCTTCACAAAAGCCTTACCAGAAATCAACCAAAAAAAAGTCAATTACTGTACATCAACAAAAAAAAAACAAATTTAAACAAACCCATATTCAAGTAAAATATGAAGTAATTAAGGATTTAAGAAATGAATTATGTACCAGCAGGTTCGGATTTGTCCTTGATAGGTCTAACGCAGGAGAAACATCCCATACTTCCGTCTTCTGATTCAGTTTCAGAGTAACCATCAGATTCGCCACCTCCAAAACATATGCCCAGCAAACAAACATTTAGTATTCAAGCATTCTATTCTAGATGACATGACTGCTTTAGAACAATAAAATATCACACTTGATAGAACAAAAAAATGATAGAAAAATGAAATATCTGAGATTTCAGGCAATAAAAACATTCTCAGTACCAAAACCAATTTTGAAAAGAAACAAAAGTCTTCCCAAGTGTTCATCACACTTGATGGAACAATAAAATATCAGAGATTTCAGGCAATAAAAACCAAATTGATTCTCAGTACCAGAAGCAATTTTGAAAAGAAACAAGTCTGTAATATGTTAATCAACAAAAGAAAATAAAATCAATCACACCGGAAAAAACAAATACAGAGCCATATTCAAATAAAATAAGAACCACTCCCTTCGTTATTTTTTAATATGCCAGTTTCTATACATAAATATTTCAAAAAAAATAGGCCAGTTTACTAAATGGAAAAAGTCAAATTTTATTTTAATTTTTTGGGACCACCTTTCTTTTAACTTCTTTTGATGACAAGTGTTATGTGGACCATTTCACTTATTTCTTTGGCTGACAAGTGTCATGGGGACCATTTCACTTCACTTCTTTTATTGATAAGTGTTTAGAGGACCACTTTCAATAATTAGTTCTCTTAATTTCTTTAATTTTCTCAAAAAAAAAACTGACCTATTAAAAAACAACGGAGGGAGTAATTAAGAATTTAAGAGATGTACCACGATCAGGTCTAATGCAGGACAGACGAAACAAACCCATACCTACAAAAAAACGAATTCGGGAAAAATGAAGTGTTTGCTTGATGTATCGATTGGGTTTGGAACTGAAATAAATATCCCGAAACAAGTCACGTGACCGAAACCCGTTCTTAATTGATTAATTCTGGGACCTAGTCTATATTATAAGGAAAGAAGAAGGTTGTCTGTCTATGGGTCAATTTGGACCATAGATTTCGGTCATCAACGGTCTTGATTGATTGTTGTGGGTTTGATTCTGAGTCAAAGATGGCCGTTGATCTAAGGTATCATATGGTCTGCATAACATGTTACGTCAAATACTTTGAATGTCTATATTACAAGGAAGAAGGGTGTCTGTCTATGGATCAATTAGGACCATAGATTTCGGTCATCCAACGGTCTTGATTGATTGTTGTGGGCTTGATTCTAAGTCAAAGATGACCGTTGATCTAAGGCATCATGTGGTCTGCATAGCATGTTACGTCAAATACTTTGAATGGTAAGGATTATGCACCGATCCAAGCCAAAGCTGACCCTTGCCTCACTTGCCTTGCAATTGATCCGCTATGGTTTCCATATGAGTTACAAATTTCTTGATATAACAACGTTTCTCACTCTTGATAAAACTATATTACCTAAGAATACTACATTAAGAATATGTATTTACAATAATTTTTTTCGTCCTACTTTTAAAACCCACAATCAAACCCACCAGTGATGTGGCATAGACTGGTATTTAAGTGGCTAACACAACTGGCACATACCTTACGTTAGGTTTCTTTCACCTCTCGGCTCTCGCAACCAGAGTTTATTTTATATTCTTCTCCTTCATATTCCTAATGTGTTTTAGAGTACCAATTTACTAATGGAACTTGAATATCAAATCAACCCTCCGAGGAACCGATCAAAAAAAAATCAACCCTACGACCACTAGGAAATTTAAACTCATGTGTTTTAATATATCAATGTATTAGGTCATATATCTAGGGTTTTATATTTGATTTGGAGTTGTTTGAAGGAAGATTCAATTATCTTCTCATTACCATGGAAAGATAAATTGGGAAGTTAGGTTTCGGTTCTCATATCTATGAATTTCTTTCATAGTTTTTAATTTTGTGCGGTTACATTACTTTAGATCTTGGAGTAGGGTCAGTTGTTTTCGTTGTGGTGTTTAAGTTTTGCAAGATTAAACAAATAAACATAGCAGAATGATTGATTATCTTTCAAGCACTTTAACAATAAATCATATTGATACAATGGATCCTAATCTAGTGTACAAAAAGTTCAGAAAATAATGGGAATCTTCGTATATGCATGAGCAGCCACCTGGCCACCAAGTCAAGACACCTCACGGCCACATCATCAGTGGGTTTGACTTGGTGGGATGAATAGAACTACTGATGTATTTAACATTAAAAATATACGTATTTATAGAAAACCTTAAGAAGATGTTTATTTATGAAACTTTAAGAATACTACATTGAGATCCATCCATTGTTCTATCATCGATTTCTGTGTATTAATTGTTTTCTAATCAATAATCTTGGTCTGATCACTATGAGGTACGCATTAAATTTTTTGAATTTATATTTGTATCTGGTACAAATTAACCTATTATTGTATGAAAATCTAAAAATAAAAACCTAAAAAAATTATATTTCACCTTCAAATTTATCCCGTCGAAAGTTCAACCAAACAAAAGAGAACCTGTAAAAAAGGAAATATCAAGGGTTAGACTATAATCATAAGAGGAAATTTGGATTTATTTTGTCATAACTATTGTGTATGAAAAAAATATTGATTTAAAATAGAAACTAATTGTTGTTCTAATTTCAGGGAAGATCCTTGGGACAAAAAGCACGTTGGGAAAAAGAGAGACAAAGAAGAAATACAAGACGGACATCCTAAACAAATCGTATCAGACAGTAGTCAATTTGTTGCGCATAGATCTAAAGTACTCTCTCCGTCCTAAAATTTTAGTCCGCTTTGACTAAGTCAATATATTAAGGAGACCGAAGGAATATACAAAGCTACCTTATTAAATAAATATGTGACGCATGTAAGAAAAATACATGTTTGGAAACATTGTTTTTTTAGAAATGTTATAAAAGAAGATAAAAATAAAAATTTGTATGCATTGATTATAAGAAGAATTGTTAAAAAAATTTCCCTCCTACTGATTTTAGTTTCCCGCCGTGACACTTGAAAGAACAAAACCACTGGCGAGTTTAAAGGGAAAACAAAAAAATTCATTTGAGAGGAAAAACAGATTGAAAAGTGAATATCTAGTTTATTTCCTTTTCGTATATACGTTTACCATGAAATTTTAGATTTGTCATAAATTTTTTTGATCCTCTCTTATGTATATATATCCCTGTTAACCATCCCTAATCCATCAAAACCTTCCCGCTCATAACATTACGGTAAAGTTACCGAATCAAAATCAAAACGAGTAAAATTTTGGAACTGAAGTTTTGGAGGGAACTCTAAAATTTTGGAATTGAAATTCACTTCAAAATTGCATTCATAGATTATTTCCTCTTCTGTGTATTTGCTCACCATGGAAACTTAAAATTTTCCTTTGAATTCCTTTGATCCTCTCCATTGTTTATATACCTGTGTCGGTCACCACAAATCAGTCAAACCCTTCGTAACTAGTACAAATCTCTCTCAATCTCCTTATAATCTTCATACCTTCAATATCAGATTCAGCTAAGGACTGGAAATGGAATCGCCAAAGAAAAAAAATCTTTCCAACACTCAACGACAAGCCATTTATGAGACGCTTCTCAAACAAAGTGCCAATGGAAAAATCAAGCACGGTTCAGGAGTTGAGATTGCTGTTAAGTTTTCTGTAAGCACAAGAACTATCCGTAGAATCTGGCAACAAGCAAAATCTGGAATGACCAATGGATCTTTGGTTGATGTATCTCATAGCCTAACTGGACGAGCTGGCCGTAAACGAATTGAAATTGATCCAACCGTGATATCTTCGATACCTTTACGACTGCGCACAAACATTCGAGTAATGGCAAGTGCGGCGAATATGTCTAAGTCAACGATTCATAAAAGAATCAAAGAAGGTTCCATACGACCACACTCAAACGCCTTGAAGCCAGCGTTAACCGATGACAATAAAAAAGGCAAGGCTTCTATTTTCTCTATCAATGCTCGAAGATTATTGTTTTGCTAATAAACCTATTTTCAAAAGCATGTATAATTACGTTCATATTGACGAAAAGTGGTTCTACATGACCAAGGAGTCTCAAAAGTATTATCTTCTCCCAGAAGAAGATGAACCTTTGCGCAGTTGTAAGAGTAAATGTTTTATTACCAAGGTCATGTTTTTAGCAGTGGTTGCTCGTCCTAGGTATGATTCTGCTAACAATGAAGAATTTTCTGGAAAGATAGGAATTTTTCCTTTCACTTTCCAAGAGCCTGCACAACGCAATAGTAAGAATCGTACTGCTGGTACTATGGAAACAAAAGAAATTTTGTCTGTTACCAAAGATGTCATTCGTTCGTGTCTGATCAACAAGGTTTTTCCAGCAATGCGAAGCAAATGGCCACGCAGTAGCAACATGGATCCTATATTTATTCAACAGGACAATGCCAGACCACACATAAACCCAAATGATCAAGAGTTTCTTGAAGATGCTTCCAAAGATGGATTCGATATTCGCTTGTCTTTCCAACCACCAAACAGTCCAGATTTTAATGTTTTAGATCTTGGTTATTTTCGGGCAATTCAATCACTACAGTATCGGTGTGCGCCCAGCACAATTGATGAATTAGTTCAACCTGTGCAAGAGTCTTTTGAAAATTTATCTTCTGAAAACCTTAATTACGTTTTCCTGACATTTCAAGGTTGCATGATAGAAAGTATGAAACAGTTGGGAGGAAATAATTATAAGGTGCCGCATATAGCGAAAGACAGATTGGCGAGAAATGGTAATCTACCCATTCAACTTGAGTGTGATGCCGCATTAATAAATAGTGTTCGAAACTACCTTAATCACCTCAATCAGTAAACTCGGTCTGCAGTAGTAGGTAATTAGTGTTTAGTTTGCTTTTGTCATGCTTTAATTTTCGTTTGGTTCCTAGGGTACTTTGATCATGTTTCAGTTTTTGTTTGGTTCATTAGCAGTTAGTCTATCTATGCTTGTGCATGAACTGATTGGTTCAATAAAATTTCTTATCTAGTACTTCCTCCTTGTAACTCAATGCTTGTATCTTTTCTTAATTTCTTGTTTGATTTTATTGCTAGAAGCAACTATGAAAGCTGCAATCATTACAACTACGGCTAATACTCTATGAGTATTTTATTTTGTGTACTGTACTTTACTTGGTGCACTGAAGCAAAACGATTATGTATGCCATGCGTCCAATGCAGATTTGTGCACATGGAATGTCTGAGTAATCTATAGTTATCTCTTAACCCAAATTCAGCTGCATTTACTAAGAATCCATCACAGTTCAACAACAATTTGATAGTCCTAAATTTTGTAGTACTACTAGAGAATCAAACTCTTGTCATTACCAGGAGTGCAAATTTTGGTGGTGACAAGGGAGAAAATCATAGCATGCCAAATGCTTCTACAGCCAATAGTGACATCCGTGTCGGTTCTCTGTACATGCTCCAGTTTGCACCACTTGGAGACTATTCCATTCTGATGGAATAATCTAACGCTTTTTCTTCGAATCAATTTTTTTTTTGAACGGAACGGGCATGCTCTGCCTAGTCTTAAATTTACATCCAAAAATAGTTTTGGTTAAAAATAGAATGAAGATAAATAGGATTGATATTAAACAGGTTTGTTACCTATTATAAAGATTTCATTTAAGAATTTCTTAAATTGGTTATTTTAAAAATAGCTTTGTAATTATAAAAATTAAGGGTATATTTGAGAGTTTGACTAAAAAATATGACTATAAACTGGACAGAATTTTAGGACAGACGAAAATAGAATAGAGGACAAAAATTTTAGGACAGAGGGAGTATTTTTTTTCCAATTTTCAATCATTTTATTTCAAAACAATTTATCCAACCTTTCTTGACACAATTACCAACCTTTCTTGACACAATTACCGTTGAATGCTTGATTACTCATTTACTTAATATGACAGGAAAGGATGAAATTATCCCAACGCCGACGTCGAATCAGAGAATCGGAGTAACCACAAAAAAGGAGCCATCACCACCGTCATCATCGGTAAAGTTAATTTGTATTCGTAGCAATAATATTATGTAGAAAAATCTGACATACAACACCAACTAATTTTACGCTTATACACAGGCAAGATCCTTGGGATAAATAGCACGTTGGCAAAAGGAGAGAGAGAAAAAAAACTGTCAACAAGGACTTATACTGAACCAAGGTGTACAAACAGAGATTGAGAAAGTACAGCGACAAAGCACCCGTTATCATGGTGATCGAAAGAAGAACATTCAATACAAACTCAAAAGAAAGCAACAAAAAGAGGAGAAAGGACACCGATACATCTACAGGTTAGAATAGATGCGAAGTGATATTTGAAAAAACGATTTATATATGACTATCGTAGAATTAATATCAGTTCCAATCACACAGGATAGTCATCGCCCCAAAAAAAGAAAAACAGTTCAACCTCTTGTACTGTGTGTAGAATCATCAATTCCTGACATTGAAGCCGCGTGCGGCGATCAGGCAAGTGAATTTATTGGTAATCTATTCAGAAGTTATTTATGTATGCCATAAAAAACAAAAATATCAAGTGGTTTTATAATGTTACCTTTTTTTTTATTGCAGGTGAATTCACCAGAAATGGAGAGCAACATTCATATAGGTCCAACCAGTGCACAATCCTCCACAACTGAGAACGAAATGTAATTTCATTAGATTCACGAAATGCTAATTTCATACGAATTCTATCTGTATGTTCACCTAATGATGTGTTTAGTCATTTATTATTCAGCTAATGATGGGTAACTTTCTAAAATATAAAATTATTTATCTAATGACGCACTTTGACATTTATTTTTCAACAGATGTATCATCGTATGAGTACACTGATCATTACTATTCTTCAGATGACGGTCTGGACGATGGAAACAACGATGTACTGACACAGTTCAGTCATGTACGCATAAACGTTGGAAATAAACGTAAAGCCGGAGGGAAGGAACGTTCAACTGTTAACGAGGATGGAAGAAATTATCTTGGAAAATGGACGTTCCATGTCCATTTTGTGGTGTATTGCATTGGATTGATGAGAAATTGTCCGATTCATCGTTTAAGAATCCTGAATTCGGGACATCCCGAAGGAAAAATTCAGTTACCACCACTAGGTAAACCACCTCCGGAATTAATGGAATTGTTAGAAGGAAATAGCTATCGTTCAAGACGGTTTCAACAACGTATCAGAAACTACAATGCTGCTAATGCATTTACAAGTCTTGGATGCAAATATGACACAAGGGAAGGCAAGGGAAGCGGTCCACCCTGCTTCTCAATACACAGTGAATTGCGACATTACAACGGATCTCTGATGCCAAAATAAATATGCGATGCTATTTACTCTCAACTAATGTTGTATGATCCAGCTCATGCATTATCTATACGTGAAAATAAAATAGAAATAAGAATATAGATAAACAAATACTAGGTATAATCCAAGATACTCTATTGGAAAACAAACAGATTCATTCCTTTATATCGTCAAGCACATGATATCTTGAAAGATAGGCAGGATTCATCTGACAAAACAGTTAAAGTGTATCTGCATGAAAACTCAGATCAGCGCCGTTAAAATTTGCCAACGGTATAAGAAGTATCTGTTATCGTTCCTGAAAATTCAGGAGATGTAACAACAACTCGAGATATTCTGTTGCACAAAGATGGAAACGTCTTAACAGGAATCAATTAATGCCATCCTGCTTACCTACCTTTACATTATGTTTTGTTTTTCCCTTATGGAGAGCTAGGTTGGAGCATTAAGCTTGCACAATGGGATGTGGGCGAAAAAAATATACAAACACAAGAATATCTCATATGCAGTACTTCAGTTACCGGCTCTTCCAGCGAAGATCAGAATATTCAACAATCCTAAAAGGTGGAAAACTATTCCATGAATTCTTAGTGGATGCTTGGGCTTCGACAGAACAAAAACGTTTGGATTATGTCAGATTTCACCAAGGAAAGCTACGCGCGGATCACTATGGTTCCATAATAAAAATGAAAAAGGATGGGTTAGTGCCCAATAAAGAAGGTACACCATGCGTTTTACCGTCATCACATATTGGAAGTCCAAGGCACATGTACGAACCAAGATTCGATGGCAATCACACGTTTTAATCATCATCCTGCTTTTTTTTTTCTGACAATGACTGCAAATCCGAAATGGCCGGAAATTCAGGACGCACTTCTAGAGCACCAACATGCTTGTGATCGTCCTGATATAGTGGCACGGGTGTTTGAATTAAAAAGGAAAACGCTTATGGAAGAGATAACCAAAAAAGATGTGTTTGGAAAAGTTGTAGCTCATGTCCACGCTATAGAATTTCCAGAAACGGGGGCTACCACATGCATCTATTGATTTTTTTTAGAAAAATCAGAGAAAATCCGTACTGTTGAACTGGTTGATAAATATGTATAAGCGGAATTTCCAAATGAGAATGAACATTCGATTCTTTTTGATATTGTCAGAAAGTGCATGTGTAGCGCCCCCAAAGCTAGCAACTGACTAATCCAAGAGATTAACTAAATTAAGAGGCATTAAGAAACCAAATCATAAATTTAAGCATTCAATTAAGAGATCCGCTACAAAACTTAACCCAAAACTAGTCCCGCTCAGAAATATATAAATACAAGAACTTCTCTCAAATGGTACATATATACAATAGTCGTTTGGTTAACAATTATAATATGCAACATAATAAACCTAGCCGAAGTTAACTAACTAATGAAATCAACTCCTCCAAGCTTTCGCTGGGCAACTCTGATCTGTCTCTGAAACTGAAAGTGGGTATGGGTGAGCACATCATCCCTAAAAGGGGTGCCCCGTAGGAATAACATTTAACTTTCATGCAATCATTGAAAATGATTTGAAAACAATTCCCGTTTTCCCTAAACACTAAGCACAACCAAATCACATAGGTAAACAATCATGTATATGGAACTAACTCCTTCCAATCAATATATAATATGGTGATTCAGCCTCCACCTAGACAATAATAAGGTGATTCAGCCTCCACCTCGACAGTAAGTAGGTATAAATGAAGGAGCAGTATCATATATACCATAGATGGAAATTCTCATTTTCCAAGTAATCAAATGGAAATTCTTATTTCCCGGACAATTCATAAAGACAAACAAGGCATTGCAATCTCTTTCCAAGCAATGGAAAGATTAAAAGAAATCAACGGTACTTTCGAAGTTTTAAATAAAACAATGCACGGAATACACAATCAGATAATGCATGCATTTGTTAAGAACAAACTTTTGTAAAGAAAACAACAATAATCACAAAAGAGTTAAATGTAGATTCCCACCTCTTTTGATGACAAGCCACACCTACCTCGAGATCCACGATCCACCGGTTCATCCTTTGAATCGATCGTTGTTAATACTGACTAACTGTTAATCACACAAGAAGTCTAACAATCTAGCCAAAATGGCTCACACAAGAATCATACAAGTCTATCTTATGACTTCTATACCTTTCATTATCTATCTTTAGCATAGCTAAGGTTTACTAACTGAATGAGGTTGGTTCTATAATCCATTAGCTAAGTCTCATGGACATCTACAGCTTTGTAGAAGGGACCAGAAGCTAATTCGGGCCATAAGTGGTCCAAATCATCAAAATAGGAAAACTAACCTTAAGCCCAAATCCACTAATCCGACCCATTAATCTAAGGTCCAGTCTACCTAAGTCAACTAACGGTCACTAATGGTCAACGGGGTCAATTAACAGCCAACGTCACTCCAAGTCAAAGGTCAAGTCCAGTCTAACTAGTCAACATACAAGGTCTGGTCAAGGGTCAGGTCAGGTCCTGGTCTACTGAGTCAAACCGACTCGACTCTGGTTAACAAGGGTAACTCGACTCAGTCAGATTAACTGAGTCAGCTAAGGTTAAATCAGTCAGACTGACTAAATTCAGTCAGACAGGCCAAAGGTTCCTACCCATCTATAATTCTAACACCAGTTCAACTTCAATCTATTTCATTACAACAAAACATTCATTTCAAATTAAAACTCAAAATGATTTACAAAAGATAACAACCTACCTTGATCTGTAGTTGCAGGCTTCCATTAAGGCCACTGCTAAGCAACAGTACAACTACCCTCTTTCTCCCAATTCACTTTACATATACCAGTTCATAAATCCTGTAATTTCTACATCTAAGCTACAACGCTGCACACTTCACCATTATCACCACTTATATCTATTTGAGACTTACCTTCTCTACAAATCTCAATAACACAACCTCTATAGCAAAACTCATTCACAATCACACCCTGCAACTTACATTTACTTCCACCAACAAAGCAACGCTCATATCATCTTTTGAATTACAACCTTTCTTCCAACACTATATTACTCCTTCTACTGTAATCTCATTTCAACTCTTCTTGAGTAACAACATTACCACTTCAGGAAATTCATAACGTCAACCCCAGACAAATCACCACAACTGCAATACCAATACCAAATCATTTCTATTTCTATCACTTCATTGTTATCAACTCAGTTGTATTACACCAATCTCACTAACCATGATTCAACTTCAATCTGTAACAGTTTTATATCTTAACCCAATTCAACAACACCATCTACAATTCCAGCATGTGAAATCCATTTTCTTAACTCAAATACATACCCAATTCCTGATATCAACAACATAATACTACCACAACCCATTGACATTGCATACAGTTCTTATAAAATCAATCTTGCTCAGTTCATCTAATATCTCAACTCAAATAATCTTGTAATCAAACTGAGCCATCTATCAGATAAGCTAACTTTAACTACATCTCAAAACAACATCAATCAGCTAAACAATTTCATCTCCATCACATACCCCATTTATCTAACTCAACTAAGAATCCATTAATAATTACACAACTTCAATAAGAACCAAATAACTTTACTAAGATTACAGGGAAGAACAATTACCTCAATTTAGTCTTGCTCAAGAAATTGAAACGAACTCTGCTTTACCTTAAACAAATTCCATAATCCATCATAGGACCAGCAACATCTTCTAACTCAATCCAGGACTTCATATAATGCAAATCCATCATCACTAACGGTTCTTAATCAAAATCTAATTCAAGTCCCAGACATCCATTAAAACAGAATCAAACTCTAACTACCAGTTTCAAGTTATACTTCCACTTTAACTCTTAATTCAAGTTAAACCCACCTCCAATCGATCTTCTAAACCTTCAATATCATCTTCCCTGACTTTGCTTTACAAACCCTAATTACCTTCTCAGTAACTGAATCTTCAAATTAACTTCATTAATTTCTTATTCACCTCATAATCTTCAAAACCCATCCTTCAAATTCTTCTTAATCATCAGTAAATCGATTTCTTACTTCTATCAGCAGAAACCCTAATTATCAAATTACTCTTCTCCTCCGAACTTAATCTTCAAAATTGCATAACTATCTTCTTCTTCTATTCAAGCTCTCGAACTACGAAACCCATCTTCAATTGACATCTCAAATCAAGCTTAAACCAAACAACAGAAACCCTGACTCACTGATTTACTTCCTCCTTCGATTCTGAGTCAACAACAAACAACAACACCATCACTATCAACTATTCCATGAACTTCTCCACCTCTTACCAATCACAAATCTTCTTTTGATCTCTCAAACACTTGCAGAAGAAGAAGAACATGAGAGAAAGAAGAAGAAAGAAACGAGAAGAAGAAAAATAGAAATGAAAGTTTATCCTCTCGGTCGTTTGGGATAAGGCCGACCAGAACATACGGAGGCACCCAAAACTTGGATAAGGGTAGCCAAGTCGGTTTGTCTATTAACCGACTGTTCTTCCCTTCATATTCATCCGGTGATATCTTCTTCGTCCAGTGTCCGAATGACACGTTCGAGTAGTCCATTCCGCACAACTTTTCGAGATCTAACTAGCGGTACTAATTTCGTATCTAGATCTTTGTTATATTAATTTCTATTAATTAACGTTCGTGTTTAACTAATCGAGTTATTATCGGCTAAATCGTCTCTTGACTATAGCTAGGCCAGTCAAATAGGTTGACGATCTTGAGGGTATTTATAGCATGGTTCACGGACCATACTTTGAAAGGAATCCAAAATCTCCTTGCATGGGAAAGGGAAAATGTACTAAGAATTACCCTAAGAAATACAACGATACTACGTGGTTAGATAGTGGCGGATACCTAGTTTATCGTCGGAGAGATGATGGAAGAGAAGTTATCGTCCATAATTGACGTAAGGCATACAACACTGACGTTGTACCTTACAACCCACACTTATCAAGAATGTTCAACTGCCATATAAACGTGGAAGTATGCGCTGGAGTAAGAGCAGTTAAATACATAAACAAGTACATCTACAAAGGATATGATAAAACGGCGATTGTTATTGGAGCAAAAGATGAGGTACAAATGTACATTGATGCAAGGTATATTGGACCACCGGAAGGTGCATGGTGTTTATTCGGCCATTCAATGCATAAGGAAGAACCAAATGTCGTCAGATTAGCGATACATTTTCCAGGAAAACAAAGAATTATCTACGAATCAGAAGGAAGAATATAAGGGGTTACATATAAAGCTGAGAACTATAAGTCAACCTTGATGGCTTATTTTGAATATTATACTAAAAATCCAACAGCACCTGTATACACATATCAAGAGTTTCCACAGCACTTTGTATGGAGTGAAAAAAAAGTGGAAAACCAGGCAACGAGGTTTTGCGATTGCTAGAATGTATTTTTTTTCTCCAATTGTCGGAGAATTGTACTATTTGAGATTGTTGTTGAATATTGTTGCATGTGCAAATTCATTTGAAAGTCTAAAACAGTGAACGGAAAACCGTGCCGTACATTCAAGAAAGCATGCATAGAACTTGGATTACTAGAACATGATGGAGAATGGCTAGCGCTTCTGCTGAAACTATTCAAAATCATCTTATCTGATTGCAACCCAACAGAACCAGAAATTTTGTGGGCAAAATTCGAAAAAAAAATATGCGATGATCTCCCTCATAGATTGCGAATATTGTGTGGCATTCAAAATCCAACAGATGAACATGCTTTGGATTATGGATTGTACCTCTTGGAAAGATTATTGCGTGAAGGCGGAAAAAAACTAAAACATTTTTCTAACATGCCACGGCCAAAAGAAAATTGGGGTAGGGTAGTTGGAAACAGGTTGATATATGAGCATAGGAAACTTCAATTTGCAATTCAACAACCAGAACTCCGAAGAAATATTGCAAGCTTGAATCCAGAGTAGTTATCAGCATACAATATAATAACAGAGTAGATACAACAAGGGACGGGAAAACTTTCGTATATAATACGGTAGCTGCAAGCTGCCGATTCAATGGCGACATAGTTCTTACTGTTGCATCATCAGGTATTTCTCCAATGCTTGAAAACATGAAATTTACTTTTAAATAGATGATTACCTGACAATGACCAATATTTAAAAATATTGTTAGTACTTCCATGTCGTATATTAGCATTCCAGTAAACACCGTGCTGAAAAGTGATGCAATTTTACTAAACAAGAATGTTATGACACTTCGCCATATGTTATACTATAGTTTATCATATTTAGTATATGTTGCTTCTCTTATCCTGTCAACATTTCCTCCATTTTTGCATGGCTGCTTTGTTTTAATAGTTATTTCAAGTAATTTATTGATGATCACATAATTTAAGTTGCTTTAGCAAAACAAAACAAAAAAAACATTAGAAGTGAGTAAGATGTATACTTCTCATGGATGTTACAATCATATAAGCATTTACTTTGGTTACAATATGTGCAGGATAAACAAAAGAACTTCATTCAGTCTTCCTTTTGTCTTTACAGATGTTACTGTTTATTTGGTTGCCTGAAATTCCAAGTCGTTAAATTACTGCTTAACTGCTAATTGCTTTTAGTTTCTACACCATGTATGTTTCTGTTAACTGTAAATTTCTACAACTAATGATCTTTATGATTACTTTATTATAATGTATTGCTTCATTACTATTGGTTGGGGGTAGAAAAACACATTTAAAATCCCAATAGAAATCAACGAAACCAGCGTATGTTCAATTCGTAAACAAAGAAAAGAAGCTGCATTTCTTAGAGAAGTCAATCCGATTATGTGGGATGAAATGCCAATGCAGCACAGATATTGTGTAGAATCAGTTAATAAACTAATACAAGATGTATGTGAAAACGAATTACGTTTTGGCGGTATTACCGTTGTAATGGGGGAGACTTCCGCCAAAATTTACCAGTTATACCAAATGGAGGTCGTGCGGATGTCATAGGATCATGTGTTAGAAGCTCCATACTTGAAATGACAAAATAGTCCTGACGGTTACAAAGAATATGCGCCTTGATCAGTGCAATCCCGAAAACATAGCTTTCGCCGAATTCTTACTTGAGGTAATATTTGTTCACACTGCATTTTAAAAATAATGAAAAAAAGTATTAAAAATAATATCTAACTTAAATGTTATACCAATTTATGATAGGTCAGATCAAAACCAGAAGGAAAAATACAACTACCTTCATCAGCACACAGATGCAAAGACATGAAAGAGTTGATATCTAAATTGTACCCCTTTTTAGGGACATCTAATCAAGTATCACCTGAAGAATTAACCGAGAGAATCATTTTATCAGCACGTAATGATGATGTTAACGATATTAACATGGAAGCATTGAATATTTTGGATGGAGAGACGTTCACTTATTTAGCTGCAGATAGATTGAATCCAGACGAAAATGACATAATCCTAAATTATAGCAGCGAATTCTACAGAATTTAAATCCACCAAGAATTCCCTTATTCAGGCTAAATCTTAAAATTTGATGTCTAGTTATCCTGATGAGAAATCTGTCTCTATCCGAGTGTCTTTGCAATGGTACAATATTATTGGTTACTAAATGCGGTAAACATGTACTTCAGGCTAAAATTCTAACCGGTCATAAAGCAGGGGAGACGGTATTGTTACCAAGGATATCATTTCAGCCATCGATTTCAGAATTAAATATAAACATGACAAGACGTCAATTTCCAGTGAGGGTAGCATATGCAATGACGATTAATAAATCACAAGGACAATCTGTTAAGTACGTTGGGATAGACTTGAAGACTCTTGTGTTCAGCCACGGACAACTTTACGTGGCGTTATCAAGATGCACTGCTGCCAATAGAATTACAGTACTTCTAGAAGACAAGACTGGAGAACTTGAAACAACTAACATTGCCTTTTCAGAAGTTCTATTATAATCTATTGTCAAATTATTTGTTAACTGGTTGTTATGGTTTTTGCGACAACATTGATTAATTAAGTTTTATTTTTGATTCGTAAATATAACTTTAAACTCAGGCCAATTGTATACCTTGGATTAAGCCATTGCCAATTATTCACAACTTCTATACTATTGCTAGGAGGGAGTCTCATTACTGATCAACGATTTTTTTTATACTAATGCCTAATTTTGAACCGAAATAATTGTTGGTTAAAACTACTAACCTTGAAGGTCAATTACAAAAACATCTTCAAGAACAGAAGAGGGCTTGCGCTTTTATATGATGTGTTATGGAACATAAACTCCCACTTCTTGGCTTCTGTGGTTGAGAACTTCTGAAATATTTGAAATAACTTAGATTGGTTAACAAACACATCATTTGGGGAGACTAACATTTGAAATTCCAGCATTATCTTCATCTGCGAATTTCAGAACAACATTGTTACAAAAATTGGTACCACCAACCAAAAAATAAGAACCAAATAAGTAATAACTACCACTGCACAGTTTATAAGCTCATGTGAAGAGCTAATAGCCATGTAACTAAGAACCACTAAGATTTATGCTCAACTTATTCCAAACTGAAGACTAGGGCTGCATACATAAAATGCATTTTGTAAATTTGGAATTCTAGCCTTATCTTCGTATACGAATTTCATTGGACGAGAAACTGAAATTAATGCAATTTCAGAAACATTTTTTATACAAAGATTGATCATTGGCTTATACAGAGAAATGGTACAAAAAATTACCTTATTCAACAGCATATCGTTTAAAATTAAAAAATTATCTCTTATGTTGTATCCTTAATCTGTAGGTTGACTCTTAAACTCAAGCTTAATCAACTTGAACGTTATACACCAATTATTAGCTTATGCATTGTTTTCTTACAACCACAAAATGTGTATCAAACCAAAGGAAAACATACCATTCAGAAAAGACACGTTGTACTCAACTCTCTTTTATTCCTAATCGCATCATTGCATCACCAATGGTCTTACTGACTCTGTCACTTATGAACGCTGCAAACTCTATCACTTATGAAAGAGATTTGATTTAATAAAATTTAAACTAGCATGGCTTAGTTTGTTTGTGAAAACTCTTTATATAAACTGTATTGAACTAGCATAGCAAAGCAACAGTCACCGAGACAACATAAGCATGGCTAAGTTTGTTTGATAGTTGATATTTGACCTGGGAACAAACCTTTTGCATCTCTTCATCTGCTTTTGATGATGAAAAAGCGGGGGTCTAACAACACCACCCAATATTTGGCTTAGCAATCTGTATGGACTAACTCCAATATACTTTCTAGAGAATCAACTAGACAATCAGACTCAATCTAGATAAAATTATATCGAGGAGTTAATCTCTCTCTGTTGATTTGATTTACTCAAGAAAAATCTGCGAGTCCTAATCAAATACAAGGAATAACTTGGATGATACCAAAGACCAATATCCAAGTGTCAATCAATGTATATCAACAACCAAAGGTTGGATATTCTAATTGATTGATCTTAAACGCACAACCTGTATTATTTCAATTATAAAGATAAACAATATAATGCGGAAATAGAAATAACACAGACACCAGAATTTTGTTAACGAGGAAACCGCAAATGCAGAAAACCCCCGGGACGTCCAGATTGAACACACACTGTATTAAGCCGCTACAGACACTAGCCTATTGCAAACTAACTTCAGTCTGGACTGTAGTTGAACCCCAATCAATCTCCCACTGATTCAAGGTACAGTTGCGCTCCATACGTCTCTGATTCCAGCAGGATACTACGCACTTGATTCCCTTAGCTGATCTCACCCACAACTAAGAGTTGCTACGACCCAAAGTCGAAGACTTGAAACAAATAAATCTGTCTCACACAGAAAAGTCTAAAGAATAGATAAATCTTTCTCCCACAGAAATACCTACAAGTTTTGTTCCATCTTTTGATAAATCAAGGTGAAAAGGAACCAATTGATAACCCAGACTTATATTCCCGAAGAACAACCTAGAATTATCAATCACCTCACAATAATCTTAATCGACGCGGCGAATGAAGATATTGCGGAATCACAAGCAATGAGACGAAGATGTTTGTGGTTACTTTTATTTCTTGCCTATCGGAGATATCAATCTCAAGCCAATCTTTGTGATTGTACTCGTATGATAGAAAATACAAGATCAGATTACACAACTACGAGAAAGTAGTATCGGTCTGGCTTCACAATCCCAATGAAGTCTTTAAGTCGTTAACCTGGTTTTTAAGAAGAAACCAAAGGTTAAAGGAGAATCGACTCTAGAAGATACAACTAGTATCACAAGTAAGGTGTGGGGATTATGTTTCCCAGTTGCTAGAGTTCTCCCTTATATAGTATTTCAAATCAGGGTTTGTAATCAATGTTAGCTTGGTAACAAAGCATTCAGTATTCACCGTTAGATGAAAAACCTGATTAGATTCAAGCTAATATCTTTCAACCGTTAGATAGAAAACTTAGCTTGTTACACACAAATGAAATGCACGTTTCTAGGTTTGTGTACCGGTACCCAAACATGCACATTTGTTGGTTCAACAATAGTTAACCAAATGGTTAGCCATATGATCACTTTCATATCAGCCATATTCTTCTTCACCATAACTAGTTCAAATGACTCAAATGAAATAGTTAGAGAGTTGTTCAATTGCAAGGAAATCTTATGTAACTACACAAGATACAATTGAAAAAAAATCAATTTGATTCACTTGAATCGGTTCATGAACTTTATAGCCACGGTTTGACAAGATTACATTCCTTAATAATTTATTATTTTAGTTCATGAACTTCGATTTGAGAAATAACCAGCATGGGTACGCGTACGGGTATGTGCACCTTAGCTACCGGATTTTGAATTTTGAAACTCAGCAGAAAATTTCGGTTGAAAACTTCCGCCAGACCTGTCTCCTTCACCAATACCGCATGTACAAGTGCACACATGGATTTATACACTAATGTGCAAACACACTATATATGCTTATATCCATAGTTGGTTACATAATCTTAACTCTACATTTCAATCATTGAAACATTCTTCTATAATGTTATAATAATCGTTGTTCACAACTATCATCATCAAAGCCATTTTCGAGATTGAAACGTCATCATGACTTTCGTCGCGGGTAAAGATGAAAAGTGGTTAAAGCGAAAAGCTTACTAACACATATTTCGAGAAAAAGATAGGCGAGTAAACTCGGCTCGAAATAGCAAATGTGTATGTATGAAAACTATCATACTTATACGACTTTGTCTCAAGAGTAGGAGATAGAGAGGTAGACTTTTGAGTGATAGATAAGTTCAAGTCTCCACATACCTTTTAGTCGGATGAAGTTTCACCGGTTCCTTGAGTACTCCTTCGTCTTCGTAAGATAATCTTCGTGGGGTTTGGAGCTCAACTACATATGATTGTCCTAATCCGAGACTTAGTTGTAAGTGGACTAGAAATCAAGACATATAGTTTTGACAACTAAACTTGACAAACATGCTTGAGATAGCAATGCATGCGAGTTCGACCGAGCAATGCTCTAACAATCTCCCCCTTTGTCAATTTTAGTGGAAAAACTATCAATACATATGGAATAAAAAATAAATAAAACTTTGTAGCTTCTCATCTACATGCTTGATCTCCTTGGTGCTTCAACATTACTCGAAAACTTCGTCTTTTCCAAGTATTCCCATGATTCCGTAGATGATCAATTCAACATCATAGTTGTTGAAGTTTCGTAGCCATAACAATGAGAAAACAAAAGCTCTCGATCATTGTTATATAGTGTCATAGTATCATTTCACAGTATCAAAGTTCTTACATCACAACTTCGACAAAAAAATATATGGTGATATGTATCACTCCCCCTTAGTCAATACTTTCATCTCAACATGAAAACCACTCCCCTTTACATAATGATCTGAAAACCATATGTATTTTTGTAGTGTGAACTACGTATTAATTATCCCTCTTTTTGTTAATAATATTGGCAAAGGTACGGAAATAGGATCTCAATGAAATTTCCACGGAGAAGCTTCAAGACCAAAGAAAAGTACATACTAACTTTTCTTTAGATGCAATCATAAAGCCGAAGCTAAATGCATTCATTAAGGAGTTTATAAAGATACAAGATAACTCCTAAAATATTCCACAACCACACTCCCCACAAAAATATGGAAATTAAGCGCAAGTTCAAAAGAACTCTCCCCCATTTGATGTCATTCCCGAAAGAACAACAAGAGCGACCTTATTTTTACAAGAAAGGAAGGATTTCTTTGAACACCAAAAACCACAAAAGAAATGATTTTTGTATCCAAAAATTCTTAATTGAACTAATCACAAGAGAACCCATGATTAATTTAATCGGAATACACAACCAAATTAACCAAAAAAGATTTCATGATTATTTTAGTTGGAAATGTTCACATAATAAAACTTATGGAGCCGCACAGTATATACATAAAATATGGATCAGGGAAGATCAATACTGCGGAATATACAAAGATTCATTCTATTTTCATCACTATTTGCATAACGACATATAATAGCTATAATTTAAAAGGGGAATTTTGTGTTTCCCCTCAAAATAAATAGCTAATTTGCATTCCCCCCTCTAGAAATTCATAATAGGTAAAAACCCCTTTTCTGTCAAATCTGTGCTGACCATCCAGTTATATAACCACGTGTAATTCACGTGCGTCTGATATAAAATATTACATAAATCTTAAAAGTCTAAAAATACATATAAAAAAGAAGTGTAGAAGATCTGTATCCTAATCTAATCCGACGGTCTAAACAAAAAACTCTAGATAACCCTAAAACACCATCGTCATCTTCTTCATCGCCTGCTCCACGGCCAAGTTCTCCAACCCCCGATTCTCCACCGCCTCCAAATGAACCAACATCTCTGCTCCAAAATACCCTAAGAAATTAATCTTTCTATGTGTTTTTGAAACACCAAACAAGCGGGCTATCGAAAAAGAACAAAGGAGGTTGGAATTTTGAAAACCATCCGAAGAAAGTCAAGGTGAGTTCCTGAATAATCCAAAAATGAAATTCTTAATTAGCTCTATTGCTTTGTTAAGCTAAAAATACTTCTGAGTCCCATAGACCAAGCTTCGAAAAGCAAAGCAAGAATATGTAAAATTCCCAATCCAATTAGTACTTACACAGCAAAAGTAGTTCAATCTTTTGGGTTCTGTAATCCAATTGAATGAATCCATGTTTGGTTCCAACTTGGAGAATATAACTAATGGATCGATAAAATTTCACGATATATATAAGTCTATTTCACGATTGTGATGACAGTGATGTAGTGGAAGAAGAAAATTGACAAAGATGGTGATGGTCGTGTGGATGGAGGCAATGGTGGGTACTATACTGATATGTTTATATTGTGACAGGGAAAAGAAAGAGAGAGTTCACACGATTTGCAGGCTTATTTATGACTAAAAATAAATTGAATACTATTTCTGTGGCCCACGTGATTATTTAACTGGATGGTAAACACGGAGCTAACAGAAAAGGGGGTTTTACCTATTATGAATTTCTAGAGAGGGAAATGCAAATTAGCTATTTATTTTGAGGGGGAAACACAAAATCCCCCTAATTTTTGTAAAAAAAAATTCATCCTATCTTCCATCAATTATTTGCATAACGACACAATAGGTTAAATTTTTGTAGACAAAAGGTTTTAACCCATCTTCCATCAACAAATGACATAATAGGCTTAACTTTTGTTTGTCAAAAGTTCATCGATCTTTTATCAATACATGCATATCGACATATGAAGGAGATAAATTTTGACAACCTATGGGACAATAATAGTTCACGAACGCAAACACACATATCCCATAACATATTGAAATATATAAAACCATAAAGATTAATACTACAAAAATCATCTTCCAAAACAACTTTAGAATTTAAATAAATAAATCCAAAAACATTACAAGATGAAAACGTTGGACATAGCTATGTGTACTCACAATAATGGCTATTCCAAACCCTAGTTATCCTTCTTAAGCAAAAAAATTCCTTTAAGAAGTTTCCTAGAAAAAGAAAAACTCTATCCAAGCCGAGCTATGAGATTTCGGACACAAACAAGCTCCTAGCTTCCTTCAGTTTGATCCTCACGAACTCGAGATTCTTTTTAGCGATTACGAATTGTTCACGTAGAACCTCAAAGTCATGAAGAATATTTCCAACCAGTTGTAACGATAGTTAAACTGGTTGCTTGTCTACATGATCAATTTATGATAGCAATTAATAAGAACAGGGTTCTCATAAAGCTCTGTAATGACGTTTCTTCCATTCTCAACTTCCTTCTTGCACCCTTCCATAGTCTGCACCTTTTTCTCTCACGAGACTACTCCCGTTACCGAACTAGTATATACCAAGAAAATTTTCATTATATATATATGTATGTATGTATGTATGTATGAGAAACATATAGGGAAACTCTAGGGTTTCATGAGAAAACATCGTTAATGGGCCAAGTACGCAAATGCTCAAGGTTATGAACCGGGTTCTACACCGTCAAAGCAAATGAGCCTTAAGTCACAAGGCTTTGTCAAGGGATTTTTAAATAAAAGGAAGGAGTACTGAAAATTCAGTGTTTCAACAACGCATGGTTCAATCAAGAGTTTTCATTGATCAACTATGCTTTATTCTGAAAGAAAGGTTAGACAAGAATTCTTCTAGAGAGGAAACTTAAAGAATCAAACGAAAAAATACAACAACCATTTTTGTCAAGATGAGTTGCATGAACTCTATGTGAATTCTCCAAGAAAATAAACAAGAATGCACAGTCAAAACTTAGTTAAGTTGTAGTCTGAGCATGTAGCTCATCATCGTTTTCCTTATCTGAGTTGCAAAGAGGATTCGCTGGAGTAATTTCAAGAGAAATATCGCAAGGAGGAAAAGACATACCTGAAGATGCTTTCTTCCTTAATTTTTTGATTTTCCGCTTGAGATTATTTATACTGGTCCTTAGATCTGCAGCATGATTGTTGATATGAAGGTAATCACAATTAGATACTTTGGACACAGTGTTTTCCTTGCCGATAAATAGAGAGTTTGACCCCCTTTTTTTTTTGTTTTTTTTTTCTTTTCTTTTGACGTCTTTTTATTGGGACATCAAAAGACTTAGTCATCCACACGACATTCTTTCCTTTGTGATTGAAGGTAGAGCTATCATACATATGACCAAGAGAGGGCTCACCATAGTGCTCTTTCTGATTTGAGACTATGATATTTTCTGCATGGAGAGAAACCGGCTTAATTACTTATTTTGACATCCATATGAGAATGTTATGAACTTTTTCATTTCTCATCCGAAATCGACATTTCCTCTCAACATGACCCTTGTTTCCACAATAGTAGCAGTTGAAGGAAGTATTTCTTGCAGTTCTATTTCGACCTGTTTTTGAAGAATGACAGTCTGTATTCACAGGAACATTAGATGCAGTAAATGAATTTTCACATAGAGGCTTGTCATTAGCACAAACAAATTTTATCTTTCCAGTGCTTCGAGAGTTTATTCCTTTATAGCCCAGACCATGTGTATCACGATGTTCTTACATGCTCCTAACATGGAAGATAATTTCGTTGAGCTAGTGTTGAATCTTTTCATATTCTCTTCTAGTGATTTCACCTTGTTAACAGCTGTAAAAAATTCATTCTTCAATTGTTTTTATTTGGCAAGAAAAGAACATTCTCTGTCATTATAGTATTTCTGTTGAGAGTCATACTTTGCCTCAGATTCAGCAAGTCTTTCTTTCAACGTATAGAAACTCTTCTGAAGCTTTTCACATTCATCAACCCTTGAACGGACTTCTTCATCACGATATTTAAGGATAGATTTTAAAAGTTTATAACCACTATCATATCCTTAAAGAGTTTTTTTAGTTTCTTGTTTTCACGACAGAGAGGAAAAAGATATTCTACCAGATAGGCAGTCGATCCTTTATTTTCTATGATATCATCAAAGAGTAAGATGTAATGTGAGACCTCTTCATCAATACTTGGTTCCTTGTCTGAGTCACTTTCATCTGAAAGTTCATCCAGTTGTTCATCTAGGCGATTTTCCCAGTTGACCTTGGGTTTCTGACAAAGGAGAAGTTATGATGGATTTCTTGAAGGTCTCAGAACTTTGATTTCCATTAAGAGGATCCTGATCTAGTTTTTCGAGGTCAAAGATATCATTACTGTCCATAGAGTCAGATTGCTACAAACACAGACTTTTGAGGTCTTAAACGTGTTTGCCTGCTCTGATACCAATTGAAAATGAGGTGGTCTAAAAACCTCACCAAATATTTCGATTAGCAATCTGTATGGACTAACTCGTATATACTTTTAAGAGAATTAACTAGACAGTCAGACTCAATCTTATTAAAAAGTATATCAAGGAGTTAATATCTCTATCTTTTGATTTGATCTATACTCTAGCAAATATAAATCTGCGAGTCTTTATCAAATACAAGAGATATAAACTTGGATGGTACCAAAGACCAATATCCAAGGATCAATCAATTTTCAATCAACAACCAAAGGTTGGATTTCACAATTGATCGATACAATGCACAACTTGTGATATTTCAATTATATAACAAAATATAATGCGGATTAGAAATAATACAGATACCAGAATTTTGTTAACGAGGAAACCGCAAATGCATAAAAACCCCGAGACCTAGTCCAGATTGAACACCACATTGTATTAAGCCGCTACATACACTAGCTTACTACAAACTAACTTCAGTATGGACTGTAGTTGAACCCCAATCAATCTTACACTGATTCAAAGGTACAATTGTGATCCTTACGTCTCTGATCCCAACAAGATGCTACGCACTTGATTCCCTTAGCTGATCTCACCCACAACCAAGAGTTGTTACGACCCAAAGTCGAAGACTTTAATAAACAAATCTGTATCACACAGAAAAGTCTACAGAATAGATAAATCTGTCTCACACAAATAAACCTACAAGTTTTGTTCCGTTCTAATCAAGGTGAACAGAAACCAATCGATAACCGAGACTTATATTCCCGAAGAACAGCCTAGAATTATCAATCACCTCACAATAATCTAAATCGTATGGTAGAGAAACTGATATTGCGGAATCACAAACGATGAGACGAAGATGTTTGTGACTTCTTTTTATCGTTCCCTATCGGAGATACAATCTCAAGCCAATTATTCAATTGAACTTGTACGATAGAAAATGGCAAGGTCAGATCGTTAAACTACAAGAGAAATAGTTTCGTCTGGCTTCACAATCCCAATGATTCAATGAAGCTTTTTAATCATTAACCTACAGGGTCTCGAGACGAAACCTAAGGTTAAAGGAGAACCTAATCTAGAAAAACCAACTAGTATCACATAGGAGGTGTGGGGATTAGTTTTTCAAGTTGCTAGAGTTCCCCTTTATATAGTTTTCAAATTAGGGTTTGCAATCTAAGTTACCTTGGTAACAAAGCATTCAATATTCACCATTAGATGAAAAACCTGATTTCTCCAAGCTAATATCTTTCAACTGTTAGATCGAAACTTATCTTGTCACACACAAATGAAATGTATTTCATTTTGGTTTGAGTAACCTACCTAAACGTGTACACTTAGTTGGTTCACAAATGTGATACTAGTTCCAGTGACTTCACAAATGTATTTCATCTTCTTCATAACTAGTTCCAGTGACTTCAAAAGAACTAGTTCAAGAGTTGTTCAATTGCTTAGATTTTTATACATAGACATAATTGAAACAAAATCGGTTTGATTCACTTGAATCAATTCATGAACAATATAGCCACGGTTTTCAAAGATTGCATTCTTTAATAATTTATTGTTTTAGTTCATGAACTTCCGATTTTAGAAATACCCATCTTGGGTACGCGTACGTGTACCTTAGCTACCGGATTTTGAGTTTGGAAACTCAGCAGAAATTTTCGGTTTGAAAACTTCGGACAGTACGCGTACGTGTACGCGTACCTAAGGTGACTGGTTTTCTAGTTTGCAAACTACAAACTCAGCAGAAATTTTCGATTGAAAACTTCCGCCAGTACGCGTACCCAAGATGTCTCCTTCACCAATACCGCATGCACAAGTATACACACTTGGTTTACGGAACATGGGTTTATACACTAATGTGAGACACATACTATGTATGCTTATATACATAGTTGGTTACATAATCTCAACTCTACATTTCAATCATTGAAACATTCTTCTATAATGTTATAATAGTCGTTGTTCACAACTATCGTCATCAAAGCCATTTTCAAGGTTGAAACGTCATCATGACTTTCGTCACGGGTAAAGATGAAAAGTGGTTAAAGCGAAAATCTTACCAACACATATTTCGAGAAAAATATAGGCGAGTAAACTCGGCTCGAAATAGCAAATGCGTATGTATGAAAACTATCATACTTATACGACTTTGTCTCAAGAGTATGAGATAGAGAGCTAGACTTTTGAGTGATAGATAAGTTCAAGTCTCCACATACCTTTTAGTCAGATGAAGTTCCACCGGTTCCTTGAGTAGTCATTCGTCTTCGTAAGATGATTTTCGTGGAGTCTGGAGCTCAACTAAACTTGACTATCCTAATCTGGGACTTAGCTATAAGTACACTAGAATTCAAGACATATAGTTTTGACAAGTAAACTTGAAAACCATGCTTGAGATAGCAACGCATGCGAGTTCGACCGAGCAATATTCTAACAGGTTCTACCTGAGTTAAGGTCCGGGGCAGCAGTATGCATACCGGTTTGCAAGCTGCTGGACAAGACCAAAGTCCGAAAGCTATGGTTTGTGTACCCGTTTGAAAATTTAGTGTTTAAAGTTCTAAAATCGGTTAACTATGTTTTCATACTCATGAACAAATACATTTATGAATTAAGGAGTGTAATCCTTGCAAACCGTGGATTAATGTTCACGAATTGATTAACATGAATCGATCCGACTTTGATTCAATTGGTTCATACATATTTCTATGAAATAGTGAACAATTGACAAATCTATGTGAAACACAATTGCATTCATTTCATTATCTTTCATGTTTGATTCATCATCATAGTTGATCTAGAAGTGTTTGATGAATTTGGTTAAGACAAAAGTGTTCATATGGCTAACTTCGATTAAGTATTATTGAGCCAACTCAATATACACATTTAGGTACGGTTACCCATATCTAAATGAAAGTATATTTCATTTGTGTGTAGCAAGCTAAGACCATCTAACGGTGGAGAGATATTGATTTGGTCTTAAGCAGACTTATATTGAATCTTAAATCAAGTTTTCATGTAACGGTGAATATTGAATGCTTTGTTACTAAGCTATCTTATATTTGATTGAAAGCAAACCCTGATTTGAAACATTATATAAGGAAGAACTCTAGAAACTGGAAAACCTAATCCCGACACTTTCCTGCGTCTTAGTTGCGACTAGAGTCGATTATCCTTTAACCTAGGTTTTTCCAAAACCATTATAGGTTAACGACTTGAAGACTTCATTTGGGATTCGTGAATCCAGACCCAACTATTTTCTCTGTAGTTGCGTAATCTGATCTTACTTGTTCAATCGTAGTGAGTACTATCTTCTCTAAGATTAACTCAAGATTTATCTCCAATAGGTATGATATAAAAAGTAATCACAAAGCTCTCAGTCTCATTCTTTTTGATTCCATAATAACTTCTTCTACTACCATATAGTTAAGTTATTGTGAGGTGATTGATATTTCTGGGATGTTCTTCGGGAATATAAGTCCGGATTATAAATTGGTTCATGTTCACCTTTATTTATCAAAAGATGGAATAAAACTTTATAGGTACTTCTGTGGGAGACAGATTTATCTATCAGAATAGACTTATCTGTGGGAGACAAATTTGTTTATATGTCTTCGACTTTGAGTCATAGCAACTCTTAGTTGTGGGTAAGATCATCTAAGGGAATCAAGTGCGAAGCGACTGTACCTAAATCGGTATGAGACTTGGTTAGGGATTAACTACATTACAGTCCGAACTTTACTTGTAGTAGGCTAGTGTCTAAAGGGGCTTAATACAGTGTGCTGTTCAAATCTGGACTAGCTAGGTCCCGGGGTTTTTTTGTATTTGCGGTTTCCTTGTTAACAAAACTTTTGGTGTTTGTGATATTTCTTTACCGCATTCTATTTGTTTATATAATTGAAATATCTCAGGTTGTGCATAGATCAATCAATTGGTAAATCCAACCTTTGGTTGTTGATATAAATTGGTTGACACTTGGTCATTGGTCTTTGGTACCGTCTAAGTTATTTCTCATATGAATGGGGCTCACAGATTTCTGTCTGTTCGGTTGCAGATTGTATTGAGAAATTGAGATATCACTTTTTGATATATTTTTTGGTTGATCTCGCTTTATAAGCTGGTGCTCTAAGAATTATATTGGAGTTAGTTCATATAGATTGCTAAATGAATTATTGGGTGTGGTTGTTATACCCTCGTTTTTTCAATCCGTATCAGAGTATACAAACACGTTAAAGACCTCATAAGTCTGTGTTTGTAGCAATCTGACTATATGGACAGTAAAGTCTCTATAAATGCTTCACCAGGTTTGGATCTACTCAACTCCGAGTATGTTATAAAAACCATCAATGAAGTTGAGTATCTTGATCTAGAGAAAATCATCAAAAATATTTGTCGAGAAAAACAACGATTGATAAGGAAAACTGATGCTCTTCATTGCGAAATTTATATCAAAAACTATGATCTTCGAGCAAAAGAAGTTGGACGAACAAATCCGGATCAATACTGATCTTGCTACAGAAATTGAAAAAAAATAAGGTTTTGAAGTATGTCAAAGTATCTTCAATGAATTTGAGAAACTCCTTTAATCCTTCCCTGAAAGGTTGTCGTAAGTCAGGAGACAAGCGAGGTTTAGGCTGTGTGAAACCGATACGACTCGGAATTTCTCAGGTGAGTTTAAAGATGTTGGTACATGTATGTTTTGTGGTTCTCATGATCATTTTCAACATACATATATTCCTTTCAAAAGAAGTTTAAAAGTTGATAGTAATCTTCACAAGAAAGTTGAACAATTGTTTACTGCTCTAAAAAGGTGTACGAATCTAACAACAAAACCCAAATGGGGATGGTAGTGTTAGCATGGGAGTTTTTTTCTCTAAAATCAACATCACCTTTGCAATGGTTCCTTGATAGTGGATGTAGCCGACATATGACTGATGATATTTCTTGGTTTGTGAATTCGAGCGATATTGAAGGAAGGCCAGTGACATTTGGAGATGGGAGTCGTTTCTACATAAGCAAGAATGGGACGATCAAACTACCAGGCGTTCCTGAAATACATGATGTCGTATACGTTAAAGGTATGACTGCTAATCTTCTTTTTGTTAGTCAAATTTGTGACAAAGGCCATAAAGTTGTCTTCAATGCGAATGGATGTGACATTGTAGACAAGACTGGAAAAATAATTTTCAGGTAACTCATGGTAAAAATCAATGTTATCTCTTAGATACTCATTTTAATAATTGTTCCAATTTGACTAAGGTGGAATCTACACATCTTTGGCATGAGCGTTTTGGTCACATATTATCTCCTTCTAACTAAGATCACTAACAAAAAACTTGTTAGAGGTGTTCCCAAAATCAATGCTAATATTGAAGGTGTTTGTGGTGCCTGTCAAAAGGGTAAACAAACAAAAGTTCCATATAAATCATCTCGATACATTCTCACGAAAGCTCCATTTGATTTAATTCATATGGATCTCTTCGGTCCTATTCAACAACCTATTGTTGATGGGAAGAAGTAAGTTTTAGTTATGGTAGATGATTACATCAGATTCACTTGGGTATCTTTCTTAGCTCATAAGAATGAAACCCTTGGTGAATTCAAGATTATTGTAAATAGAATCCAGAACGAACAGGGTCGCAAGCTAAAGAAAATTAGAAGCGACCGTGGAACTGAATTCAAAGATACTAAGGTGTTCGAATATTGTGATAAAACTGGGGTTATTCAACAATACTCACCATCAATTACTCCACAAGCCAATGGAGTTGCAGAAATAAAGAATAGAAACATTCAGGAAATGGCAAGGGTAATGCTCCATAACAAAAACTTACCGTTAAATTTTTGGGAAGAAGTTGTTTTTACAGCATGCTATTTGATCAACCGTGTCTATATACGATCAAAGACCCTAAATACTCCTTATGAGTTGTGGTATGGTAAGAATCCCAACTTACATTATCTTAGAGTGCTTGGAAGTAAGTGCTACATTCTAAAAGATCGAGAACATAAAGAGAAATTTGATTCCAAAAGCGATGAAGGTATTTTTCTTGGCTATGCATCTGACAGTCGTGGTTTTCGGGTATACACTCCCAGAACCCATGTTATAATGGAATCAAAAAATGTTATCATTGACGATTTGAGCAATTTCCATCATGATGACCCTCCTGCTGAATTTCCTCCAACTGAGACAATTGGGAAAGTCAAAGAAATCCTAGAATCAGTAGAAGTTATTCCAATGGTAGCCGATCCTGACGTTTCTAGTGATGAGGAGAGAACCCCTAGTCAGGGTATTCTTGTTGAACGAGAACGTGCTCCACCACGACATCTCTAGGTTCAAAGGAATCATAATACTTACAACATTATTGGAGGTAAAGATTCTACAACTAATACGAGAGGAAAACTTCAAAATATTTGCAATTTTGGATGTTATCTATCGCAAGTAGAACCAAAAAACATTGATGAAGCTCTTAATGATCACTTCTGGGTGAATGCAATGCATGCAGATTTAAATCAATTCCAAAGACAAGATGTATGAGAACTCGTACCTTATCCCTCAAATGTAAATATTGTTGGTACCAAATGGATATTCAAGAAAAATTCAGATGAATTTGGCACAATTGTCAGAAACAAAGCTAGACTTGTCGCTCATGGATACTCACAGATTGAAGGTATCAATTTTGACAAGACCTTTGCTCCTGTGGCACACCTTGATTCCATTAGACTGCTTTTGGATCATGCTTGTTTTCTCAAGATCAAGCTATTTCATATGGACGTAAAATCCGCATTCTTAAATGGATACCTAAAGGAATAGCTCTATGTTTCCCAACCTAAAGGATTTGAAAGTTCAGAATTTCCAGACCATGTCATTAGGCTCAGAAAGGCATTCTATGGATTGAAACAAGCCCCTTTGCGTGGTTTGAAAAACTAACCACTTTTCTTCTTAAGAAAGGTTTTTCAAGAGGTGGTGTTGATAAAATATTGTTTACCAAATGGAGTGAGAAGGATGTTGTTATTGCTCAAGTCTATGTAGATGATATCATCTATGGATCAACCTCCGAGAAACTTGCAAAAGATTTCCAAGTTTGTCTTGGAAGGGAATTTGAGATGAGGTTGGTGAATTAAAATTCTTTTTAGGATTACAGATTCAACAACACAAGGATGCAATTTACTTATCTCAAGAAAAATATGCCAGGGATCTTTAAAAAGGTTCAATCTTGAGAAGTCAACTCCAAAACTTACTCTTATTCTCACTACTGGTAAGTTGCATAGAGATGAGAAAGGTGTCAATGTGGATCAAAAACTTTATCTATCAATCATTTGAAGTCTTTTTTTATCTTACAACTATAAGACATGATATTGCTTTTAGTATTGGTTGTTTTGCTAGATTCCAGGCGAATCCGAAGGAATCTCATCTTGCAGCAGCCAAAAGGATCATGCGATATATTCAACATACTATCGGTTATGGTCTATCTTATACTTTTGATACTAACATTGATCTTACTGCTTATTCAGATGCTGATTAGGCATGATGTGTGGAAGAAAAAAGAGTACATCCGGGGGTTTCCACTATGTAGGGTTGAATCTTGTGGCATGGCATAGTAAGAAAAAGAAATTCACAATCCATTTTAACATGCAAAGCAGAATATATTGCTGCAAGTTCGTGTTATACTATCTCAACTTCTATGGATGAAACAAATGATTGTTGTTTATGGAATTGACAATGGCATAATGAAGATCTTTTGTGATAACTCAAGTACGATTTGCATCACTGAGAATCCCGTTGAGCACTCAAGAACTAAGATTATCGACATCAGGTATCATTTTATTAGAAATCTCCATGAAAATGGTACCATTAACATGGAATTTGTGCCTTCCGAAAAATAATTGGATGATATTCTCACTAAACCTCTACATACTGCTATGTTTCAACACTTACGACAGTTTTGGTATTCTTTTGGCTCATTAGGTTTCTAGCGTTTTACTTTCCCATGTATCGATTTATATCTTTTGGGCAATAAAAGCTTGAAGCTCCAGTATAGTGTTGTTTTAATTTCGCATTTGTTTCTAGTAGTTGTATTCTATTTCTGTTATATATCAAAAGTTCCAAAGAAATCCTTCAATTCTCATTAAAAGTAAGGCCACTCTTGTTGTTCTTTCGGGAATGACATTTTATGAGGGAGAGTTCTTAATTGAACTTGTGTTTAATTTCCAAATCTTTGTAGGGAGTGCGGCTTTAGAATATTGTAGGAGTTATCTTGTATCTTTATAAACTCCTTGATGAGTACACTAAGTTTTGACTATGTGAAATCATCGAAACAAAGTTGATATGTTCTCTTTATCCATGAATTATCTCTTTGAGAATTTCATTATGATCCCGCAATTTTTGTACCTTTGCCAATTTATATTGACAAAAAAGGTGAGAATTATTTGATAGTTCACACTACATACATATATTTTACGTATCATTATATAAGGGGGAGTGGTTTTTATTGTGAGATGAAAGTATTGACTAAGGGGGAGTGATATATATCACCGTAATATTATTGTCAAAGCTGTGACAATTGGACTTTGATGTCGTTTAATAATACTATGACACTGTATAACAATGATTGAGAACAAATGTTTTTCATATGTTTTCTTATTGTTATGGCTACGGATCTTCAACAACAATGATGCTGAGTTGAACACATTCAGAATCACTGGAGTACTTGGAGTGGCAAATAATTCAAAGAATATTGAATAACCAAGGAAATCAATCACGATGGATGAGAATCTACAAAGTTTATTTATTTTGTAATCTACATGTATTGATAGTTTTGTCACTAAAGTTGACAAAAGGGGAGATTGTTAGAGCATTGCTCGGTCGAACTCTCAAGCATTGCTATGTCAAGCTTTTTTTATCAAGTTTAGATGACCAAAATAATAAGTCTTGATTTCTAGTCTACTTATAGCTATGTCTCGGATTATGATAGAATGTGTAGTTGAGCTTTAGACTTCACGACGTTCATCGATTTAAGACGAAGATCTACTGAGGAGAGCTTGGATGAACTTCATCAAAAAAAGGTATGTGGAGACTAAAACTTATCTATCACTCAGAAGTTTATTCTATTATGTATCATAATGAGACTAAGTAGCATATAACTATATAAACATTTATATTATACACATTTGATATTTTGAGCTGAGTTTAACTCGATTATCAATTTCTCGAAATATGTGTTGGAAGATTTTTACTTTTGCTACGTTCATCATATTCTTGACGAGTTTACTTGGAAATAATTTATTTGTTGGAAACTAAATAATAAGTAAGAAGATGATCATGTGAAAATCTCCTTGAAACATCTTACATGATTTGTGTGAGACGATCATTAGTGTCGACTCGGAGAGTTTGTATTTATGTTCGATCACTTGAAAATTACTTATAAGATAATAGTTTGTATGAGACATCTATTATCGTCTTCTAAGGATGTTTCAATGATTGAAATGTGAGTTTAGAACAATTAACCTTTGTCAGGATACAACACAGTATGCATACCAATATGCAAACTGTTGTGGTATGATTCAGGTCCGAAAACCTTGTTTGCACGCCAATATGCGAATGGTTTTAACTGTTAAATTCTGGGAACCAAGTTCGCATGCCAGTATGCGAACGACTTTACCTGAGTTAAGGTCCGGGAAAGCAGTATGCATAGTGGTTTGCAAACTGCTGGACAAGACCAAAGTTCGGAAGTTATAGTTTGCATAACCGTTTGCAAACATAGTGGTAAAAGTTCTAAAATCGGTTAAATACGTTCTCATACTCATGAACAAATACATTTATGAATTTAGGAATGCAATCCTTGCAAACCGTGGCTTAATGTTCATGAATTGATTCCTATGAATCAATTCGATTTTGATTCAATTGGTTCATATATATTTCTATGAAATAGTAAACAATTGAACAGATCTATGTGAACACAATTTGATTAATTTGATTATCTTTCATGTTTGATTGATCATCACAGTTGATCTATAAGTGTTAGACGAATGTGGTTAAGACAAAAGTGTTCATATGGATAACTTCGGTTAACTATTATTGAGACAAATCAATATACACTTTTAGGTACAATTACCCATATCTAAATGGAAGCATATTTCATTTGTGTGTAACAAGCTAAGGAAATATAACGGTGGAGAGATATTTATTTGGTCTTAAGCATACTTAACTTGAATCTTAAATCAGGTTTTCATGTAACAGTGAATATTGAATGCTTTCTTACTAAGATATCTTCTATTTGATTGAAAGCAAACCTTGATTTGGAAGACTATATAAGGGAGAACTCTAGCAACCGGAAAACCAAATCCTGAAACTTTCCTGTTTCCTAGTTGCGGCTAGAGTCGATTCTCCTTTAACTTAGGTTTTCCCAAAACCATTATAGGTTAACGACTGGAAGACTTTATTTGGGATTCGTGAAGCCCAGACCCAACTATTTTCGCAGTAGTTGTGTGATCTGATCTTACTTATTCAATCGTATTGAGTACTATCTTCTCTAAGATTAATTCGAGATTTATGTCTGATAGGTAAGATATAAAAAATAATCACAAAGCTCTTCATCTCATTCTTTGTGATTCCATAATAACTTCTTCTACTACCATATAGTAAGTTATTGTGAGGTGATTGATATTTCTAGGTTGTTCTTCGGGAATATAAGACCGGATTACCAATTGGTTCTTGTTCACCTTGATTTATCAAAAGACAGAACAGAACTTCATAGGTACTTCTGCGGGAGACAAATTTATCTATTATAATAGACTTATTTGTGGGAGACAAATTTGTTTGTAAGTCTTCGACTTTGGATCGTATCAACTCTTAGTTTTGGGTGAGATCAGCTAAGGGAATCAAGTGCATTATAGTCCTGTCGGGATTCAAAGGCGTAAGGAACGCGACTGTACCTTAATCAGCGTGAGACTTGGTTAGGGATCAACAACATTCTAGTACGAAGTTAACTTGTAGTAGTCTAGTGTCTGTAGAAGCTTAATATAGTGTGATGTTCAAATTTGGACTAGGTCTCGGGATTTTTCTTCATTTGCGGTTTCCTCGTTAACAAAACTTCAGGTGTCTGTGTTATTTCTTTTCCGCATTATATTTGGTTATATAATTGAAATATCACAGGTTGTGCGTAGATCAATCAATTGGTAAATCCAACCTTTGGTTGTTGATATAAATTGATTGACACTTAGGCATTGGTCTTTGGTACCATCCAAGTAATTTGTTATATCAATCAGGCTCACAGATTTCTATATGTTCGATTGTAGATTGTATTGAAAAATTGAGATTTAACTCTTTGATATATTTCTTGGTTGAGATCACTTTATAAGCTGGTGCTCTCATAATTATATTGGAGTTAGTCCATACAAATTATTGGGTGTGGTTGTTATACCTCGCTTTTTCAACCGTGACAAAAATAATCATTACCCCTTTTCAAGCCACTAATGAAATCGATTGATATGCTTTCCCATGGTCTGGTTGGAACTTCTAAAGGGATGCAAAGTTTGAGTTTTCGATTATTAGGCTTGCTTGTGCAACATATTTTGCATCATTTTTCTGTATCGATAGTCATACTAGGTCAATGAACATGGCGTTGAAGATTTGCAAGTGTCTTTTTGACGCCAAAATGACCTGTTAAGAGTGAGGTGTGTCCTTATATGAATATATTTTGGATGGTTGCATTAGCATCACAATAACGCCTATCTTGGAGGATGATATAGAGAGGAATTCAGTTAGTTTGTTTGTCAATCCCTTCTTAGAACCGCTCCGGAGGATAATTTAGAATGATAACATACTAGATTACCTCCTTGTAGTAGAACAACTCCCGTAGCATATGTCGATGCACCAGTTTCCACCTCAAATGGCATGCGCATGTTAGGGAGTGTGAGGATTGGCGCTTAACATACCTTATGTTTCAATTCCTTGAATGCTTATTTCTCTTGCAATCCCCATGTGATAGATCGATCCTTTGACAATATTGGCAGTAACAATGTGTCTATACTTGAGTAATTTTTGATGAACTTTCTCAAGTATTGTGTTGCTCCAATGAAACTACCCAACTATATGCCCTAGATAGTGCACCGACTTCTTGGAAAATTCATATTTCTTCATATTCAACTTCAAGTATACAGAGTGTAGTAGTTGTAAGACGGTTTTCAGATGTAAGAGGTGTTTTTTTTGCATGTTGGACGATGTACCAATATATCGTCTAGGAATACCATTGCAAACTTGCCTAATACCGGTTTTATCTCTTCATATATTAGTCGCATGAAATTCTCTGGAGTTTTTCTAACCCAAAAGGAATAAATAAACACTCAAGCTTGTTTAGTTTTAAATGCAAACTTCCAAAAATATTTTTATCTCATGCGAACTTGATGATATCCAGATTTTAAATCCATCTTGGTGTAGTATTTATCATTTTTTAGTTGATCAAACAAATCATTGATAAGTGACAGAGGGTATCTGTTCTCAATAGTGATTTTATTGAGTGTTTCATAATTAATACACATGCGCCAATCTTCATTTTTCTTTGGCACCAGAATAATTGGAGACCCCGCTGGTGATGAACTTCGCCTAATCAGTCCTTTATCTTTCTTGTACTTGTCTTTAGTTTCAACTGACTCCAGAATAAACTATCGGTAAAGTCCAACATTCGGTACAGGAGCATTACGTCTGCAAAAACCTTCCAAACAAGTGTTGTAACTCTTTATTTTCTGTTTTAGTACACTCTCAATTGTCTGCATGTTGATGTTCATCTGGTCTGTCTTCATCTGATCGAACCACAAGTACTGCAAACTTCTAACAAGCATTTACCAAATGTTTGGTTTGATGTGCAGTTAAGACCTGAAATTTCTTTTTTTTTCTTTAGAGGCTAGAATGCAGAACTCCTTTCCACCATTGACCAACCTCCAAATATTTTCCCGACAAAAAAACATTGCATCCCTATTTCATAGGTAAGGACTATCAAAGATAATATGACAAGTATTATGTATTAATAAGGTAAGCTATCAGTGGTGCTAGTGGAGTTGTATACAAATATAAGAAGACAACTAGGTGCACAATAGAATAGATGAAGGAAGAGCTACGGCTTTTCATTAGTTTCCAGCTTTCATTTTTTTGTCTTCATTACATATACATATGGATATAGGGAGGGCTATTTATAGCCAACATCATCAAGTGGTAAGATAAACATGTGTTAGGACTTATCCTAAATACAGTCGGCTTATCTTAATACGTAAAGTTTATCCAGCTTCTTGACACGGTCACAGGGGTGAGAAATCACTCGAACATACTCGAGTAATTTAGAGATTGAGATAGTGGGCCACCCATTAAAACTATGTTCACACGACACTCCCCCTTGGACCACCATTCTAATAATAGTGCTTTGTTAAAGCTTTGCTGGTAAAACCCGATGGGACAAAATCCAAGCAAATCCGTTGCCTCGTTAAAAACCTTGCCAGAAAAATCTGATTGAGATAAAAACTGGCCGAAGGAAAAAGAGTACAACTCCGGTAGATTTAAAGTGATGATGGCCGTTACGAATATTCTCCCCTTTTTCAAAATTGTGCCAGGAAAACCATTCAAGAAAAACCTGCGCTTAGAGTGAGGTTGGTCACCGCCATGAAATGCTTCTTCTGTCAAAGTTGCGTCAGGAAAACCATTTAGGACAAAACCTGATCTTAGAATGAGGGTGGTCGCCGCCACAAAATGTTTTTCTTTGACAAACGGCGTCAGGAAAACCACTTGGGAAAACCTGAACGCCCGCACCAGGAAAACCACTTGGGACAAAACCTGGGTGCCCAAAGTTCATAATAATGCTGACGTCGATGCTAATGTTGCCTCGTTAAAAACCTCGTCTGGAAAACCACGTGGGACAAAACCAAACCAAAGGAAAAGAGTACAACGGACGTCGCCTGATAATGGTGCTGAACACGCATATGTTGCCTCGTTAAAACCTTGACAAGGAAAACCCAACGGGACAAAACCTTGGTGAAGGAAAAAGAGTACAACGCGTTTAAGTTCAGCCAATGATTCTACGAGTTTACTCCCCCTGAAGCATGATTTCTTAAAGCGGTTGGTGGTGCGAATATTATATGGCCTTCAGAAAACTTCTTTACCATTTGCAGCTTATGGAGAATGGACTGCAGGTCTTGCTCCGAGTGCACCACTAGTAATGTACACCTCGCATTGAAATCCTCCATTATTTCACACCAAATTCAGTTGTCCGCTTTAACTTCAGGCATAAAAATGAAAGGCCTTTTGTAGACTCATAAATACCGTAGAATCAATTTCATCCTCCAAAAAGTGTAACCTGCAAAATAAAAGTTAGAACAACAAGATAATGCATGCATTATATTCTTACATGGTACTTCTGGACCATAAAGTATTATTTCTACGTACGTATCAGATAGATCGATCACTTTCCACTTTTGGGAATTACATAGTAATGATGCTAATTTTAGTAGCACAATAAGTATTACCAGTATCAAAAATTAGATACTCTAGTCTGTGCTAGCATATTCTCGGACTTCTAGCCGAGAAATATTTCAATTTCTACGAGATCTCATAGTCTAGTTCAAGTGTGGATTTTGGTGATATTAAGGGCTTTCAAGAAGCCGAAGATGATCATCAATTCATCCGAATATTAGAGCTATACCAAAGAACATAAAATACACACAAGGATTGTTCACGAATTTCTCCTATGTGGTGATAATGACTTATTCCAGAAGATCGAATCCTTCAAAGATTCAATATAATCACCAATCATAAGTCATAGCAAGATGCAATCAGAGTCCTTAAGGGACGATCACGCTAAAGTGCATCAATATTATGAGAATACTTTTAGTTTACAGAACCAATCCCGGGGTTCAGCAGGAACCCTCAATCGCACTTAAAGCGATAATACTATTCTCTCCGCGCTTTATCTCAAACACCAACCTGTAACATTCAGGCCTCACAATTTTACGGTGTGAGCCAGATCCGATCTTCTTGCGCTTTTCGAGAGATTTCATCCTCTACCTCAGTTTGAGGGGAACATGTCATATGCCTACGGATCACAATGTCGATGTTCCTATGCAGAGGGGTACACAACCACCATTGTAATAAATAATCGACAATTATATAGATCCCACACATTTCTCTAATGCATGCATAATCAATAAAAGTTTCACAACTGGTACCAGCGCCACTTCATCAACTCCTCATCTTTAATGAGGTATATACTCAGAGAGTGTGAATTATATTCCGACAGTCTCCACGAGCACTATCTGTAGTCTCTTCAAGAGCACTACATATTTAGAAGAGTGATTGGATTCTCTATTAGGAGGCATATATGAGGCAGTTATTCATGCCTCAAGCATGTTTTAACACACGACTTGGTCATTGCGAGATACGCGATTTAACCTGCTGTGACAACTTATTGTGTCTGCATTCTCAAGCAAGTGACGAATAATATTTTTCCAGAGCTACTGCAGTTATTTGTTTTAATCACGAGTAATCTCCAACACCTCAATTACGTCCAATATCTTAGTGTGAGAAAACAAATGAGATGTTTCACGCCAATTCTAGTGGCAACCAAACTTTCTTTGAACAGGATAAAAACTTAATCAGATAACCTATTTAAATGTCGACTTTGCTTACTGACCATTAGGTGGTGCTTGTCATCTCCATGACTTTAAGGGAAAAACCCTTAATTTTGTCGACATAATACTTGCCATCTTCAGGTGGCAGTATTTATCCCCTTGGTTATGGCTGGAGAACCTTTTTTAGGTTATCAACATAATTCGCACCATCCTCTTGTGGTAACTTTTCTCCCCCTAATTAAAGTGGAAGAATCTCAAAGGTTATCATCTTGGTCGCGCCAACTTCGGGTGATGGGTTGTCATGCCAACTTCTGGTGGCATCTTAGTATTCCTGATCATGGCAGAAATATTAGTATCTTATTTCTAGAAAACTTCTGGTCCCATAATTGCCTGATTTTCAAAGGCAATTCTACTCATGATGGTTTTTGGGTTTTAATTTAACTACAAAAAGTACCCAAAAATAAATGCAGGCTCGACAAGAGATGAGACATTTCACGCTATTCCTTTTTGACGGCTTACTTCCTCCCCCTAACAACGGGAATACAGTCTCATCTTCAATAAGACATTACCAGGACGTGGTTTTAATTGTCTTATGAATCGAAACCAACATATATAGTTCGGTGACTCCGTGAACCAAAACACGTAAATTTGAAATGTAAGGTTGCTTCCCAAGCCAGTATTGATGGTAAATAGTCGGTCGAGCAATAAATTAAAGATGCTTAAACAAAGAACTCAACTAGACCACGTCGAGTGCGCACATGTGCTAACTATATGCTCGATGTAACACCAACTGAAGGCAAAGCATCAAAAGCCTATCAATTTACCATCAATATAAATGGACTTAATATGAAAGTCCAATAATGGATAGACAACCAAAATGTTTGCAAAACGGTTTGGCAAACACAACATTACATGTTAATATAAACAAGAGACCATCAATTAGATGTGTCTATCAATACCGTAAAGTACTGAAAAATTGTCCATAGTGTAGGGTGAATAAGCCCTACAAAATGCCACCTTAAATCCTCTCTAGGGATTAATGTTGGTGATTCAACAACGGGTTACCATAATGCAATTGTCAATGCCAATTAAAGAGCCAAATGTCTCAGAGAAAGAACAACACGATTTGCATCTATATTCGACATAAGCTTCAGGTTATGTATAGGATGTCCATGAGCATTTTGGGTCGTTCTACTCATTTTGGTAGAACTTGGGTGTCCAAACCACACATGACCGAGCATGAATAATTCAAGGGTCATTAAACTTCTGGTTGATGACAATGTATAATTTGGTTATTCGAATTCTCCTATGGTACACCCTATAAAAGAGAGCCTTACGCTTCTTTACAACGTGCTTCTGGAACAAAAACAAATGAAGTAACAAAATACTCCATAAAAATGTTCATTTATCATTGCAAGGTGGTAATACCAAATATTTCTATAACTCAACAGATTCTTTTGGAACCTGATAGAATATAAGGCAAATACTACACCACCAGATAAAATGATATACACCCTTATGTAGACGTCTATCACACTATTCGAACCCAAAATGATATTTTACATTTTGAAAGACCTCTACAAGGTTACAAAAATGGTTCGAAAATTTGTGTTTATTGTTCCCTTGTCTTTGAGACAAATATCTCTGTCGTCTATTAAATATGGATAAATTACTTCAGAAATCCATATCCGTTAGTACAGATAGACGAGAGAAAAATAATAGAGCCATAACAAAAACATTTGGTAACCATGGGCTACTTCGGGAACCCAAAATTTTATGGCTTATTCCTGGAACACATAGACCACTTCTGGAGCCTAATATGGATTACTACAGGAAATCACATATTACATGTTGGACTGCTTCCGGAATCGGCAACATCTCATGGATTGCATCGGGAATCCATCATTTCCAAAACAAGTAAATAAAATAAACAAAACTCAAAACAAATAAAAAACATAAGTACAAATATGGTACCAACATAATAAGTCTTCATTTTCGTCCCTCGTGGGTCGTCCAAATATTAATTTACAAGTGTGCAAATGGATACATGCTTTATAGGAAAATTTCCTCAATATTAGTCAGGTCACTTCAGGGACCGCTGATAGAAACCGGCTAGCACTTTATAATGGGTCACTTTTGGGACAGGCCGGCTAGCGGAGCGCGCATTTTGTATCCATACTATGCTACACGATATTCCAGCTTCGGGTGGAATTACTTCAAATTAACTGGAGATTAAAGCCGAGAAAAATTAAATTTATGCTATCCTTCAGGGATGCAACAATATCTCGCTTTATCGGTATTAAAACCGTTAGTACCATAATAAATAAAAATGATCAGAAAAATATCAAAGTTCAGGGAACTGCCATTCTGACCTTTACATACTTACTAGAACCTATTAGTAGTGATATTTGAAAAGATAGGCAACTGCAAGTTAGATTTAACTATCAACTTGGGATGGAATTAGTTCCGTGCTCGTAACAAAGAGAAACAAACTATCAACAAACTTGTACAAAGCTAAACAGGTACAAAGTTAAACAGTATTGATCATAAATGAAACATAGAAGAAAGCCAGAAAAGAAAGATAATAGTCTCCGGCAGTTGTCATCGTCGTTCTCCACCAGACGGTCAAAGGAGTCGACCGCAGTTATCGAGCAAATCGTGCTGATAACGTATTATGTATTAATAAGGTAAGCTATCAGTGGTGCTAGTGGAGTTGTATACAAATATAAGAAGACAACTAGGTGCACAGTAGAATAGATGAAGGAAGAGCTACGACTTTTCATTAGTTTCCAGCTTTCATTTCTCTGTCTTCATTACATATACATATGGATACAGGGAGGGATATTTATAACCGACATCATCAAGTGGTAAGATAAACATGTGTTAGGACTTATCCTAAATACAGTCGGCTTATCTTAATACGTAAAGTTTATCCAGCTTCTTGACACGGTCACAGGGGTGAGAAATCACTCGAACATACTCGAGTAATTTAGAGATTGAGATGGTGGGCCACCCGTTAAACCTGTGTTCACACGACAACAAGCATATTATGGAACAACATCACATGTTATCTAATCTACGAATTTCTCGTCGATAAAAAATTCAAGAAATTAGAGCTGGAGCAAAATTTCTGCCCAGTAAATACAGCCAAGTTTTGAGCCCATGGTAAGGTAAGCCCAACAGTAATACTTTAGATATTCATACTAAATGACTAAATTAACCACTAACCTAGCGCATCATCAAGCGCCATTTTAAGAGCATTATCGTCTTCTGACAGAACAAAAATCTCTCTGTGAAAAACCTAGGGTATATATATTAAAATCACACAAATCCTTCCGCAGTCTCTCTTTTTTCTTCCTCTCTCAAATCTTTGTCTGCAACTCCATTTCTGGGCGATTCTCATCCATTTTGATTCACCATGCCTCCAAAGATGGATCCAACGCAGATAGTAGAAGTATACGTGAGAGTAACAGGTGGTGAAGTAGGAGCAGCAAGTTCTCTAGCACCAAAAATTGGTCCACTGGGTTTATCACCAAAGAAAATCGGTGAAGATATTGCTAAAGAAACAGCTAGAGACTGGAAGGGTTTGAGAGTAACAGTGAAGCTAACAGTGCAGAATAGACAAGCAAAAGTATCAGTAGTACCATCAGCAGCAGCATTAGTAATCAAAGCTTTGAAAGAACCAGAAAGAGATAGGAAGAAAGTTAAGAATATCAAACATACTGGTAATATCTCTTTTGATGATGTTATTGAAATTGCTAAAGTCATGAAACCTAGATCTATGGCTAAAGATTTGAGTGGTACTGTTAAGGAGATTTTGGGGACTTGTGTTTCTGTTGGGTGCACTGTTGATTCTAAAGATCCTAAAGATGTTCAGGAGCAGATTGATAATGGTGATGTTGAGGTTCCTGATCTTGATTGAAGTAATGGGTGTCTTTTGAGGGGTGGGTTTCTACAGGTACAAACATAAGAATTTTAGGTTTTTTATTTTGCTTTTTCTTATAGGCTTAATAGAGGAATTTCAGATGCTTAACTGAAAAACATTTTGGAAATGTGAATTTTGAACATCTTAGGGTTTTGGTTTATTTACTGCAGATAATTATTTTGTGGTAATAGAAATTGATTTGTGGTTGTTAATCTCTTTTAATTTTTAAGTTATATGTTCATCCTATCTTCTTGTTTCAATGTTAATAGTCTCTTAGAAAACGGAGTTTCAATGTCTATACCTGTGTCATTATGTGTCTAATTCAGCAGGTTTTAGATTGGACACCTAAGTTGAATCTACTGTAACTTAAGTTGTTTAGGATTCTTTTGCACATCCTTGTCCAACCTGTTCATTTTAGACCTTAAAACCCATCTGATATAATTGATCCAATAGAACTAGAATTGGTTTTTGTGGATAGCATTGTGAAACTGACTTTGGAATGAGAGTCCGGGGACTGATTGTTTATCCAGTATTTTAGAGCTGGAAGAACTAGAGTGTGGTTTATCCAGTATTTTAGAGTTGGAAGAGCTGAAAGAAGTCTCATGTTGATATTTAGTTCTCTACTTACCTTTGAGGTGTTGTTATGGTGTATGTTTGTTTGCAGGGGTAAAAACTAATCAGTAGAGATTGCGTTTGTTTGTTTGTTAGGTCATGTGTATTAGTTTGATCATAGTAGTGGGCCTGTTGACAACAGCAAACATCTCTATTCAGTTTCTTCTTAGTATCAAATGTTTCAGGGATTCGAGTTATTACTGCAAATGGTTAATTTTTGATAGTACGTTCATTTGTGGTTGTTAATCTCTTTCAATGCTGTAGCTATCTATTTATCGTACCTTCATGTTTTAGTGGTAACAGTCTCTTACAAAACTGGTATTGCTAATGGTCATTAAGAATTCTCCTTAATTTATTTTTTGTGTTGTTATTTTTGAAATGATTCTGTTTGTGTTGTGTACGTGGTTTGAGACATAATTTGGAGCTTGTTTTAGAGTTCAATTCTAATATAGGGTAATTGGAATGCTTAGGTACGTTTAAAGGCTTAGATTGTTTTGCACCTTTGTCTTCCTCGTCCAACATTTACTTGCTTACTATTTGTAACCCTAAACCAATCTGGTAGGATTTAATCTTTAGAACTGATCTATGAGAATACTAAATGAATATGGAATGGGGAATTTGGGAGTGAAAAGAGCCGCTTGATTGTATTAGTTCTGCTTACTTTTGACTTTTGTTTACCAATATTGTCAATAAGCTCCTAAGTGCTAGATTTGATTCTAATTTATCTCCAATAAAACAAGTCAATTTCATCTCAAACTCCGTATGGCATCTGCATTGTTGTTGGAATGAAAACTAATCCGCAGATGTTGAGTTTGTCTTCTAGGTTTAGACACATTATGGTTGATCATAGTAGTGGGATTGTTGATCACAGCAAACATCCTGGCTCTGTAGTAAGTAATTTTTACGACACATGTGGTGAATATCATATATGAGAAACAGAGAACCATCTGTGAAGTGGGATAGTTAGCTTGTGCGAGTCCTCATGCTTGATAAAGACGAGATTGCCTCCCTCCCTCTCCTATTACCTCTGCCCTTAGACATATATAATACCTCTGCCCTTAGACATACAATATCTTTACATCATTTGGCGTTTCTGTTGATATCATCTTTCCTGTGTTTGTATGTTTTGTTTTAGTAATTTTTTTTTCTTTTTTATACTGAAGAGAAACTTTTTATTACTTGGAATAACTGGAATTGTCAGACATAATAGAACTTAAAATAGAAGGAGGCGGTTCCTCTAGCCTCTTAGCTGATTATGTTTTGTTCTAGTAATTGATCATGTTGCATCTACTAATAGCATTTTCGCTGCGTAGCCTTACTTTTTGACATATCTGCAGTTGTTGGTAGTTTTGAAGTTCTTCAGAATATTTTAGATACATTTGTTTTGGTTTTTGTTGTTTCTTCCTCGGGTTTATGTGGAAGAAACATTTCTTTTCTAATTGCTCTTGCTATTAATGAAAACTATGATTTAAAGAAACAAAAAATAGAGAGAATGGTACATTGGTTAAACTGCATTTACATGAACATCTTACAGAATTTGAAAATGCATTGCACTCTGGCATTTTTTATGAACATTCTCGTCTGAGATTAAAAGAAAAAAAAAAGAACTACCTTGTGCAGGTGGTGATTTTGGTTGCGCTTATTTTGAATTGAATTGAGTAAATTAGTCCAAAATCTCTTTGTTAAGTTACTTTGTTAGGGGTTGGAGAAGATGATTGAATTATAAGATACCGCTAAAAACTCTACAATTTCTAGCAGACATTTAACTTGGACTATTATCAATTTCATTTTACAAAAGATTGGGTAGCTGCGCCTCAAAGTTACTCTATAAGTCTTGGAAGTAGTTATGAATGGTCTTTCGGTGCAATAGCTCAACTAGTTGACAATGCTCAGGACGCTCAAGCAACTAGTTGGTAAAAACATTCCTATCATGTCCATGCAATAGCTCAACTAGTTGACAATGCTCAGGACGCTCAAGCAACCAGTTGGTAAGAACATCACTATCATGTCCATCGTCGACAATGGGCATGGCATGTCACACGAAGATATAAAGAAAATACTTCGTATTGGGTGTAGGCGTTGCAGGGCAGATGACCAAGGTCATATTGATAATCCGAACTTATATTCCCGAAGAACAATCTTAATTAATCAATCACCTCTTTATAATCCTTCCTGACTACACAAGCGGATTGTGGAGGAATCACAAACAGTGAGACGAAGATGTTTGTGACTTCTTTATCTTGCCTATCGGAGAACTCTCACGATCTCAAGTCAATCAATCGATTGTACTCGCACGACAGAAGATGCAAGATCAGATCACACAACTACGATAAAAGTAGTATCGGTCTGGCTTCACAATCCCAATGAAGTCTTTAAGTCGTTAACTCGAGTTTAGAGAAGAAACTCAAGAGTTAATGGAGATCGACTCTAGCGAGCGCACTAGTATAACACAGACATGTGGGGATTAGGTATGCTCAATGCTAGAGGTCTCCTTTATATAGGCTTCAAATCAGGGTTTTGCCTTAGGTACAAACCAAACTCTATCCACCGTTAGATGAAAACCTGATTTAGATTCAAGCCAATATCTCTCAACCGTTAGATTGAAAAGACATAGCTTGTCACACACACTTGGGTACACGTTTACTGGGTTTGAGAAAACCATGCCCAAACGAGTACACGTATGTTGGTTCAACATGATAACCCAAAAGGTCAACCATATGAGCATCTCATATTAATCATGTTCTTCTTCACCAGAACTAGTTCAATTGACTCAAATGAACTAGTTAAGAGTTGTTCAATTGCTATGAGATCTTATGTAACTACACAAAACACAATTGAAACAAAGATGATTCGATTCGATTAGAATCGGTTCATGAACATTATAGCCACGGTTTGCATAAAGCATTCCTTAATAATTAATGTTTCATGTTCAGAGCACATCATTAGATCATAACCTCTTAAGTTCACAAACAAGTTCGCGGACTTAAGTTTATCGGCTGAGTTTTCCAAACTCAGCAGAAATTCTCGGGTCGAGAACTTCCGCTAGTTCACGGACTAGGTTCGCGGACTTAGCACACAAACAAGTTTTGGAAATCCCAGCAGAAATTCTAGGTCGAGAAATTCCGTCAGTTCGCGGACTTGGCAAGCCAATTCCACAATCCTACCGATTTCTCTTGATCAACAAAGTTCGAAAACTTCGGTTCAAGGAATACATGGTTATATAATCTAAACTCTCATTTCAATCATTGAAACATTCTCAGAGGGCGATATTCAGTCGTGAAGAACAACATACCTTTCTCGTCAGAGCAATTTCCAAAGTGATTGAAACTTTCATGACTTTTGTAACTAGGTGAAGATAAACCTGATCAAAGCGAAACGCTTTACCAACACATGATTTCGAGTAAAAGATAAGCAATGAATACTCAGCTCGAAATATCAAGTGTATATGATCTAGTCTATCTAGCATACAACTTTTGTCTCATAAGAAGTAGGAGAAGAATAAATAGACTTTCGATTGATAGATAAGTTCAAGTCTTCACATACCTTTTTGTTGATGGAGTTCCACGGTTCCTTAGTGTAGATCTTCGTCATTGTTGTTGAATCACCATGAAATCCTTTAGCTCAACTACACTTTTCCTATCCTAGTCCGAGACTTATCTAATAGGCTATAAATCAAGACTTTATAGTTTTGATCACTAATATTGACAAACATGCTTGATATAGAAACACATGCGAGGTTGACCGAGCTATGCTCTAACAGATAGTGGCTTCTTTTTTGACGATTAGTGTCTTCTTGTCTTCATACAATTTTTGTTTTCTTTAATTATCATTCTCCTACTTATCTTCTTGTTTTTTCTCAAATATTTCAATAAGTTTAGAACTCTCATCCCTCATAATGGAATCTTGTGAGGATAGTGTAATAGGTGTGGTTAGATTTTTGGGTATCTTGCATAGTTTATTCTTAGCTTTTTCATGATAAACGTCACATTTTTCGGTAGAGGTTGGTATTTTTAATTCTATATATCAAAATTTGGATACAAATTGAGATTGTTAATATGTTAAGATGGGTCTTCAAATGGGATTGTCATGAGGAACTATGGGGTGTTTAATGTCAGAGCATCGCTTTTTCAAACTCACAAGTTTTGGTATATCAAGCTTGTTGTCAAATTTAGTTGATCAAAACTATATCTTGATTTCTAGTCTAATGAAGCCAGTCTCTGACTAGGGATAAAGCATGATAGTTGAGTATCGGAATTTACCAATCGACCTTAAAGATTGCAGAGTGAAGAACAATGGAGACACCTACAATAACTTCATTAACAAAGGCATGTGAAAATTGTCTACTCTCTTTATTAGAGCATCACTTGGTTGAACCCACCAAGTTTTGGTATGTCAAGCTTGATTGTAAAATTTGGTTCAAAAACTTAAAGTCGCTTGATTTTACTAGAGTCAACTTCGTTAAGTTAAATAGGAGCATAAAAATGTTGAGACTCGCTCTTGTTACTCATGAAGAACCTGAAGATGTATCTGCATCAACGAAGCTATGAGTCTAGGACAAAGCTGTATAACTCAACAGTTCTAGGGTTAACATAAAAAACATACATTGGTTACAATAAACTGTGATGGTAGCTTTTATAGTATTTCCAAATTAGGTGGTATTGGACTAACGATTCATGACTTTGCAGGGAGAAATTGGAGCTCAAAATGAATCTATTTAGCAGAGGCGGCTAACACATAACAGGTGGAGTACAAAGGACTATGGGAAGGGAATCAATGTGCAAATAAATTATGAATTGAGGCTGTGCACTTTGAGCTAGACTTAAAACTGGTGGTGGACGCAATGAATACTGATAGTCTTAACATTGACCAGAGACTACATTACTTAATCTTTGAAATTAAATCTGTTTTTAAAATCGAAACTTCTTGGCAATGTAGATATGTACCTAAACAGAGAAATAAGGTAGCAGATATCCTTTCTAAACATGCTAGGGTAAATAAAGTTTCTAATGTTTGGTATAACTCTCCTCCCACCATTATCAATGCTCGACTATTGATATACAAATCTCATGTAAAATTTTTATCATTTTAATTTTATTATTTTTTTTCAGTGTAATATATATATTTAACGATTACATACAATCTATGCACAAGGAGCTTTTGGATATCCGATTTTGTCATTTTGTTCGCCCTCAAAACTTTTACTCTGCATCCTTGTGGTGGATACCATCTGAAAATCCGGGGTACAACAACCTCACACAATATTTCGATTATCAATCTGTATGGACTAAATCTAATATACTTTCAAGAGAATCAACTAGACGGTCAGATTCAATCTTAATAAAAAGTATATCAAGGAGTTAATATCTCAATCTCTTGATTTGATCTTTACTCAACCAATATGCGAGTCTTTATCAAATACTATAGATATAAACTTGGATGGTGCCAAAGACCATATCCAAGGATCAATCAATTTCCAATCAACAACCAAAGGTTGGATTTCACAATTGATCGATACAACGCACAACCTGTGATATTTCAATTATATAACAAAATATAATGCGGAATAAAAATAACACAGACGCTGGAAGTTTTGTTAACGAGGAAACCACAAATGCAGAAAAACCCCGAGACCTAGTCCATATTGAAAACCACACTGTATTAAACCGCTACAGACACTATCCTACTATAAACTAACTTCGGTATGGACTGTAGTTGAACCCTAATCAATCTCACACTGATTCAAGGTACAGTTGTGCTCCTTACGTCTCTGATCCCGGCAGGATATTACGTACTTGATTCCCTTAGCTGATCTCACCCACAACTAAGAGTTTCTACGACCCAAATTCGAAGACTTTAATAAACAAATCTGTATCACACAGAAAAGTCTACGATAATAGATAAATCTGTCTCCCACAGATAAACCTATGAGTTTTTGTTCTGTCTTTTGATAAATCAAGGTGAACAGGAACTAATTGATAACGCGGACTTATATTCCCGAAGAACAGCCTAGTATTATCAATCACCTCACAATAATCTAAATTGTATGGTAGCAAAACTAGATATTATGGAATCACAAACGATGAGACGAAGATGTTTGTGATTTCTTTTTATCTTGCCCTATCGGAGATATAATCTCAAGTTAATTATTCAATTGAATTCGTACCATAGAAAATGGCAAGATCAGATCGCTCAACTACAAGAGAAATAGTTTCGTCTGGCTTCACAATCCCAATGAAGTCTTTCAGTCGTTAACCTACAGGGTCTCTAGAAGAAACCTAAGGTTAAAGGAGAATCGACTCTAGCAAAACCAACTAGTATCACACAGGAGGTGTGGGGATTAGTTTTTCCAGTTGCTATATGTCTCATTTATATAGTTTTCAAATCAGGGTTTGCAATCCAAGTTACCTTGGTAACAAAGCATTCAATATTCACCATTAGATGAAAAACCTAATTTATTCAAGCTAATATCTTTCAGTCGTTAGATCGAAACTTAGCTTGTCAGACACAAATAAAATGTATTTCATTTAGGTTTGAGTAACCGCACCTAAATGTGTATACTTAGTTGGTCCACAAATAGTTAACCAATGTTTAGCCATATGAGTACTTTCATATTAACCGTATTCATCTTTCTCATAACTAGTTCAAATGACTCATAAGAACTAGTTGAAGAGTTGTTCAATTTCTTAAGTCTTTATTCATAGACACAATTGAAACAAAATCGGTTTGATCCATTTGAATCAATTCATGAACAAATAACCACGGTTTGCAAAGATTGCATTCCTTATAGTTTATTATTTTAAGTTCATGAACTACTGATTTGAGAAATAACCAGCTTGGGTACACGTACGGGTATGCGTACCTTATCTACCGGATTAGTGGGTACACGTACGGGTATGCGTACCTAAGGTGACTGGTTTACTAGTTTGCAGACTACAAACTCAGCAGAAATTTTCGGTTGAAAACTTCCGCTGGTACGCGTATGGGTACGCGTACCCAACCTGTCTCTTTCACCAATACCGTATGCATATATGTGCACATACTTGGTTTCCGTCACATGGATTTATACACTAATGTGCGAACACACTATATATGCTTACATCTGTAGTTGGTAATGTCAACTCTACATTTCAATCATTGAAAAATTCTTCTATAATGTTATAACAATCGTTATTCACGACTATCGTCATCAAAGCTATTTTCAAGATTGAAACTTCATCATGACTTTCTTCACGGGTAAAGATAAAAGTGGTTCAAGCAAAAGCTTACCAATACATATTTCGAGAAAAATATACGTGAGTAAACTCGGTTAGAAATAGCAAATGTGTATGTATGAAAACTATCATACTTATACGACCATTGTATCAAGTGTAGGATATAGAGTATACTTTTGAGTGATATATAAGCTCAAGTCTCCACATACCTTTTTAGTCGGATGAAGTTCCACTTGTTCCTCGAGTAGTTCTTCGTCTTCGTAAGATGATCGCCATGGAGTCTGGAGCTCAACTACACTTAACTATCCTAGACCGAGACTTACTCATAAGTAAACTAGAAATCAAAACATATAGTTTTGATCACTAACATTGACAAATATGCTTGATATAACAACGCATGCGAGTTCGACGAGCAATGCTCTAACACCATCATATTAAGTGTGGAAAAATTGTGGAATGTCAAGTCTAGTGGCTTTTGGGGTGTCAATGGATGAATATCCGTCGGATATTTGGAAATCCGTATCTGATTGGTTAAGCGCTATCGGATATTCGATATATGAAAATATCCTATAGGATATCAAAACCAGATATCGATTCCGATAGGCTAAGCTACCGGATAACGGATATTTATCCGATAATATCCGATACTAATAAAAAATGTTAAAACCCTGTAAAACATGTTCATAATTGAAATTTAAGTTCAATTTCTCAAACATTTCATATCGGATATCTGATATTTTTCCTTCATCTTCTACTCGACTCTAATATGGCTAGAGTGAATAAAAAATAAATCCTTGTTCTATCGGATATCGGATATTAACAATTCGAATGGAGCCTAATCCAATTCCGATATATTAAGGAAGAAATATCTGATAGAAAATCCGATATCCGATAAAACGGATAAAATCCTATAGGATATCGAATACTCAGAAACGGATTCCGGATATCAGACATATATTGACAGGACTAAGTGGTTTCCAAATTGGTGTTTTCCATGAAAAATCCAAGAAGGGTTCCATGGTTTCGTAGTACGTCCCGTGGAATCCATCTGAGCGCTAATCAGATTAGCGTAAAACGCTATTCAGAATAACGCAGTAAGACATGAAACGCCAATCAGTATAGCGCTGAACGCTATTGTGAATAGCGTAAGTCAAGCACTAATAAGAATAACGTCCAGCGCCAATCATAGTAGCGTTGATCAGGCGCTATTCTCAATAGCGGTGAGCGCCAATAAGAATAACGTTCAGTGCTATTAAGAATAGCGTCATCCTGAAAAAACGGAAATCTAACAACCACACCCAATATTTCGGTTAACAATTTGTATGAACAAACTCCAATATACTTTTAAGAGAATCAACTAGACAGTCAGACTCAATATTAATGAAAGTATATCAAAGAGTTATATCTCACTTTCTCGATTCAATACTTACTCAAGCAAATAGAAATCTGCGAGTCTAATTGAATACAAGAGAAATCACTTGAACGGTACCAAAGACCAATGTTCAAGGATCAATCAATTTCAATCAACAACTAAAGGTTAGATTTCCCAATTGATCGATTCAACGCACAACCTGTGATATTTCAATTATATAACAAAATATAATGCGGAAAAGAAATAACACAGATACCAGAAGTTTTGTTAACGAGGAAACCGCAAATGCAGAAAAACCCCGGGACCTAGTTCAAATTGAACACACACTGTATTAAGCCGCTACAGACACTAGCCCACTACAAACTAACTTCGGTACGGTCTGTAGTTGAACCCCAATCAATCTCACACTGATCCAAGGTACAGTTGCGCTCCTTATGTCTCTCATCCCAGCATGATACAACACACTTGGTTCCCTTAGCTGATCTCACCCACAACTAAGAGTTGCTACGACCCAAAGTCGAATACTTTAATAAACAAATCTGTATCACACAGAAAATTCTAGGGTAATAGATAAATCTGTCTCCCACAGAAATACCTACGAGTTTTTGTTCCGTCTTTTGATAAATCAAGGTGAACATGAACCAATTGACAACCCAGACTTATATTCCCGAAGAACAGCCTCGAATTATCAATCACCTCACAATAATCTTAGCGAAAGAAGATATTGCGGAATCACAAACGATGAGACGAAGATGTTTGTGACTTATTTTAATCTTGCCTATCGGAGAAATCAATCTCAAGCCAATCTTACGATTGTACTTAGTACGATAGAAACATGAAGATCAGATCACGCAACTACAAAGAAAATAGTTGGATCTGGCTTCACAATCCCAATGAAGTCTTCAAGTCGTTAACCTACAGGGTCTCGAGAAGAAACATAAGGTTAAAGGAGAACCGAATCTAGCTTATACAACTAGTATCACACATGAGGTGTGGGGATTAGGTTTCCCAGTTGCTAGAGTTCTCCTTTATATAGTCTTTCAAATTACGATTTGCAATCAGTTTAGCTTAGTAACAAAGCATTCAATATTCACCGTTAGATGAAAACCTGATTACATTCAAGCTAATATCTTTCAACCATTAGAACGAACTTAGCTTGTTACACACAAATGAAATGCACGTTTATTTAGGTTTGTATAATCGTACCCAAACATGTACACTTAGTTGGTTCAACAGTAGTTAACCAAATGGTTAGCCATATGAGCACTTTCATATCAACCATATTCTTCTTTACCACAACTAGTTCAAATGAGTCAAATGAACTAGTTAGAGAGTTGTTCAATTGCTTTGATCTTATATAAGTATACAAGACACAATCGAAGCAAAAACGATTTGATTCACTCGAATCGATTCATGAACTTTATAGCCACGATTTGCAATTTCTTAGTTTATATAAGTTTAAGTTCACGAATAATAATTTTTTAGAAAATAACCAACTTATGTACGCATACTGGTACAAGTACTTTAGTACCGAAATAAGTTTGTTTTTAGTTCACAAACTCCAGCAGAAATTCATGGGATGTGAACTTCCGACAGTGCGCGTACTGGTACGCGTACTTTAGTTCTGGTTTTCCTGAGCAGCAAAGTACGCATACTTTGGTTCAAGGAATAAGGACTTACACACGTATGTGTTACCACACAATGTTTATATCCAACCATGGTTATGTATTTTAAACTCTCATTTCAATCATTGAAACATTCTTAGAGGACGTTATATAGTTGTTATTCACAAACCATTTTTCGTCAGCAATTTTCAAGTAATTGAAACTAATATGACTGATAGACACATTTATGTGTCTAATTTGTTCTTAATGTTTCGTATTGTTAGTGCTCGTTTTTGTCCTTATTATGGTCTTTTGTGTGTTTGTAGGTATTTTTTTTGGAAATAAATATTGTTGGAAAATTCGGCTAGAAAAGTTGCTCGGTGCACCCCCGGAGGACATTTGCTATACGGACCCTCACTTTGGATAAGGGGTAACCTAATTACGAAATGGCACCCCATTTCTAGGCAGCTGCTAATCTCACCCCCGGACTAGATAAGGGGCCTTCATCTTCCCCATTCAAATATCAGTTTTGGCGGGAACTCAAGTGGCAGAATTAGGGTTCGCATTTTGGTCGGGATTGAAGGAGACTCAATGGCGGATATTTGTTGGGATGACTAGATTTGTCTTAACAGGCCTGGTAATGGGTTTGGATTCGATTAAAATTGGTCGAAATTGCCGTTGTAAGAAAACATGGAGGATATATCTTCTCGGGTTTATTTCCGGGAAGTGTGTGCTGTAATTGGAGGTTTGCGTGTGGAAACTGGGGTTTCAGTGACTTTTGTAACGTGTTTGTAGCATGACAGCTAAGGAATAATGCGTGGGTTGATAAATAAGGGAAGAAAATCCGTGACCGGCAGTGAAGAATACTATCGAGTAATGAAAGAATATATGGAGTTATGACGCTTGATTTCGATGCATGAAGGAGTATATAAGGGTGTGGTGGAGTAATAGAGAGGTAGAGAGAGTTTGGGGAAGTTTTGGAGGCTACAGAATGAAGAAATCACGAGTTGCAGAGCTGCCATTTTTCTGCTGCTGCTGCTGCTAATGAAGAACACCAAGAACACGAAGAATACACTAGCCAGGACAGTCGTTTTCCAACAGTGAGAACGACACACAGGCGTGGGTCGTAGAGATACTGCATCTGTGACCATTATTATTTATCGTTCTTTTTGGACGCTTTTTGTGGGTCGTAGTTTTGCTGTTTTACACCTTTCCATCATTTTAATCAACTTTTGAGCAACAAACATGTATTTTGATCAAGTGATTAATATGAGAAGTTAAACCCCACGCTGGGACGACGTAGGAAACCAAAATTCATCATGCGGTAAATTCATTTAATTCTTTATTTGACTATTTGCATTAAATTAAAATTAAAAAAATAAATTTCTTAATTAATTGTCATTTCGTTTGATGGTTTATGCTTATGACTAATTCTTTTGATATGCCATGCTTAAGATTTATAATTAGTATTTTAAGAATCTATCTTAGGCAAAGAAATAGAGTCAAAGTACTTGTTGAATAATGGTTTAGAATAAATAGGTGAATCACATGAATTAGAATATTTGGTGGAAGTCCCAGTACCTCTCACCATTGTTAACATTATTTGTATATTTATTTTTATTAAGTTTAAAAATCGAACCTTCACAAGTCTTAGACGAACTCTATTACTACAACAACTTTTGAAACTCATCAAATTTTTGGCGCCGCCGACGCGGATTTGTGCTTAGGTAGAATTTTTAGGTTTTTTTTTATTTCATTTGTTCTTTTTACGTTTCTTTGGGTGTGTCTTTGTATTACAGGTTTGAAGTTGGATACTAAAGACTTGGAATCAAAGCTTAAAGCCAAATGAGAAGGAAAAATACAAAGCAAAAAAATAAATAAAAAAGAGCGAAAGAAAAAAAAAAGAGAGAATTTATTATTTTATTTTTTTTTAGAGACCTTCCATTTTTTGTAATTATTTTATTTATTTATTTTCTTTTGCACTTTTGGACTTTGGACTTGGACAATTATTTCTTTTAAACCCTAAGGAAGGGTACATTAAATATAAAACTGTTTGCAGGGAAGGAGACGATTACAATGTCGTCTCGGCCCCTCGGGTTCGCACATGACATAGGAGTCGTGGCCCGAGTCGACCTCAGCGGTTCTGCGCCCGTCTGGTACGGGAGGCAAGCTTTCGAAACACCCGTGAATCCCCTGTCAGCGGGTTTATTGTATGCGTTAAGGTGAACATATGCTGAGGATTTGAATACGGTTGTTTTAATTTCCTAGTAAAGGGCAAGGCCTGGACAAATTAAGATAAGGACTCAGATCTCATCACCGTCTCCTTCTTGCCCGCCTTATCAAAACGAAACCAAACGCGAACCTAAGCTTAAAATTTTGACTAGAACGAGATCTATAGGGTAACGATCTTAATGGGAAAGTCTTTCGAAAAATATTGGTTACTCTTTTGAGCATACTTTGAAGTTCATGATGGTTTCTGCGAGTTGAATGCGTGACCGTGCCGCCTTATAATACCGGTGAGACCTTGGGTATCAAAGCTCCTCGCAGCTTCCCTTGTCCCAATTCAACTTACTTAAACTCGGATTGATTCCAGAGAGGTTTGCTCAGATTGTAACGAATTCTTTTTCGAAATATTAGAAGCTGGTCTAGAAACAATCTAAGTGGAGTCATCATGCTTTTTGTTTGCTAGAAATCTTTAGGTTTATTTTGGTGGAGTCAGCCTGCTGTGTGTTTGCTTAGAACCCCCCTTCCTTTAGGATTTTTGTTTTTTTTTTCTAGTGTATGCCCGAAAGGGCTTGGAAAAGAAATACTTTTGGATGTTTGATTAGTGACGAGCCTAGAAGTTCTTCTTGTGAAAGCGGGGAGCTCGAAGACTCTTCTTTTGAGAGCCCTGTTTTTGGAAACTTCAGTTTTGAGAATCTGTCTCTCTGTGAAGAAAGTACCCCTAGTACTTCAGCTGTGTCAGCGATGACAACTTTGAAAGATTACATGTTCCCAACTAGGACCAACCGAGCTTTGTGCATTAAATTGCTAGCCAATACAACTAATTTCGAGATAAAACCTAGTATTCTTCAGATGATCCCTATATTTTTAGGAAAAGATGATGAGAACCCTTATTTTCATATTAGGGACTTTGAGGAAATTTGTGGGACAGTTAGAATAAAAGACCTTACTGATGAAGTTTTGAAACTTAAGATGTCCCCCTTTTCCTTGAGAGATAAAGCCAAGACCTGGCTGAACAACCTACCACCTGAATCCATTGAAACATGGCAGAAACTTATTGCTGCTTTCTATATGAAATTCTACCCTAAGCATAAAACTGCAGCTGTTAGGCAGAAAATTAGTGCTAGTGTGCAACAAGAGGGAGAGTCTCTTTATAGGTTTTTAGAGAGATTCAATGATCTCTTATCCCAGTGTCCTCACCATGGATTTGATAAGATGAAACTTGTAGAAATTATTTATGAGGGTTTAGACTACTCGACCAAAGCCATGGTCGAGTCTATGTGCGCTGGTGAGTTCACTAGTAAAAATGTTTATGATGCTTTTACCTTCTTAGGAGTTATTGCTAAAAAATCCCAACAATGGGAGTCTTATGTTGAACCCCCTAAAAGACTCTTGGTCAATAGAAGTAGCACCAACGTGGTAGATACAAGTTTCGGGTCAGATGCTCAGTTTGCTGCTTTGTCTAGAAGGTTAAAAGCTTTGGAATTGAATCAGCCTAAACATAGGTCTCTTGTTGAAACTGATGATAGGATTAGAGCCTCTCAAGTCTCTAGTTGTGGAGTAGAACCCAATAACTCGTTTTGGGAAGGTTATGTTAGTGAAGAGCAAGCCCATGCTGTCTATAACAATGCTAGGTTCGAGAACCGTCAGAAATTTGACCCATACTCAGAGACCTACAACCCTGGTTGGAGAAACCATCCTAATTTTTCTTGGTCCAAGGGCCAGAATCAAGGTCATCCTAGTAATACTCAGCCTTCCCCAGGTTTTGGCTGTACTCAGAACCCTTCAGGTCAACCCAGTTTCAGAACACTTCTGAGAAAAAGATCTCTACCTTAGAAGAAGCTCTTACTATGTTAGTAAAGAACCATGATATGTTATCAGCTAACCACCTTAGCTTTCAACAAGAAACCATGCAGAACCATAAGGATAATTTCCAGACTCTTGCTCAATTAGAACTTCAAGTCGGCCAAATATCTAAGTATTTAAGTGAGAGAGAAGAAGGTAAGTTTCCTAGTCAAACTCAAGCCAATCCTAGGGGGGTCCATCAAATATCCTTAGTTGGTGAGGAATCATCAAACCTTGTGAACTCGATAAAAACCCTCAGGAGCGGTAAAACAGTAGACAATAAGGTAGCCATGCCTAGTGAACTACTGTAGTTCCACCCTCTAATTCCCAAGAGGAACCCATAACTGAGGAAACTGAAACAATTTCTAAGAAGTCCCAAGAAATTCCTGATAGGACTATCTTTGTGCCTAGAGCCCCGTATCCTCAGTTGTTAACCCCAACAAAGAAGGAGTCAACTTTCAACGAGATAATGGAAATTTTAAGCAGGTGAACATCAACATTCCTTTATTAGAAGAAATTAGGCAGATGCCTGCTTATGCCAAGTTCCTTAAATATCTTTGTACAAGAAAGCGTACGCTTAATGTTCATAAGAAATCCTTTTTAGCTGGTCAAGTAAGTTCAATTCTTCTAAACCAAACACCCCCTAAGTATAAGGACCCTGGATTCCCTACCATATCTTGTGCAATTGGTAACCATACTGTCGATAAGGCATTACTTGACTTAGGAGCTAGTGTTAACTTACTCCCGTATCATGTATACACCCAACTAGGTCTTGGTAAGTTGAAACCAACCAAAATGACACTACAATTAGCTGATAGGTCTGTCAAAGTCCCTCGTGGTGTCATAGAGGATGTTCTGATTGAGGTTGATAAGTTTATTTATCCAGTGGATTTTGTTGTTTTAGACACCCAGCCAGTTCAGGACCCAAGTGCTCAAATCCCGGTGATTTTAGGTCGCCCATTTTTAGCCACAGCTAACGCTGTCATCAACTGTAGAACCAGACTTATGAACATATCCTTTGGTAATATGACCACTAAACTAAATGTCTTTAATGTTACTAGACAACCCCTGAGAATGATGAATTAGAAGAAGTGAATATGATTAGCACTTTAGTTCGGGATTTATTTCAGGATAATTGGCATGATACTCTATTGGGAGATTCTTTAGATGAATTTGAGGAAACCATTCTCTTAGACCAGATGTGTGATCAATCTGTAGAAGAAGCTCTTGAGTATTTTAAAGATTCTATGGACCCAGAAATTCAGGCAATAGTTTTAGGTCTGTATGAGAAAAATGACGACCCTAAGTTTCGGAGTAGAGAACTAGAAGAATCTCTTGAATATTTTAAGGACTCTGAAGATCCGGAAATTCAAGCAATAGTTAGAGGTTTGTCTTTGAGTAATGAAAACCCTAAGTTTGGGGGTAATGATGGTTCTTGTGATTGTCACGTATCCCTAATTAGAGTCCATAACTTGGGACTCGAGCCTTGTGTGTCGGAGATATTACTTGAGTCTATTCAGACCCCGCTACCCGATCCTCTTGATGCTGTCCAGGAGGCAACCCAGGTATTAGAGACCCGTTTTTCGGATGAATCTATTTTTCGAGACACACATATGAAGTTAAAATACGCGCCACAGATAAACCCAGTTGTCTTGACAGAAATCTTAGATGAGGACGTGCTCCTTCTTTTCATTTTTCTGAACTAGTGCAGTTGTCTCATACTGGTGTCAGCTCTATTTGGTCTTATGGACCCACAATTGTTTCGACTATTAATATATGAATTTGGAAGGTGACAATCCTTTTTGAGGTATTTGAATTCTGGCTGAAGAATTTAAACTTAGCACTTCTTGGGAGGTAACCCATACTCTCGCAACACGATAATATCTTAACTTATTTGCTTCAAATGGTAACAGTTTATCCTTGTTCATGCTTTTAAATTTATCTTTAGAACATTGATGACAATGTTAGATTTAAGTTTGGGGGTATAAAAGAACTTTTTAGTTGCACTTTTGAAACCTCTAGCGTCACATGGTATCCGGTTAGCTAAGTTTACATATTGTTTCTCACCGAAAAGATAGAAATTGGAATGCTAGGGATAACAACCTTTTGAGACATTAGAGAAAAAGACATTAAGATCCTTGAAATTCAGGAGAGAACTTGTTCCTTTTAGAGGGTAACCGTGATGGACCTAACCATACATGATGGAAAGGCAAGTAGGTCAGGAAATGCCAGAAAGACAAAGAAACCTCACAATGCAGTCTTAGTTACTGGATTGCGACTCTCTCTCAGTAGAAACTTATCATCATCAACAAGCGGAGCGACATCAAAATCTATGAAGAAAGTTGAAGACGTTTTAGGTTTAGAAGCAACAATAGAAAAGAATAATTCAAAAATCAAAGTTGAAGTTATAAGAGCAAATAATATAAGTTGTTAGAATCCATGATACTAAGACATCACAAGTTGCGAAGATCCAAGTTTTGAAAGTCCTTCTCTCATGGCCATGTAAATTGTTGTCTTGTAATTTTTGTTTCCAAAAAAAAAAAAATGAAAAAAATGAAAAAAAAATGAAAAAAATGAAAAATGAAAAAAAATCATCGTTACGTTTTGTTCAATAAGGCCAAAGGGAAGTAGAAATTTATAAGTCAAGGAAGAAATCGAAGAGAAGAGTTAATTGTCAAGGTTCTATGAGGTTCGATAGTTTATCATCAACAGTTAAAGACCGAAGAAGACGTTGTTTCTACCGAGCACTATGAGAGAGTCGAAGAAAGATACATTTGGTTGTTTTGTTAGTCCTCTTTCAATCTGGCACAAGATCTTTCTAGCACTGGTTTAACTCATCACATGTAATTAGTCCAGCTGTGTACCAGATGTCCCTCTCATATTTATCTCTCTCCTAATCTTATCCAGCTGTAAATCAACGGACACATCTTACAATGTTTATCTAGCTGTGTAGCGGATATCTCTTTATCTAGCAGTGTTGCGGATGTGTCTCCCCTTTTCTTTAGCCAGCTTTAGAGCTGGCACCTTTAATTTCTCTGGCAATTCTAGTTACTTGGCAATAGGTTGAGAATTTGTATGTCCTCATAGCTCTTTGAATACTTGTGACCAATTAGAAGTCAAGGTTTTGTGGGTACACCTATGGTAAACCCTCTCGAGAATAAATCGGTTTTATTTTTACTAGTTTTGCTCGAGGACTAGCAAATAATAAGTTTGGGGGTATTTGATAGACGCATTTATGTGTCTAATTTGTCCTTAATGTTTCGTATTGTTAGTGCTCGTTTTTTCCCTTATTATGGTCTTTTGTGTGTTTGTAGGTATTTTTTTGGAAATAAATATTGTTAGAAAATTCGGCTCGAAAAATTGCTCGGTGTACCCCCGGAGGACATTTGCTATACAGACTCTCACTTTGGATAAGGGGTAACCTAATTACTAAGGGGCACCCCATTTCTAGGCAGCTGCTGATCGCACCCCCGGACTGGATAAGGGGCCTTCATCTTCCCCATTCAAATATCAGTTTTGGCGGCAACTCAAGTGGCAGAATTAGGGTTCGCATTTTGGTCGGGATTGAAGGAGATTCAATGGCGGATATTTGTTGGGATGACTAGATTTGTCTTAACAGGCCTGGTAATGGGTTTGGATTCGATTAAAATTGGTCGGAATTGCCGTTGGAAGAAAACAAGGAGGATATATCTTCTCGAGTTTATTTCCGGGAAGTGTGTGCTGTAATTGGAGGTTTGCGTGTGGAAACTGGGGTTTCGGTGACTTTTGGAACGTGTTTGTAGCATGACAGCTAAGGAATAATGCGTGGGTTGATAAATCAGGGAAGAAAATCCGTGACCGGCAATGAAGAATACTATCGAGTAATGAAAGAATATATGGAGTTATGACGCTTGATTTCGGTGCATGAAGGAGTATATAAGGGTGTGGTGGAGTAATAGAGAGGTAGAGAGAGTTTGGGGAAGTTTTGGAGGCTACAGAATGAAGAAATCACGAGTTGCAGAGCTGCCATTTTTCTGCTGCTGCTGCTGCTGATGAAGAACACCAAGAACACGAAGAACAAACTAGCCAGGACAGTCGTTTTCCAACAGTGAGAACGACACACAGGCGTGGGTCGTAGAGATACTGCTTCTGTGACCATTATTATTTATCATTCTTTTTGGACACTTTTTGTGGGTCGTACTTTTGCTGTTTTACACCTTTTCATCATTTTAATCAACTTTTGAGCAACAAACATGTATTTTGATCAAGTGATTAATATGAGAAGTTAAACCCCACGCTGGGACGACGGAGGAAACCAAAATTCATCATGCGGTAAATTCATTTAATTCTTTATTTGACTATTTGCATTAAATTAAAATTAAAAAAAAATTTCTTAAATAATTGTCATTTCGTTTGATGGTTTATGCTTAGGATTAATTCTTTTGATATGCAGATTTACAATTAATATTTTAAGAATCTATCTTAGGAAAAGAAATAGAGTCAAAATTGAATGAGCTATAATGGTTTAGAATAAATAGGTGAATCACATGAATTTGAATATTTGGTGGAATCCTAGTCCCAGTACCTCTCACCATTGTTAATATTATTTGTATATCTATTTTTATTAAATTTAAAAATCGAACCTTCACAAGTCTTAGACGAACTCTACTACTACAACAACTTTTGAAACTCATCAATGACTTTCGTCACTAGTAAAGATGAACTTGGCCAAAGCGAAATCTTACCAACACATATTTTGAGAAATAGATAAGCGAGATAAACTCGGCTCGAAATAGAAAATGTGTATAATCAAAGTCTATATAGCAATACGACTTTTGTCTCAAGATAAGAGATAAAGTAGATAGACTTTTGAGTGATAGATAAGTTCAAGTCTCCACATACCTTTTAGTCGATGAAGTTCCACCAGTTCATTGAGTAGTTCTTCGTCATTGTATGATGATCGCTATGGAGTCTTGAGCTCAACTACACTTTTTATTTGGTTGGTTGTCATCCGACGCAAAAATAATTTAAGTTCTTTCACTTTACAATTATAAATAATAGTATAGTAATAAGAACAGATTCGTTTCACAAGGAGATATGGGTTGTTATTCGTAATTGAAAACTTAAGTAACCTGGGAGGATTTTTGATTTAGGATGAAAATAATTAAACTAATAATAATAGCAAATAATGAATAAATATAATCAATAAGTTGAGAATACTGTTTAAGGGTTCATCATCAATCATAATACATGCACTTCGACTAATAACTGGTGTTGTCACTCAATCATTCATTATCAAGAGTCCTAAAGTACCCCATCAAGAGCATACTCTGGTAAATTCCTTATTTCATCACATACCATAACGATGAATATGTGAATACTACTCGTCGAACAACCTAGTGCAACGTGCTATTAGATTTAATCCTCCAAGAGCCTTAAGTTCTATGAATTAGACTAATCCATGCAATAGAAATACTACGAGTAAACTATTTAACATAGGTCAATCTTCTACTTGCAGTCACACAAAGGTTTTGAATACAATTGGCAATCACAATATGCTACTTATGACAAGGTTTATCAGCACTTACGTATCTCAAAACCCTAGTCTAGCTTTAGAAATGCATCCATGCTCATTTGGTAGCGCTCCTAAACAAACAATCATACAATCATACGCGATAATAAATCGTAGAACAAGACAATAATAATTTGATTGATATAACAAACCCAAAATATTAATTTAGTAGCATGTTTATGATATCCGTCTACATCCTTAACCAATATGGAGAGTTTAGCTACTCATGGATTCTCAAATCCCATGAAAAAGATTAAGAAGAAATCAAATAACCAAACCCTATGAATCGTGATAACAATCGCCGTTCCAATCCCTAGCTCCCCTTCTTCTCTTCTCCAAAGTATATGATAAAAGATGATCCTCCAAGATGAAATAAAGTTTCTCTGTTATAGTCGCGTGAAAATCAGATCCTCTCAGCCAATGGGCTGCGTCAAGTGTGCCAAAAGCCCAGCCCCAAAATCATAGCTAGCTTGTCAGTTTGCCAGAAATGACAAACATATATCTTTTCTTCCAATTCCCACGGACAGACATCCTTCTGTGAAAGATTAAAGTTACGGGAGTTTAATTTTTTCTCCGCCATAATCACAGACAGATAACTCCCCGTGATTTTAAATTACCCTGTATTTTCATTCTTCCCTTCGTCTTTTCACGGTAACTCTCTCATCCGAGAGAAATAAATCTCCCTGGATTCTCATCTACATCAAATATCATCCGCGACTACCAGGCTCTCCGTGATAATTATAATCTTCTGAATCCAAAACTCCATCGACAAAAAACCACACCAGCTCAACTCCATTGTCACTGCGAACTTGGTTTTGCTGATATTCATCTCAACTTCAGTAACCCCTGGCAGTAACAAACTTTTCCTTATCCTCCGTAATCACTTGCTCGACATTAATCTCCTCAGCTCCGTTCAACTGTATCATCTCCCAAAGTATACCAACTAACCTTTATCACTACTGCCAGTCTCCATCTCGTCTTCACTGCCATAATCATCGATGCATGACATCAATCTCCCATCGAGATTTTCAGTCACTATCATGCAGCTTCAGTATTCTTCATCGACAACAACCAACAATCTTCTTGTTTTGTTTCCGCCAAATGCCAAGTGTTAGATCATAGCTCGGTCGACCTCGCATGCATTGTTATATCAAGCATGTTTGTCAATGTTAGTGATCAAAACTATGAGTCTTGATTTCTAGTCTATTATATCCAAGTCTCGGACTAGGATAGAAAAGTGTAGTTGAGCTCAAGGACTTCATGGAGATTCATCATACAACGACGAAGATCTACACAAGGAACCGTGAAACTTCATCAACAAAAAGGTATGTGGAGACTTGAACTTATCTATCACTCAAAATTCTATCTATTCTATCTCCTACTTCTTATGAGACAAAAAGTCATATGCTATATAGACTGGATCATACACATTTGATATTTCGAGCTGAGTATTCACTACTTACCTTTTTCTCGAAATCGTGTGTTGGTAAAGCGTTTCGCTTTGATCAAGTTTATCTTCACCTAGTGACGAAAGTCATGAAAAGTTTCAATTAATTTGAGAATTGCTCTGACGTGAAACGGTCTGTGAATAACGTCTATATAACGAACTCTCTGGGAATGTCTCAATGATTGGAATGAGAGTTTAGATTACATAACCATGTATTCCTTAATCGGAAGTTTTCGAACTTTGTTGTTGAAAGAAACCAGAGGAATTGGCTTTGTCAAGTCCGCGAACCCAGTCCACGAACTCAGTCCGCGAACTGACGGAAGTTCTCTTACCGAGAATTTCTGCTGGGATTTTCCAAAAACTCGTTTGCGTGTAAGTCCGCGAAATCAGTCCGCGAACCTAGTCCGCGAACTGGCAGAAGTCTCTTTGCCGAGATTTTCTGCTGAGTTTGGAAAACTCTTTCCTTAAGTCCGCGAACTTGTTTGTGAGCTTAAGTGGTTATGATCTAAAGATGTGCTCTGAACATGAAACTTAAATTACTAAGGAATGCTTTATGCAAACCATGGCTATAAAGTTCATGAGCCGATTCATCGAATCGAATCATCTTTGTTACAATTGTGTCTTGTGTAGTTACATAAGATCTCATAGCAATTGAAAAACTCTCTAACTAGTTCATTTGAGACAATTGAACTAGTTATGGTGAAGAAGAACTAGGTTAATATGAAATGCTCATATGGTTAACCTTTTAGGTTACTATGTTGAACCAACATACACGTACACGCTTGGGCATGGTATTCACAAACCCAGTAAACGTCTACCCAAGTGTGTGTGACAAGCTAAGTTTTCGATCTAACGGTTGAGAAATATTAGCTTGAATCTAAATCAGGTTTTCATTTAACGGTGAATATGGATTGCTTTGTAAGGCAAAACCCTGATTTGAAGGATATACAAAGGAGACATCTAGCATTGTGCAAAACTAATCCCCACACATCTGTGTGATACTAGTGCGCTCGCTAGAGTCGATTCTCCTTTAACCTTTGGTTTTCTTCTCTAAAACCAGGTTAACGACTTAAAGACTTCATTGGGATTGTGAAGCCAGACCGATACTACTTTTATCGTAGTTGTGTGATCTGATCTTGCATCTTCTATCGTACGAATACAATCTTTGATTGGCTTGAGATCGTGAGAGTTCTCCGATAGGAAAGATAAAGAAGTCACAAACATCTTCGTCTCACTGTTTGTGATTCCTCGAAAAACCGCTTGTGTAGTCAAGAAGGATTGTTGAGAGGTGATTGATTAATCTAGGTTGTTCTTCGGGAATATAAGACCGGATTATCAATTGGTTCCTGTTCACCTTGATTTTATATCTTAAGACGGAACAAAACCTAGGTTTTTCTGTGGGAGACAGATTTATCCTTTGATATACTTTTCTGTGTGAGACAGATTTGTTTATTATCAAGTCTGCGATTTTGGGTTGCAGCAACTCTTGGTTGTGGGTGAGATTAGCTAAGGGAATCAAGTGCGCAACATCCTGCTGGTATCAGAGGCGTAGGAGTACAACTGTATCTTGAATTAGTGGGAGACTGATTGGAATTCAACTATAGTCCAGTCCGAAGTCAGCTTGGAGTAGGCTAGTGTCTGTAGCGGCTTAATACAATGTGTATTCAATCTGGACTAGGTCCCGGGGTTTTTCTGCATTTGCGGTTTCCTCGTTAACAAAATTCTGGTGTCTGTGTTATTTCTATTTCCGCATTATATTTGTTTTATAATTGAAATAATACAGGTTGTGCATTGTGATCATCAATTGAAAATCCGACCTTTGGTTGTTGATTGATATTGATTGATCCTTGGACATTGGTCTTTGGTACCGTCCAAGTATTCCTTGTGTTTGATTAGGACTCCCTGATTTCTATTAGCTCGAGTAATATCAAAAACAAGAGAGAGATATTAACTCCTTGAGATACTTTTCTCTAGATTGAGTCTGATTGTCTAGTTGATTCTCTAGCAAATTATTTCGGAGTTAGTCCATACAGATTGTTAAGCAAAATATTGGGTGTTGTTGTTAGACCCCCGCTTTTTCAATATGTATCAAAGCAGGCAAACACATTAAAGACCTTATAAGTTTGTATTTGTAGCGATCTGATTATGGACGAGTCTATCTCTAATAACCTACCAGTTCTGAAATTACCAGATGATTCTAAAAGCTTGGATTCACCTGAGAGAACTGTCACATCTAAGTCAATATTCAAACATTCTTTTGATGTAAAAACTGTTGATTGGGAAACTCTCCTAGAAGAACAGTTGGATGAACTTTCTGATGAAGGTGATTCAGATATTGATAGAGATGTTGATGAGGAAGTCTCAGAGTATGTTAAGTTTTTGGATTCATGGAATATGAAGAAGATTACAACTTCTCATGTCACACCTCTTCTGACTCCTCTCTGTCGAGAAAACAAGAAATTGAGAAGATGTTACACAGATGTTTATTTTTCGAATCGTTCTACCGAATCGATCCTTAAGGACTCTGAGGAAAACCTACGTATGAAGTCACTTGAATGTGATAATCTTTATCAAAAATATTTTTTGTTGGAAGAGAAACTTGCAGAATCTGAAGCAAGGTTTAACTCCCAGCAAACAAGTTTTGACGACAGAGAAAGCCCTTATCTCACTCGAGAAAAAGGCCTTGAGGCTGATTTAGCTGCTGCTCTTGATAAAATCAAGATGTTGGAAGATGACTTGAAAAAGTTCAATACTAGTTCAAGCAAATTAACCACTATGCTAGGAGCAAGTAAAAATCATCGTGATACACGAGGATTGGGCTATAAGGGAATAAATGCTCCAAGTACTAGCAAAGATGTAAAATTTGTCAAGGCTAGTGATTCTTCTCAACAAAAGGTTTCCACTGATGGAAAAAGTGAAATACCTTCTATGGCAGTTAAGGTTCAAAAGGGTAAAGTTTATCAACCTCCAAAGTTAGCACACACATATCGAGGTAAGAACATTCCTTATGTTTGCCAATATTGCGGAAATAAAGGTCACCTGGAAAGGAGATGTCGTTTCCGTATAAGGAATGAGAAACTTCATGATGTTCTTGTTTGGGCATCACAAGAAGTTTTGAAACCAAGATCATACGTTAATACTGATCCTCTTAACGTTACAGGTTGTAATTGTCCAACCTTTAGGCAAAGGAATCAGTGCTATGATAGACCTAGATTTTCCTATAAACATCGTACAAATCCTTTTCATAATCGTAATGGTTATTGAAAGGATAAATTCATAAAGACGAAGACAAGATCCGATGCTCCCAATTAGAGAAAGACTAACTTGCAAAAGAATAGTCAATCCAATTCTCTTCCAAGAATTCTAGAAGAGAGTGATGGGAAGAAGGTTCCGACTGTTCCTAAACGCACTTAGAAGTGGATACTGAAGAAAGACAATGATGTTTTAAGGGTGAAAAGGAATGATCTTCCAGAAAACTTCATGACTATGGAAAAGGAAGTATCCATGATGTTGGAACTTAACAAGGTTTTTGGAAAAATGGAATTGGATGTGAAAGGTTCTAAAAGTGATCTCTTTTGAAAAAGCGGGGGTCTAACAACACCACCCAATATTTCGCTTAGCAATCTGTATGGACTAACTCTGAAATACTTTGCTAGAGAATCAACTAGACAGTCAGACTCAACTTAGATAAAAGTATCTCAAGGAGTTAATATCTCTTTCTTGTTTTTAATATTACTCAAGCTAATAGAAATCAGCGAGTCCTAATCAAACACAAGGAATACTTGGACGGTACCAAAGACCAATGTCCAAGGATCAATCAATATCAATCAACAACCAAAGGTTGGATTTCCAATTGATGATCACGAAGCCAAACCTGTAATATTTCAATTATATAAAATATAATGCGGAAAGAAATAACACAGACACCAGAAGTTTTGTTAACGAGGAAACCGCAAATGCAGAAAAACCCCGGGACCTAATCCAGATTGAATACACACTGTATTAAGCCGCTACAGACACTAGCCTACTCCAAGATAACTTCGGACTGGAATATAGTTGAACCCCAATCAGTATACTACCGATCCAAGGTATAGTTGTACACCTACGCCTCTGATCCCAGTAGGATACTGCCCACTCGATTCCCTTAACTGATCTCACCCACAACCAAGAGTTGCTGCAACCCAAAATCGCAGACTTGATAATAAACAAATCTGTCTCACACAGAAAAGTCTATCAAAGGATAAATCTGTCTCCCACAAATAAACCCTAGGTTTTGTTCCGTCTTAAGATATGAAATCAAGGTGAACATGAACCAATTGATAATCCGGTCTTATGTTCCCGAAGAACAACCTAGATTAATCAATCGCCTCTCTACAATCCTTCCTGACTACACAAGCGGTTTGTCGAGGAATCACAAATAGTAAGACGAAGATGTTTGTGATTTCTTTACCTTTCCTATCAGAGAACTCTCACGATCTCAAGCCAATCAATCGATTGTACTCATACGATAGAAGATGCAAGATCAGATCACACAACTACGATAAAAGTAGTATCGGCCTGGCTTCACAATCCCAATGAAGTCTTTAAGTTGTTAACCTGGTTTTAGAGGAGAAAACCAAAGGTTAAAGGAGAATCGACTCTAGCGAGCGCACTAGTATCACACAGACGTGTGGGATTAGTTTTGCACAATGCTAGATGTCTCCTTTATATAGCCTTCAAATCAGGGTTTTTCCTTAGTTACAAAGCAATCCATATTCACCGTTAGATGAAAACCTGATTTAGATTCAAGCTAATATTTCTCAATCGTTAGATCGAAAATTTTGCTTGTCACACACACTTGGGTAGACGTTTACTGGGTTTGTGAAAACCATGCCCAAACGTGTACGTGTATGTTGGTTCAACATAGTAACCCAAAAGGTTAACCATATGAGCATTTCAAATTAATCTAGTTTTTCTTCACCATAACTAGTTCAATTGACTCAAATGAACTAGTTAGAGAGTTGTTCAATTCTTATGAGATCTTACGTAACTACACAAGACACAATTGAAACAAAGACGATTCGATTCGATTTGAATCGGCTCATGAACTTTATAGCCACGGTTTGCATAAATCATTCCTTAGTAATTTAAGTTTCATGTTCAGAGCACATCTTTAGATCATAACCACTTAAGCTCACAAACAAGTTCGCGGAATTAAGACAACCGGTGGAGTTTTCCAAACTCAGCAGAATCTCGGCAAAGAGACTTTCGCCAGTTCGCGGACTTACACGCAAACGAGTTTTTGGAAAATCCCAACAGAAATTCTCAGTACGAGAATTTCCGTCAGTTCGCGGACTGGGTTCGCGGACTTGGAAAAGCCAATTCCTCCGGTTTCTCTTAATCAACAAAGTTCGAAAACTTCGGATTAAGGAATACATGGTTATGTAATCTAAACTCTCATTCCAATCATTGAGACATTCTCAGAGGACGCTATATAGCCGTTAGTCACAGACTGTTTCGCGTCAGAACAATTCTCAAAGTAATTGAAACTTTTCATGACTTTCGTCACTAGGTAAAGATAAACTTGTTGGTAAACCAATACATGATTTCGAGATATAGATAGGCGAGATATACTCGGCTCGAAATATCAAATGTGTATGATCCAGTCTATATAGCATACGACTTTTGTCTCATAAGGAGTAGGAGATAGAAGAGATAGACTTTTGAGTGATAGATAAGTTCAAGTCTCCACATACCTTTTTGTTGATGAAGTTCCACGGTTCCTTGGTGTAGATATTCGTCATTGTTGTTTAATCACCATGAAGTCCTTGAGCTCAACTACACTTTTCCTATCCTAGTCCAAGACTTAGATAATAGGCTAGAAATCAATACTTTATAGTTTCGATCACTAACATTGACAAACATGCTTGATATAGCAACGCATGCGAGGTTGACCGAGCTATGCTCTAACAATCTCCCCCTTTGTCAATTTTAGTGACAAAACTATTAATACATATGGAATACAAAAAAGATAAACTTTAGTGGCTTCTATACCATAGTCTAATCTTCAACGTTCCCTGAAATCTTCGTCCTTCCAAGTACTCCAATGATCCCAAAGGTTGTAAGTTTAGTATCACCGTTGTTGAAGATCGTAGCTATAACAATGAGAGAAATCAAGATTCTCGATTAACATTATACAGTGACATAGTATTATCATGTAACATCAAAGTTCAATTGCATCACGACTTTAACAATAATACTACGGTGATATGTATCACTCCCCCTTAGTCAATACTCCATATCGATTATGGAAACCACTCCCCCTTACACAGTGATCCGAAAACCATATGTATTTGTAGTGTGAACTACATTATTTCTCCCCCTTTTGTGAATAAAATTGGCAAAGGTACAAGAACGGGATCATAATGAAATTTCCACAAGAGACATTTCATAGACCAAAAGAAAAATACATACCAACTTAATTTAGATGCAATCATAAAGCCGAAGCTAAATGCATTCATCAAGGAGTTTTAAGATACAAGATAACCCCTATAAAATTCCGCAGCCGCACACCCCGCAAGATATTACCAATAAGCACAAGTTCAAAAGAACTCTCCCCCATTTCATGTCATTCCCGAAAGAATAATAAGAGCGACCTTACTTTCGAAAGAAAAGAAGGATTTTTAAATTGGATACCAAAAAACCATAGAAATGATTTTATATATCCAAAACTCAACCAAATTAATCACAAGAAAACCCATGATTAATTTAATTGGAACACGCAACTAAATCAAACCACAAAAGTGATCAATTTAATTGAAAGTGCTCAACATAAGTAAACTTACGGAGCTACGACTAAGGTAATCATACGGAGATGACTAACTTAATCGTTCACATACTCAACATAAGGAAAACCTTACGGAATATACGACTATATTAACCAATAGAACATGATAATGTAGCCGTTCATATACTCAACACAAGAACTTGTGGAATATATGAAAATTCAACTAGACTAATTACAAGATAACTTATAATTAATCTAATTGGAATAAAAACAACCAAACTAATCACAAAAGTAATCAATTTAATTGTCAAAAGATTTTGCTCGACAAAAGAAGACTTTCAGAGTAAATAACTAAATAACCAACCAAGATGATTAATTTAGTTCATAATGCTCAACATATAGCATCTTATGGAACAACCAACAAAGCCAATAAGAAATCTACTTAGTTGTATCGTGCTCAACATACGACACACAATTGAGCCTTCACGGTAATACATAACAAAATGGATCAATGAAGATCAATACCGTGGATAACATACAAGGATCTATTCTATTTTCCATCATAACGACATAATAGACTTTATCCTTGTCAAACAAAAGATTTTATCCTATTTTCCATCAAATACATGACTTCATAGGCATAACTTTTGTAATTGTCAAAAGTCCATTCGTCCTTTCATCAATACGAATATCAATTTATGAACGACTTTACTTTTGACAGCGTATGGGACCTTCAAGTTCACAGACGCAAACAATACATATCCTATAATCAAACTGCAATATCACAAAATCACAAGGATTAATACTGCAATAACATCATCCTCCAAATATTTTTAGAATTTGATAACCAATAAACCTAAAAAATAACATAAGAATATGAAAACAAAAATAGCTATGTGTAGTCACAATCATCGCTATTGAAAGCACTAGTTATTCTTCCAACTAACCAAAAAGAAGACATACTAGGCAACAATTCCTTTGATAAATTATTTATCATTCCCGAACTCCTTGTTATTGACAACCATCGGGACATAAGGTTCACGGAGATAAGTGTCAATACCCACGAACTGTCTTGGGTGAAGAGGTCGAATTAGGGTCCTCTGAATTTCCAAAGATTTAGACACGAATGTCTTTAATTCATAAATCTCCCTTCTTATTTCCTTTAACTCATCAAGAACATCGGAAAACTTCTGAGAGTTAGAAGGAACATCCCTGGGTTTTCTTGTATTCCTTCTTTTTCTTTTCAGGGACTTCGAAACAGGTGATTTTTCTTTTTCCTTGATTGAAGATTTAACAATCATGTTGACATACTTTCCAACTGACGACATAGTGCTTTGAGGACAGTTATAAACAACTGGATTTGTGTGATTGAATCACTTAACTCAACAAGCAGTCTTATATAGGATGTCAAAAGGAAAAAGGAATGTAGGTTTCGAAACCTATTGACAGATTCGTATACGCCCAACTCTAAAACCCTATAAAGAGTAGAATTGTCGATAATAACCCTTTCTTTTATTTGATAGAAAAAAATAACAAAACCAAGAAAAGAAGGAAAAACTCTTCTGAAGCCTGGATCAACACTCAATCTTGTCTCTTTTCGAACAGGCACATGAGGCAAGATTTTCCCAACAACACAATCAAGTTGTGTTACGATGAACAACGATTTGTCCATCTTTTTCCTCATGGGAGGAATCCTCTGATCTTTGTCTATCAAAACGATTTGACCATAATTTCTTTTCAAATGGTCTTATTCTATCCTTGGAAACCAACTTCTTAGACGAAGATAAGATCCTACATACCTCGGCGGTCTTCTGAGCAAGTTTCAGCTTCCTTGCTAAACAATCTGCTATTCGTTGAAGTTTGTTGGCGTGCATTATTTGGTGCTTGTATTTGTAACACCTTGATAGTTCGCGTCCCTTCATCGAAAAAACGAGCACGTCAAACTTGGATAATATTCAGGCATCTGAGATGTGCAAACAGACAACCATAAAATTGATCCTGAAACATTACTGACAGGGTTCCCAGTTATCGGATTCAATGAATCTGCCAGCTTGATTGGGTTTCCGTCTTCTCCGAACCCATTGAGGTTGATATATGTATTGCTACAAGTATCAAAATCGATGTTTTCACAAAGAATCCCTACACTTGATTTCCTATCTTCATCAGAATTTATAGGTTTCAGACATTTCATCAAGTTTTATAGTTAGACCTTTGTTCCCAGTGTATTTTCTATGATTTGGGCATTCGTTAGCAAAATGGACAAAACCCTTACACTTAAAGAACTGAGGCATGTCCTCGTCATCAGCCTCGTCAGCATCCCTGTTTTTAGGAGGTACGTGACCGTGAGGTTTGTCTAATGACTTAGGTTTGTGTCTTGAAAACCATTTACTTCTCTTCAACAGAAGATCCCTAAACTGTCTTGTGATTAAGGAGACTGATTTGTCAAGATCTTCATCCGAAAAATCATCCTCAGACTGATCATCCTCAGAGACATGAACACTCTTACCTTTGACAAGTAATTTAGTGTTCTTTTGTGCTTTAAAGGAAACATCCTTACCGACTTTGGATGTATGCTCATGGTCAAAGATCTTAAGCTTTCCAACCAAGGTGTTTCTGGAAAGATTATCGAGTTTGTTCCCCTCAACCATGGCATGCTTCTTGGACTCGTATCTAAATGGCAGTGATCTGAGAATTTTCATCACAATGTCCTTTTCAGGAATAGTCTTACCCAATGCAAAAGATGCATTAACAATTTCAGACACTTTGTGATTAAACTCATTAAATGTTTCTTCATCTGCCATACGAAGGTTCTCCCAATCAGAATTAAGGTTTTGAAGCCTAACATCCTTTTCACTGGAGTTTCCTTCAAATACGGTTTCTAAGATATCCCAAGCATCTTTAGACCTAGTGCAGTTTGTCAATGATGCTGAAGATTTGGGGTAATGACATGTATGATAGCATTCAAACAGTCGGAATTTTTCTTTGCAGCAGTTATCTCAATAACGGTGTGGGAACGTTCACGTCACCGACTGCCACAACGGGAGCATCATAGCCATTAACCACATATACCCATGATTGAAAATCACGCGATTGAAAAAAAGATCGCATAACAATTTTCCACCATAAGTAATTGGAGCCATCGAAGACTGGTGGTACGTTAATAGAGATAGCACCTCTTTCCATAGAGTCAGATCGCTACAAACACGGACTTGTTAGGTCTTAAACGTGTTTGCCTACTCTGATACCAATTGAAAAAGCGGGGGTCTAAAAACACCACCTAATATTTCGCTAAGCAATCTGTATGGACTAAATCTTAAATACTTTGATAGAGAATCAACTAGACAGTCAGACTCAATCTAGATAAAAGTATCTCAAGGAGTTAATATCTCTCTCTTGTTTTTAATATTACTCAAGCTAATAGAAATCAGCGAGTCCTAATCAAACACAAGGAATACTTGGACGGTACCAAAGACCAATATCCAAGGATCAATCAATATCAATCAACAACCAAAGGTTGGATTTCCAATTGTTGATCACGAACGCACAACCTGTATTATTTCAATTTTATAAAATATAATGCGGAAAAGAATAACACAGACACCAGAAGTTTTATTAACGAGGAAACTGCAAATGCAGAAAAACCCCGGTACCTAGTCCAGATTAAATACACACTGTATTAATCCGCTACAGACACTAGCCTACTCCAAGCTAACTTCGTACTAGACTATAGTTGAACACCAATCCCGATCCAAGGTACATTTGTACTCCTACGCCTCTGATCCCAACAGGATGCTGCGCACTTGATTCCCTTAGTTGATGTCACCCACAACCAAGAGTTGCTGCAACCCAAAATCGCAAACTTGATAATAAACAAATCTGTCTCACACAGAAAAGTCTATTAAAGGATAAATTTGTCTCCCACAGATAAACCCTAGGTTTTGTTCCGTCTTAAGATATGAAATCAAGGTGAACAGGAACCAATTGATAATCCGGTCTTATATTCCCAAAGAACAACCCAGATTAATCAATCGCCTCTCTAAAATCCTTCCTGACTACACAAGAGGTTTGTCGGGGAATCACAAACAGTGAGATGAAGATGTTTGTGACTTCTTTATCTTTCATATCGGAGAACTCTCACGATCTCAATCCAATCAATCGATTGTACTCATACGATAGAAGATGCAAGATCAGATCACACAACTACGATAAAAGTAGTATCGGTTTGGCTTCACAATCCCAATGAAGTCTTTAAGTCGTTAACCTGGTTTTAGAGAAGAAAACCAAAGGTTAAAGGAGAATCGACTCTAGCGAGCGCACTAGTATCAAGCTAATATTTCTCAACCGTTAGATCGAAAACTTAGCTTGTCGCACACACTTGGGTAGACGTTTACTGGGTTTCTGAAAACCATTCCCAAACGTGTACGTGTATGTTGGTTCAACATAGTAACCCAAAAGTTTAACCATATGAGCATTTCATATTAACCTTGTTCTTCTTCACCATAACTAGTTCAATTGACTCAAATGAACTAGTTAAAGAGTTGTTCAATTGCTATGAGATCTTATGTAACTACACAAGACACAATTGAAACAAAGATGATTCTATTCGATTGAATCGTCTCATGAACTTTATATCCACGATTTGCATAAAGAATTCCTTAGTAATTTAAGTTTCATGTTCAGAGCACATCTTTAGATCATAACCACTTAAGCTCACAAACAAGTTCGCGGACTTAAGACAATCGGTGGAGTTTTCCAAACTCAGCAGAAAATCTCGGCAAAAAGACTTTCGCCAGTTCGCGGACTTATACACAAACGAGTTATTGTAAAATCCCAGCAGAAATTCTCGGTACGAAAACTTCCGTCAGTTCGCGGACTGAGTTCGTGGACTCGGTTCGCAGACTTGGCAAAGCTAATTCCTCCGGTTTCTCTTAATCAACAAAGTTTGAAAACTTCGGATTAAGGAATACATGGTTATGTAATCTAAACTCTCATTCCAATCATTGAGACATTCTCAGAGGACGTTATATAGCCGTTATTCACAGACCGTTTCGCGTCAGAGCAATTCTCCAAGTAATTGAAACTTTTCATGACTTTCGTCACTAGGTGAAGATAAACTTGATCAAAGCGAAACGCTTTACCAACACATGATTTTGAGATATAGATAGGCAAGATATAATTGGCTCGAAATATCAAATGTGTATGATCCAGTCTCTATATCATACGACTTTTGTCTCATAAGAAGTAGGAGATAGAAGAGATAGACTTTTGAGTGATAGATAAGTTCAAGTCTCCACATACCTTTTTGTTGATGAAGTTCCATGGTTCCTTGAGTAGATCTTCGTCGTTGTATGATGAATCGTCATGAAGTCCTTGAGCTCAACCACACTTTTCTATCCTAGTCCGAGACTTAGTTACGTAGGCTAGAAATCAATACTCATAGTTTTGATCACTAACATTGACAAACATGCTTGAGATATCAACGCATGAGAGGTCGACCGAGCAATGCTCTAACATCTTTCATGATAATCCAAAAGTCACTTGTGGTGAGCAAGACTTTGTTCACCCCAACGCAACTTGATTGTGTTGGAAGTGCATCCTCACCAAGGAATGTCCTTCTTTGTATACGGTGAGGGAAGCACAAGAATTGGGGCACACAGATTATGTTCGATAAGGCGGTAGAATTCGATTGGATTCATCTAAAAAGGTATGTCTATAAACTTGAGCAAGATTTGTACTTTTATTTGCTTAGAATACTTATAATAATCTTGCTTATCGTTCATTTCCCCTACACCATTTTAAGGATATAGCAACCCAGAGTAGCAACAACACTAGTGTCGTTGCTAAATTTCTGTTGATACTCTCTGTTGCTATATTTTCGCAACAACATATTTCTGTTTCGAATGTAGCAACAACCATACCTCGATTGCGAATAACAACGGCAAGCTGTTCATGCATGCGAAGCACGCGTGTGGTCGGAAACACTTTGACATTTTTTCCACCCAAAGTCAAAGTTTGGTCACTCTTCTTCTTTATGTTTCCACCCTTTCAGCCTTATCTACTACAGTACTACTCCCTCTTCTTTATCCTTAGAATTTTTTTAGCCATTTGATTACTCATCTGCTCGCTCTTTATAATTCTGCTCCAGAAGATATTTTCTTCCCTTGATATCAACTGAAGATTCAGTTCATGTCTCGATCTAAATCGGTCTAAAATCGATCTTCAGTTGTAGTCTTGTATTCGATCTGGTAAGTCACGATTTTGATTTCTGTTAATATATTTTAGGGATTTTGATTTCTGTTTCAAGCAACTTCAGTTAATAGATTCTAGGGTTTCACGATTTTGATTTCAGTCAATAGATTCCAGGGATTTTGATTACAGTTTCAAGCAGCTTCAGTTAATAGATTCTAGGATTTCACGATTTTGATTTCAGTCAATAGATTCTAGGGATTTTGATTTCAGTTTCAAGCAGCTTCAGTTAATAGATTCTAGGGTTTCACGATTTTGATTTCAGTCAATAGATTCTAGGGATTTTGATTTCAGTTTCAAGCAACTTCAGTTAATAGATTCTAGGGTTTCATGATTTTGATTTCAGTTAATAGATTCTAGGGATTTTGATTTCAGTTTCAAGCAGCTAATAGAGTAAATACATGGACTTGGGATTCTGCTTTCAGTTTAAAGCAGCTACTTTAAGTGATGTATGATTTATTTTAGTTACTAAGGTGAAGTAATAGAGTTTGTTTTTGTAATGGCTTGATTAGAAACTTTGCTGGTTGGATCTTAAATGGTACTGTAGTTTTCCTTAGTCCTCTCATGGTGATAAATAAGGGGGGACTGGAAAAAATAATTTGCTCAACTCCTTTAAGACTTTATAGGGATTACTTAAAGTAGTTTAGTATTTATTTGTTTGGTTGTTTGCTCAAAATTCTGCCAGGATATTTCTCTTCTTCTGTAAGTGGTGGCCGTGAATAGGTTTTCAAATGATGTCTGGTACACTTAATGTTGTTGGTAGATGTATACTACTTATATAATTTTGTTAAAGTAGCATTGGTATTGATAGTATAACTTAGTTGTTCAACAATTCTGTACAAATCTGCATATTAGCTTTGTACTGTGTCATTTTCATTTGCATCTTAGCTGAATTGTATTGTGTAGCTTAGTTGTGCATTTTTCAGATTTCGCTGTTTCACAGTTTAAATCATATTACCAACTGTATATATCATCAGTAATTTTGTCCGTATAAAATTGTGATGTTTAGCTCTTCCTTTTCTATATGTTAATACTTGTTGTTTCCTGACACCTGCACTTAAACTTTGAAACTGCAAAGCCTGGGCTGTCTATATCTCAGCTGCATTGTGGTACCATTCTGAGATTGCTAAAACACTCTATTGTTCTAGTTAATTCCTGTTGTGATTTCCATTGCTCCCATGAAGCCATAGGGTCTGGTGGGTTTTCATAATTCAACAAGTGCGTAACTCTTTCATATTTGTGTAATTGGCAGTTTCATTATCTCTATTAACAACAAAATATGAAGATAGATTTAGGTAATGTTAATACTTACTCTTAGATTTATTGTATCAATATGTTTTCAGATTTATGTGCGATGTAGGAGTTATTTTAACAATCTTAAAGTTTCGCAGGAATCAGCAAAAGCTTATGTCTTGTGCTGTCCGGCTCCCCATTCTGCACCGACCTGTGAATTTCCTTCAACATGATGTAGATACACTCATAGCAGCAGTAGTTTCTGAATGTTCATGATCAACAACTACTCTGAAATGAAGGTAAACAAACTTCTTTTGAAAGCTTTCGTCTATAAGTCATAAGCTTATAATGCCAGACCTTGCAAACTAGAATTTAGCTGATTGAATAATCATTTCATTCCTTTGGATTAGGTAAACAATTCTGAACATGATATTATTTTCTTGTGCGATTGTATGGTATTGAGGTTGGATTTTAGGAAGATAGGACCCAAATTTTAATTGTTGATCCAAATATATATGTAAATTCAATTTTTGATCCAAATTTTCATGTAAATTGAAGCTATATATGGGACTTCCAATTTTTTATCGAAATTGTGGCAATTTTGCATTTACTTCATCATCAGTAACATGTCAATCCATGGATCATCTCCATCTGACCAATTTCTCCTCATAGATAGCCTATGTATGAGCTGAAAGTGTTGGTGGCCTTATAAATTCATGATCTCTTAAATCTTTAGGCATTTGAATTCTTACTAATGTACATGCTCTCTGGTCCAGTATATCTATGCAAGTAGAAAACAAGGGCATTTTCTAACTCTATATGAATATGTTCTTGTAGGATCCCCATCAGCAGATTGCACTCCTAATAGTGTTCCTGGCAAAGGTGAATAAGGTAAAGGAATTTAGTGTATTCTTGTAAATAAAATAGATTTAGTCCTTGAAAAATGCGTGTGTTAGGGTAAGGGTATGTGCGTATGGGGTTGAGGAGCCTGGTCAAGGAATGATTGATAGCATTTATAACAATATCTTTATGTTTCATTATTTCGGTCTGCTATATCGAATTGAAAATTTAGACATTATTGTCCATTAATTATCAACTAATGCGTCTGGCACAATAGAGACTGTATTATTGTTCTCTTATTCTCATACATCACCATTTACTTCACTTATAACAGAGTTTGTTGATATTTTCTTTACATGGTTTTGACTTGTGGTTTAATCTTTTGTTTGTGACATCAGTACTGAAAGATCAAGTTGGTTATTATGCAGATATTTGGGCTAAAGTCAAAAAGAAGTACTCTGGTGATATTTTAGAAGCAGTTGAATTTTTGCTGAGGAGATTGGTTAAGCAAGCGGAGTCTGGTGATACTTCTGGTGATATTTAGTCTTTCTTTCCCTTTTTTTCAATGCCTCTGTTAGTTGACACAAACTAGGTTACCCATCCATTTTAAAAACATCAACACAGATCGAATATTGTATGTCAGTCACAACATACATAAGTTTACTTGTGTACATTCAATTGAAGAATCCTTTCTTTTATGATAATATTATCAGTGGTGATTCTCAACTACATTTGTATCAGTTTGGTATTGCCATTGTAGTTTGTATATCTGTGTGGATGTTGAATATGGGGAACTGGGTAATTGCAGGGGGACAATGTGGGGAAAATGAATTTTGACTAGGTCAATAAACATAGACTTGACCTTTTTTTTGTGGTTGCAAAAATTAGCAACCTCAGTCCTCTGTTGCTAAATTAGAACTAAAACCAATAAATTAGAACCAGAACCAATAATATCTGGTTTCGGGTAAGGGTATTCCTATAATTAGCAACAAATTAGAAACAACACATTGTTGTTTCTAAATAAAAAATGTAGCAACGGCAAGTTCCGTTGCGAATTGCCGTTGCTGACCGAGATTCGCAACAAAGCCTATGTCGTTGCTAAAAATTGCGACACCGTCATTAGCAACATCGAAAGCCTGTTGCGACCCTGTTTAGCAACATCTATTGTAGGTTGCTAATACCTTAAAATGGTGTAGTGTTCTACCTAACTTGATTTGTGTTTAAGGTTCTTAAATGTTTAGGTTTGAAAATAATAGTTCGGGATGTTTGGACTACATGGTACACATACCAATTATGCATAACAGTATTTAAAATCAAAATCTATGGTTTTAAGTTCGCAAACCCGTATGCATACTTGACGTCGATATTCGGTCAACTTGTTTTGGCCGTAACTTCTTCGTCCGAACTCGAATTTACCTCATTATTTTTGAATTCTTTTCCTTATTGAATTCCCTTCAAAATGAAGATGAAAATTATTGAATTTGGATGAGTTAATATTGGTCTTTGTCCTGTCTGTTGTTTTTTAGTGTTTGCTCTGTTTCGTTGCACTTGTTCTATTCTCTTGGACTTAGGCACTGGGATTCTTGGAGAAATCCTATTCTAAGATATTTTGTGGCTGTTACAAGAGTGATGTTGGTGAATCACAAAGAAGGAAGTTTGAGAATGGGTAGTAGTTCACATTTGCTATATATTCTTGAGTGTTCACAATCATCTCATGTGAACTATGGTGCATAGTCGTCAATGACTTTGTATGTTCTTACTTGTTGAGGAAATCTTTTTATACGCTTTTGGTAACCACTCTTGGTATAAATCCGTGCGAAAAAGATTGATTCTACCTTCTAAGGTCAAAGATTGTTATTGGAGTATTAATCTTTATGATTTTGTGATATTGCAATTTTTTATGGGATATGTATTGTTTGCATCCGTGAACTTGAAGATCCCATATGTTGTCAAAAGTAAAGTCGTTCATAAATTGGTATTCTTATTGATGAAAAGATGAATGGACTTTTGACAAATACAAAAGTTATGCCTATGCAGTCATTTATTTGACGGAAAATAGGGTAAAATCTTTTGTGTGACAAGGATAAAGTCTATTATGTCGTTATGCAAATAGTGATGGAAAAATAGAATATATCCTTGTATGTATTCCACGGTATTGATTTTCATTGATCCATTCTTTTTGTATTACCGTGAGACTCCGTAATGTGTCTTATGTCGAGCACGATACAACTAAGTTGATTATTTTGTGATTAACTTTGTTGGTTGTTCCATAAGGTACTTTATGTCGAGCATCTTTGAACTAAATTAATCATCTTGATTGGTTATTTAGTTATTTTCTCCGAAAGTTTTCTTTTGTTGAGAAAAACAATTGACAATTAAATTGATTACTTTTGTGATTAGTTTGGTTGTGTTTTCCAATTAGATTAATTATAAGTTCTCTTGTAATTAGTCTAATTGAGTTTTCATATATTCCACAAGTCCTTGTGTTGAGTATATGAACGGATATACTAATCACGTTCTATTGGTTAATGTAGTCGTATATTCCTTAACATTTTCCTTATGTTGAGTATTTGAACTAATAAGGTAGTCATCTCCGTGTGGTTATCTTAGTCGTAGCTCCGTGACTTTTCTTATGTTGAGCACAATCAATTAAATTGATCACTTTTGTGGTTTGATTTAGTTGCGTATTCCAATTAAATTAATCATGGGTTTACTTGTGATTAGTTTGATTGAGTTTTGGATATAGGAAATCATTTTCATGGTTTTTGGTGTCCAATTAAAAAATCCTTCTTTTCTTTCGAAATTTAGGTCGCTCTTGTTGTTCTTTCGGGAATGACATCAAATGGGGGAGAGTTCTTTTGAACTTGTGCTTAATGGTAATATCTTGCGGGGTGTGCGGCTGTGGAATTTTATAGGGGTTATCTTGTATCTTAAAACTCCTTGATGAATGCATTTAGCTTCGGCTTTATGATTGCATCTAAATTAAGTTGGTATGTATTTTTCTTTTAGTCTATGAAATGTCTCTTGTGGAAATTTCATTATGATCCCGTTTTTTTACCTTTGCCAATTTTATTGACAAAAAGGGGGAGAAATAATGTAGTTCACATTACAAATACATATGGTTTTCTGATAGGTGTAGAATACACCGTATTTACTATCCAGAGTTTATGCTTTCTTTGCTACTTTTCTTGTAAATTATGTATTTTACGCATGTTTTGAGTTTTGTAGCTACTTTGGAGTCATACGGAGTAAAAAAAAGAAGAAATCACCCAAATTGAGTCGAAAAAGGAAAAGTAATCATTTCGCAGGCTTAACATTATTCGGATCCGAGCCAGGGTTAAGGAACAACTCTATTTGGAGGAGTATTAAACAAATACTAGCTTTGGTTAAGGGGATGCCAGCTGGGTAGCCCTTATCAAGGTGACCGGACACTGGGTATAACCCTACTCCCATAACCCTAAAGTCGAAAGACTTTTTCATCTCATTCATTTATTCATTATGAGAAGCGGCTGTTGCTATTAAAGCCGAGAGACTAAAATCGAGAAATTGAGAGAAGAAAGAATAGGGGATTTGGCGCTGCCATTCATGGATTTCACGTTGAGTCAATTTCTATGTGTTGATTGAAGACGATTGGTTAGCAGAAGGATATGTAGTACCAGAGAAGAATCAAGAGATGAAGATGGGATTCAGATCCATAAGAAGAAGAAAGAGGGTAGCTGTGTTGCTCAAGAATGATTGTGAACAGAGATGACGATGAACTGTAGAAGAACTGAGACCAGAGATCGATTCTGGTGATGAAATTGAAGAAATGAAGAAATTAGGGTTCGTCTCTGCAATTGAAAAACGACACTGTGATATTGTTGGCAATCTTGTGTATATACTGCATAAAACAAACAGAGAAGAAGAGAAACCACTAGTAAAAAAATGATGTTCGGTAACAGTTGAAAACTGTTACTGTGTTATTTCTGTAACAATTTTAGTTTTTTCTGCGGTGTTACTAAAGTCCCTGTTACGGAAAGCTTACAAAACCTGTTACAGAATGACTATGGAAAAATGACTCATAAATTCTAAAACTGTCACTATTAATAGTTTTTCGTAACAGTTTATTCAATATGTGTTACTGAATAATTGCTGCGGTAACTGTTTTTCATAAAACTGTTGCTATTGTTTGAGTAACTGTAACAGTTTTTATGAAAACTGTCATAAAAAAAAAAAATAAAGGTAAAAATTTATAGTGAAACTATCACCACCTCCACCACTAGCGACGCCACCACCTCCAACACCAGTACCGCTGAAACCATCACCACCATGACCTCCACCATCGGGCCACCATTCCACAACCATAAGTTGGGCTTCTTGATCTTGAAATATAAATTTTATAAAATTACTCTTCATAGGATTCGACCTTGAGACCTATTACACCTGACTATAACTCTTGAACCACTATTCCATGCTTTATTTTTGGTTAATGTTATCCATATTAAATATTTATCCTCATTAAACAATAAACTATCGACCTCCACCACAACCTTCGTTACCACCACCTTCGTTGTCACCGCCCACCTACAAGACATTATACTGTGGTATTTCTACATATCATACCACTTGTTTATTATTTTTATTAGATTTTAGTTTCTATTAAACCTGAGATAACCATCCATGAACGATGGCTAGATATAGTGCACAAAATTGAATCAACAAAATTGAAACCTATTACACTTGTGTCGGTCTAGAGGTAGGTAATCCTTTTGAAATGGATTCCAGATAACTAGTTATGTAGATAAATAGTAACAGTTGTTTTATAGAAATGTCATGATAAGGTCAATTATAGTGACATATTAAATCTGTTACAATAACATTGGTATATGGTAACGGTTGGTATAAAAAATGTAACGATAATTTCAACTCCGGTGACATATTAAATGTGTTACAGTATCATGGGTATATAGTAACATTTTGTCTAAATAAATGTCACGATAATGTCAACTATGGTAACATATTAAATCTGTTACAATATCATGGGTATATAGTAACACTTATTATAAAAACTGTTACAATATACAACCTAGAAAACATTATGTAACAGTTCTTACAAAAAAATGTTACCATTATTTAACAACCTAATATTTAGTAACAGGTAATTTACGAACTGTTACCTAATGAAAGCTTGAACTGTTACTAAATATCACTTTTCTACTAGTGAACGCAAACCCAATTAGACGAAATCAAAGTCGAGGCTAGGATTATATCCTCTACCCTTAAGACAGATTCACCCCGCACTGGTGCTTACGGATTATCGATGTTTGTCTCCCAAGATACAACGACTTTCTTCTCGATGTAGTAGCACTCCAAACTTCGAGAAACGGCGAACCCAACTTAAAGTGATGAACTCTCTCTTGAACACAAACTAAGTTGATGATTTTTATAATGTAGTAGGATGATAATTAGGTTTCTAATCGATTGATCTTTTCTAAGTTGTGCAGGGTATTTATATAAATTACTAGTACCTCTTCATGAAGAATCATGATGCTTCAAATACCTCTTCAATTAAGAGTCATGATGCTAGAAGGATTTTTCCAAGGGTTGCGTCTTTTGAATTATTAATTGAATTCCCCGCACGTTTTTGGTTTTAGGTTTCGTTTAGTTCAACCGTGAAACTAAAACTGACTTAACTTAACTAACATGCTAAATTAAGATCAAGCCCAAACCATTATGTACAACCCAAATCCAAACCGGTACTAGACTAAGGATTTTCTATTCATAACAGTCGGAGTTGTACTCAATTTTCCAACAATCCCCCACATGAATGAAAATCCATTGACTAACAATGCAAAGGACAATGCAGACAGACACTAAAGAGAGTTCAAACGGAAATAAATTGCATGGGGATAGGTAGCTTTCGCCTTGAACCTTCCTTAGTGAATAGCTATCGGGCTTACTACTGGGTCAGTGTGCCAGAGGCTTTGAACTGTCAGTTTTTTAATGTAAACCAAGACAATAACTATCACACAATTTATCTCCTCACCAAGTTGGTTCTCATGGTTGTGTTCATTTCGGCCCTGAACAATTCCCGGAATTCATGAAGCGCTTTTAGATGAACCTAGCCTATCAAAGGTTCTCATGGAAGCGGCCACACTTCTCACTTCATATAGGTGATTTCCTATTTAAGAGCATCCTGCCATACCCTATTTGGAATTTCCAAATCTTAAGAATCATTAAAAGCAATGCTTATCCTTAACTATGCGACAGGCTGCACTGTTTCATCATAGGAATGGGTAGAAACATATCTAGAGTTATGTTCCCAGTGCTTCTTGTGAATCGTTCTTAATTTCTGTTGTCCCGTTGAACCTAGATCTTGGGATCTCCAATCAACTAGGTTGGGTTTCCCTTAATACGATTCGGACCTGTAGACTTTAAGCCCATTCACCTGGGTGATGCAATTATGCTCTCTCTTGAATTTGTATCATTTATCGACTTGATACAATTCTCAAACATTATTTCTTTTAGATGCACTCATTTGAGAGCAATTTCTTTATGGTGACATGTCTTCGATTTGTTTATCGAAACCTACCATAATCTCAAACCAGGTGTATCTTACAAATAACATGCATAAGGAAATTCCAAAATTACTATCCGACTTTGCGTCCAAAGCTCCGGAGTCCACGGTTGGCCTTGCCATCAACATTAAATAATTTCGATGATGTTGCATTTCTCTAACAACAGACACATAGTTTCTATTAGTTTCTATTGAGGAAAAGATCCATCACACACATGCATATGGATATACCTCCTTTCGGTAGCAAAATCAAGTAGGTTCTTTGAACAACCCTTCCAGTATGCTCAGTCAATCATTTGATCCACCGATCATATTGAGTATGGAATCTATAATTGCCCCCACATTTGGACGGTATAAATACCCACAACTCCGAGGTATATCATCATTTCTTTTGATGATCTTAATTCTTCCTTGGTTTGACCAAAATTAGGTCCCTGGTAATCATCCTCGTATACCTTAGAATCCTACCATTCCTTGTATGCAAGTTATATATATTACTCGTAACTTACTTATGGCATTCATCCATGGCTAGTACATTCTTCCTTCTGTACTAGCTATGTTTTCCTGAGTCTCACCCCACATTTTTTACTAATTAACTAGAAGAAAAATTCATCATTACTTCTTAGCAATTAGTACCAATTGCTTTTCTCTGCCTGTACCAGCAGAACTGAAACCCTTTGAGATTTCATCAATATATCACATCACTATACGATGGGATATTCAAAAGCAATTTCCGAAAGAGTTTTATGTCAGTTTAGGTTCTGGAAGAGAATCAGTGTATCATCCATCTGATAATAGCACCCTTTCGAAACAACATTAAATTACGTTGTACAGAACAAGTCATTAAAGACCAATTAAATTAATTTGACTTAAACCAAAAAATCTTTAACTAATAGATCTCGATTGTGATCTACACAGTAACAGAGACCATAACACAAGGTCTCAACCCTTGGTAGTACTACATGTCTACATACTTTGTAGCCCCTTGTAATAATACCCCGTCCATGAGATCAATAATAGAACTCTACTGTATACTCAACGTAATCTGTTTGGAAACGAAAGATCCAAAGCTACAGGTTGAAACTTCATAAATGAAACATAGTAATAATTATGCCCATGAATCAACATAAGTGATTTCTATCGTTTCATGTAGAATTCACACCCTTTTGGAATTCATATTGAATTCTCAAATCTCTATAACCAACACGTTGTGGATACACTTAACGTCCCAACTTGAATAAACCAAGCACTGGATCAACAACCATCACAAAAAAATTATTCGTACGTACTCTGTTTTCGGTATGAGATGGTGTGACCCCAAATCATTTCTCTTTGGAAACTAATGACCAAGGGTGATGGACCATGAGTCATTTGACGAAGAGACGCATCTCTCCGAACTCGCCATACGCACGTGATCGACCTTTTACTGTCGGTTCCATTAAGATTTAATAGTGACTGTTCACTCCGGATTGAACCATCAGATTTGGTAACCTCAAAGAGATGTCACCATTCACGCCAATGGGTAGACGCGGAGATCCCAAATTCAAATAGCAAGCCTTTCAGTTACTACCAAATTCTGACCAAATTAAATTTGAGCGTTAGTTTTCTGCTTTATCTGCCAACGAAAGTAATCCATGTATATCTTAAAATACCGACATCAATTCAATATACAAATGCTTGAAGATTCATTTAGCTCATAGAAGAATCCAAAGCAATCACCAGCAAAGGATTGGTGCATCTAATAAGAAGCCACTTAGTCCGTGAATTGCTTTTGGTGAGCGAAATTAATATTTGAGAATATATATATATACACGACAGAAACAGCGTAGCCTCATGCCACAAGTCTCACCCATTAGAACTCCAAATTATACATCTCCAATAACAATTTCAAGATGTATAGAGGTCGGTTGTGCATGGCTTTAGTTTTTTCCTTTTAAACCAAACAGCGATCTACTGATCTTATTGGTTTGAACAAAACCAGTCAGAGTTTTCGTGCTAAACTAAGGTTTCCACAAGAGAACATGGCTCAAGAGAAGGATCCTTACATTAAAATGCTTCCATCTCGTTTATGAGAACACCTCTAATGCACCACCAGAAATATGTAATTTTTTCTCGTGTAGCACTCACGATGGTTACACCATCGTCATCAATTGACAAACTGTCGTGAAACCGCCAGTTAACGTATTATCTAATCTCCAAGGGTCATCGATGTCACATTCATGTCAACCAAGTCACGAACAGACACAAATTTAGAAACCCGTTCAGTGTTTTCACATGGCAGTTATCGTGATCAGCCATGAGAAAGGATACCACTTACACGGAATCCCTAAATGGTGTCGCGAAATTCAATCTTTGAGTTTAAACAGACCCGTGATTCTCAAACTGGAATAGGAGATCACCAAACGACTAAGATAGTCTGTACTACAGAAACTGGCGCATGTAGAACGTTTCTTAAAGTGAGTTCTTTTCTGCAACATGCTCTTATTGGCACAAACATGGTTCGTGGCTCCGCTACCAATCCACCATTCTCTAACAATTCCAGCCAAACTGGCTTCCGATACCACAGACGTCATATTCATGCAATGCGGTGGTTCTTTTGAATCCATTGTTTACTGTACTATAAATTTCCGAAAGTCAGTTTTGATAACAATAACAAGAAAAACACTAAGCAAACAGATTTAAAGATCTGTTGACAAGGAAGAAATAAATAGGACCGCTTTGTATAGCGCCTGCAAGTATACTGCAGGTTAGTATAAGAATGGTAGTAAACTGTGCATGGTACTCTTTCATATCGTCTTGCACCTGTATTCTCATGCACTAAAGGCGAAAAATCAAAAGATACAGTAAACAACTGCTCGAATGAAAAAACTTTGTACTGCGAAGTTTCAAGTTTGTTAGTAATCTGTACTAGATATTTAGATGTGAACTTTAGATTTGTAACCAATAAAACTCAAACCTCTATGAACCCACAAGAGTAAATATTAAAATCAATGGACTTTAATATCCAGATTACCGAATTGAATCACTTGAAGTTTCTGCCCACCTGTATTACTACTCCAAAAACCAATTCTATTAGTGTATACAATGTCAGAAACAAAAAAGATATTAACCAACGGAGTTACAGTACACACAAGACAATAAAGAATCTGTCTTAAGATTGTTGGCAATCTTGTGTATATACTGCATAAAACAGACAGAGAAAAAGAGAAATGCAAACCCAATTAGACGAAATCAAAGTCGAGGCAAGGATTATATCCTATAGTCTTAAGACAGATTCATCCTGCACTGGTGCTTACGGATTATCGATGTCTGTCTCCCAGGATACAACGACTTTCTTCTCGATGTAGTAGCACTCAAAACTTCGAGAAACGGCGAACCAAACTTTAAGTGATGAACTCTATCTTGAACACAAACTAAGTTGATGATTTTTAGAATGTAGTAGGATGATAATTAGGTTTCTAATCGATTGATCTTTTCTAAGTGTGTACAAGGTATTTATATAAATTACTAGTACCTCTTCATGAAGAATCATGATGCTTCAAATACCTCTTCAATTAAGAGTCATGACGCTAGAAGGATTTTTCCGAGGGTTGCGTCTTTTGAATTCCTAATTGAATTCCCCGTACGTTTTTGGTTTTAGGTTTCCTTTAGTTTCAACCGTGAAACTAAAACTGACTTAACTTAAAAAAACATGCTAAATTAAGATCAAGCCCAGACCATTATGTACAACCCAAATCCAAACCGGTACTAGACCAAGGATTTTCCATTCATAACAGTCGGAGTTGTACTCAATTTTCCAACAGATATGATGAAGATGGGTTTAAGCTCGAGTTGAAACCAGAGGAAGAGATGACGTTCATAACTAATGGAGAGAAGAAATCAGCCAGGCCTGTTGCTGCGATCGATTAACAGAAAGAGTTAGGGTTTAATGTTGCCAAGAAATGGAGTTTGTGATGAGTTGTTGCTGTAATTGAAGCTAACGGCAGAATGGATTTACAATAATGAGATGCATCTGTTGTTGATGGTAGTCTGAGAAGGAAATTTATTAAACTGAAATTGGAGAAAGTGTTGTTGTCGAAGACTGATGAGTTGATGGTGCAGCTGTGACTAATTGAAGTTGTTATGCTGATAAATTGCGAGAATGAATGATTCATTAGATGTATGCTAGGTCTTAACAGGAGAAGACCAAAAAGAGGCCTGAATTTGTCCTGAGAAATGCCCAGAAAACAAAAGAAACTCTGTCGGATTCTCTACTCCAACGAGTTAACTCAGTTAGCCGATGACCGATCCATCTCTGCGACTCATCCAGCAAGACCGAGTAAGATGCTAACTCGGTGTCTGAATACCCACCTCTTTGACCTAGTTGACTAAAGGTTGACCATATTGACCGTTACTTATAACGACACCAGAACAGAATATTCCGTTACCAGCTACAAAATTCAGGCAACCGACAGGGAGTTTTCTGGCCGGATTTCGGTGCTACCAGTGAGTTACGGCGACTTAATTTGTGAAGAATTCTCTAGAATCACCTAGACTCATGGCTTTGAGGAATTTGACTTGAATTTGGAAAGTGAAGATGTAAGATTTGAGAAAGACAAGGACTTGGAAAGAAGACTTACAAAGGGAAAGGGATTCTATTCCTAAGAGGAATGCAGGCAAATTGAAGCCTATAAATAGAGAAGTTCTCTACACACACTTCTACACCTTTTTACACACACACAACACTTGTGGTTTTGCTTGCTTTTCAAAATTCTTCTTTTACTTATTTGTGTGAACTTCAAAAATTCTCCTTTTAATTATTTGTGTGAATTTCAAAAACATGAGTAGCTAATTTTCTTATTGATTGAGGATGAATTCCTAGTTCTTAACACATGATTTAAGTTTTTGTTTTAAACCTACTTTGACGTTTTTCACATGATTATCGTTTGTTTTTACTAATTGGAATGTTTATACATTCATGGTTGATTGATAGATTGTTTAGGTGGCCAACTAAATTGATTTGTTAATTTATCTAAAGCTAGTGAAAGTTAGGGGATAAGTAATCGTTTCTTGACTCTTTACATAAATAGCAAACACGAGACCTTGCGGAGGGATTCCGTGAAGCAATTGTGTGTGAAAACAACGTTAGCAAGTAGACCTTGATCTAAGAGTCTAACTAATCAACCTAATAAGTTCATAAATATTAATGCGTTTATTTAAATTACATCTTGAGTGATATACTACTAGGTGGTTTGGTAAATAGAATCCGGTAGTCGAGAACTTCCGCATCCGGTGATACAAGGGATTTAGGGGTTTAGCACTGATCTAGCTGCTTTACCTACGATTGGTGATAATCTGTGACTAATAAAAAGTGGAAAAGAACATAACTTGATTCATTGTTTTGCAACGAAGAAGGATTCCTTGATCTAACTTCTCTTATTGATTTCCTTTATCTTTTTTAATTGCTTTGTTTACTTTCTTTTGCTTTTAAAATCTAAAGCCAAAACCCCCTTTTGTGACATATAAGACAACTAAAACCTCTTGCTCCTCGTGGGAACGAACTTAACTACCACCATAATACTTGTTAATTTAGTGGAAAAATATTCACTAATTTGTTGTGGTTACGACACGCATCAAATTTTGGCGCCACTGCTGGGGAGCAGCGGACGATTTTAGTTGTTTTTATTTACTTTTTGCTTTATTCTTGCTTTGTTAGATTTTATATCGTTTCTAACTTGGTTTTTGATAATCTTGTTTCAGGTACTTAATCTCTGGCACCCAAGCAGTGGGATTACCAATGTTGTGGGATTACAACTCGCAAGGGAACAATACTACAAGTACCTCGGAACCAGCAAGAAGAGCCTTCTATATCAACAATGGTAGCCGGTAATAATAATCCACCACCTCCACCTGCGGAAAAGAAGTTGGGAGAGTTAATTTCTCCGAATTTGGATTCACAACCATGGAGTATCACAATAACTGATCCAGTGGAGATGAAGTCGAGTCTTATTCACCACTTACCAAAGTTCAAAGGGCTTCCCGGTGAATATCCAAATCGTCATCTTCAATCATTTCAACACAAGATGACAAGTCTTAGGCAAGGTACCGAAGATAGGGATAGGGCTATGTTACAAGCCTTTCCATTCTCCTTACAAGACTCAACCGAAGAATGGTTGTATTATTTACCCCCAGGGAGCATTACAACATGGACCGAGATGAAAAATCTATTCTTAGAGAAGTATTTTCCAGCTTCTAAGGCGGCTGTGGTTCGTAAAGAGATTAGTGGAGTCTTACAAATTTCAGGAGAATCACTCCATGAGTATTGAGAGCGGTACAAGAAGTTTCTAGCAAGATGTCCACACCACAACATATCACCGACACTTATCATTCAATATATTTATGAAGGATTACTTCCGGATAAACGTAACTTGATTGATGCAGCTGCGGGTGGTTCACTTACGGAGAAAACACTTTCCCAAGAAACTAGTTTGATTGAGAGTATGACTGCAAATGCACAACAATTTCATACAAGGCATGATTCCAATATCCGAAGGGTTAGTGAAATGGAGGACTCTTCACAATCCTCTCAACGGTTAAACAACATAGAGAGGGTAGTGCAACGAATGTCCGCGGTAATTATTCCGGATGATGAGACCGAACAAGTAAATTCTTTGTTTCCAAATCAAAGGCCAAAGTACGATCCATACTCCAATATTTACAATCCCGGTTGGAAGGATCATCCTAACTTTAGTTATGCAAACAAGCAAGCGGCGGCGCCTAATCCATATGTGCAACAAGGTGGTTTCCAACAACCACGCTTTCAACCTCAACAACAATTCCAACCTCAAGTGAAGGAACAAGGATCTTCGATAGATGATAAGCTTAATGTCATGATGCAAAGGTATTCCGTCATTATTTCAACAAAATCAACAAAAGACCGATTCGGCCATCAAGGATTTACAAACTCAAATGGGATAATTCGCAACCAGTGTGAACCTATTGAAATCTCAAGCATCTACAAAGCTTCCTTCAAAACCATTTGTGAATCCAACAGAGAATGTTAATGCGGTTACCTTGAGGAGTGGAAGACAAGTGGAGAATCCAAGTCATCATGAAGAATTTTGTGAAGAGTTAGTCAAAGACAAGGAGGAAGTCGTACCAAGGGAGGATTCAACACTAACCACCCAATCCAAGGAATCGGTTCCTACTTTCACTATTCCACCTCCTTTTCCTAGTCGTTTTGCTAAATCAAAGAAAGAAGCTCAAGAAAAGGCACTCATGGATATCTTTAAGAAGATAGAAATCAACATTCCATTCATAGAGGCCATCAAGACAATTCCAAGGTATGCTAAGTTCATGAAGTAATTATGCACAAAGAAGGATAGGTTACTTGATAATGAAATTACTAAAGTTGGCGAGAGTGCATCAGGTATGCTATTGAAGAAGATGCCTACAAAGTGTACGGATCCCGGAGGTTTCACGGTGCCAATTACTATTGGTACAAAAAAGTTTGAACATGCTTTACTTGACTTGGGAGCTTCCATTAGTGTCATGTCGGCCGATATATATGACTCCTTAAATCTTGGACCTTTGAAAGAGACGAGAGTTATTATCCAATTAGCAAACAAGTCTAACATATATCCAAAGGGACTTGTAGAAGACGTGATAGTGCAAGTGAATGAGCTAATTTTTACGGTTGATTTCTTTGTGGTGGATATGGACAACAATGAGAAGCGGTCATCTACTTCTTTACTTCTTGGAAGGCCATTCATGAAGACCGCAAAGACGAATATTGACGTTGACAAGGGTACACTTACTATGGAATTCGACAAGGAGATAATACACTTCAACATATTTGAAGCCATGTGCTACCCAAGTGATGTGCATTCCGTTTACTCCATTGATGTGGTTAGTTCATTAACACAACAAATGGTGGAATTGAGTCAAGATGACGAACTTGGTGTGGTATTGCAAAAGAGCATTGAATTGGACGTCCACGGCTTGTCTAACTTGGATGTTGAAATCTCCAAGGAGTTGGTGAAGATGTGTGGTGCATTGATGGCAATACAAGAAGCTAAAAAGGGTAATGTTTCATATATTTTTTTACCTGTGAATGATGAATTACTTGTACCATCTATTGTGAAGGAGCCCAAGCTCGAATTGAATCCACTTCCGAACCATTTGAAGTATGCTTTCTTGGGAGATGGAGACCAGCTTCCGGTGATTATTGCAAAGAAACTCACACCGTTACAAGAAGACCGTTTGCTTAGAGTCTTGAAAGAGCACAAAACGGCTATTGGGTGGAAAATTGCGGACATCAAAGGCATTAGTCAATCCATGTGCATGCATAGGATTCTAATGGAAGAGAACGTGAAGCCGGTACGTGATGCTCAATGTAGGCTTAATCTTCCCATGATGGAGTTTGTGAAGAAAGAGATACTCAAATTGCTAAGTGTGGGGGTAATCTACCCAATTTCCGATAGCAAGTGGGTTAGTCCGGTATAAGTGGTACCAAAGAATTCCGGAGTCACGGTTGTTAGAAATCAAGACGATGAACTTGTTCCTACAAGATTTCAAAACGGTTGGAGAGTGTGCATTGACTATAGGAAGCTTAATTCCACAACCCGAAAGGATCACTTTCCTTTACCTTTCATTGATCAAATGTTGGAGAGGTTAGCGGGGCATTCTTATTATTGTTTCTTGGACGATTATTCGGGATACAACCAAATTGTTATTGCACCGGAGGACCAAGAGAAGACTACTTTCACTTGTCCATTTGGAACGTTTGCGTATAGACGGATGTCGTTTGGTTTTTGCAATGCACCGGCTACTTTCCAAAGATGCATGATAAGTATATTCTCGGATTATGTGGAGCGCATCATCGAGGTATTTATGGATGACTTTATTGTTTATGGTAACTCTTTTGATAGTTGTTTAGACAACCTTGAACTAGTTCTTAAACGATGCATAGACACAAACCTTGTCCTTAATTGGGAGAAATGTCACTTTATGGTAAACCACGGCATAGTACTTGGTCACATTGTGTCCTCTAGAGGGTTCGAAGTGGATAAGTCAAAGATAGATTTAATAAGGAACTTACAATATTCCACTTCGGTGAGGGAATTTCGTTCATTTCTTGGCCATGCAGGCTTCTATAGGCGGTTTATCAAGGATTTCTCCAAAATCTCCATGCCAATGTGCAAGTTATTACAAAAGGAGGTACCTTTTGACTTCAAAAAGGAATGCAAGGATGCCTTTGACAAATTGAAGGCAATGTTGACAAGTGCACCGTTATCAAATCACCGGATTGGAATCTTCCATTTGAATTAATGTGTGCTAGTGATTATGCGGTTGGAGCCGTTTTGGGTCAAAGAGTGGACAAGTCCCATGTTATCTATTATGCATCTAGGACCCTTAATGATGCACAAATCAACTATTCTACCACGGAGAAGGAGTTATTGGCTATAGTTTTTGCATTGGAAAATTTCGATCATACTTGGTGGGCACAAAGGTTATTGTATATTCCGATCATGCCGCACTAAACACTTAATAAAGAAGAAAGAAGCTAAGCCAAGACTAATCCGATGGATCCTATTGCTACAAGAGTTCGACATAGAAATTCGAGACAAGAAAGGTGTGGAGAATACCGTTGCGGATCATCTTAGTAGACTTGTTATGTCTCAAGAAGAACTTCCATTACAAGACCGCTTTCCGGACGAACAACTTTTCTCCTTGGAAAATCACACCTTGGTACGCGGATATAGTGAATTACTTGGTGACAAGAAGGTACCTAATACAATGTCTAACTTCCAAAAGATGAAACTTAAGAAGATAGCCAAGCAATATGTGTGGGATGAACCATACTTATGGAAATATGGCGTGATCAAATATACGAAGGTGCAACCTAACGAATTTCAATCATTCTCTCTTTTGTCACACTCTTGCTTGTGGTGGCCACTTTGGTTCCAAACGAACCGCTCTCAAAGTTCTCGAGAGTGGATTTTATTGGCCCACCTTGTTTGAAGATTCATATGTTTTTTGTAAATCATGTGATAGATGTCAACGAACGGGCAATTTAGGTGATCGAAATCAAATGCCACTCACACCAATTCTTGCCGTTGAGATTTTTGATGTGTGGGGAATTGATTTTATGGGCCCTTTTGTCAATTCGAATAGAAATTTTTATATAATTCTTGTCGTAGATTATGTTTCAAAATGGGTGGAAGCTAGAGCTACCAAAACTAATGATTCTCAAGTTGTTTGTAATTTTGTAAGAGAAAACATATTCACTAGGCACGGAACACCAAGAGTGGTGATGAGTGATGGAGGCTCACATTTCAAGAAGTCTTTCCACGCTCTCCTTAAGAAGTACAACATAACACACAAGATTGGTACGCCTTTCCATCCACAAACTAGTGGACAAGCGAAAATTTCAAATCGTGAGATCAAGTCCATTCTTGAGAAAACGGTGAATACAACAAGGAAAGTTTGGAGCTTTAAGGTCAATGATGCACTTTGGGCGTATAGAACGGCGTACAAGACACCGATTGGTATGTCTCCGTATCGGTTGGTTTATCGCAAAGCTTGTCATCTCCCGGTTGAACTTGAACACAAGGCTTATTGGGCGATAAAGAAGTGCAACATGGAGTATGATGATGCAGGGAAGCAAAGGAAGTTACAACTAAATGAGCTTGAGGAGATACGTAATGATGCTTACGAGAGTGCCTGAATATACAAGCAGATGACTAAGCTTTTCCATTTCAAGATGATTTCTCGTAAAAGCTTCATTGTGGGACAAAAAGTCCTTTTATATCATTCTCGCCTTAAAATATTTCCTAGAAAGTTAAGGTCTCGTTGGATTGGACCATATGTTGTTACTAATATTTTTCCTTATGGTGCAGTTGAAATTACTAATCTTAGAGACTTTGAAAGTCAACGGCCATAGATTAAAGCCATACTATGAGAATATCGCTAATGTGAATGTGGACGAACTTCCATTTGAAGATGTACTCCCTCTGGAGGAGTAATGTGAAGCAAGGGCTAAATCGGGTCGTCGACTTTAAAACAAGCGCTTCATGGGAGGCAACCCATAGGTTTTGTATTTCTTATCCTTTTGCTTTTTATTTATGTTATTCATTTTTCTTGTTCCATATCATATTAGGATTTCCCACCTTGACTTTACTAGGAGGATTCAATTACATTGAGGACAATGTAAGGTTTAAGTGTGGGGGAGTGGTTAAGCATATTTTTTTAAAAAAAAAAAATTTGCATAAAAACCTCCAACTTGTAGAGATTTTAGAGTCACTAGCATACTTCTAGGTATGTTTACATAGAGAATTCTGACCGACATAACTGAACTTGGATGTGTTAGGGAACTACGTTCGGATTTCTTGCTTGTTAGAGTGTTAAATAATGGATTTAATCATGCCGGTGATGCAAATTAGGAGCAGGGAGAAATGCATTATTAGAGTGGCTGATCAATCATTAGTGGAGACTACCCGTATTCATGAGTGTGTGTCACCGTACGTTAATTCTGGGTAGAATGATGAGCTACCCAACCTCCCACCAATAGAAGCACTACTCTTTGATCTCTTGAGTGATAATTTTATCAATCATGAGGGTGACGTCTATGGATGAAAACCTCCTTCTTGTAGTTCGATTTGCAGTTAGCACCATTCTCTCTCTCGACAACAACGGGTCCATAGAAACACCATCATCATCAACAGGGGAGCGACATCAAAATCTACAAGGAAAGTTGAAGACGTTCAAGGTTTACAAGCAACGAAACGAGAAAAGAGCAAATTTCAAATCTAAATAAAGCAACATACAATGAGCAAATTTTTACATATACATTGAAGACTTACAATACAATGAGGTAATTTTACATCCAAGTATGAAGACTTATATACAAAAGCAAAGAAAAGCAAAAGGTGAGAATTATTGAAGTTTATAATTTCAATACGATACAAGTTGTGAAGAATCAAGCGGTAAAGTACTTTTCCACGGCCATGGTTTGTTTTATTTCACTTTGTTTTGTATTTTATTTCTCTTATTAAAAAAAAATGATGATAAGAGAAATTGAAGAAAAAAAAGAAAAAAAAAAAGAAAAAAAAATGATGATAAGAGAAAGTTTTTGGTTTTTATTTATTTAATAAGCCGTGGGGAAGGAAAATCTATAATGAAGTTTCAAGCAATAAGGATTTAAGGTAAAGAGTTACAAATTGTCAAGGAATTATGAAGTTCGAGTGTTTATCATCAATAATTGAAGCCGAAGACGAATACCAAGAAGATAAAGACGAGGAGCGGAAGACGTTTCTATTGGATGCTGTGAGAGTGGTGTTATCATCATTGCAATCGGATGTGAAGGTGAGTAAGTAATCTCATCCTTGATAATAGTGGTTGATTTCCTTTCTTAGAGATCGTTAGAAAAATGGTTTTTCAAAATGTTAAAAGATGTGGGTTTTTAAAATATTTCGGAAGTTGTCCTTCCCACCATTCAACATGTTGCATGAATTCTCTCTTCATTCCTACCTGCACACATGTGAGAACCATAAAGGTACGTCTTTTGAGTACAATTTCATAAAACCCTTTTTGGTGAGGCAGAAGTCGAGGCGAAATGCTTATTGATCGTTCTCAAACACGCGTTCTCTCATTATGGTGTGGTTATTTCTCACTCAAGATTTAAGAATGAGAATATGTTCTTTGATATTCCTAACTTCTTATTACTAGCATGCAGAAACTCTATGTCCTCATAGCTCTTTGGATGCTTGGGACGCTGAAACGCTTTGAAGTTATAAGTTTTAGTTTGATTTGCTCGAAGACTAGCAAAGTCTAAGTGTGAGGGAATTTGATATCTAGATTTTATACTTTCTTTGCTATTTTTCTTGTAAATTATGTATTTTGCGCATGTTTTGAGTTTTGTAGCTACTTTGGAGTCATACGGAGTAAAGAAAAGAAGAAATCACCCAAATTGAGTCGAAAAGGGAAAAGTAATCATTTCGCAGGCTTAACATTATTCGAATCCAATCCAGGGTTAAGCGACAACTCTATTTGGAGGAGTATTAAACAAAGACTAGCTGTGGTTAAGCGGCTGTCAGCTGGGTAGACCTTATCAAGGTGACCGGACACTGGGTATAACCCTACTCCCATAATCCTAAAGTCGAAAGACTTCTTCCTCTCAATCATTCTTTTTTGAAGCATGAAATTTATTAAATTACACTAAAATTACACGGGGGTGCGTAATACCCATAGAGTCTGCTATTACAATAGAATTGGTAGATTGCATAATTGTATGATCCCATATTGTTGTCGTGAGTCTTCTTATGGAACAATCATCCACTGCTCGGTTTGCTAAACCATCTGCCGCTTGATTTGCTTCTCTGTAGACGTGGCTAACGGTATATTGCTGAATTTTGGCGAGCCTTTGTTTGATCTCTGCAACCAGGTCAGATATATACCAAGGGGGGTCTGTATCTGAGGTTATAAATCTCATTAAATTTTCTGAATCCGTTTCAAATTGGACTTTTTGCCATCCTCGTTCCGTCGCCGTTTTAGAGGCTATGTGCATGGCCCAAGTCTCCGCTGCAAGTGCTGTGGTGATGCCTAAAGGTTGTGATATTGCTAGAATACTGTTGGTTTCCTCATTTTTACAAATAATACCTTCTCCCGCTATTCCGGGGCTTCCTCTTGCTGCGTCGTCCGTGTTGATTTTGATCCAATATGATTGAGGCTTGAGCCATCCTACAAAGATGGTTGAAGTTGTTACTGTTCTTTGTGCAAGCTTTGCATATGGATGCATCCCAGGGAGCACCGGTGGGAGGTGTGTCTGGGCCCAAGAATATTCCTGCTGGAGCTTGATGGCCATTTGCATTACTATCGGATTTTGTTGCTATTGGCGATACATCACACTGTTTCTGGTTAACCATAAGGACCAAAAAAGGAAGCAGAAGGTTGTGATTATTGGTGTAGGAACTTTTGTTTGAAGTAGTTCAGATATGGTTGTTTGGTGAGGTAGTGAAATAGGTATGCCTTGCGAGGAGACGTGAAGGTTTCTGAGGTGGTTCCAAGAATCTATAGTTGTCTGACAGTGTAGCAAAATGTGACTGGATGTTTCGGGATTAGAACTGCATTGAGGGCATAGGTTGGAGTTGGTGATATGGATTAGATGAAGAATGTTGAGGGTTGGTAAACCCTCATTAATTGCTTTCCACAAGAAAAGTTGTACTTTTGGGGGACATGGGAGTGTCCAAAGGAAGTTGGATGGTAGAAGGTGGTTTTGGTGATTTTCCGCAGAAGCGCTAATGAGGCAGCTGTATCCTGAAGAAGTAGTATATTGTCCGATTTTGGTAAAAGGCCATATGATCCAATCGGGTTGATTGCTCTGTGGAATGTGAATGTTAATGATTCGTTGAATTATGGGGTAGGGTAGTAGGCTTAATCTTTCATGATCCTAATTTCTGGTCGTTGGGTCGATGATGTCAGCTACTAATTGTATTGGATAACAATAAGCTGGGTTAATGGTATTTTCAAATTGTGGTATCCAATTTGCTTGTATAGGGGTGTGTAATCCATCTCCTATTTGGTGGAAGATATGTTGTTTGAAAAATGGTATGAGCGAGGCCATTTGCCTCCACTGAGGGCTAGGGGAAGACGGAAGTGGTGGGATGCTTTCAAAAATGGGGGTCCGATCAAGGTATTTTGCATTATATAGTCTGGCTAAGATAGAGTTAGGGTTTTTGTGAATGTGCCAAACTCGTTTCATGAGTAGTGCTTTGTTGTGTTCCTTACTGCTTCGGATACCGATCCCTCCTTGTGATTTGGGTTTGTGGAGCTTGTCTTTTCCTAGTGGGTGGAGTTTTCTGATTGAAGAATCGTGACCCCAGAAGAAGTTTGTCATGATACAATCCATTTTCTGGTGGATTGAGAAGGAAGAATTTGGGTTTGCATGAGGTGGTTGGCAATAGAGGTTAGTGATGATTTTATGAGTTCGAATCTTCCTGATTGGTTGAGGCATTTGGTCATCCATCCTTTTGCCTTGCGTTCCAGCCGTTGAAGCAGAGGGGAAAATATGTGGCTAGAGGATCTACCATGTTTAAATTGTACTCCTAAATAGGTAGGGGGGTTCGATGTTGTTGGCATGTCGAAATCTTGGGTTAACTTATTTATCTGGGGTTGTTCTAGCTTCGGGTGATGTATTAGTGTGGATTTAGAGTCGTTGATGTGTTGACCCGCCGAGGTGCCGTAAGCCTGTAGCAGTAGTTTTAGGTGATTGGTGCCTTCTGGAGTTTCTTTGTATGTTATCAAGAGATCATCGGCGTACATAAGATGCAGTATTGGTGGAGCTTTTTGAGAAATACGGAGCCCCTCTATCTTATTTTGTGCTTCAAGTATTCCCAAATTGGTGGACAGTATTTCCGCACAAATAATAAAGATATAAGAAGAGAGAGGGTCTCCCTGCTGTATTCCCCTGGTTGGAGTGATGTATCCATGCGGTGTACCGTTGATATTGATTGAGTAGGTTACCGTAGATATGCATAACATAATATAATCTACAAAGTTGGAGGGGAAGCCTAAGTTGGTGAAATCCTGTTTGATGAATCCCCAGTCCAAGGAGTCATAGGCCTTTTGAATGTCTAGTTTCAGTGCTATTTTGGGATCCTTCATACGGTATGATGTTCTGATGTGGTCAAAAAGTTAAGCTGTTATAGCTATATTATCATGAATGGATCGTTGAGGCACAAAGGCACTTTGGTATGGGCTTATCAAAAATGGGAGTAGAGGTCGTATGCGATTGATCAAGATCTTTGAGATGATTTTGTAAGTGACATTACATAACCCTATTGGTCTAAACTGAGATGGTTTTGAAGGATGTTCAATCTTTGGGATTAGAGTGATGTTAGTGTGGTTCATGAGAGGATGAATGTTGAATGACTCAAAGAAACTTCGGACCATGGCAATAAGTTGTGGTTGGGTTGTTTCCTAGAAAACTTTAAAAAACTTACTGGTGAATCCATCTGGTCCTGGAGCGCGGTCCGATCCTATGGAAAAAAGCGCCCGTTTGATCTCCTCAGTGGTGACTTCCGCTGTTAGTTTCTCACATTGTCGGGGGGTTAACCTTGGTGTTATTGCCTCGAACAGGTTTTCATCAATTACTGTATTTGGAGCCGTATACTGGTATGTGAAGTGTTCAAGCATGATCCTGATAATTTCTTCTTTGTCGTTAATCCAATTGTTTTGATGATCCTGAAGTTGATGTATATTGTTGAAGCTTCTATGAATTGTGGCCTTGGTATGGAAGAATGTGGTGTTACGGTCGCCTGACTGAAGCCATTGTATTCTAGATATCTGCTGCCAATATGTTGCGTGGCAATCCAATAAATTTAGGTGTTCAATGGGGAGTTGCTTTTCCTGTTGAATCCAGTTTTCCAGTGCAGCTCCAGTTTGCGTAGCACATTGATGTTGGGCAGCTTTAATTTTCGCGGTTGACTTTTTGATTAAAGTGGGTAGATGGCCAAAGTTAATCTTATTCCATTCTATTAGAGTTTTACTGGTTGAGATGAGTTTGAGATGGAGGTTCAAAGGTGGATCTGAGTCCTGTAGTTTATCCCATGCCGAGGTAACCACTTGATGAAGTTGAGGGTGATATAGCCATAAATGCTCAAATTTATAATTCTTACTCCCTTGCCAGTCCAAGGCTTTCGTTTGAAGCAGGATAGGAGCATGATCTGAGGCTATTCGTGGAAGATGTGTGATTCCAGCATGGGGGTTGTCTGTTCTCCAATGCTGATTTGTTACAACTCTATCAAGTATTTGTTGGATGTTGTCATACCCTTGTTGGTTGTTTGTCCAGGTGAACGAGTCTCCTCTGAATCCTAGATCAATATAGCCCATCTGATCCATTAAATTGATAAACGGTTGCGTTTGTGCATACGTAACTAGTCTGCCTCCTTTTTTTTTCCAATTGGTCCAACACTTCGTTGAAATCTCCCAGTAGCAGCCACGGTGTTGAAGTATTATGAAAAATTGTTGGAAAATCTTCCCACGGGTTTTTTCTTGGGTCCTGATGTGGTGGGCCATATATACCCGTGCAAAACCAAGGTTGGGCAGGAGCAGCAGGTGTGACCATATATACCCTCTCAATCATTTATTCATTATGAGAAGAGGCTGTTGCTATTAAAGCCGAGAGACTAAAATCGAGAAATTGAGAGAACAAAGAACAGGGGATTTGGCGCTGCCATTCATGGATTTCACGTTGAGTCCATTTCTCTGTGTTGATTGAAGACGATTGGTTAGCAGAAGGATCTGTAGTACCAGAGAAGAATCAAGAGATGAAGATGGGATTCAGATCCAGAACAAGAAGAAAGAGGGTAGCTGTGTTGCTCAAGAATGATTGTGAACAGAGATGGCGATGAACTGTAGAAGAACTGAGACCAGAGATTGATTCTGGTGATGAAATTGAAGAAATGAAGAAATTAGGTTTCGTCTCTGCAATTGAAGAAAGACACTGTGATATGATGAAGATGGGGTTTAAGCTCGAGTTGAAACCATAGGAAGAGATAACGTTCATAGCTAATGGAGAGAAGAAATCAGCTAGGCATGTTGCTGCAATCGATTAACAGAAAGAGTTAGGGTTTGATGTTGCCAAGAAATGGAGTTTGTGATGAGTTGCTGTTGTAATTGAAACTAACGGCAGAATGAATTTACAATAATGAGATGCAGCTGTTGTTGGTGGTAGTCTGAGAAAGAAATTTATTAAACTGAAATTGGAGAAAGTGTTGTTGTCAAAGACTGATGAGTTGATGGTGCAACTGTGGCTAATTGAAGTTCTTATGCTGATAAATTTCGAGAATGAATGATTCATTAGATGTATGCTAGGTTCTTAGCAGGAGAAGACCAAAAAGAGGCCTGAATTTGGCCTGAGAAATGCCCAGAAAACAAAAGAAACTCCGTCGGATTCTCTACTCCAACGAGTTAACTCAGTTAGCCGATGAACGATCCTTCTCTGCGACTCATTCAGTAAGACCGAGTAAGATGCTAACTCGGTGTCTGAATACCCACCTCTTTGACCTAGTTGACTAAAGGTTGACTATATTGACTGTTACTTATAACAGCACCGAAACAGAATATTTCGTTACCAGCTACAAAATTCAGGCAACCGACAGGGAGTTTTCTGGCCGGATTTCGGTGGTACCAGTGAGTTCTGGCGACTTAATTTGTGAAGAATTCTCTAGAATCACCTAGACACATGGCATTGAGGAATTGGACTTGAATTTGGAAAGTGAAGATGGAATATTTGAGAAAGACAAAGACTTGGAAAGAAGACTTACAAAGGGAAAGGGATTCTATTCATAAGAGGAATGCAAGCAAATTGAAGCCTATAAATAGAGAAGTTCTCTACACACACTTCTACACCTTTTTACACACACACAACACTTGTGTTTTTGCTTGCTTTTCAAAATTCTTCTTTTAATTATTTGTGTGAACTTCAAAAATTCTCCTTTTAATTATTTGTGTGAATTTCAAAAACATGAGTAGCTAATTTTCTTATTGATTGAGGATGAATTCCTAGTTCTTAACACATGATTTAAGTTTTTTTTTTAAAACCTACTTTGACGTTTTTCACATGATTATCGTTTGTTTTTACTAATTGGAATGTTTATACATTCATGGTTGATTGATAGATTGTTTAGGTGGCGAACTAAATTGATTTGTTAATTGATCTAAAGCTAGTGAAAGTTAGGGGATAAGTAATCGTTTCTTGACTCTTTACATAAATAGCAAACACGAGACCTTGCGGAGGGATTCCGTGGAGCAATTGTGTGTGAAGACAACGTTAGCAAGTAGACCTTGATCTAAGAGTCTAACTACTAATATCAACTTAATAAGTTCATAAATCTTAATGCGTTTATTTAAATTACATCTTGAGTGATCTACTACTAGGTGGTTTGGTAAATAGAATCTGGTAGTCGAGAACTTCCGTATCCGGTGATACAAGGAATTTAGGGGTTTAGCACTGATCTAGCTGCTTTACCTACAGTTGGTGATAATCTGTGACTAATAAAAAGTGGAAAAGAACATAACTTGATTCATTGTTTTGCAACGAAGAAGGATTCCTTGATCTAACTTCTCTTATTGATTTCCTTTATCTTTTTTAATTGCTTTGTTTACTTTCTTTTGCTTTTAAAATCTAAAACCAAAACCCCCCCTTTGTGACATATAAGACAACTAAAACCTCTTGCTCCTCGTGGGAACAAACTTAACTACCACCATAATACTTGTTAATTGAATGAAAAAATATTCACTAATTTGTTGTGGTTACGACACGCATCATTTTCGGATCATTGTGTAAGGGGGAGTGGTTTCCATGATCGAGATGGAGTATTGACTAAGGGGGAGTGATACATATCACCATAATATTGTTGTTAAAGTCGTGATGCAATTGGACTTTGATGTTACATAATGATACTATGACACTGTATAATAATGATCGCGAATATCGATTTCTCTCATTGTTATAGCTGCGTATCTTCAACAACGGTGGTGCTAAATTTACAACCTTTGGCATCATTGGAGTAATTGGAAGGACGAAGATTTCAAGGAACGTTGAAGATTAGACTATGGAATAGGAGCCACTAAAGTTTATCTTTTTTTGTATTCCATATGTATTAATAGTTTTGTCACTAAAACTGACAAAGGGGGAGATTGTTAGAGCATAGCTCGGTCGACCTCGCATGCGTTGCTATATCAAGCATGTTTGTCAATGTTAGTGATCAAAACTATGAGTCTTGATTTCTAGTCTATTATAGCTAAGTCTCGGACTAGGATAGAAAAGTGTAGTTGAGCTCAAGGACTTCATGGCGATTCATCATACAACGACGAAGATCTACACAAGGAAACGTGTAACTTCATCAAGAAAAAGGTATGTGGAGACTTGAACTTATCTATCACTCAAAAGTCTATCTATTCTATCTCCTACTTCTTATGAGACAAAAATTCGTATGTTATATAGACTGGATCATACACATTTGACATTTCGAGCTGAGTATTCACTATTTATCTTTTTCTCGAAATCGTGTGTTGGTAAAGCGTTTCGCTTTGATCAAGTTTATCTTCACCTAGTGACGAAAGTCATGAAAAGTTTCAATTACTTTGAGAATTACTCTGACGCGAAAAGGTCTGTGAATAACGGCTATATAAAGTCCTCTGAGAATGTCTCAATGATTGGAATGAGAGTTTAGATTACATAACCATGTATTCCTTAATCTGAAGTTTTTGAACTTTGTTGATTGAGAGAAACCGGAGGAATTGGCTTTGCCAAGTCCGCGAACTGACGAAAATTCTCTTACCAGAATTTCTGCTGGAATTTTCCAAAAACTCGTTTGCGTGTTTAGTCCGCGAACTGGCGAAAGTCTCTTTGCCGAGATTTCTGCTGAGTTTGGAAAACTCTGCCGGTTTCCTTAAGTCCCTGAATTTGTTTGTGAGCTTAAGTGGTTATGATCTAAAGATGTGCTCTGAACATGAAACTTAAATTACTAAGGAATGCTTTATGCAAACCGTGGCTATAAAGTTCATGAGCCAATTCGTCGAATCGAATCATCTTTGTTTCAATTGTGTCTTGTGTAGTTACATAAGATCTCATAGCAATTAAACAACTATCTAACTAGTTCATTTGAGTCAATTGAAATGCTCATATGGTTAAACTTTTGGGTTACTATGTTGAACCAACAAACACGTAAACGTTTGGGCATGGTTTTCACAAACACAGTAAACGTCTACCCAAGTGTGTGTGACAAGCTAAGTTTTCGATCTAACGGTTGATAAATATTAGCTTGAATCTAAATCAGGTTTTCATCTAACGGTGAATATGGATTGCTTTTTAACTAAGGCAAAACCCTGATTTGAAGGCTATATAAAGGAGACATCTAGCATTGTTCAAAACCAATCCCCACACGTCTGTGTGATACTAGTGCGCTCGCTAGAATCGATTCTCCTTTAACCTTTGGTTTTCTTCTCTAAAACCAGGTTAACGACTTAAAGACTTCATTGGGATTGTGAAGCCAGACCAATACTACTTTTATCGTAGTTGTGTGATCTGATCTTGCATCTTCTATCGTACGGGTACAATCTTTGATTGGCTTGAGATCGTGAGAGTTCTCCGATAGGAAAGATAAAGAAGTCACAAACATCTTCGTCTCACTGTTTGTGATTCCTCGACAAACCGCTTTTGTAGTCAAGAAGGATTGTTGAGAGGTGATTGATTAATCTAGGATGTTCTTCGGGAATATAAGACCAGATTATCAATTGGTTCCTGTTCACCTTTATTATATATATTAATACGAAACAAAACCTAGGGTTTTTCTGTGGGAGACAGATTTATCCTTTGATAGACTTTTCTGTGTGAGACAGATTTGTTTATTATCAAGTCTGCGATTTTGGGTTGCAGAAACTCTTGGTTGTGGGTGAGAACAGCTAAGGGAATCAAGTGCGCAGCATCCTTCTGGGATCAGAGGCATAGGGAGTACAACTATACCTTGAATTAGTGGGAGACTGATTGGGGTTCAACTATAGTACATTCCGAAGTTAGCTTGGAGTAGGCTAGTGTCTGTAGCGGCTTAATACAGTGTGTATTCAATCTGGACTAGGTCCCGGGGTTTTTCTGCATTTGCGGTTTCCTCGTTAACAAAATTCTGGTGTCTGTGTTATTTCTATTTTCGCATTATATTTGTTATATAATTGAAATAATACAGGTTGTGCGTTTGTGATCATCAATTGGAAATCCGACCTTTGGTTATTGATTGATATTGATTGATCCTTGGACATTGGTCTTTAGTACCGTCCAAGTATTCCTTGTGTTTGATTAGGACTCGTTGATTTCTATTAGCTTGAGTAATATCAAAAACAAGAGAGAGATATTAACTTCTTGAGATACTTTTATCTAGATTGAGTCTGACTGTCTAGTTGATTCTCTAGCAAAGTATTTCGGAGTTAGTCCATACAGATTTCTAAGAGAAATATTGGGTGGTGTTGTTAGACCCCCGCTTTTTCACCAAGAATATAAAGATCCAACTCCATCTGTTGTTACTCGAGATAAACTCCTTTCATGTTCTTCTTTATCCGAGAGATATTCTCTCTCTGTAACGTCCTTGTCAAACTCGAGTTCTTTGCAAACTCTCGAGCTCACAACGGCCACAACAAAACCCATCATCATCTTTGTCTCGAGTTTCATCACCAGTTCTATCGCCATCACCATATAAACCATCATTGCAGCCTTCTTGAACTCGAGTCACTGGACAGCACCACTATCGTGTTCATTCACAGTATGCCATTAATATCTTCCATCACTGCCAATGATCACTCTGCACATAACCATAACCGACTTCATCAATATCTTCTCGAGCTCCATCTGATTATCATCATCAGTATAGTCCATCGTCACTGCCAATGCATGAAAGCATCTCCCATTCTTTCGTTCTCCGACAACTTTAAGGAAACAACATCACAAGACCACCGATAACATTACATCATTATCATTACTTCCATACTCAGCCAACATCACAGAATCGCTCCTTGGTATCATGGACTCATTCTCCATCTTTACTTGGAAGCAGTATCGAGTCCTTCTCCAACCTCTCAGCACCATTGATCATCCACCGCCGATAATGTCAGTAGCCATTTAACCACAGAAAAGCTATGTTCGTAACCCAGCTCAACCTCCAGTACATCAACAACACTCAACTGTCAGTTCTAGGAAACTGACAGTTTATTTCCTTTTGCGGCTGTCTTTAGTAATTTAGGCAGGTTCCCTTATAAATTTTGTGCATTCACAATTCTCTTAACTTTAGCTTGCTTCAAATGCTTGTAGATTCTTCATACCACGTCGGATTGACTCCATTCTTTCGCCGTTAGCTTCGTCTTTTCGTCCTCTTCAAGGTGATGCAAAGAAATCTCAGATTTGAGCTAGTTCCACTTCCTTTTAGTCAAGATAGCCTCAAGCACCTAAGAAACTCAAAACAAACAAAATCAAATAATAATGATACAAAAACTACCAAGAAAGCGAAGCATTTGAGTACCTAACTAGTGCAAATATTGCACCTATCAAATTCCTCCATACTTGCCTTTTGCTAGTCCTCGAGCAAACTACAAAAATAAAATGAGGTACAAAAACTCATTGTCGTCGAAGTCACGGTTGCACTTAGCATGTGCAACATTCCTTTAAACCCCTAGGTGTCCCTAGTGGACGAGTTATAGTCTCGTGAGGGCTTACAAGAGGTATACCCACAAAACCTACTTCAACTTCAAAGCGTTCCATCTTCCCAAGCATCTAAAGAGCTATGAGGACATAGAGTTTCTGCATGCTAGTAATAAGAAGTTAGAAACACCAAAGAACATGTTATCATTCTTAATGTTGAGTGAGAAATAACCACACCATAATGAGAGAACGCGTGTTTGAGAGAGATCAATAAGCATTTCGCCTCGACTTCTGCCTCTCTTAAAAGGATTTTATGATAATTGCACTCAATAAGACGACTTTTTATGGGTCTCACATGTGTGCAAGTAGGAATGAAGATAGAATCCTACACACATTGAATGGAGGGAAGGAAACCTTCCAAATAATTTCTGGAGACTCCACAAAATAGTGGAAATTAAAAGACTTTTTCTGATGATCTCTCAGAAAGGAAATCAACCACTATAGCAAGGATGAGAGTACTTACCACCTTCACATCCGATCTGTAGTGACGAAAGCACCACTCTCACAGCATCCAATAAAAACGTAGTCTTCAGCTCGTATTCTTCATCTTCTTGGTCTTCGTTTTCGGTCTTCAACTGTTGATGATAAACTCTTGAACTTCATAGAACTTCGACAATTTGTAACTCTTTCTCTTCGTTTCCTTGTTGCTTGAAACTTCTTCATAAATTTTTTTTCTTCCCATGGCTTTATTAAATGAATACAAAAAGAACTACAAACCAAAATAATACAAAGAATTTCTCTTGTCTTTTTCTTTTCTTTTCTTTTCAATTTTTTTTTGTTTGTTTGTTTTTTTTGTTTGTTTTTTGTTTTGACAAGAGAAATAACTACAAACTAAATATAAAAGAAACAATGAAATTGTTATAGCCATGGGATAAGTACTTTACCGCTTGATTCTTCACAACTTGTATTGTCTTCGTATCATAAACTTCAATATAATTCTCATCTTCTGATTTTCTTCGCTCTTGTATTTAAGTCTTCAACTTGAATATAGAATTCCGCTCCTTATATGTAAGTGTTCAACATGTATATATAAATCTTCCCATTGTATGTTACTTTATTTGGATATGAAATTGCGCTCTTCCTTGTGCTGTTGCTTGTAAACCTCAAACGTCTTCAACTTTCCTTGTAGATTTTGATGTCACTCCCTTGTTGATGATGATTGTGTTTCTATGGACCTGTTGTTGGCGAGAGAGAATGGTGATAACTGCAAATCATACTACAAGAAAGTGGTTTTCATCTATAGACGTCACCCTCATGATTGACGTGCAGTTTGAATTTTTCTGACGAAAAGGGATTCGTCATGATTTTCTTCTAAAATAGATTGCGGACTAAATGAAATTAAACATGGGGATGCAAATATGATATGAAAACAATAAAAACAAAAATTAAAAGGGTTTAAGATACAAAACCTATGGGTTGCCTCCCATTAAGCGCTTATTTTAACGTCTTTAGGTCGACTTGGCATTCGCCTATTACTCCTCCAGAGGGAGTGCATCAACAAGGTTGATCTCTTCACAACTTCAGATGTGAACAACTCATAATATGGTTTCAATCGATGTCCATTCACCTTTAGATCCTTTCCCGTTTCTAAACTTCGAATGTCTACTGCACCATGAGGAAAAACGTGAAGCACAATAAAAGGACCTATCCAACGAGAACGTAATTTACCAGGAAATAAAGTAAGACGAGAATTAAACAGCAAAACTTTCTGTCCAACACGGAAGTGTTTTCTAGAAATCATCTTATCATGAAAAGTCTTTTTTTTTCTCCTTGTAAATACGCGAACTTTCATACGCATCATTACGAATCTTTTCCAGTTCACTTAGCTGAAGTTTTCGCTGATTACCAACCCCAACCATCTCCATGTTGCATTGTTGAATAGACCAAAAATCCTTATGCTCGATTTCAACAGGAAGATGATAGGCTTTACCGTACACAAGTCTATAAGGAGACATCCCAATGGGAGTCTTGTATGCAGTCCTATACGCCCATAAAGCGTCGTCGAGTCGTAAACTCCAATCCTTTCGTGTATGATTTACTGTGTTCTCCAAAATAGACTTCACTTCTCGATTAGAGACTTCTGCTTGCCCATTTGTTTGTGGATGATATGTTGTAGCAATTTTGTGAGATATGTTATACTTTTTCAACAAGCCTTGAAAGAACTTGTTTCGAAAGTGCGATCCTCCATCACTGACTATGGCTCTTGGAGTTTCAAACCTTGCAAAAATGTACTCTTTAACAAAATTTGTAACCAGTTTAGAATCATTAGTAGGGGTGGCCTTAGCTTCCACCCATTTTGAGACATAATCGACATCCAAAAATATATAATATTTACCAAAAGAATTAACAAAAGGCCCCATAAAATCAATTACCCAAACATGAAATATTTCAACAAAGAGTATGGGAGTTTGTGGCATTTGATTTCGAGCACCTAGATTGCTTGTTCTCTGGCATCGATCACAAGTAGTGCAAAATATATATGCATCTTTAAATAAAGTTGGCCAAAAGAATCCACTCTCAAGTACCTTGAGTGCGGTTCTTTTAGACCCAAAGTGTCCTACACAAGCATATGAATGGCAAAAAGACAAGATAGAATTGAATTCACATTCGGGTACGCACCTTCGTATAACTTGGTTTGAACAATATTTCCATAGGTATGGATCATCCCATATATATTGATACGATAATCTCTTAAGTTTTTCCCTCTCAGCACAAGACAAATTCTTTGGGATTTGTTTAGACACTAAATAATTTACACCATCAGCGTACCATGGTTCTGAAATTTCAATTAAGAATAGTTGCTCATCTGGGAAGCTTTCACGCAACGGGATAGCTTCTTCATCTACAGTAAGACGACTCAAGTGATCCGTAACAGTGTTCTCAATGCCTTTCTTTCCTTTAATTTCGAGATCAAACTCTTATAAGAGTAATATCCATCGAATGAGCCTTGGTTTCACCTCTTTTTTTGCAAGTAAGTACTTAAGTGATGCATGATCATAAGATACAACAAATTTTGTACCAATTAAATAAGAACAAAATTTTTCCAATGAAAAAACGATTGATAATAACTCTTTTGTCCGTGGTGGTGTAATTTTGTTGAGCATCATTAAACGTTCTGGAAGCATAATAAATGGCATGGGGTAGATTCCCATTACGCTGACCCAATACTGCACCGACTGCATAATCACTAGCATCACACATTAGCTCGAATGGCTTACTCCAATCTGGTGGTTTCATGATATGGGTTGTTATCAAAAGTTCTTTCAAACGATTGAATGCCGCCAAACACATCTCATCGAAGTTAAAAACCACATTTTTTTTGCAAAAGGTTGCATAATGGTGCTGCAAACTTGGAAAAGTCCTTGATAAACCTGCGATAAAATCCTGCGTGACCAAGAAAAGAACGAATTTACCTCACCGTTGTGGGAGGAGTTAGAGCACGAATAAGATCAATCTTATATTTATCAACTTCTAATCCTTTAGAAGATATAATATGTCCTAAAACAATGCCACGAGTTACCATAAAATGGCACTTCTCCCAATTTAGCACAAGATTAGTCTCAACACATCGTTTAAGAATTAATGTAAGGTTATCCAAGCGCAAGTCAAATGAATCACCGTACACACTGAAATCATCCATAAAAACTTTGATAATGTTTTCGACATATTCAGAAAAGATACTTATGGTACACCTTTTGAAGGTAGCGGGTGCATTACACAAACCAAAAGGCATCATTCTATATGCAAATGTTCTGAACGGACATGTAAAAGTAGTTTCTCTTGATCCTCAGGTGTTATAGCAATCTGATTGTAACCTGAATAACCATCAATAAAACAATAATGAGAGTGTCCAGACAAATGTTCCAACATTTGATCCATAAAAGGTAAAGGAATAAGATCTTTTATAGTGGTTGCATTCAGTTTTCTTTAATCTATACAAACCCTCCAACCGGTTTGCACACGAGTTGGGACAAGTTCGTTATTATCATTTTGCACCACTGTGACGACCGACTTCTTTGGTACCACTTGTACAGGGCTCACCCATTTACTATCATAAATGGGGTAGATAACTCCCACGTCTAATAACTTTAGTATCTCTTTCTTTACGAATTTCATCATTGGAGGATTAAATCGGCGTTGTGCCTCCCTTGTACGCTTTGCTTCATCCTCAATTCGTATTTTATGCATGCACGTCGATGGGCTTATTCCCTTTGAAAAAGAGGAGTCTAACAACACCTCCTAATATTTCGCTTAGCAATCTGTTATGGACTAACTCCGAAATACTTTGCTAGAGAATCAACTAGACAGTCACACTCAATCTAGATAAAAGTATCTCAAGGAGTTAATATCTCTCTCTTGTTTTTGAAATTACTCAAGCTAATAGAAATCAACGAGTCCTAATCAGACACAAGGAATACTTGGACGGTACCAAATACCAATGTCCAAGGATCAATCAATATTAATCAACAACCAAAGGTCGGATTTCCAATTGATGATCACAAACGCACAACCTGTATTATTTCAATTATATAAAAATATAATGCGGAAAAGAAATAACACAGACACCAGAAGTTTTGTTAACGAGGAAATCGCAAATGCAGAAAAACCCCGGGACCTAGTCCAGATTGAATACACACTGTATTAAGCCGCTACAAACACTAGCCTACTCCAAGATAACTTCGGACTGGACTATAGTTGAACCCCAATCAGTCTCCCACCGATCCAAGGTACATTTTTACTCCTACGCCTCTGATCCCAGCAGGACACTGCACACTTGATTCCCTTAGATGATCTCACCCACAACCAAGAGTTACTGCAACCCAAAATCGCAGACTTGATAATAAACAAATTTGTCTCACACAGAAAAAAGTCTATCAAAGGATAAATATGTCTCCCACAGAAAAACCCTAGGTTTTTGTTCCGTCTTATGATATGAAATCAAGGTGAACAGGAACCAATTGATAATCCGGTCTTATATTCTCGAAGAACAGCCTAGATTAATCAATCACCTCTCAACAGTCTTACTTGAGTACACAAGAGGACGTCGAGGAATCACAAACAGTAAGATGAAGATGTTTGTGACTTCTTTATCTTGCCTATCGGAGAACTCTCACGATTTCAAGCCAATCAATCGATTGTACTCGTACGATAGAAGATGCAAGATCAGATCACACAACTACGATAAAAGTAGTATCGGTCTGGCTTCACAATCCCAATGAAGTCTTTAAGTCATTAACCTGGTTTTAGAGAAGAAAACCAAAGGTTAGAGGAGAATCGACTCTAGTGAGTGCACTAGTATCACACAGACGTGTGGGGATTAGTTTTGCCCAATGCTAGATGTCTCCTATATATAGTCTTCAAATCAGGGTTTTGCCTTAGGTACAAAGCAATCAATATTCACTGTTAGATGAAAACCTGATTTAGATTCAAGCTAATATTTCTCAACCGTTAGATCGAATACTTATCTTGTCACACACACTTGAGATATACGTTTACTGGGTTTGTGAAAACCGTGCCCAAACGTGTACGTGTGTGTTGGTTCAACATAGTAACCCAAAAGGTTAACCATATGAGCATTTCATATTAACCTTGTTCTTCTTCACCATAACTAGTTCAATTGACTCAAATGAACTAGTTAAAGAGTTGTTCAATTTCTATGAGATCTTATGTAACTACACAAGACACAATTGAAACAAAGATGATTCGATTATATTTGAATCGGCTCATGAACTTTATAGCCACGGTTTGCAAATTTCATTCCTTAGTCATTTAAGTTTCATGTTCAGAGCACATCTTTAGATCATAACCCACTCAAGTACGCAAGAAATTTCGCGGACTTAAGGCAACCGGCAGAGTTTTCCAAACTCAGCAGAAAATCTCGGCAAGGAGACTTCCGCTAGTTCGCGGACTAGGTTCGCGGACTGAGTTCGCGGACTAAACACGCAAACGAGTTTTTGGAAGATCCCAGCAGAAATTCTCGATAAGAGAACTTCCGTCAGTTCGCGGACTGAGTTCGTGGACTTGGCAAAGAAAATTCCTCCGGTTTCTCTCAAGCAACAAAGTTCGCAAACTTCGGATTAAGGAATAGGACTTATGCACATATGTGTTACCACACAATGCTTATATCCATCATTGGTTATATAGACCTAAACTCTCATTCCAACCATTGAAACATTCTTAGAGGACGTTATATAGTTGTTACAATATTTCTCGTCAAAGCCATTTTCAAAGTGATTGAAACAATATGACTTTCGTCATTAGGTGAAGATAAACCCGATCAAAGCGAAACGCTTTACCAACACATGATTTCGAGATATAGATAGGCGAGATATACTCGGCTCGAAATATCAAATGTGTATGATCCAGTCTATATAGCATACGACTTTTGTCTCATAAGAAGTAGGAGATAAAAGAGATAGACTTTTGAGTGATAGATAAGTTCAAGTCTCCACATACCTTTTTGTTGATGAAGTTCCACGGTTCCTTGAGTAGATCTTCGTCGTTGTATGATGAATCGCCATGAAGTCCTTCAACTCAACTACACTTTTCTATCCTAGTCCAAGACTTAGCTATGTCGACTAGAAATCAAGACTCATAGTTTTGATCACTAACATTGACAAACATGATTGATATAGAAACTCATGCGAGGTCGACCGAGCTATGCTCTAACAATCCCCCCTTGTCAATTTTAGTGACAAAACTATTAATACATATGGAATACAAAAAAGATAAACTTTAGTAGCTCCTGTTCCATAGTCTAATCTTCAACGTTCTCTGAAATCTTCGTCCTTCCAAGTACTCCAATGATCCCAAAGGTTGTAAGTTTAGCATCACCGTTTTTGAAGAACCGTAGCTATAACAATGAGAGAAATCGAGATTCTCAATCCTCATTATACAGTGACATAATATTATAATGTAACATAAAATTCCAATTGCATCATGACTTTAACAATAATACTACGGTGATATGTATCACTCCCCCTTAGTAAATACTCCATCTCACATGGAAAACACTCCCCCTTACACAATGATCCGAAAACCATATGTATATGTAGTAGAACTACACATTATTTCTCCCCCTTTTTGTCAACAAAATTGGCAAAGGTAAAATAACGGGATCATAATGAAAGTTTACGAGAAGAGATGTTTCATAAACTAAAAGAAAAAATACATACCAACTTAATTTAGATGCAATCATAAAGCCTAAGCTAAATGCATTCATCAAGGAGTTTTAAGATACAAGATAACCCCTATAAAATTCCACAGCCGCACACCCCGCAAGATATTACCATTAAGCACAAGTTCAAAAGAACTCTCCCCCATTTGATGTCATTCCCGAAAGAACAACAAGAGCGACCTTAATTTCGAAAGAAAAGAAGGATTTTTAATTGAACACCAAAAACCATAGGAATGATTTTCTATATCCAAAACTCAATCAAATTAATCACAAGTAAACCCATGATTAACTTAATTGGAATACGCAACTAAATCAAACCACAAAAGTGATCAATTTAATTGATTGTGCTCAACATAAGTAAACTTACGGAGCAACGACTAAGGTAATCCGGCGGAGATGACTAACTTAATCGTTCACATACTCAACATAAGAAAAACCTAACGGAATATACGACTACATTGACCAATAAAACATGATTAGTATAGCCGTTCATATACTCAACACAAGGACTTGTGGAATATATGAAAACTCAACTAGACTAATTACAAGAGAACCCATAATTAATCTAATTGGAATACAAACAACCAAACTAATCACAAAAGTAATCAATTTAATTGTCAAAAGTTTTGCTCGACAAAAGAAGACTTTCTGAGCAAATAACTAAATAACCAACCAAGATGATTAATTTAGTTCAAAAATGCTCGACATAAAGTACCTTACGGAACAACCAACAAATTTAATCACAAAATAATCAACTTAGTTGTATCGTGCTCGACATAAGACACATTACGGAGCCTCACGGTACAACAAAAAGAATGGATCAATGAAGATCAATACCGTGGAATACATACAAGGATCTATTATATTTTTCCATCACGATTTGCATAATGACATAATAGACTTTATCCTTGCCACACAAAATATTTTATCATATTTTCCATAAAATAAATGATTGCATAGGCATAAGTTTTGTATTTGTCAAAAGTCCATTCGTCCTTTCATCAATACGAGTACCAATTTATGATCGAATTTACTTTTGACATCATATGAGACCTTCAAGCTCACGGACGCAAACGATACAAATCCCATAAACAATTGCAAAATCGTAAAGATTAATATCGCAATAACATCATCCTCCAAAATTTTTTAGAATTTAAAACCAATAAACCTAAAAAATAAACATAAGAAGATGAAAACAAAAATAGCTATGTGTAGTCACAATCATCGATATTGAAAGCACTAGTTATTCTTCCAAGTAAACCAAAAAGAAGACACACTAGGCAACAATTCCTTTGAGAAATTCTTTATCATTCCCGAACTCCTTGTTATCGACAGCCATTGGGACATAAGGTTCACGGAGATAAGTGTCAATACCCACAAACTCTCTTGGATGAAGAGGTCGAATCAGGGTCCTCTGAATTTCCAAATATTTAGACACGAAAGTCTTTATTTCACAAATCTCCCTTCTTATTTCCTTTAACTCATCAAGAACCTCGGAAAACTTCTGAGAGTTAGAAGGAACAACTCTGGGTTTTCTTGTATTCCTTCTTTTTCTTTTCAGGGACTAAGAAACATGAGATTTCTCTTTTTCCTTGATTGATGGATTAACAATCATGTTAACATCCTTTCCATCTGATGACATAGTGCTTTGAGAACAGTTATGAACAACTGGATTTGTGTGATGAAATTACTTAACTCAACAAGAAAGTCTTATAAAGGATATCAAACGGAAAAAGGAATGTAGGGTTCGAAACCTATTGACAGGTTTCCATACGCCCAACTCTAAAACCCTATAAAGAGTAGAATTGTCGATAATAACCCTTTCTTTTATTTGATAGACAAAAAATAACAAATACAAGAAAAGAAGGAAAAACTTTTCTGAAGCCTGGATCAACACTCAATCTTGTCTCTTTTCGATCAGGCATATGAGACAAGATTTTCCTAACAACACAATCAAGTTGTGTTGCGATGAACAACGATTTGTCTATCTTTTTCCTCATGGGAGGAATCCTCTGATCTCTGTCTATCAAACCATTTGACCATATTTTCTTTCAAATGGTCTTATTCTATCCCTGGAAACCAACTTATTAGACGAAGATAAGATCCTACATACCTCGGCGGTCTTCTGAGCAAGTTTCAGCTTTCTTGCTAATCGATCTGCTCTTCGTTGAAGTTTGCTTGCGTGCCTTATTTGGTGCTTGTATTTGTAACACCTTGATAGTTCATGTCCCTTCATCGAACAAAAAGAGCACGTAAATCTTGGATAGTATTCAGGCATCTGAGATGTGCAAGCAGCTAGACATATTGTTGATCCTGAAACATCACTGATAGGGTTTCCAGTCATCGGATTCAGTGAATCTTACAGCTTGATTGGGTTTCCTTCTTCTCCGAACCCATTGAGGTTGATATATGTATTGCTACAAGTATCAAAATCGATGTTTTCACAAAGAATCCCTACGCTTGATTTTCTATCTTCATCTGAATCATAGGTTTCAGACATTTCATCAAGTGTTACAGCTAGACCTTTGTTCCCAGTGTATTTTCTACGATTTGGGAATTCGTTAGAAAAATGTCCAAAGCCCTTACACTTAAATCACTGAGACATGTACTCGTCATCAGCCTCGTCAGCATCCTTGTTTTTAGTAGGTACGCGACCGTGAGGTTTGTCTGATGACTTAGGTTTGTCTCTTGAAAACCGTTTACTTCTCTTCAACTGAAGATCCCTAAACTGTCTTGTGATTAAGGAGACTGATTTGTCAAGATCTTCATCCGAAAAATCATCCTCAAACTGATCATCCTCAGAGACATGAACACTTTTACCTTTGACAAGTAATTTGGTGTTCTTCTGTGCTTTAAAGGCAACATCCTTACCGACTTTGGATGTACGCTCATGGTCAAAGATCTTTAGCTTTCCAACCAAGGTGTTTCTGGAAAGATTATCGAGGTTATTCCCCTCAACGATGGCATGCTTCTTAGACTCGTATCTAGATGGCATCGATCTGAGAATTTCATCACAATGTCCTTTTCAGGAATAGTATTACCCAATGCAAAAGATGCATTAACAATTTCAGACACTTAGTGATTAAACTCATCAAATGACTCTTCATCTGCCATACGAAGGTTTTCCCAATCGGAATTAAGGTTTTGAATCCTAGCTTCCTTTTCACTGGATTTACCTTCAAATACGCTTTCTAAGATATCCCAAGAATCTTTAGACCTAGTGCAATTAGACACATGGTGTTGAAGACTTGGGGCAATGGCATGTATGATAGCATTTAACCCTTCAGAATTCTGATTTGCAGCAAGAATCTCGGCAGCATTATATTCACCAATATTCTTGGGAACATTTACGTCTCCAGCTGCAACAACATGCGCATCGTAGCCATTGACAACATATACCCATGATTGAAAATCACGCGACTAGATGAAGGCTCACATAGAAATTTTCCACCATAAGTAATTAGAGTCATCGAATACTTGTGGCACGTTAGTAGAGATAACACCTCTATCCATAGAGTCAGATCTCTACAAACACAGAATAATGAGGTCTTAGTGTGTTTGCCTTCTCTGATACCAATTGAAAAAGCGGGGGTCTAACAACACCTCCCAATATTTCGCTTAGCAATCTTTATGGACTAACTCTGAAATACTTTGCTAGAGAATCAACTGGACAGTCAGACTCAATCTAGATAAAAGTATCTCAAGGAGTTAATATCTCTCTCTTGTTTTTGATATTACTCAAGCTAATAGAAATCAGCGAGTCCTAATCAAACACAAGGAATACTTGGACGGTACCAAAAGACCAATGTCCAAGGATCAATCAATGTCAATCAACAACCAAAGGTTGGATTTCCAATTGATGATCACAAACACACAACCCATATTATTTCAATTATATAAAAATATAATACGGAAAAGAAATAACACAGACACTAGAAGTTATGTTAACGAAGAAACCGCAAATGCAGAAAAACCCCGGGACTTAGTCCAGATTGAATACACACTATATTAAGCCGCTACAGACACTAGCCTACTCCAAGCTAACTTCATACTGGACTATAGTTGAACCCCAATCAGTCTCCCACCGATCCAAGATACAGTTGTACTCTTACGCCTCTGATCCCAGCAGGACACTGCGCACTTGATTCCCTTAGCTGATCTCCCCGCAACCAAGAGTTGCTGCAACCCATAATCTCAGACTTGATAATAAACAAATTTGTCTCACATAGAAAAGTCTATCAAAGGATAAATTTGTCTCCCACAGAAAAACCCTAGGTTTTTGTTCCGTCTTATGATATGAAATCAAGGTGAACAGGAACCAATTGATAATCCGGTCTTATATTCCCGAAGAACAGCCTAGATTAATCAATCACCTCTCAACAGTCACACTTGAATACACAAGAGGACGTCGAGGAATCACAAACAGTGAGACGAAGATGTTTGTGACTTATTTATCTTGCCTATTGGAGAACTGTCACGATCTCAAGCCAATCAATAGACTGTACTCGTACGATAGAAGATGCAAGATCAGATCACACAATTACGATAAAAATAGTATCGGTCTAGCTTCACAATCCCAATGAATTCTTTAAGTCGTTAACCTGGTTTTAGAGAAGAAAACCTAAGGTTAGAGGAGAATCGACTCTAGAGAGCGCACTAGTATCACACAGACGTGTGGGGATTAGTTTTGCCCAATGCCTGATGTCTCTTATATATAGTCTTCAAATTAGGGTTTTTCCTTAGGTACAAAGCAATCAATATTCACCATTAGATGAAAACCTGATATAGATTCAAGCTAATATTTCTCAACCATTAGATCGAAAACTTAGCTTGTCACACACACTTGAGATATACGTTTACTGGGTTTGTGAAAACCGTGCCCAAACGTGTACATGTGTGTTGGTTCAACATAATAACCCAAAATGTTAACCATATGAGCATTTCATATTAACCTTGTTCTTCTTCACCATAACTAGTTCAATTGACTCAAATGAACTAGTTAGAGAGTTGTTCAATTGCTATGAGATCTTATGTGACTACAAAAGACACAATTGAAACAAAGATGATTCGATTTGAATCGGCTCATGAACTTTATAGCCACGGTTTCATATTTTATTCCTTAGTAATTTAAGTTTCATGTTCAGAGCATATCTTTAGACCATAACCCACTCAAGTATGCAAGCAAGTTCGCGGACTTAAGGCAACCGGCAGAGTTTTCCAAACTCAGCAGAAAATATCGGCAAGGAGACTTCCGCCAGTTCGCTGACTAGGTTCGCGGACTAAACACGCAAACGAGTTTTTGGAAGATCCCAGCAGAAATTCTCAGCAAGAGAACTTCCGTCAGTTCGCGGACTGAGTTCGCAAACTGAGTTCGCGGACTTGGCAAAGCCAATTCCTCCGGTTTCTCTCAATCAACAAAGTTCGCAAACTTCGGATTAAGGAATATGACTTATGCACATACAATGCTGATATCCATCATTGGTTATATATACCTAAACTCTCATTCCAACCATTGAAACATTCTTATAGGACGTTATATAGTTGTTACACTATTTCTCGTCAAAGCGATTTTCAAAGTGATTGAAACAATATGAATTTCATCATTAGGTGAAGATAAACCCGACCAAAGTGAAACGCTTTACCAACACATGATTTCGAGATATAGATAGGCGAGATATACTCGGATCGAAATATCAAATGTGTATGATCCAGTCTATATAGCATACAACTTTTGTCTCATAAGAAGTATGAGATAGAAAAGATAGACTTTTGAGTGATAGATAAGTTCAAGTCTCCACATACCTTTTTGTTGATGAAGTTCCACGATTCCTTGAGTAGATCTTCGTCCTTGTATGATGAATCGCCATGAAGTCCTTGAGCTCAACTACACTTTTCTATCCTAGTCCGAGACTTAGCTATGCAGACTAGAAATCAAGACTCATAGTTTTGATCACTAACATTGAAACATGCTTGATATAGCAACGCATGCGAGGTCGACCGAGCTATGCTCTAACACCCTTGATATCAGCGATTGTCCATCCTATAGCAGTTTTGTACTTCCTCAAAACTCGAATAAGTATTTGTTCCTGCAATTCAGTTAGTGCATTCGAAACTATTACTGGAAACTCCTCATTATCACCTAAATACATGTATTTTAGGTGATCAGGAAGAGGATTTAGTTCAAGTTTCGGAGCCTGCAAAATAGATGGCAATAATTTTTCATCAGGGCAGGGCAAAGAGATAAAAGAAATATTTGAGTTTTGTGGTACTTCTTGTAAAAAATTGAGAAATCCTAAGGCTTCCTTGATTTCGTCTCCACACTCAAATCTACCATCAATGGGTGTCGTTAACGCGGTTTCAAGCACATCCTCCCCATTCATATTGATTAACTGTTGAGCCAAGTTATCAATCACATCAACAGAGAAGCAAGAATGGACATCACTAGGATATCTCATCGTTTCATAAATGTTGAAAAGTATTACTTTTCCATCAAATTCCATAGTCAACGAACCATCATGCACATCAAATTTAGTTCTAGCCGTGCTCATAAATGGTCGACCAAGAAGCAAAGGTAGAGATGTGTCATTTGATCCGTCTGTCATCTCCAACACACAGAAATCCGCTGAAAAAATTAGCTGGTTCACCTGTACAAGCACATCCTCAATAATACCTATAGGGTATACATTAGAACGGTCAGACAACTGTAAAGTAATTATAGTTTCTTTCAAGGGACCTAACTTAAGAGATTCATATATAGATGCAGGCATAACATTTACTGATGCTCCTAAATCAAGCATAGCCTTATTAAACTTGGTGTTACCAATAACAATAAGAATATCAAAACTACCGGGGTCTTTATATTTAAGTGGGAGTTTCTTTTGCAAAATAGCCGAAGCATTTCCCCCCACTTTCATTACCTCATTACCGGTTAACCTCGGTTTATTGGTACACAAGTCCTTCAAAATTCTCGCGTACTTGGGGACTTGTTTAATAGCATCTATAAGTGGAATGTTCACATGAATCTTCCTGAAAATATCTAAGATCTTCTTATCTTGTTCCTCCGTTTTAGAGTTAGCAAACCTGCGATGAAAAGGAAAAGGGGGAACATAAGTAGAAACATGAGTTTTAGAGTTTTCTTTAGGTACCTCATCGGTTTGGGAAGAGTCAGTAATCTCTCTCTCCAATACCGGCCCCTTAGGGTCTTTGTTTTTCTCAGCATCCTCTAGTTGCACAGTTCGTGTACCACTTCTCAATGTCACAGCGTTGACAGAATCTCTTGGGTTAAGAGGTTTAGAAGGGAGTTTCCCACTATTCTGCGTCTCCAAATGGTTCAATCTACCCGCCATGGTGCTCATTTGTGTCTGCAACTCCTTGATTGCACCATCAGTCGTTTGCTGATTTTTTTGCACCATTGTGGTTAGATTCTTCATCATAGCAAGCATCTCTGATGATTATGAGTTCTGCACTGGTTGTTGTTGTTGTTGAAAACCACTAGGACGATTGAAAATCGGTCCTTGAGCTGCAGCTTGCCTATTTGCATAACTGAAATTGGGATGATCTCTCCATCCTGGATTATAAGTATTGGAATAAGGATCATACCATTACCTTTGCTGATTCGGGAATATTACATTGACTTGTTCAAATTCTTCCTCATAAGAAGGAATGGTTACTTAGGCCATTTGTTGTATCATCTTCTCCATATTACCAATCATATGTTCTAAGTGTGATGAAGAAGTAACCTCATTAACCTTTTGACTCATTGACACACCTCTTGTGTTGAGTTGTTGCATGTTTGCAGCCATATTCTCGATTAATTCTGTCGCTTCGTCAATGGTTTTGTTGGTCAAAGCACCACCACTAGCTGCATCAATAAGATTTCTCTCGGATTGAAGCAAACCATCATAAAAATACTGCAATATGAGTTGCTCAGAGATTTGATGATGTGGGAAGCTCGCTAGCAACTTCTTGTACCTTTCCCAATAGTCGTAAAGAGTCTCACTAGTAATTTTTTCAATCCCACTAATTGCTTTACGAATAGTTGTTGCTTTAGAGGCGGGAAAGTACTTTTCTAAAAATGCTTTCTGCATCTCATTCCACGTTGTAATACTTCCGGGTGGAAGACTATAAAACCATTCTTCTGCAGAATCAATCAAAGAGAATAGAAAAGCTGTCAATAAAGCTCTTCCTTGATCAGTTCCAGTTAGCTTCAAACTTGTCAACCTATGTTGAAACAGTAGTAAATGACGATTTGGATTGTTGATAGACACATTTTTATGTCTAATTTATCCTCAATGGCCGTATTGTTGGAACTCTATTTTTGTACTAATATTGTGTTTTTATGTATTTTTAGGAAATAAACATTTTTGGAAAATTCGGCTCGAAAAGTTGATTTTGGCACCCGGAGGACAAGTCTTATTCAGACTCTCGCTTTTGGATAAGGGGTAACCTAATTACTAAGGGGCACCCCCAGGTCACCCCCAAGGCAGCTGCTATTCGCACCCTACTTTGGATAGGGGGCTACCAGTTTCTTCCCCATTTGAACCGAGTTTTGGCGGGAAAAATAGTTCTTCACCTGCGTAATTGTTGAAGCAAATTTTGGACGTGATATAAGGAGATTCAAAGGCTAGTTTTCATTGGGTTGGACATGTTATATCCTAACAGAGATGGTATGGGTGTTCGAATCGAGTTATTAGGGCTGGATAATCGTGGGATGCAAAACAGGGAAGATATTCTCAAAACAGGGAAGATATTCTATTCTCGGAATTTTTGGATGGAAGATACGTGCATGGGTCGACTGTATTGGTTGGAAACAAATTCTACAGCTCAGAGAAGACGCGTGAAAGAGATAAACCAGGAAACAAATCCCGTAACAAGTCAGAAGAATAAAAAAAATATATCGGAAATATTCTCTTCACTGCCGGATTATATTGAAGTTATTACAAAGATTTGGTCGACCTGTTGAGTATAAATAGGTTGCTGGGGTTGAGGAGAAGGGTGTCGAGAGTTTGGGGTCGATAGGAGAGCTCAGGAGCGAGAAATCAAGAGTTGATGAAACTATGTTTCTGCTCCTGCTGATGATGAAGAACACCAAGAACACGAAGAACAGACTCGCAGGGACAGTCGTTTATCAACAGTGAAACAAACTTACAGGCGTGGGTCGTAGGTGTGGGTCTTAGAACCACAACGACAATAGCACTTCTCTTTTATCGTTCTTTTGTGACGCTTCCTGTGGGTCGCACATTAGCTGTTTACACCATTTTCTCTTCTTCTCTTCATTGTAAACACCATTTGAGCAATAAATAAATATTTTGAGCGTGTTTTTATCATGATGAGCTAAACCCAACACTGGGACGACGGAGGAGGGTGAATTTCATACACGGGTAAATTTATTTTATTCTTCTTTATGACTTTTGCATTAATTTAAAATTGAAATATGATTTGAATTAATTGGTTGTTATTTAATTTGATGATGTATGCTTAGCTTAGGTGTTTTGATACATCATGCTTAGGACTTACAATCGATGTTTTGAGAATCTATCTTGGCAAAATCAGAGTCCATGTTAATTTTATTGAGTTTTTATTTGTCAAAGAATATATGAATGAACCTTATGTAGTGAATTCGGCCAAATCCTTAGTCCCAGTACCTCTCACCCATTGATAATATTTTTGTATATATATTTATTTTTTTTAAATCTAAAAATTCCATTTCCTTCACAAGTCTGAAACGAATCCTATTTACTACAACCCCATCAAAAATCATAATCAATCGTCTCCTGGAAGCCCTTTGAACTTCGGTTACCAATGAATCAACTGAGATTTGAGCTCAATTGAATCTTCCAAGTTGACACACAACTTTTGTTGATCAAATTATGGGGACGTCAGATCTTTGAGTGTCCTCCTGGGAGGTGGAGGTGGTGAAGCGCCGCCATTTCCCTGGTTCCTTTGGTTTCCATGGCTACCAGTGTTAATGTTGTTCGTTCCGCCAATCATATCTTCTCGTTGTAATTTTCGAGGTTCTTGTAGTACTGTTCCTCTGCGAGTTGAAATTCTGCACCTTTGGTAGTCCCAACGTTTGGATGCCATAGGTCAAGTACCTGAAACAAGATTCTCAAAAACAAGATTAAAAACTAAAATAAGAAATCAAAAACAAAATAACAATCCACTATGCCTCCCCGGTGTAGATGGTGGATATTCAACAAAGGGCAAAACCGTAAAATCAGGAGGCATGTTTTTGACACGACTTTCAAGCATGCAACGATTCATATTTTACGAAGCCATGACGAATATGTTTTCGAAAAGCCTCCACTAGCTGAGTGTTCGATCCCTGGAATTTCGTCGTGCCCTCTATGCAGAATAACGTATTTGGGTGGTTCTCCGTATATTGAGAACTTAACGCCTTCAGGACGTCGGTGATACTCATTGTTCCCTGACTGCAGAAGAGAGACTCCCCTCCACATAGAAGAATAGTTGGGCGGCGGACGCCTTCAGGACGTCGGTGACACTCACCGTTCCCTGATTATGTGGAGAGAGTGCATAGATTCAGACGGTTCTCCGTAGATTGAGAACACTAACACCTTTAGGTCGTAAACAATGTCGTGACTCTCTGACTGTGCACCATTCAGAATGGATGTGACGCTTTAACTGGCTAATATATTTTCTGAAATAGATTACTTCTGCCGTGACATTCACTACTGAATTCCCAGAATAATCTATCATTGCTCATATTCCATGGTCGAATCCACGGCCTGACCCCATGGAATGGCAATAACAATTGCTCCGATTCTATGATCGAATCCACGACTTGATCTCATAGAATGACAATAAAACACAACTGTGTTATCTCATTACTCCGATTTCATGATCGAATCCACTGATCTCATGAAATGGTAATGGATAATTTTAATTACTCCGATTATATGGTCGAATCCACGATCTCATAGGGTGGTAATGCTCATTTTATTATTCTGAATTCGTAGTCGAATCCATAGCTGATTCTATGAATTAATAATGAACAATTATTCATTTTTTATTACTCAGTTTCATGAACTATTCTCCACTGAATTTCATAAATTAGTAATAAATACTTAGTAATCGGGCATCTGGACCATCACTGAGTAAGCCCCACAAAAATGGTGCTAGTGTACTCGACAATGATGCACGACTGAGCACCCGGATGCACGAACAAGCATCCAAAAACATGAAATAATGAGGAATCCTACACAAAAATAGAAGAGAGAAAATATTAATAAAATAATGGAGAAGCGCCCATGGGCCGGCCCACCGGCCGGCCGGTCCCATGCTTCCTCCATTATTTTTCCTTATTTTATTTTCATAAACTCATGAAGGTTTCCCCATCTTAGCAAAATTCCTTATTTTGTGCAAAACTTGTGAATTCTCCATGACATGGTGGATTCACCAAATAATATTATAAAATAAGCAAAGGTATGCGGGACCGGGCAACGTAGCCGGCCGGCCATGCCCATGGCCGGTCCCACACCTCACAATCCTTAGCTTTTTATAATTATTATTCCCAATCTCACGAAACTCCTATGTTTCAACAAAAACTCATGGAATCTCCATATCTTCAAGGATTCTCCATAACTTCAAGGATTCTCTATATCTTCAAGGATTCACGAAAAATAATATTATAAAATAGGGAAAGGTGTGCGGGACCAGGCAACATGTCCGGCCGGCCATGCCCTAGCCTTGGCCGGTGCCATACCTTGCAATCCCTAATCTTTCATAATTATTATTTTTCTCAACTCGTGAAACTCCTGGGTTTGAGCAAAATTCATGATTTCTTCATATTTTCTCAAATATTGCTCGAATCACGAAAAACCAAAAGCCAACATGGTCACACGACTGGCAAGCCTCTCAGGGAAATTTTAAATATTAAAACACTTTTATTTTAATATTTTCAAAATATTGATAAATTGAGGATACATGCTCATTCCAACAAAAATCGAGAATTCTCAGTCAAGATGAAAATCTTCTGAAAATTCACGATGTTGCTCGAACGCACATCAGAAAATACTGAAACTCTCAGTATGGAGACACGGACACCATGGCTACACGTGCACGCCTTCATGACCGACCAGAGTAATTCCTAGGGCTTACCGAAAGCCGGTCCCACATGTTTTCATAATTCTGACCTAATTTGCTCAATTGCTCATACTGGGCCCGAACTTTCTCCAACAAACTGGGGATTCTCCAAATGACCAACAACTGGTCCCGTAACCACCAAGATCCGGTCCCATTCCCCATGGTCGGTCCCATCTCTCATACTTAGGTTTTACCACTTAATGATGAATCCATGAATATTTTCAGTAAATGGTGAAACCACCATTTAATCATCATTCTTTCACCAACTCTCAAATTGAGAACCCTGGTGCGTGCTCACTCGAGCACTGGGCATCACATGGGGGTTCATCATCCCATGTGGTCGGTCCCTCTTCATTCATGACTAATTTTCAACAATTCGCCAATTGATGGTGGATTGATCGAAAATTAGGGTTTCAAATAAACGCTCTGTGAAACCATCATTCTGAGAAATTTCAAACACTAATAAATTTATGTTGATCCACCAATCAGCACAAAAATTAATTATACAATATTGGGTGATCTACCAATATTTTAATTAATATTTTATTGGCTCACGTCACCAGTAAATAATTCGCCGAATCGAGCAATACTTGCTCAATTGCTCGAATATTGATCAATATTCAGCAACTCATCAGTAATTATCGAATTGAGTAATACTTGCTCAGTTGCACGACAGACTATCAAAAATCACTAATTTGGTGAATTGAGCAATGCTTGCTCAGTTGCTCATCAAATCCTCAATATTCAGTAATTCGCAGAATTGAGCAATACTTGCTCAGTCGCTCGTCATTAATTCATTAGTGAATCAACACCCCTTCAGAGAAATACATGTTCAACCCGTGAATCGCTGAGCATTCATCATTCATGCTCGATTCAACGAAATTCAGACTTATTATCAACAATTAACTAATCAAAACACGTCTGCCCTGCAAACTCTACGACTTGTGAGACATCAATCACGTCACAAATAGGGGGATATCACGTAGGGTTTTGGTTTGGCGGTCTACGGCACGTGGATTCATCCACAACAATAAATGTGCGTAATTCGTGTAAACGGTTGAAGGAGTTAGCAAAGTAGTGGGTGCACGATCAGAAGTATCCACACGACATGGAACTGACTTTACCATGATATCATACTTTCCCACTCTTTCACTCAAGAAACCGTCACACTTACAGGGATCAAGGTGTTCACGACTCTGACAATATAAATAAGTCTCTGAAACCATGATTGAACAGACAGACTCTCGTCTACGTAGAATTTCTCGAGATATCACTCTCAGGAATTCATCAATCCATTAGAACTTATTAGAACTTATCAGTTCATCATTATTGCAGAAACCTTCAACATACCCACAATCCTCGATCATCACTGATCCCACACAATTCTCAGCTTCCCTCATACAGATCAACCCATCTCCCTCTTTGCGACCGAATTGACTCTGGAACGGCCATTGTCTTGGTTTAGGCCGGAGTCATACATATTTATTTCCCAAATCTAAGCACCCTCTTTGCAGCGGTGCATCTGTGTGAGGATTAACATTTTGCCCGGCTGAGGAGTCTCGACAGCACGCTCGACTCTCCACTTTCCCGAAAAACCGGAGAACCGTTTTTCCCCATCCACAGATTGGTGACCACAGTGGGAGATTAATCTCTCGGTTGCAATCTCTCATTTTTTCACAAGATGGTCGATCTTAGGTCAGGTTCAGTTACAAATCCCAACACCAACAACGCTAGCACCAGCAACAACAGTGATGGTACTCCGGAAACCATTCCTTCTTATAATAATGGCGGTGACATTACTCCTCCTCATACCGATGTCGAAAATCATCCTCTCTTCGGGCGGCATCCAAAAGAAATCAGAGAAAATCCTCCTACCATAGGCGATCTCATGAAGGTCCAAGAATCAAACTGACATGGCTGCTACTCAGAAGGAACTATTTAACTATCTCAAAACTCTCACTGAAAAGATGTCAGACAAAACTCAAGAGAAAGGAAAAGAAAAGGAAACATCTCCAACTGCTGATCCCGAAGTTATTCCAGTCCTTGAAGATGATGAAACTCGCAAAGCTGCAGAACCTGAACCTGCCAGTTTCATCACCCGTGAAGACCTGGAACATTTTATGGAAAATCGAGGAAGAGGACATGCACCGTTCGTGCACCGTCACCAACCTCCATATCCCGCTTCTACGCAAAGAATCCCTCTCCCAAAGGGTTACACTTCTCCAACGTTCACACTCTACAATGGGACGAGGAATGCTCGAAAACACGTTTCTCGGTTCCTGGAAGCATTAGGAGAACATGAACATAACCATGATGTCCGTTTGAAGCAGTTGTAAAAATCCCTGACGGGTCGAGCGTATACTTGGTACAACAACATTGCACTAGGGAGCATAGCTAATTGGGGAGAAATGATTAATGCTTTCTACAGGAAGTATTTCTTTGTTTCTGAGCAAATTACTCTTTCTGACTTGGGAAGGATGGCTCAAAAAGATGCCGAAAATCCGAATGATTATGTGAAAAGGTTCCGAGTTCAAGCTTTGGACTGTCATGATCCCAACATTACTGAACAACAATTGGTGGACTTGTGCATCAATGGGATGATCCCAGTATATAGAGCTTTGCTGGAAAATATTCGTTTCCACACCTTCTCAGAACTTCATGAAGCAGACAAACGATCGGCGACTACTGCTCTGGCCTTTCTGGAAAGAACTAAAACAGTCAAAGTAGAGGAATCTAAAGACAATCGAAGCACCACCTCCCGACGTCTGATCAACAAGAAGTACAACGTCGAAACTTCCATGAATGTTGCTGAAGGGAGCAAGAGAAAAGTCGAGGCACAGCAACATAAGAATGATGCTCCGACGTCTCACCCTACGAAATCTCCAAATAAGGACAACCTGACTAGAAATGCACAACCTCAGCAGAATGATCAAGAAGTTCATGACTTCCCTTTTCACATTGAAGAAGTTATCGAACTATTAGAAGTCTGGATCCAAGATGGTTCAATCAAACTACCTCATGTCAAAAAGGAACCAACTGCGGAAAAAATGGAAAATGCACGCTATTGTCATTTCCATAGGTATGCCAGTCATCCAACAAGTGATTGCTGAAATTTGAAGCGCATTTTCAAAGAGTAGGCCGAATCAGGAGAACTGGGGACTGATGGAGTTCATAGAAATCCTCTCCCAATCAGAACATTCGCACTCTCCGAGAAGCCAGTCAAAGAAGCAGTTCAAATTATTAATTGAGCACGTCTGTGAGTTGATGTACTTGTCAAAGGCTCAAAGAGATGATATGTTTGTTGTACTGAACCATATTGTGTCAGGAAAAAGACTGACAATTCAGGAGACATTCCCTGAACCGCCAGTGACGGACAAAGAGATGTACGACTGGGGAATTCTCATTAAGGTGTATCTCAAGGTAAATGAATCCAAACGAGCATTGGTCGATGTTGGCACTGTTGTTAACATCATACCTTTGAAAACCCTCAGAGCTACTGGAATTACTCGAAAAGAAGCAACTCATGCCCCTATTTCAATCCGAGATCATGAGGGAACCTCCATGGAGGCTTATGGTTACATCATTCTCCACATAAGAAATGATTTAGCCTGGACCGAAACTAAATTCTTCATAATTAAGGAGGATCTGGGATATGACATGGTTCTGTGGAGAGCATGGATTCATGATGGAAAAGTTGCTGCGATATCCTCATCATCTTCAGTTGCACAATTTTTCGTCGAAGAAAGCTCTGAATCGGAAGACGATCAACCTTTCGAGCATTTGGGAAAAGTAAAAGCCTTGATGGAGCTCGCACAAAAACCTGGGGAGAATTCCAACGAGTTTGTCGGAAGGTTTCGCAATCAGGAAAGTCTTATTCCTCATGATGCATATGTGTTACCAACTTTCTAATATGCTACTCTGATCCGGGGACTCGCTCAAAACCTAGCCATCACCAAACTCTATGAGTGGTTAGTCTCACCTCAGCAATACTTCACCAAATGGTTAGACGCAGAGCCCCTCCAAATTCATCATCTCACTAACACGGTCATTGCTAGGATAATGACTGAATTTCAGAATCAATATCATAAGTATTCTCCTTAAGGGTGCACATGAACCGAGCCGAAAACCCGAACCGACCCGGAACCGGCGGAACCGTACCTGTTTTTGTACCGAACCGAGGAAGGGGGTACAGGTACCGGTCCAAAAAATAGGAACCGAGGATGATGAGGTACAAGTACACGGTCCTGCCTAAGTCCCGTACCGTCCCGGACCGAATATATCGAAGAATTTTAGCCATCAGATTTAGAGGTAGTGAACTAATAATAGCCATTAGATTTAGAGGGTATATATATATAACATAAGGCTAGGGTTTCTTATTTTCTTCTTTTTTTTCCGTCTCTCTCAGAGAAGGAGAAGAACTCCATTAGAGTTACAGGGAAGAGTTTTATTCTGAATCTTCTCTTCTCTATTAGACTTCAACTCCACGAACACCAGTTACACTTACACCACCTCTAGATCGAGAAGAAGAAGGAGAAATTGTTAACAAAGTGTAAGTTTTTTTGCTTTTTTTCTCTCCAATTTTACTGATTCTTTATTTATTGTGTTCTATTGTGATTCACAGAACTTGATTCGTTATTTGTATTGTGATTTTTGATGGCCAATTGCTTGGAATTGAATTAATTTAATTTAGGGTTTGATATAGGGTTATATCACGCCAAGGAGAAGACGAAGGGAAAGGATTCAAGGAACCATCCAGCTCAGAAATTGTTAATCAAGGGTAAGTTCATCAAAATCTCTCATTGATTCCTGTGAAATCTTCTTCTGTTTTTGTGAAATCTCTCATTTTTGTAGGGTATTTATGTTTGTTTGATCCTCGGATTTCTAATTCAGTGGACTTGAGATGCTAATTAAAAAATTTATGTGAAAATTCATTAAACCATATTGTAATGGAATTCAGAATATCTAAAAAAAAAATTACCTGTGCTGTGTAGGGTTTCTTTGGTTTGATTTAGGTTTGGTTGGGGAACTGTATATGACTTTATTTAGCTTCGGATTTGTAAATGAGTTTAACTTGTATATTTTAAGGATATAAGTGGAGTGTGCTCTTTGTTTCAAGTTGCATCATGTCCATTTTTTCTTTATTAGAATTGTGTCTGTAGTTAACACTTGTATTATCTAGTGTAGCTTTGTTATATTTGTAGTACAAAGTTGTTGCCACTAAATAATTCGTTGTTAGTAATAGCTTTAAGGTACTTACTTCCTTGTTTTGTAAATATATATATTTCTGTGAACTGTTTTTTTTTCTTGAGCTTATAAGGTGCTTGCGAATCTGCTGTACAAGCCAAGGAGGAAGAAAAAAAGAGATTAGTAATTGTTTCTACTCGCGGTTTAGTGCCGGCGGTAAGTTTCTTGAAACAATAATGTGAAATGATGCTTTTGTGATAGATTTTTACTATGGTTGCTTACTGAAACTTTTGCTTTGCTTTGTATCATTCACCCCCTGCAAATATGGTGTGTGCAAATTTGGAAACCATGACTCTCTCATTCCTTATCTAACTTGTGCATTTGGTTGATGTTCTAGTTGCTCTTACTGATTCATGAACATGTGTGTAGTTTGGCACTTTGGCTTGTAATCTTCTTATGTATTTTATATGCAAGTGGCATCCTGAATCTGCAAAGTGATAATGGTTGTTGTTGTTGTGGATTGTGAATCGAAATCATGTTTGAATTGGTGCCTGTCTCAGTTTATTCCATTAGTGTTAGGCATTTTTGTTTGCAGTATCTTGTATTTTGTTGGTCTTTTATGTATTAAACTGTAAACTCTTCTTCGGATTTTCAAATTTGCATTTTATAGAAATGCTTGCTCATTTTTCTTTCATTTTGCTCATATATTTCTGAGTTGGGTGATTGGTATGTTCTTATATACTTAAAAATGTTGTTTTTAGTTCAAATTACTTACTAACTGCTATTAAAATTTTTTTTGCAGAGTTCCACTGGTTCTATCATAGCCACCGCCAGTGCTGCCATGGAGTTGGAATAGCCGAATAGTCATCTTTTATTTGCAATGTCCTTCTTTTCTTCATTCAAATTACTTAAGAGTCTTAAGACTATTGTTTGTAATTGTGTATGTCTATGTGTTGCAGCTACTGTCTACTTGCTATGTATTTAGCTTTGGATTGTTAATATTACATCTATCTTTTTAAAGAACAAGAATTTTTTTTACAAAAGTACCGACAGATACCGGAACCGTACCTGGTACCGTACGTGTACCGAATTGTACCGGAACCGAGGTACAAGATACAGGTACCGGTCCAAAATTTTGGAACCGAGGCTAGGGAGGTACAGGTACTCGGCCTCCGCAAGAACCGAGCCGAACCGTACCGTGTGCACCCTTAATTCTCCTTTGCATGAGTGTCCACATGTGCCGCAAAACTGGAAATCTCCACCAAATCCACGAGGAATTCTAAACTAGCAGAATATATTCAAAGCACGTACAACCAAGCCTAAAAAATTTCATGAAGGATATTTGGTTCATAAGGCAACCAGACGCAATTTTCACTCCACAAAGAGTTCTAACTGGGAAGCACCTTTTATGATTACTAAGACAGTTGCTGGAGGATACTACAAATTGGCTGACATCAAAGGCAAGACAAGTGTACCAGTGATTCATGAGAATTGGCTCAAGATTTTCGACGCATGAAGCATTCAACATTGGATGTTTTATATCCAAGGAAAACGCTCAAAGTATTTGGCGTTCACACCTTAGGATTTTCTTTTACTTGTATTTTTCAATTCCTCCAAAACGTGTGCATACTTGCACTCAGTATTTGAAATTCAGCAATCTATCAAAGTCTTTTATTTAAGAAAATCTCTATCAAATCCAAAATCCAAAAGAAAATCCTCAGCCACTCATAAATTCAGAACCTATCAATAAAACCTCACGTCTCTCAAAATATTGTCAAAGGAAAACTAAAGGAAGTCAGAAAAGAAAGATTTCTGCTCCTCTTCCTCCTCCAAGACTTTCAAGGCTGACTTTTCCCCCTCCAGCTTCTTGGTTATTTCAGCAACTTCGTTCATCTTCTTCAACACAACATCACTAGTGAGGAAAGGAGAATCACCCTCTACTGCTTTCCTGATAGCCTCAAACTTTTGACAAAGCCACTTCAGATTGAAGTCAAGTTCTTCAGCATACTTCAATTTGTACTCCCAATCAAAGAGTACATCTCGGGTAACAACATTTCTGGTTGTGATCCAGATATCATTTATAACACGCAAGATGGCTTCTACTTTCCTCGTCTAGAAATAACTGCGTCCTGGATCCTGAGTAACAACGATGTGTCCATACATTTCCCACAGTCTCTCGTACATGGAAGCATATCCGATGGGAGCGCTAAATCCGCCAACAAACTGGTGATATGAGAGCAACTCACCAAATTGAGGAGCAAAAGAAATCCCTGCAGTTGGATACTCGTGTACTATCATACGGTTCTCAGTTACTGGAGCAGTGTCAACAATCATGGGGACAACTTCAGTTGGAATAACTTCTACCATTCTCGATTCGGATTCCACAGTCTCAGGAACAATTGGGGTTTCCGCCACCTCCACGGCATCAAAAACCAGCACTTCATGATCCTGAGGTGTAGGGATGGAAGTGTCATCACTGACATCTCCAGGATTGCCCAAACCATCACCATTGGATCCGTTACTCCCAACTTCGGCATTTGGCACCTAATGTGAAGATTACATGGGATTAGAATGGTTCGAGCATGGAAACCCAATACGACCATAAAATTAAGACAGTAAGTGAACTAACATCATCTAAGCTCCTTATTATTCATCCAAGACATGCACAAGTAGTGCGAAAGTTATGAAACACGTTTTCAAAACAAGCTCAGCTGGAAAAGGTTTACACTTCCCTGTGTTCAATGACGAACTGGGAGAAATTGGTAAGGAATCTAGAGTTTAGTTATACACCATTATATTCTTATGGAAGTCCTCTACAACATGTCAAAATTTCATAATAATCGGAGGAACGAGCGAAGCGATGTGGCCAAAACATTGGGCAACATGCAATCTGGGAAAATCCTGAAAGTCTCCTGGAACTTTACTGTTTCGCCTTTTTCAGGACCTAAACATGCTCAAAAGTCAAAAAGCTTCCTTACCAAATCTTGGCAATTTCCTGGGATTGAAGATGCATATGCAGATATCGAAAATCCGACTCCAAACGAGGATTCTACAGTATTTTTACTAAAAGACTGAAGTCTGAAATTTTATGGTGACGTATTTCGGAAAAATTACTTGCATATTCACATGGATTTTCACTCATTCATTCAAAAATCAGAAATACCATATATCTATGAAGAGGTCACAGGAGGTATACTTACTAGGGGAGTCTCTAAACCATTTGAAGGCTCGGCAACATTGAAATCTCTGTTGGCAACTCCGTTATCTTCATTCGGTTCGGGATTTCGGGAACTCTCCATATCTCCATGACTCAAAGAAGAGTGTGATTCATCAGTATGCTTCTTGTACGCAATGATTTCCTCCTGAATACATCAACAACAATCATCACTAATTCGTCCAAAAGCATGTTACAATGATTATCGCGAAAAGAGAATACTTACGTCGACTTCTTCAGTGCTGGATCCCTGAATTATTCGACCAGGAGTAAAACTAAGACCATCAATAACCGATGGATCAAAATTCTGGAACGAATTGACAATATTCTTTCAAGATCCTAATTATATGGACGAGAAAGTCAGAATGTCAAAGAAGGCGCTAACAACTCACCAAAGAAGCGGCAGGGGATTTTATATTGTTCGATATCATCCTATGAGATGCCCTGCTCCTGCTTCTCCTCTTTGAGGACTTTCTTGAAGGTTTAGAGAGTTTACATCAATTCGAGGTCTCACAGCACGACCATCCTATCACAAGGTCAACAATACAATTAAAAGTGTGATTGACATACTTTGGCTGAAATCGCAAAAAAGGGACTTACCTGTGTCGCACTTGGAGACGTTTTCCTCTTGTCGCCACTGGAAAGGTATCTCATCCTGGGTCGATCAGAAATCATGTCAGCGGAAGGGAATTATCGAACTGGGGACTGAACATCTATTGCAAACTGGTACACACGCTCAAGTTGCTGACGCCAAAAGTCTATGTAACCAGGGGTTACGAAAGTATCTCGGTCAGAACATGGAAACAAATAATCGCTTTCTTCCACACGTGTGCAGTCTAAGTGAGCCTTCAGGTTCTCAATCTCTGGATTATTTGTCCGATGACTCGGAATACACTGATCAAGACCCATCTGTCTAGCTGCTCTATCAATGTTGTATTCTTCTACCTGGAATTCTCCATTCATTACTGATATCAAGAAACCAGGAGTACAACTCAAGACAAAAGATCTCTCTCCTTCGCTCAGACCAGCACCAGTACTCAACGTGATATTCTCTTCAGCAGTATTAAAAGTGATTAGATGTGAGAAGAGAGAAGGAACCGACACCCAGGGGCAAAAGTTGAACTCGGATTCAATGTCCAAAACGTTAGTAATGCATATCTTATATCGAGGCTTCTTTCTAGACCAGCGCATCATCCTGGCATTGTTCTTCTCAAGGAAGGCATGACGAGTGTCGACCTTGGGACCTTGCAAGATAATACGGGGAATGGGGGAATAACTCTCAAGATGCTCCCACATCAAGGCTTAGAGGAACATGGTATTGGCATATGTCTCGACTTTCATGAAGCCGTCAGAAATACTGGAGTCTATAACTAAAGAGTCTAAATTGGCGAACAATGAACCCAAGAATAGACTGCCAATGGGAATTTTCCCACCTTTAGCCATCTTTATGGCAAAGCGAATCACAAACGGCTTCAGCAAGTGTCCACAATCGTCAAGGATATCCCTGGAGAGCCACAGACATAAGAAAGCATCAATTGTTAAAGTGTCATCAACCGGTTCTTCAGGAATTCTATCTCTTGGACACCAATGCGATACCCATTGAGTATAGAAGGATATGGGTGACTCATTGAATTCGTGCATCTTGGCCTCCAATACATTAGATATCTCTTTCTCCTATGCTGAAAGCTCTTCAGGAAAATTACCGGTAATTGGAAGGTGCAACAAAGAATCTACATCCTCTAAAGTAATAGTAAATTCTCCCCATCTGCATATGAACGTGTGAGTAGGAACACACCAACGGGCGAGCAAAGCTACCATACCTGGTATATCATGATTGATGATCAAATCTCCAGCAGCTTGAATGGCTCGTGTCACCTGAGCATGATCCAACATGGTCCTCACATGGCTATGACCCAGCATGTGTCTTGCCCATCCAGAGAAATGCGTCAGAGGTTTTCGTGAAAGCTTAAACTCCATGTGAGAAGACGAAAAGTGTTTCCCTTGCAAACAAAACCGAATTACTGCTTGAGGAGATAACAAGTTATTCTGAGTAGTGCTCCTGGGATTTATCAACAACCGAAATGAGGAGCCTAAGGGACGCTTTTCAGGTCTATACAGATACACAAAGAATTTGTCCTCAGCAGTTGGAATGTTCTTAGCCTTGGGGCTCTCTGCTTTCTCCTTAGAAATCTCAGAATCATCCTTTCTGGAGGAACCATCATCTCTGGAACAAGCGTCTGTGGAAACATCCTCTCTAGAGGAAACATCATCTTCAGAAACGCTATGGGACTGAGTCATCTCTGCAAAGTTGTTGTGACATCCATACATGAATTTCATCAACGTAATGGAATTAAAGCAATAAAACAATTATGATGCTCATATTGACGTCTACAAAAATGTTAATCCTCAACTCTTACCTATTCACGATTTCACGAACTTAGTGATAACAACGTAAAACCCCAAATTTGCTCGTTCTCTCAAACCTGCAAAATCGAGCATAAAACATATTATTCAAGAGTCAACACTGACTTTTCGAGAAACTATGAGTAATTCAGATAACCCTCTATGTGAGCACTCGCTGATTTTTACGTGTACATACGCTATAAAATTACTGAATTCACACATACACTGAATTCACCAATTCATATATTATGTGTTCTCAAAACTCGATTTCTATTTAATAAGATGTGAATAAGTCACGCGCATAAAAAAAAATTCGTGAGTTAATGAACTCACGTAAATAAATAAAATTTTTGTGAGTTAACAACTCACGTAAAAAAAAAAACTTTTTTGCTCAATCGAGTATTCGTCTGTGAAACGAGGGACTTTTCTATTTCTTAAGAACTCTCCACAGTTCAAATAAAATTTCGAAAGTTCTTAAACAAATTTTCATCATAAACTCCAGGTCTTTTTCAAAATTCCTTTAACCCTAAAATTTATCAATTACTACTTTTACGAACAAACCTACGTTCTCAAAAGTATTTGCGAAATTCATGCTTCAAAAACAAACTTGGGTTTTCATCAAAACCTAATAAACAAAACTTTTTCTACTGCAACTAAAACATGTTTATTCAAAATTTTATGAATCTTTTCCGTATTAGGGATTTTTTTGCTCGTTCCTTCAACTAACGAACAAACGGGTATATATACATAATTTTCTATAAATCCTTCATAAATCCTACGCATGCATGCAACCATGGGATCTTGGTTTTGTGAACAACTCATCAATCATAAAACCTACAACAACAAAAAAAATCGCACAGACTTACCTGTCGGCGCCGGCCGGATTTCTGCCGGACGGTGGTCGGGCGTCGGCGGGGCTGACGTGAACTTTTCATGCTGCTGCGGAACTCGTGAGGGTGATGAAGAAAGGGAGTGCTGGTCGGTCAATAATTTTTTTTTTTAAGGCTTATTCCCTTTTATATCAAATTTATTTCCAAAACCTAATAAAACATGGGTTTCTTTTTCGGGCTCGGGATTGCAAATCCTAAACCGACCATAACTAAACTTCTAAACGTCCAAATCAGCAGTGCCTCATCTCTCCATGCTCAGATGACACTCCACCTCACTATCAGGATCCTCATATGTGCATTTGCTCGTACATGACACCATTGAGGTAAATCGAGGATTTTGAAACTAACTTTGTAGACTGAGTTCAACCACTGATCTCGTCGACTGAAAATCACCATTTAATGCATACTGCGGAACATGACTGTTCCTCACTAAGCAGGGGACTTAATGTAGATGGTGGATTTTCAACAAAGGGCAAAACCGTAAAATCATGAGGCATGTTTTTGACACGGCTTTCAAGCATGCAACGATTCATATTTTACGAAGCCATGACGAAAATGTTTTCGAAAAGCCTCCACTAGCTGAGTGTTCGATCCCTGGCATTTCGTCGTGCCCTCTATGCAGAATAACGTATTTGGGTGGTTCTCCATAGATTGAGAACTTAACGCCTTCAGGACGTCGGTGATACTCACTGTTCCCTTACTGCAGGAGAGACACGCATCTCCACGTAGAAGAATAGTTGGGTGGCGGACGCCTTCAGGACGTCGGTGACACTCACCATTCCCTGATTATATGGAGAGAGAGCATAGATTCAGGCGGTTCTCCGTAGATTGAGAATACTAACGCCTTCAGTTCGTAAACAACGTCGTGACTATACCTGAATGTGCACCATTCAGAATGGATGTGATGCTTTAACTGGGCAATATCTTTTCTGAAATAGATAACTTTTGCAGTGACATTCACTACTGAATTCCCAGAATAATCTATCATTGCTCCTATTCCATGGTCGAATCCACGGCATGATCCCATGGAATGGCAATAACAATTGCTCTGATTCTATGATCGAATCCACGACTTGATCTCATATAATGACAATAAAACACAACTGTGTTATCTCATTAATCCGATTTCATGATCGAATCAACTGATCTCATGAAATGGTAATGGATAATTTTAATTACTCCGATTCTATGGTCGAATCCACGATCCCATAGGGTGGTAATGCTAATTTTATTATTCTGAATTCGTAGTCGAATCCATAGTTGATTCTATGAATTAATAATAAACAATTATTCATTTTTTATTACTCAGTTTCATGAACTATTCTCCACTGAATTTCATAAATTAGTAATAAATACTTAGTAATCGGGCATCTGGACCATGACTGAGTAAGCCCCACAAAAATGGTGCGAGTGTACTTTACAATGATGCACGACTGAGCACCCGGATGCATGAACGAGCGTCCAAAAACATGAAATAATGAGGAATCCTACACAAAAATAGGAGAGAGAAAATATTAATAAAATAATAGAGAAGCGCCCATGGGCCGGGACCGCCGGACGCCCGTGCCTTAGCCGTGGCCGGTCTCATGCTTCCTCCATTATTTTTCCTTATTTTATTTTCATAAACTCATGAAGGTTTCTCCATCTTAGCAAAATTCCTTATTTTGTGCAAAACTTGTGAATTCTCCATGACATGGTGGATTCACCAAATAATATTATAAAATAAGGAAAGGTGTGCGGGACCGGGCAACATAGTCGGCCGGCCATGCCCATGGCCAGTCCCACACCTCACAATCCTTAGATTTTTATAATTATTATTCCCAATCTCACCAAACTCCTCCGTTTCAACAAAAAATCATGGATTCTCCATATCTTCAAGGATTCTCCATAACTTCAAAGATTCACGAAAAATTAATATTATAAAATAGGGAAAGTTATGCTGGACCGGGCAACATGGCCGACCAGCCATGCCCTAGCCTTGGCCGGTCCCACACCTTGCAATCCCTAATCTTTCATAATTATTATTTTTCTCAACTCGTGAAACTCCTGGGTTTGATCATGATTTCTTCATATTTTCTCAAATATTGGTCGAATCACGAAAAACCAAAAGCCAACATGGTCACATGACTGGCTAGCCTCTCACGGCAATTTTAATTATTAAAACACTTTTATTTTAATATTTTCAAAATATTGATGAACTGAGCATACATGCTCATTCCAACAAAAATCGAGAATTCTCAGTCAAGATGAAACTCTTATGAAAATTCACGATGTTGCTCGAACGCACATCAGAAAATACTGAAACTCTCAGTATGGAGACACGGACACCATGGAAACACATGCACGCCTTCATGACCGACCAGAGTCATTCCTAGGGATTGCATAAAGCCGGTCCCACATGTTTTCATAATTCTGACCTAATTTGCTCAATTGCTCATATTGGGCCCGAACTTTCTCCAACCAACTGGGGATTCTCCAAATGACCAACAACTGGTCCCGTGACCACCAAGAGCCGGTCACATGCCCCATGGTCGGTCCCGTCTCTCATACTTAGGTTTTACCACCTAATGATGAATCCATGAATATTCTCAGTAAATGGTGAAACCACCATTTAATCATCATTCTTTCACCAACTCTCAAACTGAGAACCCTGGTGCGTGCTTAGTCGAGCACTAGGAATCACATGGGCGTTCATCATCCCATGTGGTCGGTCCCTCTTCATTCATGACTAATTTTCAAAAATTCGCCAATTTTATGGAGGATTGATCGTAAATTAGGGTTTCGAATAAACGCTCTGTGAAACCATCATTCTGAGCAATTTCAAACACTAATAAATTTATGTTGATCCACCAATAAGCATAAAAATTAATTATACAATATTCGGTAATCTACCAATATTTTATTTAATATTTTATCGGGACATGTCACCAGTAAAAAATTCGCCGAATCGAGCAATACTTGCTCAATTGCTCGAATATTGATCAATATTCAACAACTCATCAGTAATTTGTCGAATTGAGCAATACTTGCACGACAGACTATCAAAAATCACTAATTTGGTGAATTGAGCAATGCTTGCTCAGTTGCTCATCAAATCCTCAATATTCAGTAACTCGCAGAATTGAGCAATACTTGCTCAGTCGCTCGTCAGTAATTCATCAGTCAATCAACAATACTGACATCCCTTCAGAGAACTACATGTTCAACCCGTGAATCGCTGAGCATTCATCATTCATGCTCGATTCAACGAAAGTCAGACTCATTGTCAATAATTGACTAATCAAAACACGGCTGCCCTGCAGACTCCACGACTTGTGAGACATCAATCAGGTCACAAATGGGGGGGGGATATCACGCAGGGTTTTGGTCTGGAGGTCTACGGCACGTGGATTCATCCACAACGAGAAATGTGCGTAACTCGAGTAAACGGTTGAAGGAGTTAGCAAAGTAGTGGGTGCACGATCAGATGTCTCCACACGACATGGAACTGACTTTACCACGATCTCCCACTTTCCCACTCTTTCACTCAAGAAACCGTCACACTTACATGGATCAAGATGTTCACGACTCTGACAATATAAATTAGTCTCTGAAACCATGATTGAACAGACAGACTCTCGTCTACATATAATTTCTCGAGCTATCACTCTCAGGAATTCATCAATCCATCAGAACTTATTAGAACTTATCAGTCACTATTATTGCAGAAACCTTCAACACACCCACAATCCTCGATCATCACTGATCCCACACAATTCTCAGCTTCCCTCCTACAGATCAACCCATCTCCCTCTTTGCGACCGAATTGACTATGGAACGACCATTGTCTTGGTTTAGGACGGAGTCATACAGATTGATTTCCCGAATTTAAGCACCCCCTTTGCAGCGGTGCATGTGTGTGACAAACATATATCTTTTCTTCCAATTCCCACGGACAGACAACCTTCTGTGAAAGATTAAAGTTACGGGAGTTTAATTTTTTCTCCGCCAGAATCACGGACAAATAACTCCCTGTGAGTTTTAAATTCCCCTGGTTTTTCATTCTTCCCTTCGTCTTTTCACGGTAACTCTCGCCTCCGAGATAAATATATCTCCCTGGATTCTCATCTACATCAAATATCATCCGTGACTACCAGGCTCTCCGTGATAATTATAATCTTCTGAATCCAAAACTCCATCGACAGCAAACCACACCATCTCAACTCCATTGTCACTGCGAACTTGGTTTTGTTGATACTCATCTCCACTTCAGTAACCCCTGGCAGTAACAAACTTTTCCTTATCCTCCATAATCACTTGCTCGACATTAATCTCCTCAGCTCCGTTCAACTGTATCATCTCCCAAAGTATACCAACTAACTTTTATCACTACTGCCAGTCTCCATCTCGTCTTCACTGCCATAATCATCGATGCATGACATCAATCTCCCATCGAGATTTTCAGTCACTATCATGCAGCTTCATTATTCTTCATCGACAGCAGCCAACAATCTTCTTGTTTTGTCGCTGCTAAATGCCAAGACTATAAAGGTCCAACTCCATCTGTTGTGTAGGATTGAGCAAGAGAGAGAAGAGCACACGCGGAAGCAATAAAACGACTACATTAATAATCAAATTCGGTGTACATTAACTCATAGCTTAACATCCTACTTATAGTCTTACAAACTTCATGATCACTCAAAGTACTTACCTAATGAAATCAAACTCTAAATAAAGCACACTTCTAGAAACACAAAGAAACTCTAAATATAGTAAAACTCTAAAACAAGAAACCGACACAACTTGCTCCTCTAGTTAATTCGAACTTCCAAATATCGCACATTGTGTCAACAACGTATGTTGATCCAACTTGACTGCGTCAACTGCAGCAGTTGATCCATTCGGACTGGATCAACATCATATCTTGATCCACGAACCAAATCGCCATATCTTGGTTTAACTTCCAACATCCTCCCTTAAACCAAGATATCATTCAACGAGAATTACGTAACCCTCTTCTTCCATCGATAAACGTTTGCACGTCCTTGTCTTTTATCATTTTGTATTCCTCTTCTTCCATTAATAAACGTTAACACGTACTTGTCTTTTCTCATTCCAGAATTCCGTCATCATTAACAATCTCAATCCACAAAGCAATTTTCTTCACAACAATCATCAAACACTCACTTCACATTCTTCTTCATCGCAACAGAACAAAAATCTTAACAAGCTAGAAACACCTCATTGTGCTCTATACAACTTGCTAACTGAACACAAAACCAAATTCTTAACTCATTACCGAGCATTGTATATCACCTTCAATTTTCTTCACTGAGCATTGTAGCTCAAACTCAACTTTTTTTTACCTACTTAACTTGCAGGATTTCCACTTAACACTTCAAAATTCACCCTGGAATTTCTTCACTTCTCTAGCCAAATCCCCACCTGGATTGCTTCACTCAACTCTTAGCCAAATCCCCACATGGGATTGCTTCACTTATCACGATCACAACCTTGTGACATCTCTTCTCTTCAATCTCTCATCACCACCTGGTGATTACTTCTCTTTCTTCATAATGTTATTTCTTCTTCTCTTCTCTTCTTCTTTTCTTCTTTGTTCCAGTCACACTATTGTTATGAAACCTTCAAACTTCTTTTCTTTTCAAGATTCTCTCACAATCTTTATCTTGTTACGCTTCTGCCACAAGTAATAACTAACACAAAGTCTGCCACACTTTGTGAGATTTCCAAGTTTCTGCCACAAACTCTTCAATCTCCATGTTTGAGATTAATACGATACCACCCTCCCTTAAGCTCAAACTTAACCATCCAATCATTCCTTGTCATTCTAAGCTTCTGAATTATATCACCTTAATCAAACTGTACTAGTCCTGAATGCAATACCAACTTTGATCCATCAAACTGTACCTGCCTTCCTGACTGCAATACCAGCTTTGATCCTCTATCAAATTGTACCAATCCTCTGACTACAATACCAACTTTGATCCTTTCGTCTTTTTTGAATCCATGACTTAACCCTTCGAATCAACCTGATAAGTGCATATTCATATGATTTTAGTATACATTCCATACTTCCTTTAGCTATTATTCTTGCATATTTTCGTATTATTACTTTGGTTTTCTCTTATTTGCCTCCAATAGGTGAATCATCCACAAAGGAGCTACAAATTTCTAAAAAGAGCTAAGAAGAGAAGTATCCCAAGTATCCAAGCGCCCAAGTCCAAGAGAAGTGGAAGAAGTGCGACGAAAAGAAACAAAACGCTCATAATCAAGACACAGGCCAAAGACCGAACTTAACTCATTCAAATTAAGGATTTCTCATCATCATCTTGAATAGAATTGAAAGATAAAAAGAATGCAAAAATAATGAGGACATTCCGAGTTCGGATGAAGAAGTTGTGGCCAAAACATTTTCCATTGAATACCGAAGACAGTGAAGTCCGCGAATTGGGTTTGCGGACGGGGTTCACAGACTTATTTCTGAAAATATCTGATGGAATTTGAAGTTTGCGGAGTGGGTACGCGAACTTATCAAATAGGAAACGTGTATTTCACACCTTGGAAGGCCTAAGGGCACGTTTGGAGTCGTTAGGTCATATTTTCGGGTCGGGTTCTTAAACCTAACTAAATACTTGGATACCAAGCAATGTAAACCTATAAAAAAGTATTAGGTTATGTAAAATATATCTATCATCTCATATCACAAGTTCTACATCAAAAACCTAGGATTTACCCCTTTAGGGGGAACCACCATTATTCATCTTCTTTGTAATATGAGAAACTAAATCCTTTGTTGATTAAGGATGAATTCAATTTTCTAAACGTGAAGCTTTATTAATAATACAAACCTATTGAGAGTTTTTGTCATCATCATTTGTCTTTACTATATATAGGGTTTATGAGTGATTATTAGATTGGTTTGGGTGCACAACCAGATTACTCTGTTGATCACTCTATTGCTAGTAGAAGTTAGGAGATAAGTAATCGTTGATTAACTCTCTACACAAGTAGAAATCGCTAGACCTTACAGAGGGATTCTATGGAGCAATCATGTGTGAAAACAACACCAGCAAGTAAACCTTGAGCTAAGAATTTAACTATTGGGATCAACCTAATTCACAAAGCTTGCAGCGTTCGATTGGATTACACCTTGAGTGACCTACTACTTGGTGGTTCAGTTGAATAAAATCTGATATTGGAGAGCTTCCGTATCCGTGGTAAAAGAAGTTTTTGGGATAACACTTAGCTAGTTGTTATTCCACGGTTGGTGATGAATGGTTCTTACAAACAATAGATAAGTATATTAATCCAGTTATCGCTTGGTAACAGCGAAGGATTCCTTAATCATCCCTTTTCTTTATTGTCTCTTTATTTATCTCACGACCAAACCTCCTTTGTTATTTAATTTATCTTGTTGGTCAAATAACCTATCAATTACACAGTTCTCTGTGGGAACGATCTCTTACTACCGCTATATTACTAGTTAATTAGTGGGAAATATCTTGATTAATTTGTTGCATTAACGACACACCATACAAATTTTGGCGCCGTTGTCGGGGAGTAGTCGTTAATTGATTTGTTATTTTTTTAGCTTTTTTTTGTTTTTGTTTTGATTTTGTTTTCATTGTGATTCGTCATGTCTCCTTACGGAAATAACATGTACGGAGAACAAGATTACGAATACAACAGTGGTAATCAATATGGTTTTCAATCCCATTCATATGACAACTACCAACCATCCTATGGGTATAATCAAAACCAATCTTTTGGTTATGATCAATATCCTGAGGAACCTTACGGATATTCTCATACATGTCAACAACCTTATGACGGGCATGTAAGTGAACAATCACAAGGATGGGAGGATAGTTATGCTTCTAATCCTATTTCTTCAATTGTTGCAGAATAAATGTGTAGCATGATGGAAGATCTTCATGTGCAAATAGAAAATTATTATGAAGGATTAGAGCAACGTCAACAAAGTATTGAGCAACGTCTACAAAGTATTGATCAACGTCAACAAAGTGTTGATAAATCACTCCAAGAACTTCAAGAGGATATTAACAACTTAAGGAGATCCACGAATCAACTTAAGGAGGAAATGGAGAAAGATAAGCAACCTTTGAAAAGTCCACATAACAGTGATGAAGTCATTATTCCAACTCCGGATCTTTACAATGATCATTCGCCTATTCAAAAGGAGGAGCCTTGGTATGACCGAACCATTGTTATGAACGGTGTGACATACTCAAATGCATATCAACATTAAAATGAACATCCATATTACAATGTTTTTAGGACGGTTGACTTGCAAGAAGTAGACCCGACTTTCTCTTTGTCGGAGACTCATACGGAAGACCCTAGTACTTGCACCAAATTTTTAGGGGAAGATTCTGATTCCGATGGCGAGATTGTTGAAAAGATTGAGATTGAGAAAAAAAACGAATTGATTGAAGTCGTGGAAGACCCAATTGAGCTAGTTAATAATAGTTTGATAGAGGACCACGATATACTTGAGATAAATAATTCACTGTTAATTACGAATGAGGATACGAAAAAAGGTTTGTCTAATCCCTTTCATAATTCAATATCTATTGATCCTTTTCCTCTAGTCGAAGTAGCCTCTCAAAGAGTTGTTAACCCAACTTTTAAGAAAATACTTCACTTAGAATTGGAGTTGTGTGATTCTAAAGTTTTAACGGATTATTTTTCTTCTAAATGTCCACCACTTGAAGTGTTTGATTCGATTTTTTTTTTAGGTTCACCAAGCTGAGGAACCTATTGAAGTTCCCAAATTCTATGTTCTCTATCCACTTTCGAGTGTATAAAGGACTAAGTGTGGGGGGAACTTCAATAAAGTGATAGCTTCAATATTTATATTTCGTGCTAATATTTTTGTGAATCTGTTATTTGAATTGCATATTTTTATTTGGAAGGATTACCAAATTTTCAGATTGTTGATGTAAGGACGATAACAATAACGTCGGGCTTTGACGATGTTAAACTAAGCGCTTAATGGGAGGCAACCCATCAGTTTTGTATTTCAATACCTTTTTTTTTTTAAATTTTTCTTAGTTTTTCATATCACAACTTGCATTCCCATCTTATATTTTATAAGTCCTATATCTATAATGAAAGTTTTGACGAATTCTCGTCAGAAAATTCTGACTGCGCACTTGTCACGAAAATAGCTCTCGAGACTTCACGGAGTCCGATTTGAGTGGTTAACCCCAACTATTAAAGAGGACAGACATACCTTTCTTTTCCAAAAATAAAATCTGAATTCGAAGTCTGTTAAATTGTAGCGATAGGCCTGGACATTTGAGTTTTGGTATTTTTCCATAACTTTTTCAGATTGGATGTCAGTCAGTCCGGAGGCCATAAAAGTCAGAACGCTTATCGAAATACTATGAAATTTTGACACGGTATAGAAAATACGTAGGCGAACAACTTTTGTTAGGATGTGATGTTATAGAACCCATTTGTACAGTTTTCGAGTTTAATTTGATGTTATGTCAGAAATCAAAATTTTCGGTTTTGAACATTGAGGACAATGTTGAGTTTAAGTGTGGGCGAGTACATAAGCATGTTTGGATTGCATATAAAAAATAAAAAATAAAAGAATCATACTGTTTGATTTCTTTCATTCTTGAGACGTCATCTTTTGGAGTTAATTATGAACTATTTAGGATGACACTCTAAACCTTTTCAGGTTGAAACAGTTCTTACGGCTATATATTGAGTTCCACTTTATCAATTCCACAATCCTTAAATATATATGTTCATAATTGAATGCAAAACTAAGCTATGGTAGTCGTTTGAAAGAGTCATCCTCACAATTAATTGTTACTGAATCACTTTCTTTTTATCTTTGCAGTTTTATGTTTCTCAAAAGTGATTTGGTGGGATCCTGATACTATCGTGGATGTTGTAGCAAGGTAATCATTGGTTGAGTATTTGAAAGCCCCATAAGACAATTGTCTTACACTCATAAAGAGTAAAGAGTGAGCAAAAATAAAATAAATAAATAAATAAATATGGCTCCTCTTCTTTTATTGACACTAATAAATGATAGGTCCGGAATCACGGATAATCATAGTCGATGAAAACAAAAACCATATCATCATTATATAGCAAGTCAAAAAGACTATTGATGAGGTTCTTGACACTTTGATAGAAGTATGTGTGAAACGTTGTCCCTGTCTCCGTCGCCTAAGCAAGCGTGGAGTGCAGGATCCAAGGCAACTATCACATACTTGCTGAAAAGGAACATGCGCTTAGAGTATCTAATCATGTGGTCGAGTTAAATGTCTGCTTCTATCAACTAGTGTGCTATAAATATATATCCTTTGACGACATTCATACAACTATTGTGGGTAACATCTTTCACTTAAGTCAACATTTGCACACTTCACTTTTCTATTTACATTTTCTTATCTATCTATGTGATTTCAGTATGCGAGTGTTGTGGCAAACGTTGCAACAAGTAAAATGATTATCTTAGTAAAATTTTGCAATCAGGTTGAATGACATGTGTAAGTAATTTCTTATGTGTGCGGATTGGAATGTATGTGGGATGTTTGTAGATAAAGAACATATGCAAGCTAGTTATTTGGCTTTTTTCTTTGTGTCTATCCTTAGAGGTTCTTCCAAGGCGAGAGATTGGAGTAGGTTTTGTGGGTATACCTATTGTAAGCCCTCATGAGACTATAACTCGTCCACTATGGACACCTAGGGGTTGAAAGGCCTGTTATTCATGCTAAGAGTAACCGTATCCTCACGACATGGAGTTGTAGTATTTAGGATTAGTTTTATTTATTTTGACCAAGGAATAGCAAAATTTAAGTGTGGGGGAATTTGATAAGTGCATAATTCATATGATTTTAGTATTCATTCCATACTTGTTTTAGCTGTTATTCTTGCATATTTTCGTATTATTACTTTGGTTTTCTCTTATTTTCCTCCAATAGGTGAATCATCCACAAAGGAGCTACAAATTGCTGAAAATATCTAAGAAGAGAAGTATCCCAAGTATCCAAGCGCCCAAGTCCAAGAGAAGTGGAAGAAGTGCGACGAAAAGGAGCAAAACGCTCATAATCAAGATACAGGCCAAAGATCGATCTTCACTCACTCAAATTAAGGATTTCTCATCATCATCTTTAATAGAATTTAAAGATAAAAATAATGCAAAAATAATGAGGTCACTCCGAGTTCGGATGAAGAAGTTGTGGCCAAAATAATTTCCATTGAATACCGAAGACAGTGAAGTCCGCGAACTGGGTTTGCGGACGGGGTTCGCAGACTTATTTCCGAAAATATCTTCTGGAATTTGAAGTTTGCGGACTGGGTACGCGAACTTATCAAATGGGAAACGTGTATTCGCACCTTGGAAGGCCTAAGGGCACGTTTGGAGTCGTTAGGTCATATTTTCGGGTCGGGTTCTTAAACCTAACTAAATACTTGGAGACCAAGAAATGTAAACCTATAAAAAGGTATTAGGTTATGTAAAAGATATATATCATCTCATATCACAAGTTCTATATCAAAAACCTAGGATTTACCCCTTTAGGGGGAAACCACCATTATTCATCTTCTTTGTAATATGAGAAACTAAATCCTTTGTTGATTAAGGATGAATTCAATTTTCTAAACGTGAAGCTTTATTAATCATACAAACCTATTGAGAGTTTTTGTCATCATCATTTTTCTTTACTATATCTAGGGTTTATGAGTGATTATTAGATTGGTTTGGGTGCACAACCAGATTAGTCTGTTGATCATTCTATTGCTAGTAGAAGTTAGGAGATAAGTAATCGTCGATTAACTCTCTACACAAGTAGAAATCGCAAGACCTTACAGAGGGATTCTATGGAGAAATCGTGTGTGAAAACAACACCAACAAGTAAACCTTTATCTAAGAGTTTAACTATTAGGATCAACCTAATTCACAAAGCTTAAAGCGTTCAATTGGATTACACCTTGAGTGAGCTACTACTTGGTGGTTCAATTGAATAGAATCTGATATTGGAGAGCTTCCGTATCCGTGTTAAAAGGAGTTTTGGGGATAACACTGAGCTAGCTGTTATTCCATGGTTGGTGATGAATGGTTCTTATAAACAATAGATAAGTATATTAATCAAGTTATCGCTTGGTAAAGGCGAAGGATTCCTTAATCATCCCTTTTCTTTATTGTCTCTTTATTTATCTCACAACCAAACCCTCTTTGTTATTTACTTTATCTTGCTGATCAAATAACCTATCAATTACACAGCTCTCTGTAGGAACGATCTCTTACTGCCGTTATATTATCAGTTAATTAGTGGGAAATATATTGATTAATTTGTTGCATTAACGACACACCATACACAACCACACACCCTAAGCTTCTTACCTCAAACAACATTCAATGCTCTGCCACAGCAACCCTTGCTTACTTCCCAACATCACACCTTTCACAGTCATTATACTTCAAACTGTAAACAGCAATCTGCAACGCCTCTGCGAGAAAACTTCACACTTTCTTCTGTTACGCTTCTGTAACAGTTTCTCAGTAACACTTAACTGTGACACTAACTTTTGTAACACCTACCACAAACTGTTACTAACTTTTAATAACACTTTTTTTTTACCAGTTCTCTTGGGTCGTGAAACCCTAAATCTCCAGCTCTATTAATTTGTGAAACCAACACCAATTAGCCATACGCAGCAACTACTTCCCTGAATCACACGACGATATCGAACCACTTCTCTTCCTTCTCTCGGCAACCGCTATCACTGGGAACAACAATTCTTCTTGGCAAGATTTTATTTATCTCCCTTGTCTTCACCATCACAGCAGAACCGATCAATCATGATTACCATCAACCATTAATGGCAGCAACTCTGTAGCGTGTACCTTCGTTGCTGTAACCCGAGAAGAATAACTAGGGTAACGAACACAAAACAATAGAGTTTTTCTCCATCAACTTATTAGACTTTTTCTCTGTATTCCTCACACAAAACAAATTCAAACTCCATTAACTCAATCAAACAATAACTAGGGAAACAGGATCAATTCCATCACCTTGTTCAACAAACCAGAAACCCTAACACCAAGCTTGCTCGTCTGCCATCACCATCACCAGCTCGCAATATCTTCCCAGCACAATCACAACATCAGCATCTTGTTTATCACAACTTCTCAAACCAATTCATCTGAACTTTACCGACTCAGAGTTTAACAGCAATAGGCGCTGCTCCTTCTTTATAAAATTCTCCAGCTTGCTCCAAGTCCTTTCCATCAACAACGTCAATTCAAACTGCCAATAATAGCAGCAACATCCTTGATTCCTTGTTAACAGCAATATGTTTCGGCTGCAATCATCACTGCCAATTCTAGCATCAACAGTGTCTCCTCGTATAACAACAGCACCACTGCTTCAACGCTTTCACGAACAAAACCTAAACAACTCCAAACTTTTTCTCTCTCTGGCAAAAACAACAACTTTTTTTTTAAACACGTCAAAAACTTTGCGCAACTACTTTTAATCATAATTCTCTCTTCTTATACCACAGAAAAATTTGTGAATTTTCCCTCAAATTCTTTCTCCTTCTCCTCTCCCTTCCTCTCACCTTGCTCTGATACCAAATGTAGGATCGAGCAAGAGAGAGGAGGGCACACGTGGAAGCAATAAAACGACTACATTGATAATCAAATTCGGTGTACATTAACTCATAGCTTAACATCCTACTTATAGTCTTACAAACTTCATGATCACTCAAAGTACTTACCTAATAAAATCAAACTCTAAATAAAGCACACTTCTATAAACACAAAGAAACTCTAAATATAGTAAAACTCTAAAACAAGCAACCGACACAACTTGCACTTATAGTTAACTCGGACTTCCAAATATCGCACAATGTGTCAACAACGTATGTTGATCCAACTTGACTGCGTCAACTGCAGCAGTTGATCCATTCGGACTAGATCAACATCATATGTTGATCCACGAACCAAATCGCCATATCTTGGTTTAACTTCCAACATGTTTTTACTCGAGTTAAACTCCTTTCATGTTCTTCTTTATCCGAGAGATATTCTCTCTCTGTAACATCCTTGGAAAACTCGAGTTCTCTGCAAACTCTCAAGCTCACAACGGCCACAGCAAAATCCATCATCATCTCTGTCTCGATTTTCATCACCAGTTCGATCGCCATCACCAAATATACCATCATTGCAGCCTTATTCAACTCGAGTCACTGGACAGCACCACTATCGTGTTCACTCACAATATGGCATTAATATCTTCCATCACTTCCAATGATCACTCAACACATAACCATCACCGACTTCATCAATATCTTCTCGAGCTCCATCTGATTATCATCATCAGTATAAAGCATCTCTCATTCTTTCGTTCTCCGAAAAATTTAAGGCAACAGCATCACAAGACCACCGATAACATTACGTCATTATCATTAATGCCATACTTACCCAACATCACATAATCGCTCCTTGGTATCATGGACTCATTCTCCATCTTTACTTTGCAGCAGTATCGAGTCCTTCTCCAACCTCTCAGCACCATTGATCATCCGCGGCCGATAATGGCAGTAGCCATTTAACTACAGAAAAGCTTTGTCCGTAACCCAGTTCAACCTCCAGCACATCAACAATACTCAACTGCCAGTTCTAGGAAACTGACAGTTTATTTCCTTTTTGCGACTGCCTTTAGTAATTTAGGCAGGTGCCCTTATAAATTATGTATTCACAATTCTCTTAACTTTGGCTTGCTTAAAATTCTTGTAGATTCTCCATACGACGCCGGATTGACTCCATTCTTTCGCCGTTAGCTTCGTCTTTTCGTCCTCTTCAAGGTGATGCAAAGAAATCTCGGATTTGAGCTAGTTCCACTTCCTTTTGGTCAAGATAGCCTCAAGCACCTAAGAAACTCAAAACAGACAAAATCAAAGCATAATGATACAAAAACTACCAAGAAAGCAAAGCATTTGAGAACCTAACTAGTGCAAATATTGCACCTATCACTATCCAAGTCAGAGACTTAGCTATAAGTAGACTAGAAGTCAAGACTTATAGTTTTGATCACTAACATTGACAACATGCTTGAGATAACAACGCATGCGAGTTCGACCGATCAGTGTTCTAACAATCTCCCCCTTTGTCACTTTTACTGACAAAACTATCAATACATATGGAATACAAAAATAAATAAATAAACTTTTGTAGCTTCTCTTCCACATGCCTGATCTCCTTGATTCTTCAACATTACTCAAAATCTTCGTCACTTCCAAGTACTCTAATGATCCCAAAGGTTGTAAGTTTAGTATCATCGTTTGTTGAAAATCCGTAGCTATAACAATGAGAAAACAAGAATTCTCAATCATTGTTACACAGTGTCATAGTATTATTACACAACATCAAAGTTCAATTGTATCACAACTTCGACAACAATACAATGGTGATATGTATCACTCCTCCTTAGTCAATACTCCATCTCACATGGAAACCACTCTCCATTACATAATGATCCTAAAACCATATGTATTTTTGTAGTGTGAACTACACATTAATTCTCCCCCTTTTTGTCGATAAAATAGGCAAAGGTACGAAAACTAGTGGGATCCGAATGAAATTTTCATAGAGACATAAGATGACCAAAAGAAAGCACATATCAACTTTTTAGATGAAATCATATAGCCGAAGCTAAATGCTTTCATCAAGGAATTTATAAAGATACAAGATAACCCCTATAATATTCCACAGCCGCACTTCCCACAAAGATTTGGAAATTAAGCACAAGTTCAATTAAGAACTCTCCCCCATAAAATGTCATTCCCGAAAGAACAACAAGAGCAACCTTACTTTCACGAGTAAAGAAGGATTTCTTTGGACACCAAAAATCACAAAAGGAAATGATTTTGTATACAAAAATCTCAATAAAACTAACCCCAAGAGAACCCATGATTAATTTAATCGGAATACTCAACCAAATTAACCACAAAAGGATTCATGATTAATCTAGTTGGAAATGCTCACATAAGGGAACTTACAGAGCCGCACAATATACACGTAAGAATATGGATCAGGGAGGATCAATACTGCGGAATAGACAAAGATTCATTATATTTTCATCACTATTTGCATAATGATATATAATAGACATAATCTTTGTAGACAAAAATTCATCCTATTTTCCATCAATTATTTGCATAATGACATAATAGGTTCAATTTTTGTTTGTAAAAGTTCATTTAATCTTTTATCAATACTTGCATATCGACATATGAAAGAGATAACTTTTGACCACGTATGGGACAATCATAGTTCACGGACGAAAACACACATATCCCATAAAAAAAATTGCAACATATAGAACCAATAAAGATCAATACTGCAAAAACAATATTTTCCCTTTGAAGGTAAAATCAATCTTTTTCGCACGGATTTACACCAAGAGTGGTTACCAAAGGCGTATAAAAATATTTTCTTAACAAAGAATAACATACAAAGTCATTTAAAGACCATGTATCATAGTTCACATAAGATGATTGTGAACATTCAAGAATCCCATAACAATGTGTATTACTGCCTATTCTTGAACTTTTTTCATTGTGATTCACCAACATCATTCTTGTAAAATCTACAAATGAGCTTATAAGAGAATTACTCCAAGAATTAAAGTGCCCAAGTCCAACAGAAGTAGAACAAGTGCGACGAAACGGAATAAATTACTCAAAAACAAGATACAGGACAAAGTCCAACCTCAACTCATTCAAGTTTAGGATTTCTCATCATCATTTTGAAGATAATTCAAAGATGAAGAGTGTTGATGGTGGTTTTTAGCTTAGGGTTAAAATTGTAAAACCTTGCATCAGATGTGACGTCACTCTGCAAGGAAACGGTGCTGCGAGTACTTACCTCTCCACCCGACATATTTATTGAGCCGCTCAATATACTTTTATCCATAACACTCTGTAAATTTCGGCACCTCGCCAATACAAGACCCACTGATTACTTTCATGTGCTATGTTCCACAGCAGAACCCTTAAATTGGTATGGCATGACGGATTTATGTTCACTCGCAGCGGAGTAGCATGAACCTCCAAATACCAAAGTTAAGGCCATCGCAAAAAATGCTCAGAAGGAAAGCACACTGCATTCTGTAGATAAGGATTTTTGTGTGGCAGCATACAAAATCCAGCCAATTATTGTGATAACTCACAAAGAACTCATAAACCCGACTAATTTGCAAAATTAGGGTTTTGCGCCCCGCGCAGTATACTAGACCCCGTTGGTTGAAACCATGCTTAGCCAAACTAGCCAACCAAATCCGCCACAGCGCACTAAAAGTGCGGCCGCGCCCTAGCATGTCGGACCACTTCCCATCGACCAATCAGGTCGCTTCAAATCCGCCACCGCGCGTTGGAAGTGTGGCCACGCCCTAACATGCTGGCCCCACTTCCCGTCGACCAATCAGGTCACATCAAACCCGCCACGGTGCACTAAAAGCGTGGTCGCGCCCTAAGCTTGCCAGCCTCCTACTTTCATTGACCAATCAGGTTGCTCCAAACCTGCCACGGCCTCAAAAGAGGTCGTCATACCAAGTTGGCTTCCCAAAAACGTGCCGGCTTACCAAAACGCGCCAGCTTCCCAAAACGTGCCAGCTTCCCAAAACGCGCCAACATGTTGCACGCGCATACCACGCATGCCAAACGCGCATGCCAAAAGCGTCATCGCATAATACACGCAAAAATTAGGGTTTCGACACGCCAAACCCTAATTTGGGCAAGTTGCTACCTAATTCTTCCAGAACGCCAATTTTAGCTTTGGCTACGTTGCAACCGGCATATACCGCTATACCGTGACTAATAGCATGGCACCATACCACGGCTATGCCATTAGCATGCCGCTATGCCATGGTTACGCCACTGGCATACCATCAACATGTTTCCAATGCCGCTATGCAAACAAGAGGCGGCCATGATCAATGTCCATCTTTCCTCCTGAGATGCAGATCTCATCCGTACAAGTTCGCCACCAAACTTGTGGCAACTTTTGGTCGCAATGCCAAATTCCACGGTTTTTGCCAAAACCCTAATTTGGCCGCGCTTAAAGTATGCGAGCCATGATGGCCATGCCACCATGCCGCTGGACGCCAAACGAAAGTTAGCCACGATCAACGGCTACCCTCCCTCCTGAGATGCAGATCTCAGCCGCACAAGTTCGCCACCAAACTTGTGGCAACTTTTGGTCGCAATTCCAATATCCACGGTTTATGCCAAAACCCTAATTTAGCCGCGCCTAAAGTATGCACGGCCATGCCACCATGCCGCTGGCTGCCAAACAGAAGGTAGCCACGATCAACGGATACTTTCTTTCCTGAGATGCATATCTCAGCCGTACAAGCTTGCCACCAAACCAAACGACTTGTGGCAACCTCTTGGCTACAATGCTAATTATTTGGTCACGGCACCAAACCCTAATTGGCCACACCAAAGGCATGCGCAAACCATGCCGTGGATACTCCGCTAGTTATCAACGGAAGGTATCCATAATCAACGACTACCCTTCCTCTTGAGATGAAAATCTCGTCCGTCGAAGGTCGCCACCGAATTGGCAAACCTCTCAATCTTAAATTGCCATACGCTAGCAACATGCTACACGTTTTCCATGAAAAGATTCGAGACATCAAAACATGTCACAAACTGGGGGATGCTCATCAGGGTATTGATCTGGCGGTTTACAGCGTGCGGCGTGCAATACACCGGTTACAAGAAAGTGTCATAAAGGTGAGGCGTTTAGTAATGGCAAGAAATAAGTGGTGAAATGTATCCTCATTATGGAAACATCAATTCCAGGCGTTACCCGTTATCACTTTCTTCCACCACTCAACCGCTTCCACTCCTTACGAGGCCAGGGTATGTTTTATTACGACTTGTATAAATAGGTTTCACCTATTTCCACCAAACAACAAGTTTTGGTCAGGAGAACAATACAACATCCAGAATCATCTGATATATTTTCATTCATCTAGACAGTTCATCTTTCTGATACAAGTCACGAAACACCCACACTTCCAGAATCAACTATTCTGGTCTCAACACTTTCTTCGCTTCCCTCCCTAAGACCAACCCTTCTCCTTCACTTTGACGGAATCAAGCCTGGAACAGCCATTTCTTGGTTTAGGCCGAATTTGTACAGATTGATCTCTCGAATCAAAAGTACTCCCGTGCAGTACATTGTTTTGGGTTTAGATTTGTTTCTCATCCGCACTCACACAAAATTACCGAAATCAGCAGAAATAGTTTTCACCCACAGACAATTGGCGACCACAGTGGGAGATTAATCTCTCGGTCACAATATCAATTTCCAATTTCCGATTTCATCTTTCAATTCCGATCTCGAGATGGTAGAACTCGAGTCCTGATCAGCAACAAGCCCTGAGAACACCAGTGCCGAAACCATCCCCGGTACTAACACTCCTTCTAGTGGCATTAATACTTCACCTACCAACACCAGCGGCGCGAAAATCGTTCCTTCAGGTGTTACACCGCCGATCACCAGAGCCAGAGCCGCTGTCGCCACTCCTAACGTTTCGTACCTCCAAACGTCACTAGAGCCACAGCTGCTCCGCCATCAGGACGAGAGACTGGAGGAGCCAGAAGAAGACAAGAGGTCTCGTAAGGCTCAGACAGACATGGCTACAACTCAGAAAGAGATGCCTATTTTCCTCAAGACACTAACGGAGCGGCCACCACAAGAGTCACGTCAACCCCAGATGCAACTGACAAGGAATACTTTTAACATCTGGCGCAAGCACTTCAGCAGGACGCGCGTTTATAGATGAAGAGGCCCGCGTTGCTCTTGAACTCCCAGTAGAAAGGAATCATCAATCCAATTTCATCACACGTGAAGATCAGGAACGACTTTTCCAAAATTGGGGCAAAGAAAATCAACAACCCTCTTGAGTTCACAGAGACCCTCTTCCATCAGGAGCTGCATGATTTCTGGGGACTTCGCCCACAAAATCGTGCAGTCTATGATGAAACATTTATGTGAGATTATGTATTTCTCCGAGGCGCAGCGTCAAGACATATTTGCATCCCTCAACCGCACTGCATCAGGAAAGCTGTTGTTTCCAGCCAGGGAAGCCGTTCCCGAACCCAAACCTCTCCTGGAAAGCACGATTGATAGATGGAACTGGAGGCTCCTAACCACTATTCACTTAAAGGATGTCGAGTTTGACAGCACGCTGATCGACGCGGCCTCTGACTTCAACATTGTAACCGTCAAGGATCTGAGAGTTTCAAGGGAAAATCAAACACAAGAAGCATATTCTTTCCCATGAGGAGAAAAAATACTACTTGCCGACCATCACTATTGCGACGAATTCCCATATACCATATCGTATCAAGTTATTTTTCGAAGTCAAGGGTTAATAGCACCCTCACTGGAGTTTTCTCCAGGAGTCGCTTCGACGTTTCTCTCTAGGAGCGGCTTCAACATTCTCCAGCAGTGGCTCCACTTTAGCGTTCTCCAGCAGCGGCTCCACTTCAACGTTCTCGCCAGCAGCCGTTCCGCTTCAGCGTTCTCTTCATAAGATGCTCCATGATCCGAAGTCGAGGCTTCAACGTTTTGCCCCGTAAGTTTAAACGTCGTCTCCAAGAGCCGAAGCCGCTTCAACGCCTCCTTCCTGCCAAGGTTCGTTCTCATGGCCGCCGTTCCCTCCTGTCGAGGATCGCGTCGTACCCGTCACTCCTTCTTTCCAAGGATCGTTTCGAAGCCGCCGCTCTTCCATGCGAAGGATCGCGTCGTACCCGCCACTCCTTCTTTCCAAGGATCATGTCGAAGCCGCCGCTCTTCCTTGCCAAGGATCGTGTCGTAGCCGCCACTCCTTCTTTCCAAGGGTCGTGCCACCATACTCCCCATGTCAAGGATCATGATCGCAGCCAACCAATCTTCGTAGTCGTGGCCACCTTTTGATCCATCCCTCCAAATCTCGTGGTCATGGACAGTTTGCTCTCTTACGCATCCAGTCAATCCCTTTGCTTCCATGGACGCCATGAAATTCCTGCCAACCTATTTTGTTTCCACGACAATGTAGTCTCTCCTGATCACATCGTCTGCCAAGAACTGTTGCCGCTCGTTTGTTGATACCATCCAGAGCTTCACCATAGCAACAACCACTACAAAGTTAGTCCGTACTCCTCCATATTTTAGTTTCACCTAGAAGAAGTAATGGAATCACCAACATGAACGCACGATGGTGATATATTTATCATGGTCAACCCACCGACCATAAAAGATGGAAACATGTAAACCACACTTGGGGACTGAGGACCTACACGGAACCCCTTCACTGTCAAAGCTCAGAAGACACGGTCAACCAAAAGGTCATAGCCATGACAAGGTCATCTACTCTTCAAGGGTGTAGCGTAAGAATATCATCACCTCTCTGTCTAGAAGATTCCTGCAACACTTTACGAGGCCGTGGTGGACCCTAAGCTTGCTCAGAGGAAACAACTTCAGAAACTAAAGAAAAGTGCGACTGGGGACTGCTCATCGCATTCCATCCCGACGACCATCAAAGATTCACGAGATAACTCCAGAAACGCGGCTGAAATATTTTCTTGAAGAAACAGAGGGAGCCACGATAAACAACATAACTCTCTCATTTCTACCTCTTCGCTATCCATAAAATTTCGTCCATGTGACATTCTGAGCATCTCAGCGTCACATCTTGAAGAGTACAATAAGCTCGTATCAAATCCCGTGGACGTGGATTCAAGGTGATGCAATGAAAGTAGGCTACACTTGGGGACTACCAGCATGGGACGCTTTCACTCCCCTCAACCAGGTTATTTCTGATTTCAACATCATCACTGTCGAAATTTTACGAGCCGCGGAAATTTCTCAACATGAAGCCGTACATGTGCATCGAAGACTCCAAAAGCATGCCACAGAGATATGTTAACATATTCGGCCATGCAATCGGATCTAACATAAGTATAACTGGGGACTTCTTACCGCATCCCATTCCATACGATAGTCCAAGATTCAGAAGATGGTCCGAAGGATGTCGCTTGGAACAAAGTCCTTGAAGACTTGATAGAAGCACATCGGCAACGGAACGTATCCCAACTCATCTATTTCATCCAGTGGCTCCGAAAGATTTATACCATACAAGCATCCACGACATATCATCGTCGCGATCAGAAGGTTCAGGCACTGAACAACCTAAAGTCGAGGATAGACCGACAACGCAACCACAATCTCCAAGATTATCCCTGACATGATCGTTGCCGAGCATATATTTCATCCATCCATCCCAAGGATGCAATGGAGTTTGGTAAATTTTGGAATCCTCTAGAGAGACACTGCAGGCAAAAGCACGGATCCGGACGAGCAACATAAAGTAGAAGAGGGTCGATACCTCTTTTCATGCGTACGGATTTTCTAGAGTTTGAACAGAATAAAAATTCCTTCTTACTCCATGAACGGGAATAGATGACTGGGCGCGACTATGCCACCTCGGGCCAGCAACATCCCTCCTGAATTTTTACTGTCGGACTGTTTTCACCCCCTCAACGATCTCAAAACCTAAATATTCCCTCGTCAGGAGGTAGGAAATTCTTTTCCGACCATAAGGGAGGGTCGGACCGTCAAAATCCGAGTTCGTACGAGAATTCTACAACGATTTTAGTAATAGGCGCTAATTAGGGTTTCGACATGCCAAACCCTAATTTAGACAAAGTTGCCATCATTTCACGAAACTGAAGCCAGTTGATGTCATTCCCCGGAACTAAAGTCGGTCGTCATCCTTCCATGGAACTGAAGTCGGTCGTCATCCTTCCACGGAACTAAAGCCAGTTGTCATCCTTCCACGAAACTGAAGACGGTCGTCATCCTTCCACGGAACTAAAGCCGGTTGTCATCCTTCCACAAAACTGAAGCCGGTCGTCATCCTTCCACGGAACTGAAGCCGGTCGTCATCCTTCCAGGGAACTAAAGCCGGTCGTCATCCTTCCACGAAACTGAATCCAGTCGTCATCATTTCAAGGAACTCAAGCCAGTTGCCATCATTATACGGAACTGAAGCCAATGTCAACTGCTCTGTCCAATCCAATCTAGCTCCAAGCCAAGCCGAGCCAACCATTCCGCGTCCAAGCCACGTCCAAGCCGCATCCAAGCCGCGCTCAAACCCAAGCCAGCGCCCGTACCAAGTTGATGCTAGCGGCTCCATTCCAAGCCGACCAATGCTGACGGCTCCATTCCAAGCCGCACAATGCCCGCGGCTCCCATTCCAAGACGACCAATGCTATCGTCTCTGTTTCGAGCCGCACAACGCCGACGGCTTGCCAAGCCAATCCAGCAACGCCGACGGCTCTCCAAGCCAATGCCAACGGCTCCGTTTCACACTGAGGCTATGCTAGCGGCTCCCTTCTAAGCTGATGCCAAAATTCTGCATCTCATCCAGCAACCATCTCTACCACCCCGTGGCCTAGCCAGCAGCACAGAAGTTACGCAAAGCCACCAACTCAAGAGTTATGGATTCTCTTAACCTCCAGAAAAGGTTAGTCGGATGTTCCTGACCATATTTTCATGACTTGTCGTTTCAATTTTGCCCTCGTCTGTCACCATCTCATGCTTACCTCGCAACAAGGGCCCCTGTTCCGAGCTAAGCAGAGGACTTAATGTTGATGGTGGTTTTTAGCTTAGGGTTAAAATTGTAAAACCTTGCATCAGATGTGACGTCACTCTGCAAGGAAACGGTGCTGCGAGTACTTACCTCTCCACCGACATATTTATTGAGCCGCTCAATATACTTTTATCCATAACACTCTGTAAATTTCGGCACCTCGCCAGTACAAGACCCACTGAGTACTTTCCTGTGCTATGTTCCCCAGCAGAACCCTTAAATCGGTATGGTATGACGGATTTATGTTCACTCGCATTGGAGTAGCATGAACCTCCAAATACCAAAGTTAAGGCCATCGCACAAAATGCTCAGACGAAAAGCACACTGCATTTTGTAGATAAGGATTTTTGTGTGGCAACATACAAAATCCAGCCAATTATTGTGATAACTCAAAAAAAACTCATAAATCCGACTAATTTGCAAAATTAGGGTTTCGCGCCCCGCGCAGTATACTAGACCTCGTTGGTCGAAACCATGCTTAGCCAACTAGGCAACCAAATCCGCCAAAGCGCACTAAAAGTGCGGCCGCGCCCTAGCATGTCGGCCCACTTCCCATCGACCAATCAGGTCGCTTCAAATCCGCCACCGCGCGTTGGAAGTATGGCCACGCACTAGCATGCTGGCCCACTTCCCGTCGACCAATCAGGTCACATCAAACCCGCCACGGTGCACTAAAAGCGTGGTCGCTCCCTAAGCTTGTAGGCCCCCTACTTTCATTGACCAATCAGGTTTCTCCAAACCTTCCATGGCCTCAAAAGAGCTCGCCATACCAAGCTGGCTTCCCAAAACGCGCCAGCTTCCCAAAAACGCGCCAGCTTCCCAAACCGCGCCAGCTTCCCAAAACGCGCCAACATGCTGCACGCGCATACCACGCATGCCAAACGCGCATACCAGGCGCGCATGCCAAAAGCGCCATCGCATACTACATGCACTAATTAGGGTTTCGACACGCCAAACCCAAATTTGGGCAAGTTGCTACCTAATTCTTCCACAACGCCAATTTTAGCTTTGGCCCCGTTGCAACCGGCATTACCGCTATGCCGCGACTACTAGCATGGCATCATACCACGTCTATGCCATTAACATGCCGCTATGTCATGGCTACGTTACTGGCATACCATCATCATGTTTCCAATGCCGCTATGCAAAAGGCGGCCATGATCAATGGCCATCTTTCCTCCTGAGATGCAGATCTCATCCGTACAAGTTCGCCACCAAACTTGTGGCAACTTTTGGTCGCAATACCAAATTCCACGGTTTATGCCAAAAACCCTAATTTTGCCGCGCCTAAAGTATGCGAGCCATGCTGGCCATGCCACCATTCCGCTGGCCGCCAAACGAAAGTTATCCACGATCAACGGATACCCTCCCTCCTGAGATGCAGATCTCAGCCGCACAAGTTCGCCACCAAACTTGTGGAAACTTTGGTCGCAATGCCAAAACCCTAATTTGGTCGCGCCTAAAGTATGCACGGCCATGCCACCATGCCGCTGGCTGCCAAACAGAAGGTATCCACGATCAACGGATACTTTTTTTCATGAGATGCAGATCTCAGCCGTACAAGCTTGCCACCAAACCAAACGACTTGTGGCAACCTCTTGGTTACGATGCCAATTCTTTGGTTACGTCACCAAACCCTAATTGGACACGCCAAAGGCATGCACAAGCCGTGCCGTGGCCACTCCGATAGTTATCAACCGAAGGTATCCATAATCAACGGCTACCCTTCCTCTTGAGATGCAAATCTCGGCCGTCGAAGGTCGCCACCGAATTGGCAAACCTCTCAATATTAAATTGCCATATTCTAGCAACATGCTACACGTTTTACAGCGTGCGGCGTGCAATACACCGGTTACAAGAAAGTGTCATAAAGGTGAGGCGTTTAGTAATGGAAAGAAATAAGTGGTGAAATGTATCCTCATTATGGAAACATCAATTCCAGGCGTTACCCATTACCACTTTCTTCCACCACTCAAACGCTTCCACTCCTTACGAGGCCAGGGTACGTTTTATTACGACTTGTATAAATAGGTTTCACCTATTTCCACCAAACAACAAGTTTTGGTCAGGAGAACAATACAACATCCAGAAATCATCTGATAGCTTTTCATTCAGCTAGCCAGTTCAACTTTCTGATACAAGTCACGAAACACCCACACTTCCAGAATCAGCTATTCTGGTCTCAACACTTTCTTCGTTTCCCTCCCTAAGACCAACCCTTATCCTTCACTTTGTGATCGAAGCAAGCCTGTAACGTCCATTTCTTGGTTTAGGCCGGATTTGTAAAGATTGATCTCTCGAATCAAAAGTACTCCCGTGCAGTACATTGTTTTGAGTTTAGATTTCTTTCTCATACGCACTCACACGAAATTACCGGAATCAGCAGAAACGGTTTTCACCCACAAAAAAAAAGAGAATGCAAAAAGAATGAGGTCATTCCGAGTTCGGACGAAGAAGTTACGGCCAAAACAAATTTACCGAATATCGACATCAAGTATGCATACCGGTTTGCAAACGAATTTCCATGACATGGGGAAGTATGCAAACGGTTATGCGTACTTAAACCCCTATATTTTGATTTTAAATGATGTTATGCATACCTGGCAGGTGTGCCATGAAGTCCAAACATCCCAAACTACTATTTTCAAACCTAAACGTTTAAGAACCATAAACACAGATCAAGTTAGGTTGAAATGAACAATAAGCAAGGTACATGTATCATTATAAAAACACAAATCTTTCTCAAGTTTATAGACATATCTTTTTAGAAGAATCCAGTTGAATTCTACAGCCTTATGGAACATAATCTATGTGCCCCAATTCTCGTGCTTCCTTCATCATATACATAGCAAAGCATAACTTGGTGAGGATGCACTTACAACACAATCAAGTTGTGTTGGGGTGAACAATGTCGTGCTCACTACAAGTGACCCTTGTATTATCATAAAAGAGATCGCATTTAGGACCTTTCACATCCAATTCCATTTTTCCAAAAAACTTGTTAAGTTCCAATATCATGGATACTGTCTTCTCCATAGTCATGGAATTTTCTGGAAGATCATTCCTTTTCATACTCAAAGAATCATTGGCTTTCTTTGGTACCCACTTCTGAGTGCGTTTAGGAACAACCAGAACCTTCTTCCCATTACTCTCTTCTAGAATTCTCGGAAGAGAATTGGATTGACTATTATTTTGCAAGTTAGTTTTTCTCCAATTGGGAGCATCGAATCTTGTCTTCGTCTTTACGAAGTTATCCTTTTGATAATCATTACGATTGTGAAAAGGATTTGTATGACGTTTATAGGCAAAACTAGGAATATAACAGCACTGATTCCTTTGCCTAAAGGTTGGACAGTTACAACCTATAACGTTAAGGGGATTAGTCTTAACATATGATCTTGGGTTCACAACTTCTTCTGATGCCCAAACAAGAACATCATGAAGTTTCTCATTTCTTATATGGAAACACGTCTCCTTTCCAGGTGACCTTTATTTCCGCAATAGTGGCAAACATAAGGAATGTTCTTACCTCGATCCGTGTGTGCTGACTTTGGAGGTTGATATACTTTGATCTTTCGAACTTTAACTTCCAGTGAAGGTATTTCACTTTTGCCATCAGTGGAAACCTTTTGTTGAGAAGAATCACTAGCCTTGACAAATTTTACCTCTTTACTAATACTTGGAGCATCTATTCCCTATAGCCCAATCCTCGTGTATCACGATAATTTTTACTTGCTCCTAGCATAGTGGTTAATTTGCTTGAACTAGTATTGAACTTTTTCAAGTCATTTTCCAGCACCTTGATTTTATCAAGAGAAACAACTAAATCAGCCTCAGGGCGTTTTTCTCGAGTGAGATAAGCGTTTTCTCTGTCATCAAAACTTGCTTGCTGAGAGTTAATCCTTGCTTCAGTTTCTACAAGTTTCTCTTCAAAAAAAAAGTACTTTTGATAAAGATTATCACATTACTTAGGTGTTCCTTAGAATCCTTGAGGATCGATTCGTTAGAACGATTCGAAACATAAACACATGTGTAACATCTTCTCAAATTCTTATTTGTACGACAGAGATTAGTCAGAAAAGGTGCGACATGAGAAGTTGTCATCTTTTTATTTTCCAACGAATTCAAAAGCTTAACATACTCTAAGACTTCGTCATCAACATCTCTATCAGTATCTGAATCACCTTCATCAGAAAGTTCATCTAACTGTTCTTCTAGGCGTGTTTCCCATACTTCAACAAGTCCTATATTAAGAGAATGTTTAGATACTTACCTAGATGTGACAGTTTTCTCATATGAATCCAAGCTTTGAAAAACATCTGGTAATTTATGAACTGATACGTTATTAGAGATAGATTCGTCAATAATCAGATCGCTACAAACACAGACTTATGAGGTCTTTAACGTGTTTGCATGCTTTGATACCAATTAAAAAGCGGGGGTCTAAAAACCACACCCAATATTTCGCTTAGCAATCTGTCTGGACAAACTCCAATATACTTTTAAGAGAATCAACTAGACAGCCAGACTCAATCTTAATGAAAGTATATCAAAGAGTTATATATCACTTTCTCGATTTATTACTTACTCAAGCAAATAGAAATTTGCGAGTCTAATTGAATACAAGAGAAATCACTTGAACGGTACCAAAGACCAATGTTCAGGGATCAATAAATTTCAATCAACAACCAAAGGTTGGATTTCCCAATTGATCGATTCAACGCACAACCTGTGATATTTCAATTATATAACCAAATATAATGGGGAAAAGAAATAACACAGACACCAGAAGTTTTGTTAACGAGCAAACCGCATATGCTGAAAAACCGCGGGACCTAGTCCAGACTGAACACACACTGTATTAATCCGCTACAGACACTATCCTATTACAAACTAACTTCGGTCTGGACTGTAGTTGAACCCCAATCAATCTCACACTGATTCAAGGTACAGTTGTGCTCCTTACGTCTCTGATCCCGGCAGGATACTATGCACTTGATTCCCTTAGTTGATCTCACCCACAATTAAGAGTTGCTAATCCAAAGTCGAAGACTTTAATAAACAAATATGTATCACACAGAAAAGTCTACGGTAATAGATAAATCTGTCTCCCACATAAATACCTACGAGTTTTTTTTCCGTCTTTTGATAAATCAAGGTGAACAGGAACCAATTGATAACCCTGACTTATATTCCTGAAGAACATCCTAGAATTATCAATCACCTCACAATAATCTTAATCGACTAGCGAAAGAAGATATTGCGCAATCACAAACGATGAGACGAAGATGTTTTTGACTTCTTTTAATCTTGTCTATCGGAGAAATCAATCTCAAGCCAATATTACGATTGTACTTAGTACGATAGAAATAGCAAGATCAGATCATGTAACTACAAAGAAAATAGTTGGGTCTGGCTTCACAATCCCAATGAAGTCTTCAAGTTTGTTAGAACATTACTCGGTCGAACTCGCATGAGTTTCTATCTCAAGCATGTTTGTCAATGTTAGTGATCAAAACTATAAGTCTTGATTTCTAGTATACTATAGCTAAGTCTCGGACTAGGATGGAAAGTGTAGTTGAGCTCAAGAACTCTATGGCAATCATTATACAAGACGAAGAACTACTGAAGGAACTAGTGTAACTTCATCGACTAAAAGGTATGTGGAGACTTGAACTTATCTATCACTCAAAAGTCTATCTACTCTATCTCCTATTTTGAGACAAAAGTGGTTTTGCTATTAGACTTTGATTATACACATTTGCTATTTCTAGCCGAGTTTATCTCACTTATCTATTTCTCGAAATATGTGTTAGTAAGCTTTTGCTTTGGCCAAGTTCATCTTTACCTAGTGACGAAAGTCATGTTATATTTCAATCACTTTGAAAATTGCTTTGAAGAAAAATAGTTTGTGAATAACAACTATATAATAACGTCCTCTAAGAATGTTTCAATGATTGAAATGAGAGTTTATATTATATAACCATTGTTGGATATAAGCACTGTGTGGAAACACATATATGTATAAGTCTTTTTCCTTGAACCGAAGTATGCGTACTTTGTTGATCAGGAAAACCAGAATAAGTGATGTGAGCTAAGTCCGCAAATTGGCGGAAGTTCTCTTCCCGAGAAATTCTGCTGGAGTTTGAGTACTCCTTCCAGGAACTCAAGTCCGCGAACTAAGTCTGCGAACTTAAGTTGGTTATATCTAAGATGATTTTTTGTGAACTTACATTTATAAAAACTAAGGAATGCAAAATGCAAATCGTGGCTATAAAGTTCATGAATCGATTCGAGTGAATCAAATCGTTTTTGCTTCGATTGTGTCTTGTGTAGTTACATAAGATTTATATAATTGAAAAACTCTCTAACTAGTTTATTTGAGTCATTTGAACTAGTTATGGTGAAGAAGAATATGGTTGATATGAAAGTGCTCATATGGATAACCATTTGGTTAACTATTGTTGAACCAACAAATGTACATGTTTGGGTACGGTTACACAAACCTAAAATCGTTCATTTCATTTGTGTGTAACAATCTAAGTTTTCGACCCAAAGGTTGAAAGATATTAGCTTGAATCTAATCAGTTTTTCATCTAACGGTGAATATTGAATGCTTTGTTACCAAGCTAACATTGATTGAAACCCTGTTTTGAAAGACTATATAAGGGAGAACTCTAGCAACTGGGAAACCTAATCCCCACACCTCATGTGTGACACTAGTTGTATTAGCTAGAGTCGATTCTCCTTTAACCTTAGGTTTCTTCTCGAGACCCTGTAGGTTAACGACTTGAAGACATTGAGATTGTGAAGCCAGACCGATACTACTTTCTCGGAGTTGTGTGATCTGATCTTGTTGATTCTATCGTGTTGAGTACAATCATAACGATTGGATTGAGATTGATATCTCCGATAGACAAGATATAAAAGTAGTCACAAACATATTCGTCTCATCGTTTGTGATTCCACAATATGTTCTTTCGCCACGGCGATTAAGATTATTGTGAGGTGATTTATAATACAAGTCTGTTCTTCGGGAATATAAGTCTGGGTTATCAATTGGTTCATGTTCACCTTGAATTATCAAAAGACGGAACAAAACTTGTAGGTATTTCTGTGGGAGACAGATTTATCTATTACTGTAGACTTTTATGTGTGATACAGATTTGTTTATTAAAGTCTTCAACTTTGGGTCGTAGCAACTCTTAGTTGCGGGTCAGATCAGCTAAGGGAATCAAGTGCGTAGTATCCTGCTGGGATCAGGGACGTATGAGCATAACTATACCTTGGATCAGTGTGAGATTGATTGGGGTTCAACTAAAGTCCAGACTGAAGTTAGTTTGTAGTAGGCTAATGTCTGTAGCGGCTTAATACAATGTGTGTTCAATATGGACTAGGTCCCGGGGTTTTTCTGCATTTGTGGTTTCCTCGTTAACAAAATTCTGGTGTCTGTGTTATTTCGATTCCGCATTATATTTTGTTATATAATTGAAATATCACAGGTGGTGCGTTAGAATCAATCAATTGGAAATCCGACCTTTGGTTGTTGATTGAAATTGATTGATACTTGAACATTGGTCTTTGGTACCGTTCAAGTGATTTCTCTTGTATTCAATTAGAATTGCAGATTACTATTTGCTTGAGTAAGAATTGAATCGAGAAAGAGAGATATAACTCGTTGATATACTTTGTTAAGATTGAGTCTAGTTGATTCTCTTGAAAGTATATTGGAGTTTGTCCATACAGATTTCTAATCGAAATATTGGGTGAGGTTATTGTATCCCGCTTTTTCAAAGTCGTTAACCTACAGGGTCTCGAGAAGAACCCTAAGGTTAAAAGAGAATCGACTCTATCTTATACAACTGTTATCACACAGTTGGTGTGGGGATTAGGTTTCCCAGTTGCTAGAGTTCTCCTTTATATAGTCTTTCAAATCAGGGTTTGCAATCAATGTTCGCTTAGTAACAAAGCATTCAATATTCACCGTTAGATGAAAACCTGATTATATTCAAGTTAATATCTTTCAAACGTTAGATCGAACTTAGTGAAAAAGTGGGGGTCTAACAACACCACCCAATATTTCGCTTACCAATCTGTATGGACTAACTCCGAAATACTTTGCTAGAGAATCAACTAGACAGTCAGACTCAATCTATATAAAAAGTATCTCAAGGAGTTATTATCTCAATCTCTCTATTTGATTTCTACTCAAGCTAAAATCATTAGCAAGTCTTTATCAAAGAGAGATAACTTGGACGGTACCAAAGACCAATGTCCAAGGATCAATCAACTACAATCAACAACCAAAAGTTGGATTAGAGAAGTTGATGATCACGAACGCACAACCTGTATTATTTCTATTATATAAAATATAATGCGGAAAAGAAATAACACAGACACCAGAAGTTTTGTTAACGAGGAAAACGCAAATGCAGAAAAACCTCGGGACCTAGTCCAGATTGAATACACACTGTATTAAGCCACTACAGACACTAGCCTACTCCAAGCTAACTTCAGACTGATCTACAATTGAACCCCTACCAATCTCCCACTGATACAAGGTACAGTTGTACTCCTACGCCTCTGATCCTAGCAGGACACTGCGTACGTGATTCCCTTTGCTGATCTCACCCACAACAATGAGTTGCTGCAACCCAAAATCACAGACTTGATAATAAACGAATCTGTCTCACACAGAAAAGTCTATCGAAAGGATAAATTTTTCTCCCACAAATAAACCCTAGGTTTTATTCTGTCTTTAGATATAAAATCAAGGTATAACAGGAACCAATTGACAATCCGGACTTATATTCCCGAAGAACAGCCTAGATTAATCAATCACCTCTCTACAATCCTTCCTGACTACACAAGCGGATTGTCGAGGAATCACAAACAGTGATACGAAGATGTTTGTAACTTCTTTATCTTGCCTTTCGGAGAACTCTCACGATCTCAATCCAATCAATCGATTGTACTCGTACGATAGAAGATGCAAGATCAAATCACACAACTATGATAAAAGTAGTATCGGTCTGGCTTCACAATCCCAATGAAGTCTTTAAGTCGTTAACTGGAGTTTAGAGAAGAAACTCAAGAGTTAATGGAGATTGACTCTAGAGAGAGCACTAGTAGCACACAGACGTCTGAGGAATAGGTTTGCTCAGTGCTATATGTCTCCTTTATATAGCCTTCAAATCAGGGTTTTGCCTTAGGTACAAAGCAAACTCTATTCACCGTTAGATGAAAACTTGATTTAGATTCAAACCAATATCTCTCAACCGTTAAATCGAAAGACATATCTTGTCACACACACTTGGGTACACGTTTACTGGGTTTGAGAAAACCATGCCCAAACGAGTACACGTATGTTGGTTCAACATGATAACCCAAAAGGTCAACCATATGAGCATCTCATATTAATCATGTTCTTCTTCACCATAACTAGTTCAATTGACTCAAATGAACTAGTTAAGAGTTGTTCAATTGCTATGAGATCTTATGTAACTACACAAGACACAATTGAAACAAAGATGATTCGATTCGATTAGAATCGGCTCATGAACATTATAGCCACGGTTTGCATAAAGCATTCCTTAATAATTAATGTTTCATGTTCAGAGCACATCTTTAGATCATAACCTCTTAAGCTCACAAACAAGTTCGCGGACTTAAACTAATCGGTTGAGTTTTCCAAACTCATCAGAAATTCTCGGGTCGAGAACTTCCGCCAGTTCGCGGACTGTGTTCTCGGACTGAGTTCGCTGAATTAGCACACAAATGAGTTTTGGAAATCCCAGCAGAAATTCTCGGTCGATAACTTCCGTCAGTTCACGGACTTGGCAAGCCAATTCCACAATCCTACCGATTTCTCTTGATCAACAAAGTTCGAAAACTTCGGTTCAAGGAATACATGGTTATATAATTTAAACTCTCATTTCAATCATTGAAACATTCTCAGAGGGCGATATTCAGTCGTGAATAACAACATACCTTTATCGTCAGAGCAATTTCCAAAGTGATTGAAACTTTCATGACTTTCGTCACTAGGTGAAGATAAACCTGATCAAAGTGAAACGCTTTACCAACACATGATTTCGAGTAAAAGATAAGCAATGAATACTCAGCTCGAAATATCAAGTGTATATGATCTAGTCTATATAGCATACGACTTTTGTCTCATAAGAAGTAGGAGAAGAATAGATAGACTTTCGAGTGATAGATAAGTTCAAGTCTTCACATACCTTTTTGTTGATGAAGTTCCACGGTTCCTTGGTGTAGATCTTCGTCGTTGTCGTTGTCGTTGAATCACCATGAAGTCCTTGAGCTCAACTACATTTTTCCTATCCTAGTCCGAGACTTAGCTAATAGGCTAGAAATCAAGACTTTATAGTTTTGATCACTAACATTGACAAACATGCTTGATATAACAACGCATGCGAGGTTGACCGAGATATGCTCTAATACTTAGCTTGTTACATACAAATGAAATGCACGTTTATTTAGGTTTTTGTAATTGTACCTAAACATGTACACTTAGTTGGGTCAACTGTAGTTAACCAAATGGTTAGCGATATAAGCACTTTCATATCGACCATATTCTTCTCAAATGAACTAGTTAGAGAGTTGTTCAATTGCTTAGATCTTATAGAAGTATACAAGACACAATCGAAGCAAAAACGATTTGATTCACTCGAATCGATTCATGAACTTTATAGACACGGTTTGCAATTATGCATTCCTTAGTTTATATAAGTTTAAGTTTATGAATAATTGTTTTTTAGAAAATAACCAACTTAAGTACGCATACTGGTACGCAGACTTAAGTACCCGGAATAAGTTTTTTTCAGTTCACAAAGCAAAAATTCACGGGATGTGAACTTTCGACAGTGCGGGTACTGGTACGTGGACTTTAGTTCCGGTTTTCCTGAGCAACAAAGTACGCATACTTTGGTTCAAGGAATAAGGACTTACACACGTATGTGTTACCACACAATGTTTATATCCAACCATGGTTATATATTCTAAACTCTCATTTAAATCATTGAAACATTCTTAGAGGACGTTATATAGTTGTTATTCACAAACCGTTTTTCGTCAAAGCAATTTTCAAGTAATTCAAACTAATATGACTTTCGCCGTTAGTAAAGATGAACTTGGCCAAAGCGAAAGCTTACCAACACATATTTTTAGAAATAGATAAGCGAGATAAACTCGGCTCGAAATAGCAAATGTGTATAATTAAAGTCTATATAGCAATACGACTTTTGTCTCAAGGCAGGAGATAAAGTAGATAGACTTTTGAGTGATAGATAAGTTCAAGTCTCCACATACCTTTTAGTCGATGAAGTTCCTCCAGTTCATTGAGTAGTTCTTCGTCATTGTATGATGATCTCCATGGAGTCTTGAGCTCAACTACACTTTCTATCTTAGTCCGAGACTTAGCTATAAGTAGACTAGAAATCAAGACTTATAGTTTTGATCACTAACATTGACAACATGCTTGAGATAGCAACTCATGCGAGTTCGACCGAGCAGTGCTCTAACACATCCACAATTTATTTTAATTACACTCTTCTCACACCACATGAATGAGTTTTCTGTTTTTCATGTTCATTTTTTTGTTTATAAATTGAAATTAAAAAACTTAAAAATTTCAAAACAAAATTTAGAATTTAATTACTTAAAAAAATGGAATTAAATATTTAAAATTAGCTAATTTGAACCAATAACATTACGTGAACCGAATTTTATTCAATTGATTAAAATAACTTAGAATTACATGGATTAAAATAACTTAAAATTACTTGGATTGATATAACTTAAAATTACATGGATTGAAATAACTAAAATTTAGACTTAAACATGATCTGATTTTCATTCTTAAGATTCATCATCGGTATGATCACATGATTTAATGTCCGGGAAGGTTCTTAAGAAATTGGTAGACATGATCATGTGCGAAATCTCTGCCCTTAATTCTGAAATAGAGAGATTTGACGTGCGCTTCCTACAAAATAAATAAACATAATCTCACATGTTTAGAAATATCAATGATTTAAAATATGTATGTAATTAAAAATAAGAGGTCTCATTGAATAATACTTACAACTTCTTCTAACGTACGGCCTCCCATAGGCATATTTGCATAAATTGTTTGTATGATGCCCATATAAATTTTGGTTTCTTTTTTCATCACATCCCACCTATTTTGTATACTACTCTTTGTTCTTTCATTTTCATTTCAACCATCTTCTACAAAGGCTTGAAACACCCTCTCCCAAAAGTTATTGATATTATCATGTCCAACAACCGGAATGAGGCTAACTCTTGAAAAAGCTCTTGTGATTGCCAAATCTTCACTTATAGTGTATGCCATACTTGCAAAGAATTGAAATAAGAAAATAAAATAAATATAAATAAAAGAAGATCTTGAGATTTTGGGATAGTTTTTTTTGAGCTGAAGAAGGCAATTTATAGAGAAAATTTTGCATTAAAAACAACAACGTTGAAACGCTATTCTGTATAGCGCTCATCGCTGTTCTTATTAGCTTTCTTTTTGATCCTTTAATTAGAAGGAGACGTTGGAAATCCAATGTTTAGAAAATGAACGCTATTTTCAATAGCATTTATTAAGAATAGCGCTCAGCGCCATTCTGATTAGCGCTTTTCTCCGAAAAGATACATAACCTACTCAAGTTCTAAAATTCTATACTTAATTATTTTTTTCTACTCTCTCATTTTTCCTCTTCAAGAAACATTTTTTTTGGATTCATCTCAACATTGAAATCAAATCGAAAGGAAGATATAATGAATTCACATCAAAATTAAAAGAAAGATATAATGAAATTAAAACTTGATTGATTCATACTTCAATTACATTGATTCTACTACTTCAAATTAAAAAAAAAAAAAAAAAACATAAATTGAAACTACATAATTTCCCATAAACATTGATTCCACCACTTCAAATTAAAAACGACAAACATTAGGATAACTAAAGTTCCCACCAAGCGTTCTAGGAGGATAACCATGTTTTTCCAAAATCCTATTCTTCTTATTCAGTATAAATTGTTGCTTTCATTCCGGCAAGGTCTCAACCTCCACATCCAATAAATCGTGTTCATGTTTATCCAAATCCAAATCCACGGATTTCTTGTTTGTCTCTATAATAGTTAGTAAATATTCTTCTTGAGTATCCAATCTTTCCATCTTCTTTGAATTATCTTCACTAAAATGTTTCAATATATGGTCGGTTCCGTCGTTGATAGCCGATATCTCCCGAAGCTTCCCTTTGTTGAGCCCTTATCCCCGGTGGTCGATGAGGGCTATCCTCTTCGTACCATCTTGGGTCACTCCTTGCCGGAAGCACTACTTGTTGAGGCATATCAATACTAGGATCTTCCGCTTCCGATTCTTTATTTTGGGTAGGATCAAATTCTTCGGGATTGAGTTCGGGGACATGGTCTTTGAAAAGTCGACACACCTCTTCATGTTTAAAAGGGTTTCCACCTTTAATCCTACGATATTCTAATCTAGAATTTCTCTCCTACAAAAAACAAACAACAAACAAAAACCCAAGTTAGAAAGCCGACAATAATATCGAATAGAATGATATACATATAATTTATAAGAAACAACAAACACTTACGATATCCTCAATTCGGCACCCGCTTCCATTGTTTCTATGCATATTTCTTAAGATACCAACAAAAACTTTGATTTCTTTCTTCATTGGACCAAATCTATTTTGCAATTAATGAACAGTCATATCATTCTTGTTCCTAAAAATTTTAACATTGTTAGAGCATAGCTCGGTTGAACCCACCAAGCGTTGGTATGTCAAGTTTGGTTGTCATATTTTAGTATCAAAACTCATTTAAAGAGTCGATTGATTATGTACTAGAGACAACTTCGTATAGGTTAGATTGAAAGTATTAGGATATGAGACATTACAAGTATTGTGAAGACTTGAAGAAGTGAACAAGTAAGAAGCTACAACGACAACATCATCCTTCTACTTGAAGTTAGTTGATAGACGCATTTATGTGTCTATTTTGTCCTCAATGTTTCGTATTGTTAGTTGTCGTTTTCGTTCTTATTATGGTGGTTTGTGTGTTTGTAGGTATTTTTTGGAAATAAATATTGTTGGAAAATTCGGCTCGAAAAGTTGCTCGGAGCACCCCCGGAGGACAATTGCTATACGGACCCCCACTTTTACTAAGGAGCACTCACGGATATATGTAGCCAAAATTTGTCCACATCACCCTAATTTTAAAGGCACCCATAAAACGGATTCAAGGCACTTCATCTTCAACATTCAAATTTTATTTTTGGCGGGAAAAGTGTTCTTCAGAAAACAGAATTTAGGGTTTGAGAATTGGACGTGTTGTAGGGAGATTCAAGGGACAAAACTTGTTGGGTTTGTTTATTTCGACACAACAGAGCTGGTAATGGTCGTAGTTTAGACCATAATTGGCTAGAACGATGGATTCAGGGATTGAACAGATTCTAGGGTTTTCTTCCTACGGAAACCCTGTTAATAGATTGGGCAAGTTTGAGTGAGACTCGATCATTGATTTTTGTTTCTTTGGTCCTGTTTGGACCAAACATGGATGGTATGGTCCACGGTTTCGGTTTAGAATTGGTTGCATTGCCCAGATGAAGAAAACAGAGGCGTGAGGTTTCATGGGACCGTTTTACTCCTTCCCGTTTTTCTCTATGGTTAGCGTGTGATGGGGAAGACGTGACTCAATATGTGCTGTATTTGAAGTGAGTAAACACGAATTGATAAGCTGCAGAGGTTTGCAGGTGAAGAAAATGGAAACAATTAATTCCCGAGAATATTATTTTCACTGCCGAGTTATGGGAGATCTTATGGAGTTATGAGCGTGATTTATTTGTCATGTTCGGTATAAAAGCGAAGTAGGGTATGTGTACAAGGGGGATGGAGAGTTAGGGGATGAAAAAGGGTGAGAAATAGAGTTTTAGAGCTTGTCTCTGCTGATGCCATTGAAGGAGAGAACGAAGAACATAAGACCCTAAAGAACTGTCGTTCATCTACAGTGACAACGACACAACACTGGAGGGTCGTAGTGCTACAGTGACAGTGACAGTCACAGTTATCATTTATCGTTCTCTGTAACAGTTTGGTTTGTAACAATTATATTTGTTACAAACCCGGTTTTAATCATTTTCTCCCATTTTCATCATTTGTAAACACCTTTTCGAGCAATAAATTATCCTTTGAGCGTGTCTACAATATGAGGAGCTAAAATCCAACATTGGGACAACGGAGGAAGCTGGATTTCACCATTGGGGTAACTTAATTGATTGTTTATTTATTATTTGCTTTGATTTTTAATGAGTTATGATTTCTATTAAATACTCGTGACTTTGTTTGATGGAGCATGCTTAGTTCTAGGTAATTTTGATGCGCCATGCTTATGACCTACGTGTAACATTTTATGAGATCTACTTTGCCAAAGAATAGAGTTGGTATTTCCTTTGTGTTGAGCTATAAATGTCTACAATTAATTTCTGATTCCCATGAACATGAAAAACAGTGAAATCCTGAGTCCTAATAAATCCTCATCCCGTGACATTTTTTTTAATATATTTTTCTTTTATTTTAATTTATTAATTCTTAAAATCAATCTCATCAAGTCCGAGTGAACGACAACCCTATTTACCACTATAAAAATTCGATCAATTTTTGGCGCCGCTGCCGGGGACTTGTGTATAGATTTGTTTTTAGGTTTTATTTTTATTTTTATTATTTTTGTTCTTTTTACGCCTTTTGGTATTTCTTATTTGTTTTCAGATTTGGAGATGAGCTAAAGAAAAAGGGAGAAAGTGCTGAAAACAAAAGAGAAGCCAAAGAAGGAAAGAAAAGAGGAATCCAAAAGGAGTGAAGAAGAAGATTTTGTATATTATTTTATTTTATTTTTTTAGAAACTGTAATTAAGGTTTTTATTTTTGTAATATTTTATTTTTGGACATTTATTTTTTCTTTTCTTTCGGACATTGAACTTTGGGACTTTATTTTTTAAAACCCTACGGAAGGGTAGTTTTAAATATAAACTGTGTGCAGAGAAGGACGACGATTACGAGTCGACTTCAACGGTTCATCCCCCGTCTGGAACGGGAGGTAAGAATTCTAAACAACCGCAAATCCCCTGTCAGCGGGTTTACTAGATGATTTTGTATGCATATATGTTGAGGACCTGAAATCGGATTTAATTTTCTAGTAAAGGGCAAGGCCTGGCCAAATCAAGATAAGGACTCGGATTTCATCACCGTTTCCTTCTTGCCCACCTTAGGAACACGTAACCTACGCGAACCTAAGCTTAAAATACTGACTAGAACGAGACTGATAGGGTAACGAGCTTAATAGGAAAGTCATTCGAAAAATATTGGTTACTCTATTAAGCATACTTCGAAGTTCATGATGGTTTCTGTGAGTTGAATGCGTGACTGCGCCGCCTTGTAATACCGGTGAGGGCTTCGGTATCAAAGCTCCACCGAGCTTCCCTCGCCTATATTCAACTTACTTTGACTCGGATTGATTCCAGAGGGGTTTGATTAAATTGTAACGAATTCCCTTTCGAAGAATTAGAAGCTGGTCTAGAAAAAATCTAAGTGGATCCTTCATGCTTTTTGTTTGCTAGATAAAATAGGCTTGTTGTGGTCGAGTCATCCTTCTTTGTGTTTGTTTAGAATTCCCTTGCAGTTAGGATGTCGAAATGGTATTATAATAACCACTACAATGAGTATCCGACTGAGCATCTTGGACATTATACTTTTTATGACCATAGTGTGAATAGTGATTGGGAACGCAAAACTTTTGAAGGTTATGGTCCATACCATTGTGAGCCTAATTACTATGCACATACCCACAGGTCATACGAGCAAAACAATCCTTCTATTTCTCTAGAAGAGTCTCTCAATAGTTTCAATGAGTCAACACGGAAGTTATTTATGAAAGAGACTTATAATATTCTTCTCCCAGAAGAGTCCGTAGAGCATTCAACTAAGATTTCTCTAGAAGAGTCCCTCAAGCAATTTACTAAGAGTGCAAATAGGATTGTGGAAAAACTTGCTCAAGATAGTCTTAATTTCCAATATAGTGTTCCCAATACCACCCTTGAAAATAAGGATAGTTTTTATTCACATAATCAAGATGACGAGGTTAGAATTGGTAACACTACTTGTTTAGATGAAGTTCGATCGTTTTCATGTTATTATAATGATGATCATGATGAGGATAGTATTGATGAAGAACATAAAATATGTAGGCATAGTGATCAGGAATTTGTTACTCTGATTGAGCTTTATAATGATAGTGTTGTTTCTAGTACAAATCCAAATAATTTTAATAATTATTCACCTATTCAAAGGATGAGGATTTGACTAGAAATACCCTCGTTTTAGACGATGTAGTATTTCCTTTTCACGAATCCAACGAAGGTTTAGAGGAACGAGTTTATTTTGAGTCTAGCGATTTAGAAACAATAGTTTTAGACAAAGTAAGTGAACTCGTAGAGATGACTGAGGATGAACCTGACTAAGAAGAATCAATTGACCATTTACAGGAATCTGATGACCTAAAAATTAGGGAAGTTGTGACTAGTCTTTCTAGAGACACTGAAAACTCTAAGTTTGGGGGTGATTATCATTCTCCATGTGCTTTAACTCTTAGAAAGGTCCCTCACTTGGGACATGATATATGTGCCTCAACCATTGTGCCAGATCACCTTCATACTAGATCTCCCGAACCTAATAATGTCCAGGAAGAAGTTCAGTTGTTAGAAACCCATCCTCTGGTTGATGTGGTTTACCCAGGAAATAGTACCCAAATTGACTTTGTTTTCCCACCAAATATTTTCAACCAATTGTGGGAACGTATAAGTTTCAGATGTGTCGATTATTAAGTTTTGAGACTAAACCTAATTACTTTAGGAGATTAGGGTCGAAACATTTGTTTAAGGAAGACTACTACTTTCATCGTGGTCAACTGATTGACTTAAAGGATCCGCAATTTTTTAGGTTATTATTTTGTGCTTCCAAGTTTTTACTTGAGTTTTTACAGACTCTAATACCTGAATCGGACCTTAGCTACGAGAAAATGCAGTCCATGAAAATATTTTATCTAGAACCAGTTATAGAACCTGAACCTGAACCACAACTAGATGTAGTTGTCTTAAACAGGAAACTAGACAAGGACGTGCTTTATCCGTTAATTTTCTTGCCATGTTGCAGATTCCTTTTACTTGTGATAGCCCTATTTGGTTTTGGTGATCCGCAGTTATTCCGGCTATTACTTTATGATTCTATAAGGTGACTAATCCTTTCTTAGTCTGACTGAAGACTTTAAACTTAGCACTTATTGGGAGGTAACCCAATATTCATGCGACACGGAAATATCTTTCCTTATCTCTTTTGCTTCAATTGGTAACAGTTTCTCCTTGTTCATGCTTTTAATTTCATCTTTAGAACATTGAGGACAATGTTAGATTTAAGTTTGGGGGTATGCGAGAAACTTTTTAGTCGCATTTTTTGAAACTTCTAGCGTCACATAGTATCCAGTTAGCTAATTTTACATACTATTCCTCACCGAAAAGATAGAAATTGGAATGCTAGAGATAACAATCTTTTGAGACATTAGACAAAAAGACATTGAGATCTTTGAAATTCAGGAGAGAACTTATTCCTTTTAGAGGGTAACCGTGATGGACCTAACCATCCATGATGGAAAGGCAAGTAGGTCAGGAAATGCCAGAAAGACAAAGCAACCTCACAATGTAGTCTTAGTTACTGGATTACGACTCTCTCTCAGTAGAAACTTATCATCATCAACAAGCGGAGCGACATCAAAATCTATGAAAAAAGTTGAAGACGTTTAAGGTTTAGAAGCAACAACAGAAAAGAATAATTCAAAAATCAAATTTGAAGACTTAGTTACAAGAAGTTATAAGAGCAAATGGTATATGTTGTTGGAATTCATGATACCAAGGAATCACAAGTTGCGAAAATCCAAGTTTTTAAAGTCCTTCTCTCATGGCCATGTAAATTTTTGTCTTATAATTGTTGTTCCAAAAAAAAAAAAAAAAAAGAAAAAAAATCATCATTACGTTCTTTTTGTTCTATAATTATTTTTTTGTTCAATAAGGCCATAAGCGAAGTAGAAATTTTTAAGTCAAGCAAGAAATCAAAGAGAGAGTTAATTTAATTGTCAAGGTTCTATGAGGTTCGATATTTTATCATCAACAGTTGAAGACCGAAGAAGACGTTGTTTCTACTGAGAACTATGAGAGAGTCGAAGAAAGATACATTTTGGTTGCTTTGTTAGTCCGTTTTCTATCTGGAACAAGATCTTTCTAGCATTGGTTCAACTCATCACACGTAATTAGTCCAGCTGTGTAGTAGATGTCCCTCTCATCTTTATCTCTCTCCTAATATTATCCAGCTGTAAATCAGCGGACGCATCTTACAATGTTTATCTAGCTGTGTAGCGGATATCTCTTTATCTAGCAGTGTTGCGGATGTGTCTCCTCTTTGCTTTAGTCAGCGTTAGAGCTGGCACCTTTAATTTCTTTGGCATTCTAGTTACTTTGAGATAGGTTGAGAATTTGTATGTCCTCATAGCTCTTTGGATACTTGTGACCAATTAGAAGTCATGGTTTTGTGGGTACACCTCTGGTAAACCCTCCGAGATTAACTCGATTTTGTTTTTTTTATTAGTTTTGCTCGAGTACTGGAAAATAATAAGTTTGGGGGTATTTGATAGACGCATTTATGTGTCTATTTTGTCCTCAATGTTTCGTATTGTTAGTACTCGTTCTCGTCCTTATTATGCTGATTTGTGTGTTTGTAGGTATTTTTTGGAAATAAATATTGTTGGAAAATTCGGCTCGAAAAGTTGCTCGGAGCACCCCCGGAGGACAATTGCTATACGGACCCCCACTTTTACTAAGGAGCACTCATGGCTATATGTAGCCCAAATTTGTCCACATCACCCTAATGTTAAAGGAACCCATAGAACGGATTCAGGGCACTTCATCTTCAACATTCAAATTTTATTTTTGGCGGGAAAAGTGTTCTTCATAAAACAGAATTTAGGGTTTGAGAATTGGACGTGTTGTGGGGAGATTCAAGGGCCAAAACTTGTTGGGTTTGTTTATTTCGACACAATAGAGCTGGTAATATCGTAGTTTAGACCAGAATTGGATAGAACGATGGATTTATGGATTGAACAGATTCCAGGGTTTTCTTCCTGCGGAAACCCTGTTAAGAGATTGGGAAAGTTAGAGTGAGACTCGATCATTGATTTTTGTTTCTTTGGTCCTGTTTGGACCAAACATGGATGGTATGGTCCACGGTTTCTGTTTAGAATTGGTTTCATTGCCCGGATGAAGAAAACAAAGGCGTGAGGTTTCATGGGACCGTTTTACTCCTTCCCGTGTTTCTCTGTGGTTAGCGTGTGATGGGAGAAGACGTGACTCAATATGTATTGTGTTTGGAGTGAGTAAACACGAATTGACAAGCTGCATACATGTGCAGGTGAAGAAAATGAAAACAAAATATTCCCGAGAATATTATTTTCACTGCCGAGTTATGGGAGATCTTATGGAGTTATGAGCGTGATTTCTTTGTCCTGTTGGGTATAAAAGCGAAGTAGGGTATGTGTACAAGGGGGATGGAGAGTTAGGGGACGAAAAAGGGTGAGAAATAGAGTTGCAGAGCTTGTCTCTGATGCTTCCATTGAAGGAGAGAACGAAGAACATAAGACCCTAAAGAACTGTCGTTCATCTACAGTGACAACGACACAACACTGGAGGGTCATAGTGCTACAGTGACAGTCACAGTTATCATTTATCGTTCTCTGTAACAGTTTGGTTTGTAACAATTATATTTGTTACAAACCCGGTTTTAATCATTTTCTCCCATTTTCATCATTTGTAAACACCTTTTCGAGCAATAAATTATCCTTTGAGCGTGTCTACAATATGAGGAGCTAAAACCCAACATTGGGACAACGGAGGAAGCTGGATTTCACCATTGGGGTAACTTAATTGATTGTTTATTTACTATTTTCTTTGATTTTTAATGAATTATGATTTCTATTAATTACTCGTGACTTTGTTTGATGGAACATGCTTAGTTCTAGGTAATTTTGATGCGCCATGCTTATGACCTACGCGTAATATTTTATGAAATCTACTTTGGCAAAGAATAGAGTTGGTATTTCCTTTGTGTTGAGCTATAAATGTCTACAATTAATTTCTGAACCCCATGAACATGAAAACAGTGAAATCCCGAGTCCCAATAAATTCTTCATCCCGTGACATTTTTTTGTATATATCTTTATTTTATTTTAATTTATTAATTCTTAAAATCAATCTCATCAAGTCCGAGTGAACGACAACTCTATTTACCACTATAAAAAATCGATCATTAGTGATATTTGACTTGAACTGTTTCATTCCCTAACGTATCTTTCAAGTCGTGCATATTGAAAACAAAACTGCGAAGCATGAACACTCTAGTTAGACACAGTATTAAGGAATACAATACGAGGTTTAGTTCTTAACCATTAAACTTTGTAGATGAGACATCAACATAATCGTTTAAATGCTATTGTGATTATGTATGAGTATGAGGTGAGGATTTCATCCTAGGAAACAATGTTTTACATGTGTTTTAAGGAAGTAAATTCATGAACTTGTTTTGTGAATCGAAAAGGAAATCGCCATGCATTATTGGTATTGTGATTCATTACATATCATGTGAACAACCAATATGTGTGATTAGTATAACTGCTCATGACTTGTTTATTTTCTTGGTAAAACTATTCACAAAGGTCTGACTTTTGTATTGGTATGCCTTTTATTAGTGAAACCGATCTTAAGTAATCACATGAGATGGTATGATCGAGTTTGTGATTTTGTGTATGACCGACTCTGGGTAAAGGGGAACCGATCCTAGTAAGAGGTGAAACACATCACAAAGAGGAATCGATCCTTGTATGAGGTGCAACAAGTTTTTAGCAGACAAGGGAACCGATCCTATGGACATGTGAAACACGTTTTTAGGCAAAGGGGAACCAATCCTATGGACGTGTGCAACAAGTACAAGTTAGATACCATATATATGTGGGGAACCGATCCTATTACCTAGTCAACCGAATTGTTGGAAAGCTAGTGTGACTATGCACAATACTCACATGGAGGTAGAACCGAAACTTGTTTTGGTAGAACCGTGAAACCCATGATTTGTGATTGAGTGTTCTTGATCAATCACATAGTTCTTGAAAGTCAGAAGAACCAATTCTAAACTTGTTTGGAAGTGTAGCAAATCGGTTTCAAGGTTGTAAGTATGAAAGAGGACTTACAAAGTAAGTACAAAGTAAGTACAAAGTAAGGATATCGACGTACTTTGAACATGTGCAGTAACGCTTATTTTTAATTGTTCAAAGTTATTCCTTAATAGCTAAAGGAAGAAAGTCCCAGGATCGAAACATAAATAAGTTAAGAATCTTTTATTTAAGGTTTTTAATTTTATTTTAGTAAAATGAGAATTAGTAATGTGCATTTACTAGTTGGAGATTTTTCAAAGAGATTTTCGATCACTATTTTGGACAGAGCATTTCCAGGAATTATGGAAACCGAATTTGGAATATATTGCATATCTTGAGAATATTTGCGATTTTGGAAATTCCTTGGTGTCCAAACTTCCTTTTCTATAAATATGAAAGTTTGCATTTCAAGCAAACTAATCCTTCGTGACAACAAACTTCCTCGGTTGTGTTGTTACTGGTGAAGCCGCCTATTCGGAGAGGAGAGTAACCTAATTAGGGAAAATCTCTTACGACCGCTCAGTTTAAAGTCTTCTTTGGGATTGAGAATCTCTATTAGTACCGTTGGTGGGAAACTAGATAATTTCGGTTTATCTTGTGTTTTCGATAGATTTGATTGACTAACGGTGGTTGAACTATGATTGCACCTAGTTTGTTTATGCTGGAGAATCTTCTCTTCTGATATAAGATTCACTCAAACTAGATTGAACTTTCGACAGGGATCTTTAGACTGTTTGTAGATCTAAAGACCTCTTGTGATAATCCATTGTTAACAGACTCTGTTCTGTGTGTGGTTGATCACAAGAGATTCAAGTTGTTGTGTGCAGGTGTTCATTGAAGATCTAAGAATATTTGAACACAAAGAAGATATTGAAGATTTCTGATTTGGGGTTCATAATCTTTGGTGTGCACAATACTTGTTTCAGTATAGAGGATCCAACTATAATCGGTTTATCCGTGTGGTAGATTAGATTGATTAGTTGTGTTGATCGGCATCAGCACAATTCTTTGTGATTAAAAGTATTGATTGAAAAATCTTAACAATTACTTAGGTAGTTTATAATAAGATAGATCTAAGAACCTGACCAAGGAGTTTATTGAGATAGACAGAAGAGCCTTTGTCGAACTCACATCACTTGGTTGAAAAGAGTTGCTACCAAACATATTTGTTGTTGATTTACTGTTTGGAATACAAACCAAAAGAATTTTTCCAAGTACGTGACTTATTCATAAGTTGGAGGCGTGGGAATACAGACGGAACTAGGTGAACTATAGGTTTAGTTGCTTGGTCTCAACTATACGAAATTGGTTTGATTTTGTATAGCGGCTTAATCCTGAGAGTATTCAATTCTGGGCAAGGTCCCGGGGTTTTTCTGCATTTGCGGTTTCCTCGTTAACAAAACTTTGATTTGTGTTTTACTTTTCTATTTCCGTAATTATATTTTTTTTTATTATAATTATAAGTAAAATACACAAACGTTAATTCCTATTTACTTGATAAGTAATCCTATTATGCTTGGTTAAGTCCGAACCTTTTTATCAAGTAAACATACTTCGTTGTTGTATTTTCTCGATCTCGTATTCATAAACAATCACACAAATGGTGAACCGATTTATTGTCTCGACTCAGTCCATAGACAATCACTTTCGGAGAAAGGACTTATAGGTAGGAAAAGTTTTAGATTGAGGTATATTTGGGTACCCTCGTCTTTTCAAACATATGTATTGAATACCCTCTCCCAAAACCGATTTGATTTTTTATCAACTCCGGTAACACCATCAAGTGTAGTGTTTATCCAAGCTTTGGTGATTGCAACATCTTCAGCTGTAGTGTATTTTTCCATGGTGAAAAACAAGTCTGAATTGAAAGAAGGTATGCTATGAAATTTTTAAGAAGATGGAGAAAAAAATCTAGAGACTGAAAGGTTTTGGTTTGAGATGAGAAGTAAGTAATTTATAGGGAAAAATTCAAATTCCAAAAAGTAGCCGTTGAAATGTTGTTCTTAATAGCGTTTTTTTTCTTCTAATCCATTGATTAGAAGAAGCCGTTGCAAATCCAATGGCGAATAACAAAATTCTATTTAGAATAGCGTTCAACGCTATTAAGAATAACACTCGGCGCTTTTCCAATTAGCGCTTTTCTCCAGAATGATACAGAAGCTACACATTTTTTCCAATTCTATACTTAGTTTTTTTTTCTTCTCTTTTAAAAACAATGAAAACCACAACTATAAAAATCCAATGAAAATCATAATATTTCATAATTTTAAAATTTAGAAATCATAGTATTGCAACTAAGGTACTGACATATTGAAAGTTCATTCGAAATCTTACGAGAAGAAAAAGGACTAAAGCTGTTCTGGTGGGTAAACATTGGTTAGATCGAATTCACTATCCGATCCGTTAAGATTATCTGGTGGCGGAGGAGGAGATTCCGGTAGCATTTCACCATCTCTGAGACCTAGTCCATGTCGTGTCCAAATGTGTTGAACAAGATCATTGCGGAGTTGGAGATATGCCTCATCATTCCTTAACTCTTTGTATGACCTTGGTATTCCAGTAACCTGTGGTATTGGTTCGTTTACGACTTTACCCCAATCTAAGTCACGTTTTCCATTCTCAATGACTATGTTGTGCAAACCCAGAATTTCAAAGAACTTCCCTAGCTCTTTCATGAATCACCACTCGATTGTATACATCCTCAAGGTCCTTCCAATTACTTCAAAACTGAATATCATGGTTTTTATCAAGTGGGTTTACACTGGTAGCAATATGTTTCTCATCCCAATCTTTTGCACTCAACATCATATATACATCCATATCCAAAATCTATACAAAATCATCAAATAAAACACAATATAGTCACACAATGCACTCAAATTGTTTACATAATGTAAACTAAAACATGTTATTTCATGGTAATTTCATTATCTCATGGCAATTTCACACAATACACAATGTTCATCATGTAAACCCTAAATTACATGTCTAATTCGTCATAGTTATGCTCAAACTGATTATCATTCATCAAACAATAGAGTATTATGCATACAATCAACAATCATATCATCTAAACCATAAAATAAAGTCAAATTACAATTCAACTAACCTCTCTTTGGATTCTCAATCAAATTGAGAAATTGAAGTATGCTTAGCTTCCTTATGTCACAAAGAACAAACCCTTTGAAACAATTTCACGGATTGGAATCATGGTTTAAGAAATAAAAAAAGGGGGACATTAGGGTTTTTTTCATTTTTTTCCTGTTGAGAAGAAGAACAAGATGAGAAGAAGAGATGCTCGAGCGTTGGCTGGATAAATCAAATTCTTGAGCGCTAATAAGAATAGCGTTGGGCGCTATTGAGAATAGCGTTAAGCGCTATTGAGAATAACATTAAGACCGTTGACGTGGTCAGGCGCTAATCATAATAGCGTGATCTGGCGCTATTCTTATTAGCGTTCTACGCTATTCAAAATAGCGTTCATTCCATTCTACCACCACACTTGCGCTTCCATCTACAATTCCAAATGCTGAGGTGGCGTGGAAGATATAAGATGAAACTCTTCCACCATATAGGGGTGAGCATGGGCCGGTATGGATCGGTTTTTACCTCATCCACATCCGACTCAATACACTACGGATTTCAAATTAAGCATCCGCACCCAATCCAACATCCAACGGATTCACATCCAATGGATGCACTGATGGACGGACTGGATACGGATTATCCAATGGATTTGTTTTAGTTAAAATTTATATTAAAGAAATAAAGCCAACATAAGTGACTTCTTATAGTACCTACATATCCTATATATGTATATACAAATATATAAATGTCATGGACAAAACCCCAAGCAAACACAATTAAAAATTCTTAATTTATCTATAGTATTTTCTAAAAATATATAACTGTCTTAATTTGACGGATATGAATGCCCAACGGATTTTCAAGGTTGCATCTGGACCCAATCCGTCATCCGTTGGATTTCCAAAATTCAATCCGCGTCCAACCATTAGCGAACGGTCCGGACATCCATCCGCAAAAATACGATTGGTCCCGGTTAAATCCGCCGATTACGGACAAAATGCTCACCCCTGGCACCATAGGACTTGCTCTAAGAGAAGTAGGGCTGCACAAAATCGAACCAGAACCGAAAACCGAAACCAAAGATTTTAAACCGAACCGAACCGAAACCATATTGCTATGGTTTATTAATGGTTGTCAATTTCAGATAACCAAAAGTATTGGTTTCGGTTTAGGTTTTATCTCAAAACCGAACCAAAAACCAATTGGTTAACCGATTAATAGTGATCATAGCAGAATGAATCTTTTCACACTAATGAATTGTAGTCAATGAATGTTTAGGACTCTTAGGAGGATTATTCGAGTTAAAGCCTTTTGCTGTCATTTTAGTTGCTCGTCATTTATGCCTCTGATATGTTACCAGTAAACTTTTCTGCCGCTTGTAGTATTGGGTGTACTGTTTGTGTAAACTATAAAGCACTGGCACATTATTGTTTATAAATCATTCGGTTAACCAAAAACCGTATGGTTTTTAACAAGGAAAATTTGTTGTTTGGTCCTAGGCCCATATAGTTATTTATAGTAGGGTCCAACCGGATTTTATCCTTATCCTAAGGTCCAAAGTTTTTTAAATCAAGCAAATGACTACTATACCCTACAACTAAACACGTGTGAAACAACATATTTCTCAGTATTCCATATATGTACTGCTGATCTATAATCTAAAAAACAAATGCATGTTAAAAACAAGTAATAAGTCAATGAAAAACAAAATCAAACACTTTTATTTCAGTATTCCATATACATATACTTGTGGATCAAATTTTTTTTTTTATAAAACTATAAAGAATAACAAAACCAAAGCAGTATGTTTCAGTATTCCATATATGTACTGCTGATTCATAATCTAAAAATCAACTGCATGTCAAAAACAAGTAATGAATCTATAAAATTACAGTACTGAAACACTTTTATTTCAGTATTCCGTATACGTACTTCTGGATTATACAATAAAATGATAAAACTATTTAAAAAAATCAAACAAACTAGCAATAGACTTGTATCCCACACTCTCATTTCTCCTTTAATTTCCCATACAAACACTACCTGCAAAAAAAGGTTCAACATTTATTAGGCTATAACATTCGGAAATCGATTTCAGAGAATCCAAAACCAAATCAAAGCAGTATTTTTCAGTATATCATATATGTACTACTGCATTCATAATCTAAAAATAAACTGCATGTCAAAGAAAGGTCATGAATCTATGAAAAAGCAGAACTGAAACACTTTTGTTTCCTGAAACACTTTTGTTTCAGTATTCCATATATGTACTTCCGAATTAAAAAGGAGAAGAAGAAGATAAAACTATAAAAATAGCAAAATCAAAGCAATAATTTTCAGTATACCATATACGTACTGCTGATTCATAACTTAAAAATCAATTTCCTGTCAAAAAATAAGTAATGAATCTGTAAAAAACAGAATTACACACTTTTATTTCAATATTCCATATATGTATTTCTGGATCAAACAAAAAAAGTAATAAAACTATAAAATAAATAAAAAAATCAAATCAATATTCTTCGACATGCCATATATGTACTGCATTATTTTTCAGTATGCAATATGTGTACTTCTGAAACTCTTGTATTTCAGTATTCCATATACGTACCTCTGGATAAAACAAAAAAAAGGCAACAAAACCGTAAAAATTAACAAAATTTTCAGTATGCCATCTATGTACTGCTGTATTTTTCAGTATGCCATATATGTACTTCTGAAAAGTGAGAAAATCAAAAGCAATATTTTCCAGTATGACGTATATGTACTTCTGAAAAAAGCTTTTATCTCAGTATTCCATATATGTACTCCTGGATTAAACAACAAAAGTGATAAAATTCTATAAAAAACAATAACAAACCAAAGCAGTAATGAATGTATATATGAAAAATCAGAATCTGAACACTTTTATTTCAGTATTTCATATATATACTTCTGGATCAGACAAAAAAAAGTGATAATGCTATAAAAAACTAACAAAATCAAAGCAGTATTTTTCAGTATGACATATATGTACTGCTGATTCATAATCTAAAAACAGTTGTTTGTCAAAAACAAATAACAAATCTATGCAACAACAAAATTGAAACACTTTTATTTATATATTTTGTATATGTAATTCTGAATCAAATAAAAAACTTTGTAAAGCTAGGTTTTTGTCAGTACTGCAGATATGTACTGTCGGTTCATACACTAAAACAAACTCAAACAAATCTAAAACCAACAAGATGAAACTGATATAACCAAATCTACTGAAGAAATGAACAAAAAACGTGATTATTCATCTAGATCTGAAATATTTTCATAAAAATAAAATAAACAATCAAGCATTCATAAAACGATTAGATATTAAAAATCCTAAAAGAACAATCAAGCATCCATTATACGAAGATGAAAACGTCACGAACTCGATCAAATCTTCATGTTTCAGTTGAGAAACAAAAAAAAAATGGAGAGAAGATTACGTACGCATAATAAGAGAGAAGATTACCTGGAAACCACGAAAGATCTTCGTAAGCAATCTTCATAAAAAAAATGAATTGGAGAGAAGATTTTGTAAGAGGTAGTAGCAGAGAAGATGAGAGGGAGAGAGAAAAACGGATCTGAGCATGGAAAAGAAAAATGAAAAAACCTAGATTATATTTGTGTTATAATAGAAGGCTATTTCGGGAAATCTAAATATCTACTTAATAGGTTCCGCACGTGTACAGGACCTGGGCTTAAAAAATTGGGTCCATTTTTATGTTTTCTTTTAATTATGGACCTCCGGTTACTGGGCTTTAGTGGGTGGACCTGCCACTAATTAGTATCACTATATTAGTACCTATAGGTAATTCCTACTTTTAACAAAACCGAGTAGAAACCGAAACCAATGAAACCGAATATGCTATACGGTTTCATTGGTTTTCATTATTGGAAAACCGAGTACTTTGATTTCGGTTTAGGTTTTGTCAAAAACCGAACCATGTGCAGCCCAAAAAGAAGTGTAGTACCATATTTCGAGCCCATCGTGATATCAGCCTACGTACCTCGGATGTACCCATACATTTTAACTTTTGGTTACAATGACTAAAATATCCACAAAACAAAGCACCGGCATCCACCAGTAGAATATCTAAGGGGTATCATCGTCTGCTTCTTTCAGCAGACAAATCGTTTCGTGAAAAACCCTAGTCTCTTTCTTCCTATATCTCAAAATCTCCTCTGTAACTCGTTTTTCGGCGGTTCGCTTCCGTTTTGATTAACGATGCCTCCGAAATTGGATACGACGCAGATAGCACAAGCAGGAGCAGCAAGTTCTCTAGCACCAAAAATCGGTGAAGATGATAACAACGGTAATGTTTCAAACACGATTACTAGCAGTAGTTTCCATTCATGGAGTGTTAATGTAGATGATGGTATAATTTGTGAGATATTTAGCAGATTACCGGTTAAGTCACTTATGCGGTTCAAGTGCTTGTCTAAACATTGGTGTTCTGTGATTCAAAAAGATCAACATTTTATTGATTTACACTTTCTTCAATCAAAAGCACGAACAAATCTCCTTCTTACGGTTCCAAGAGAAAGAAACGGTTACATACAATCGTGGTCAGTGGATGACAATTTGTATCCATTTCGATATTTTTTGGCAATTGCTGATCTATTTAGCGAAGGCGGGGAAGTGCCATCAGTAGTTCATACTACCACACGGGAGATTGATACGGGATCGTATAGTATTACAAAACCGGTAAATGGTTTGATCTGTTTATTTGATTCCGAAGAGAACCTTGGTGTTCGAGTTTGCAATCTTAGTACCCGTCAAGTTACAACATGGATTAGATCAACATTCCTATCCAACTTCGATTTAAAAGATAAAGGCGCCCATTACCTAATGTCCTCGAGGTGTAATTTGGGATTCGATCCTGCCACTAAGGAGCACAAAGTGATTTGTATGTGGACAGTTCGTGGCGGTCCAGTTTGCGAAGTCTTGACTTTAGGAGATCGTACATGGAGAATAATCGACGATGTCCTCCCAGCATACAATTATACAAATTCATATACTTATGGAGATTCTATTTATGTGAATGGTTTTATATATTACGAGCCACAAATGATAAAGTTTAGCTTTGAGGATGATAAGCCTATAGTCATAGTCGCATTTGATGTTGGAAAGGAGAAATTTAGAGCTATAGAAATTCCTGATTTCATTCTTGACCAGATTTCCGATAGTAATCGATTGTCAACTGTACAATTGTTAGAAATCGATCGTCATCCAGCTCTCTCAAGTGGAACAAGCCGTGACATCTTCAAGATATGGTTATTTGATGATGAATATAGCAATGGTTGTAGAACTAATACTTGGACCGCAGTTACAGTTGAGTTACCCGTCAATTTGGTGTATCCAGATGGTAATAAGGTTCAGTCTGACCGTTTCAGTGTTCGTTTCCATTCAGTCACAGGAACGGGCTTTATAATCCTATATTTATACTGCTGGTATCGAATGTGGCTTGGTTTTGAGTTTGCACCCCAAGTCTCTACTTATTCTTACAATTTGAGAACTAAGATATTCACAGAGATTAAAATCAAGGGGCTCCCATCAGGACCACATCTTAAGTTTGTACCATGTATATCAACTTTCACCGAGAGTCTTTTACCTGTTCAATAGCTAGCATACAATACTCAACATCTTGGCAAGTATGGAAGCTGGATTTGTTATCCATAGTTACGGTGTTTGCTTTTGACATGCAACGAAATCAAAGGATTCTATCTGATCGATGTTATACTTTCATACGGTTGCTATAATTACATGCTGGTGGGACTCTGATGAGCTCGTTGTCACTTGGCGTAGGAGTCACTTCGCGGTCGGGGGTGAAGGTCACTTGGCAGTCAGAGGTCTTAGGATGCTTTGAGTCTTTTGATCAGATGGTTCATATCTTACAAATCCAAGAACGTAATTCGACGTTTCGATTGTGCACCCTTACTAGTGATTACATGGATATGGTCTTAGCTAGCTTAGAATTTTAACAGTATGATCTCCTACCTATTGGCTGTTTTTCTTTTGCATGTCGAATACTGTGGTTGAATAAGACCTTTTTTCTTTCTTTCAGTATGTGTCTACTTACTGTTTGCATTCTCCTTTTTACCCACCTATTAAAAGTCTATTTTTGGTACAGAACTGTGATAATTTGTCTGTGTATCTTAGGATGAACATGATAAATTATCCACATTCCACGATTCTTACACATCAGATTGTTTGCCTATCTAGAAAACAACAATTTCATCATCTCCAAAGTTTGGGTTGTACTAACTCTAAGAAATATGCTGTAAGCTTGGTCATTTTCGCATTGACAGCTAGATTGGACCCTGGTAGTCTGGTAGATAATATTTGTTGTGATCACTGTAGGAAACTCCATTCTAAACACGATGTCCGTGAAAACATACCGCAGAAAAGAATAAATAAATAAACTTATCTCTAAACCAAATCCTGTAGAGACTGGGTTATTCTGTTTGTTTGTTAGGTCATGTACATTAGTTTGATAGTGGGTCTGTTGACAACAGCAAACATCTCTGTTCAGCTTCTCCTTAGTATCAAATACTTTAGGGATTCAACGCATCTCTACGGATGTAAGATTTTGCATGTCGAATTCTGTGATCGAATAAGACCTTTTTTCTTAAATTCAGTACGCGTCTACATAATGCAGTAGTTGTCTGTTTATTGTATCTACATGTATTAGTGGTAACAGTCTCTTAGAAAATTGGGTATTACTTATGTGTATCAAGAATTCTCCTTAATTTATTTTCCTTGTTGTTATGTTTGAAATTCTTCTTTTTACAGTATGTATGTGGTTTGGGATACAATTTTGAGCTTGTGTGAGAGTTTAATTCTGATCTAGGGTAATTGGATTGCTATTAAAGAGAACTATGATCTAAAAATCAAAAAAGAGGAGAGAATGGACACTGACTGTTTAAACTGCATTTTCAATATTATACATAATCTTAAAATGCATCGACCTCTGGCATTTTTCATGAACACTGGTTAGATGTGTAAGTGGGTGATTATAGTTATTGATTTCCTCGGCAAAAGTGTGGGTGGTGATTTTGGGTTACTGTGTGCTTGTCTTTAAAGCTACGAGCTTATTACAAATTGAGTTGTCATTGTCGAATAAAGTAATCCACTTGAAGTACTCATTTGTCATACAGATTTCTGGCTAGAAATATTAGGGTACCGTAAATTGAAAGTTACTTCAGCTGGGCCTAACTGAAGTTGAAAATCCTAATCTATCATCCCAATCCTATTTCCATTCTTATGATACAAAGAGTCTGCCGGACCGTCTCAATTGACCATGTAAAAACCGTGCAAACAAACATTTACCAACTGATAAAAAAAAAAGAAAATTTACCAAAAACGGGACCCCTGTTTATCCTCATGGGTGGCGGGCCTACGTATCATATGTCTGCACGGTTTTGCCCTTGTCCAAAATGACGGATGCAGAAAAGAATTTTTTTTTTTTTTTTGTTGGTAAAATCAGAAAAGACTTCTTCATTCCCTCACGAGGGAAACGTTCCAAGGCCGAGTCTAGTGGTGCCTCCTCAACTTCTAGATACCACATAACCTAGTTATTTGGGGGTGGAGTTGGAGAGATTAAGACAAAAGTGCTAAATGGTTTTAGCATAGATGCCCCAAAAGAATTTCAGCCATTGATCTCCAATGGTGGGCAACCCCTTACGGCAGAAAAACTTATGCGCTGTATGGTTCTGATACCGAGCCTTGTTGCGTACCTTTTACAACACTATATCTGCCGCGATATCCGATGCCCTACTTTCTAACCCTAACAATCCTGACTCTTTATTTAAGGCAAGCTAAAGAGTTCAGGGTGGTTCCGAGCACATTACTACAGAAGTGTGTATCGTTCTAACGTTAAGTTTTGATCCTTCCTCTAAGATGGCAGCAAGGCGGACTGGTAGTACACGAAGTCGAAGCAGGATAGCTGTTGCAAACCCTATGAAGTGCAGCCTCATCAATAAACCTCATGGACTTGAAAAGAACCGACGGAAGAGAAAAACTAAAAAGAATAACAACAGAGGTAATAACGGGTTTAATGCAGATGATGATATAATTTATGAGATACTTAGCAGATTACCGGTGAAGTCAGTTATGCGGTTCAAGTGCTTGTCTAAACATTGGTGTTCAATAATCCAAAAAGATCGACACTTTATTTATTTACACCTTAATAAATCAAAAGCACTTACGAATCTCCTTCTTACGGTTCCAAGAGAAAGAAACGGTTTCACCGAAAGATGTCATAAACCAAGGTCAGCGGACGGAAAATTATATCCCTTACGATTTTTTTTAGCAACTGCTGATTTATTGTGCGAAGGCGGGGAAGTGCCATCAGTAGTTCATACTACCACAAGGGAGATAGATACGGGATCGTATAGAATTTCAAAACCGGTAAAAGGTTTGATCTGTTTATTTGATCCCGAAAAGGACCTTGGTGTTCGAGTTTGCAATCTTAGTACCCGTCAAGTTACAACATGGATTAAATCAACGTTCATATCCAACTTAGATGTAGAAGATTATAAAGACTTCCTAAGCTCCTCAAAGTGTAATTTGGGATTCGATCCTGTCACTAAGGAGCACAAAGTGATTTGTATATGGACTATCCGTGGCCGACGAGTTTGCGAGGTCTTTACTTTAGGAGATCGTACATGCAGAATAATAGACGATGTCCTCCCAGCATACAAGTTTAGAACTTCACATGCTTATGCAGATTCTATTTATGTATATTACAACCCAGAACTGATAAAGTTTGGTGATGATGATGATGAGCCTATAGACATAGTGGCATTTGATGTTGGAAAGGAGAAATTTAGAGCTATAGAAATTCCTAATTTCATTCTTGTCCAGATTTCGTTTAGCAATCGAATTGATGTTGTAGAATTGTTAGAAATTGATGGTCATCCAGCTCTCTCAAGTGGAATAAGCTGTGACATTTTCAAGCTATGGTTATTCGACGATCAATATAACAATGGTTATAGTGTTGGCGCAATGCGGAAATGTGATGGGTTTATAGAAATGATTTTGAAAGAGAGGTGTTAATCGGAAAGTGAGGCTTTGATTAATATGAGAATGAAAATGTTACAAGTGGTTTGTGTAGCAACTTTGGCTTCCACTAGTTATTTACAAAGAGGCACTTTGACTCTTACTCTAACTCTAGCTCTCACTCTACTACTTGGTTACTCACTTGAGTTTTTGATGATCAAAATGAAACCATGGAGTGCCTATTTATAGGCCTAGTGAAGAAAACTCTAGAAATGAAAATTCTAGAGACTATGATCTACTATGCCTTAAGAGAATTCTAGAGAAAGAATTCTCTAGATTACATGTGACTAAAAAGAAGACTCTAGAGGCCCAAAAACTCTAGAATGTATTGGGCTTTACCTAGTCTAGGGAACTTCAAGATTATTCTAGAATAATGATCACAAATTAATTTGTATTTTTAACACTCCCTCTTAATTTGTGATGTTGAGCTTTTCTCTGAAATGATTGAACTTATCCACCGTGACTGCTTTCGTGAAAATGTCTGCATTTTGTTCTTGTGTTGGACAGAATTGGAGCTCGATTTCCTTGTCTTCTACAAGCTCTCTGATGAAGTGGTGTCGTAGATCTATGTGCTTCGTCCTTCCGTGGAAGACTGGATTTTTTGTCATTGCAATTGTAGACATATTGTCACAGTAGATAGTCGTCGGCTGCATTTGCCTTTGTTGTAGGTCGGTCATTATTCTTCTTAGCCACACTGCTTCACATGCTGCACTTGTTGATGCTATGTACTCTGCTTCGGCTGACGATAATGCCACCGTGCTTTGCTTTTTAGAACTCCAAGAGATAACTTTTGTTCCCATACAGAAAACATAGCCTGATGTGCTCTTTCGGTCTTCAATAGAACCTGCCCAATCGCTATCTGTGAAGCCAATTAAATCATTATCTTTTTCTTTTTTATACTTGATGCCAAAATCCTTCGTTCCCTTGATATACCGAAGAATTCTCTTTGCGGCTGCATAGTGTAACTTGCTTGGCTCGCTCATAAACCGAGAAACAATACTGGTTGCATTGACGATGTCTGGCCTTGTATTTGTTAAGTAGATCAGTGAGCCGACTAGACTTCTGAATAAGGTTGGATCAACTTTTGTCGCTCCATCATTTTTTACCAATTTCTCATTGGTACCCATTGGAGTTGCAATTGGTTTGCAATCCATCATGTTGAACCTTTTCAGTAAGTCTTCCGCATATTTTTCTTGAGAAATGAATATTTCTTCTGGAGATTGTTTTACTTGAATCCCAAGAAAATATCGCATAAGTCCTAAGTCTGTCATCTCATATTATTTCATCATCTCCTTCTTAAATTTTTCTGTCATCTCTTGTTTTGTACTGGCATAAATTAAATCATCAACATAGAGACAGACAATTAGGAAGTCCGTACCTTGTTTTCTGATGTAGAGTGATGGCTCACTTGGACTTTTCTCAAATCCATTATCTCGGAAATACTTGTCGATTTTGCTGTTCCATGCACGCGGTGCTTGCTTAAGACCGTATAGTGCTTTGCGGAGACGATATACCATTTTTTCTTTTCCTTTTCGGATATATCCTTGAGGTTGTTCAACGTACACCTCTTCTTCAAGTTCTCCGTTTAGGAACGCCGACTTTACGTCTAATTGGTAGACTTTCATTTTGAGTTGAGCTGCCAAAGCTAACACCATCCGAATTGTTTCCATGCGAGCGACTGGGGCGAATGTCTCGTTGTAGTCAATTCCTGGTTGCTGGGAATATCCTTTTGCAACTAGCCTTGCTTTGTGCTTTTGAATTGACCCATCTTCATTATATTTTGTCTTGTAGACCCATTTCAGACCAATTATTTCTTTATCAACTGGCTGATTGACGAGCTCCCATGTCTTATTTTTCTCAATTACTCGCATTTCTTCGTCCATGGCGTTTCTCCATTTTTCTTCTTTTGCCGCTCCTCATATTTTTGAGGTTCTAGTGCTATAAAAGCACAATTAGATACATTATAAATATCTCTTAGGGAACGCACCTTTCTAGGTGGGGCACTTGAGTCAGATGAGCTTGGACTTTGTTGTGTTGGACTAGGAGATCTCGGGCTTGCTGGTGGAGTGTTTTCTTCTTGGTGTGACAGATATGGCTCTTCTTCGATGAGTAGTGGAGACTCGTGGTTATCTGGTTCATCATTCCAATCCCAAGCTTTGAATTCATCAAAGATAACATCTCTTGATATTACCAGTTCCTTTGTATCTGGATTTAGAAGTCTATAGGCTTTAGACTCCTCGCTATATCCGATGAATATAAGCTTTTCTCCTTTTTCATCGAACTTTTCTCTATGTTGGGATGGAATATGTGAGTATGCTACACAACCAAAAATTCTGAAAGAAGTTACCTCAGGCTTTTTCTTATGCCATCCCTCGTATGGAGTTTTATTGTGAACCGCTTTTGTTGGCGAGCGATTAAGGATGTACACTGCTGTGTTGACTGCTTCCGCCCAGTAGGTGTTGGGTAGCTTCCTTGCTTTTAGCATACTGCGAGCCATTTCCACGATCGTACGATTTTTCCTTTCCGCACGCCGTTTTGTTGTGGAGTGTATCGGACGGTGAGCTCCTTTTTAATTCCATTTTCTTTGCAGTAGTTGATAAACTCTTTTGAAGTAAATTCTCCACCACGGTCTGTACGGAAAACTTTCAATTGATGGCCACTTTGCTTCTCTGCCAGCGCCTTGAATTCTAGGAATTTAGTGAATGCCTCGGACTTTTGCTCAAGAATGTACACCCACATCATCCTGGTATAATCGTCCACGAATAAGAGAAAATATCTTCTGTTGTTGAGTGAAGTTGTTCTTGTCGGACCGCATATATCAGCGTGCACCAATTCGAGGGGCCTTCTTGCTCTCCACGATGTCTTCGTAAATGGAAGTCTATGAAACTTCCCTAGAATACAACCTTCACATACTTTATCTCCACCGTCGATATTGGGAAGACCAATTACCATGCCTTTTGATTTTAGAACCTTTAAGGATCTGTAGTTGAGATGCCCGTATCTCAAATGCCATAGCTTTCCTTCGTCAATATGGTTGGTACTCATTGCACAATTTTCAATTGATGGCATAGATAGGGGAAAGACAAAATTTCCTGACATTTTTACTTTTGCCACCAATTGATTATTAATTTTGTCGTAAATTGTGCATTCTCCGTCTTCGAAATGTAGTGAGTACCCTTTTCTTATAAGTTGTCCAACACTTAATAAATTTTGATCTAGGCCAGGAACATAAAGAACATCAGATATGTATCGAGTTTTACCTGACCTTGTACGTACGGATATGACTCCTCTTCCTTCAACATTCTGGAACTTTCCATCTCCAAGTTTGACTGGCGGAATCTCTTGTTCCTCCAATTTTACGAAATATTCTTTGTTTCCTGTCATATGGCTGCTGCATCCGCTGTCGACGTACCATATACCTTGCGATTCTTGTTGCGAGGTGAGGCAGGAATAGAATACTTGATTCTGAGAATTGTTTTTCTCGGAATAGTTTGCTTCATTAAGCCAACAGTCTTTCTCTATGTGATTTAATTTATCACACTTGGTGCACTTATACTTGCAATCTTCAGTTGCATGTCCAAAATTTTTGCAAACATTGCATCGGAGATTTGAGGAGTTATTTTTTCCGTACCTTTGATTGTTGTTTCTATAACCTCCTTTTCCTTTTTCACGTCCGCGAGAGTAATTTCCGGGTCCTTGATTTGACGTCAACCCTTTCTCATACTGCGAGTTGGATGATGATCCCCCTCTAGAGCTTTCTTTTTTGGCTTCTGTATTTTTCTTCTCACTGAAATTTATTTTTGATTGAAATGCCTGCTCCAATGGTTGCTCCGCGAACCTATTTATTCTTTTCTTGTGCGCCTCGAGTGAACCCATTAATTCATGTACCGAGAGAGTCGATAAATTTTTTGATTCTTCAATGGCAACGACGATATGATCAAATTTGAATGGTAAGCTTCTTAATATCTTTTCTACCACTCTTTTATTTTCAATGGTATCTCCATAACTACTGATTTGATTTACTATGCCAGTAACTCTTGAGAAGAAGTTCTGGATAGTTTCATTTTCTTTCATAAGTAAATTATCAAAATCTCGCCATAAATTTTGTAGTTTAATGGAGATTACCTTTTCTGATCCTTGGAATGCTACTTTGAGAATATTCCAAGCCTCCTGTGAAGTTTTTGCCACCGAAATTCGAGGAAAAATAGCTTTGCTTACGCCCTGTTGTAGAAACAGTAATGCTTTAGCATCTTTCTTCTTATTTTCCTTATACTCCTTTTTCTCTGCGTCCATCCATGACGACAGAGTTTCTGCCGACTCTGGTACTTTATAACCTTCTTCTATAAAATCCCATAGGTCTTGTGAAATGAATAGTGTCTTCATTTGTAGACTCCAATAATCGTAACTCTCACCGTCAAAAATTGGAATTAGACTTTGGGCATAGTTGAAACCTTGAATATTTTGGTTAATTGCCATGAGTAGAGTTTTAGGATTACTGGGTTAGGTTTGCTCTGATACCAAATTTGTTGGCGCAATGCGGAAATGTGATGGGTTTATAGAAATGATTTTGAAAGAGAGGTGTTAATTGGAAAGTGAGGCTTTGATTAATATGAGAATGAAAATGTTACAAGTGGTTTGTGTAGCAACTTTGGCTTCCACTAGTTATTTACAAAGAGGCACTTTGACTCTTACTCTAACTCTAGCTCTCACTCTACTACTTGGTTACTCACTTGAGTTTTTGATGATCAAAATGAAACCATGGAGTGCCTATTTATAGGCCTAGTGAAGAAAACTCTAGAAATGAAAATTCTAGAGACTATGATCTACTATGCCTTAAGAGAATTCTAGAGAAAGAATTCTCTAGATTACATGTGACTAAAAAGAAGACTCTAGATGCCCAAAAACTCTAGAATGTATTGGGCTTTACCTAGTCTAGGGAACTTCAAGATTATTCTAGAATAATGATCACAAATTAATTTGTATTTTTAACATATAGAACTAGTACTTGGACTGCAGTTACAATTGAGTTACCCATCAGTTTGGTTTACCCTAATGGTAATAGGGTTGAGTCTGAACGAAGTGTTCGTTTTCATTCGGTTACAGGAACGGACTTTATAATCATATATTTATATCACTGGAATCGATTTTGGCTTGGTTATGATTTTGCACCCCAAGTCTCTACCTATTCTTACAATTGGAGAACAAAGATATTCGCAGAGATTAAAATCAACGGGCTCCCATCCTCAGGACCGCATCTTAAGTTTGTACCATGTATATCAACTTTCTCAAAGAGTCTTTTACCTGTTCAATAGCCAGAAGCATACTGGCAAGTATGTAACGCTGGATTTGTTAATTCAAAATTATGGTGTTTTCTTTTGACTAGCAATGCTATAAAAGGATCCCATCTGATGCTGCTCGATACTCAGTACTCTATACGGTTGCTACAATCACATGACGGGGCTCTGATGGGCTCGTTCATGGTCACTTGGTGGTCGGAGATACTTAAATCTTTGATCAGGTATCTAAATATAGTTAATATAATGATTTTTCATTCAAGAAACAAGTTATGCGTAGTCTTAGGCAGTTAGGCTTATCATTTCAGCCCTTCTATATAAAGAGAGAATCCTACTCAAATTTTATTAATCTCAGAAATCATTTTGTTTATTTGTGAGTTTTGTGTATCCTTCTCATTCTTCTACGAAAGTTTATTTCTGTCTGAACAAGCGAGGAAATCACTCATACGCGATCTTTTGCCTAATCTACTTTCTGTGTAGCTTTCCGCGGCATTAGTTAATCATTTGCTGTCCAGCTATTGGAATTATTTTAATTTACTTTGTATATATATCCGAAGTTTGTACGATGGCAAAAGAGATGAGGAATGTTTTGTGTTGGGCTGAGGTTGCACCAGCTCATGTAATTGACTGAAGAAAATCTTTGAAGGAGTGGATGATGAGTATGATGAAGAGTGCTAATAGATAGTATGTTCGTAGCTTCTAATATACTAGTAATGTGTACCAAAAAAAATAAAAATATATGTTTCTTGACAATGATCCGGAAGCCAGTTTGTATGTAAATTATGAACAACACGTTGTGTATATATACTTAATTTTGCATGATCAAAACTCCCGTTCCAATATCATTTCCATACCTAAAATTATGTTCTATCTTCCATGTTTACGACTACATTAGCTGCTTAATCTCAAAATATGCATTTCTTGAGAGAATGTTAAGTTTCCCCACGAGGGAGGGGTACGTTCCATTCGACTACATTGGCTTATCAACCAAGACGGAATACCAGTCCATCAATCTCTTGGATACAAAAAATCTGGTGAACCAGGTTAGGTCGGCTACAACTAATTAGATGACAAATGCTTAGCCCTATTTTGTGGACTCAAAAAGTTTTTTGAGGACATTATCTTGGACTTTCAAAATTTCTTAGCTCCTGATGATAATGGCCTCTGCATTATAATTGAGTGAATTGGCAGTTGAAAAAAATAAATAAATTGACAGTTGACAATTGGTAATAAAAGCCCATTATATATCTGCCGCCTCCAATACATTCCGTTTTCTAACCCTAAGCTAAAGAGTTTGAATTTAGGGTTCCAGGGTAGCACATTACTAGTATATAACGTGTATCGCTATGATTGGTAAAACGCGAATTTATACTAACATGGGAGTAAGGCGAATTGGCAGAACAAGAAGTCGAAAGAGGATAGCTGTGGCAAACACTATCAAGTTTAGTCTCGTGAACAAATTCGATAAACGGAAGCCTGCTCATGGCTTAAAGAAGAACCAAGGAGGTGACGAAAACACGAGCATGAAGAAAAGCAGAGGTAATGGCATTACTAGTAGTAGTTTCAATTCAGGCAACCTAGATGATGATATAGTATATGAGATACTTAGCAGATTACCAGAGAAATCACTTATGCGGTTCAAGTGCGTGTCCAAACAGTGGTGTTCAATAATTCAAAAAGATCGACACTTAATTGATTTACACCTTCATCGATCAAAAGCACGAACAAATCTCCTTCTTACGGTTCCAAGAGAAAGAAAAGGTTTCAGAGATCGGATAGGTTGCATAAGATCAGGGTCAGCGGATGAAGATTTATATCCCTTATGATTTCTTTTGGCAACTGCTGAATTATTGTGCGAAGGCGGGGAAGTGCCAACAGTTGTTCATACTACCTCAAGGGAGATGGAGATGGGATCGTATAAAATGTCAAAACCGGTAAATGGTTTGATCTGTTTATTTGATCCCGAAGAAAACTATGGTGTTCTAGTATAGCACAGAACAGGGGTAACAAGGATAGGTTTAAGTTTCGTCAGAAACTTAATAGAAAACTGATTTTAGGATCAAGATTCTAAGATAAAAGATTGATAAACAAACTTGATAATAATATTGATAATAAGATGTGTCTTGTAAACAAGAGTCCCAGCCTTTATATAGACTTACATGAACTGATTAAAGGAAAGAGTTTGACGTAAACTAGAAAAGGAAATACTTGCGAAGCAAACTAACTTAAACTGACGTAAGGGATCAACAGTCATAGTTGATCCATAAGCATGAGGTCAACTGTTACATTTGATATACAGAAGAAAAAGGATCAACAATCATTGTTGATACAGAGAAAGATGTATTACATCAGTCCCCCCTTCTTGAAAGAAACTCGCCCTCGAGTTAAAGTATAGAAAGAACTTCATTCTCTCCATGGAACTTGAATATTTCTTGCACATTGAAGATATTAGAAATGTTCTAAGTCGATGGAAGATCAATAACATAAGCATTGTCACTGATTTTCTTCAAAATCTTGAATGGTTCATTTCTTCATCTTGGTCTTGTTATAAGTACCAGTAGGAAATATTTCTTTTATGAGATGAATCATAGCTAATTCTCCTTCAGCAAAAGTTTTACGTCTTGTATGCTGATTGGCATCGTCTTTGTACTTGTTGTTAGAATCTGCAAGCTTTGACTGTACCTCTTGATGTATGAGTGAAACTTTCTCAACAAAGTTATCTTCCTTAGCATTTGATTTACGCAGCTTGGGAAGTACCACCAAATCTAAAATATGATTAGGAACCTTAGAATAAACAATCTGAAAAGGTGTCTTACCTGTAGATTGATTAACCGAAGTGTTATAAGCAAATTCCATATTTGGAAGGAGATTATACCATTGCTTCTCTTTCCCTCCAATAACCTTGGCTCTAATCAGATTTCCTAAAGATCGATTGACCATTTCAGTTTTTCCATCTGTTTGAGGGAGAGCAGTTGTACTATATTGAAGTTTAGTACCCAAACGCATCCATAAAGACTTCTAAAAGTAGCTCAAAAATTTAGTGTCTCGATCAAAAGTAATTGTTTTGGTGCAAAGGTACTACTTCTTTGAAAAATAAATAAGCAACATTGGATGCATCAGTTGTTTTCTTGCATGCTATGAAGTGATCCATCTTTGAGTAACGATCAACAACTACCATAACAGAATCATTCCCCCTCACAGTACGTGGTAAACCAAGCACGAAATCCATGCTAATATCCACCCAAGGAGCTTCAGGAATTGGTAGAGGAGTATACAAGCCAGTGTTTTGAATATTACCTTTAGACTGTTGACAAACCATGCATTTTTGTACGTACTTTTGAACGTCTCTTTTAATAGAAGGCCAAAAATAACGTTCTTCAACCAAAGCTATTGTTCTATCACGTCCAAAATGTCCACCAAGGCCACTGCCATGTAATTCTTGGATGAGATGAAGACGTAGAGAACATTATGGAATACATAAACGATTTCCTTTAAATAGAAACCCTTCTTGAATGAGAAAATCATCAACACTTCCTGTTGAAGAACCACACTTGTCCCAAAGTTGCTTAAATTCTTTGTCTTCACTATATAAATCCTTTAAGAAATCAAAAGCTAAACTCTCATGTTTAAGAGTAACCAGAAGATGAGCTCTCCTACTCAAAGAATTGTCAACTTGATTAAGTTTCCCACTTTGATGTTTAATGGAAAAAGTATATTGGTTAATAGTAGATAACCATCTATCATGCATCCTATTGACCTTTGCTGAAGTTTTCAAAAACTTGAGAGCTTGATTATCAGTGTTGACAACAAATTCACTGTGAATAAGATAAGGATGCCAATTCTTAAGAGCTTGAACAAGAGCAATTAATTCCAACTCATAAGTAGACCACTTCTTCCTTGTATCTGAGTTTTTTTCACTATAGCATGCAACTGGATGTCCTTCCTGAGATAACACAACACCAATGCCAACAACAGAAGCATCACAATGAATCTCAAAAGGTTTATCAAAATTTGGCATGGCAAGAACAGGTGCACTGTACAATTTTTCCTTAATAAAATTAAAGCTCTTATCTGCTTCTTAAGTCCACTCAAAAGTATCACACTTCAAACAATCTGTCAAACCAGCCGCAATAGTACTAAAATTTCTCACAAATCTTCTATAGAAAGAAGCTAACCCATGGAAACTTCTTACTTCACGCATAGATGTTGGAGTAGGCCAATCCACAATTGCCTTAACTTTAGAATCATCCACAGAAATACCAGTATCTGACACAACATATCCCAAGAAAGTGACCTTGTTTTCAAAGAAAGTGCACTTCTTTAGATTCACATACAAAACATTGTCCTGTAGTGCCTGAAAGACTTGAGATAAATGTGAAATATGCTCTTCTTCATTGTTGCTAAAAATTAGTATGTCATCGAAATATACTATGACAAACTTTCCAAGAAAAGGTTGTAGAACTTGATTCATGAAGCGTATAAAAGTACTAGGACCATTAGATAATCCAAAAGGCATGACTAACCACTCATATAAACCTTCTTTTGTCTTGAAAGCTGTTTTCCATTCATCACCTTCTCGAATACGTATTTGATGATATCCACTACGTAAATCAAGCTTTGTAAACACTTTAGCACCCGAAAGCATATCTATCATGTCATCAATTCTTGGTATGGGAAACCTATATGGTATAGTAACTCTGTTTAATGCTCTACAGTATATACACATACGATGTCCATCATCCTTTTTATCTTTAAAAAGGTTGGACTAGCACAAGGACTTTTCCTAAGTCTTATCAAACCTTTTTGTAACAAATCATCAACCTGACCTTGTAAAATCTCATGTTCTTTAGGACTTAACCTATAATGAGGTTGATTAGGAATAAAAGTTCTAGGTATAAAGTCTATCTGATGTTGTAGATCTTTTAATGGAGGAAAATGATTGGGTAATTCAGTAGGAAATAAGTCATTAAAAGAAGATAATAAAGGTTGTACCTTGTCTAGAATTTCCACCATTGGTTTATCAGATTCATGAGAACTCAAAGAATGATTTGGTTGTAAAGAATGAACAGTGGTAGCAACTAATGCATTTGTCTTCTTATCTGATGGTTCCTTGACTGAATTAGAAGATTGTAAAGGCCATAGAACTTTAGTAAACCCTTCATGAACAAAGGTATAAGTAATTTCATAGCAGTTATGAACATCACGAATATCATATTGCCATGGTCTTCCCAATAATAAACTTGCTGCAGTCATGTTAATAACATCACAAAAAACATAATCTGAATATCCAGGGAAAGAAAACTTCACCAAACATTGATGATTAATTTGCTGAGTGGAAGAGTTGTTTATCCATCCAACTGAATACGGATTTGGATGAAGAGTAACAGGTAAACCAAGTTTCTCAACTAACTTTGCAGAAACATAGTTTTCTGTACTTCCACTGTCAATGATCATGGTGCAAAGCTTGCAGTCATGTTAATAACATCACAAAAAACATAATCTGAATATCCAGGGAAAGAAAACTTCACCAAACATTGATGATTAATTTGCTGAGTGGAAGAGTTGTTTATCCATCCAACTGAATACGGATTTGGATGAAGAGTAACAGGTAAACCAAGTTTCTCAACTAACTTTGCAGAAACATAGTTTTCTGTACTTCCACTGTCAATGATCATGGTGCAAAGCTTCTCTTCAATGAAACAATGAGATATGAAAATATTATGTCTCTGAGTAGGACATGGTTCAGTGATTAAAACTGGTCGAATCATCCCAAGGAAATTTGCATCATAAGTCTCATGTTCTTGAAGATAAAATAATTCATCATCTCCTAATGCTTCTTCTTCTTGTGTTTCGTCTGAAGTTTCATTAATGTACGCATGAAATTTGCGATAATCACTAGAAGTATGGCAAGTTTGGTTGCACTTGTTACATTTATGAAAAAGCGGGGGTCTAACAACACCACTCAATATTTCGCTTAGCAATCTGTATGGACCAACTCCGAAATACTTTGCTAGAGAATTAACTAGACAGTCAGACTCAATCTAGATAAAAGTATCTCAAGGAGTTAATATCTCTCTCTTGATTTGATTTTTACTCAAGCTAAAAACAATAGCGAGTCTTTATCAAATACAAGGAATAAGTTGGACGGTACCAAAGACCAATGTCCAAGTGTTAATCAATGAAATCAACAATAAGGTCATATCTCTAATCGATTAAACTTTAACGCACAACCTGTATTATTTCAATTATAAAGATAAGCAATATAATGCGGAAAATGAAATAACACAGATACCAAAAATTTTGATAACGAGGAAACCGCAAATGCAGAAAAACCCCGAGACCTAGTCAAGATTGAATACACACTGTATTAAGCCGCTACAGACACTAGCCTACTCCAAGATAACTTCGGAATGGACTATAGTTGAACCCCAATCTTTCTCCCACCGATCCAAGGTACAATTGTACTCCTACACCTCTGATCCCCGCAGGATACTGCGCACTTGATTCCCTTAGCTAATATCACCCACAACCAAGAGTTGCTGCAACCCAAAATCGCAGACTTGATAATAAACAAATCTGTCTCACACAGAAAAGTCTATGAAAGGATAAATCTGTCTCCCACAGATAAACCCTAGGTTTTGTTCCGTCTTAAAATATGAAATCAAGGTGAACATGAACCAATTGATAATCTGGTCTTATATTCCCGAAGAACAGCCTAGATTAATCAATCACCTCTCTACAATCCTTCCTGACTACACAAGCGGTTTGTCGAGGAATCACAAACAGTGAGACGAAGATTTTTGTGAATTCTTTATCTTTCCTATCGGAGAACTCTCACGATCTCAAGCCAATCAATCTATTGTACTCGTACGATAGAAGATGCAAGATCAGATCACACAACTACGATAAAAGTAGTATCGATTTGGCTTCACAATCCCAATGAAGTCTTTAAGTTGTTAACCTGGTTTTAGACAAGAAAACCAAAGGTTAAAAGAGAATCGACTCTAGCGAGCGCACTAGTATCACACAGACGTGTGGGGATTAGTTTTTCTCAAAGCTAGATGTCTCCTTTATATATCCTTCAAATCATGGTTTTGCCTTAGTTACAAATCAATCCATATTCACCGTTACATGAAAACCTGATTTATATTCGAGCTAATATTTCTCAACCGTTAGATCGAAAACTTAGCTTGTCACACACACTTTCCAGTTTGCGGATTGGGTTCGCGTACTGGGTTCGCGGAATGAATTCGGCGAACTTAGCACACAAACGGTTTTTGGAAAATCCAGCAAAAAATCTCGGCTGAGAACTACCGACAGTTCGCGGACTGGGTTCGCGGACTTGGCAAGCCAATTCCACAATCCTTCCGATTTCTCTTGATCAACAAAGTTCGAAAACTTCGGTTCAAGGAATACATGGTTATGTAGTCTAAAATCTCATTTCAATCATTGAGACATTCTCAGAGGACGTTATGTAGCCGTTATTCACAGACCGATTCACGTCAGAGCAATTCTCAAAGTGATTGAAACTTTTCATGACTTTGGTCACTAGGTGAAGATAAACTTGATCAAAGTGAAACGCTTTACCAACACACAATTTCGAGAAAAACATAAGCAATGAATGTTCAACTCGAAATGTCAAATGTGTATGATCTAGTCTATATAGCACGACTTTTTGTCTCATAAGAAGTAGGAGATAGAATAAATAGACTTTGGAGTGATAGATAAGTTCAAGTCTCCACATACCTTTTTGTTGATGAAGTTCCACGGTTCCTTGTATAGGTCTTCGTCGTTGTATGATGAATCGCCATTAAGTCCTTCAGCTCAATTACACTTTTCTATCCTAGTCCGAGACTTATCTATGTAGGCTAGAAATCAAGACTCATAGTAACATTGACAAACATGCTTGAGATAGCAACGCATGCGAGGTCGATCGAGCTATGCTCTAACAATCTCCCCCTTTGTCAATTTTAGTGACAAAACTATTAAAACATATGGAATACAAAAAAGATAAACTTTAGTGGCTCCATTCCATAGTTTAATCTTCAACGTTCCCTGAATCTTCGTCTTTCCAAGTACTCCAATGATCCCAAAGGTTGTAAGTTTAGCATCACCGTTGTTGAATATCCGTATGTATAACAATGAGAGAAATCGAGATTCTCGATCATCATTATACAATATCATAGTATTATTATGTAACATCAAAGTCCAATTGCATCACGACTTTAAAAATAATACTACGGTGATATGTATCACTCCCCCTTAGTCAATACTCCATCTCCATCATGGAAACCACTCCCCCTTACACAATGATCCGAAAACCATATGTATTTGTAGTGTGAACTAAAATATTTCTCCCCCTTTTTATCAATAAAATTGGAAAAGGTACAAGAACGAGATCATAATGAAATTTCCACAAGAGAAATTTCCGAGACTAAAAGAAAAAAACATACCAGCTTATTTAGATGCAATCATAAAGCCGAGGCTGAATGCATTCATCAAGGAGTTTTAAGATACAAGATAACCCCTATAAAATTCCATAGTCGCACACCCCGCAAGATATTACCATTAAGCACAAGTTCAAAATAATTCTCCCCCATTTGATGTCATTCCCTAAAGAACAACAAGAGCGGCCTTAATTTCGAAAGAAAAGAAGGATTTTGAAGCAAAACAAAGAAAAATGACAACAAACCTACAAAAACTGAACTTGGAACGTACCTACTGGAGTTTCATACTCAATTGCCCAAAAGATAAGAATAAGCATAGAGGCAAGAGTCATCGAAACGATCTAATGAACCAAAAAAACACCAATAGACTGCCGCAAGTGTTGAAAAGTTGCAGTGTCTAAGGGTTTGGTGAGAATATCAGCCAATTGTTGTTCAGAAGGCACAAATTCCATTATAATGATACTATTTTCATAAAGATCACGGATAAAATGGTATCTTATGTCAATGTGCTTTGTTCTTGAGTGCTCAATAGGATTCTCAGTAATTCGAATCGCACTAGAGTTATCACAAAAGATCTTCATTATTCTGGTATCAACTCCATAATCATCATGCATTTGTTTCATCCATAGGAGTTGAGTACAACATGATCCGGCAGGAATGTATTCTTCTTCGCATGTAGATAGGGATTGAGAGTTTTGCTTCTTGCTATGACACGCTACAAGATTGAGACCCACATAGTAGAAGCCCCCTGATGTACTTTTTCTGTCTTCTACACATCCTTCCCAATTAGCATCATAATAAGCAGAAAGGTCAGTATTAGTATCAAAAGTATACGAGAGACAATATCCAACAGTGTGATTTATATATCGTATGATTGTTTTTGCAGCTGCAAGATGAGATTCTCTTGGATCCGCCTGAAACCTAGCACAACAACCAACACTGAAGGAAATATCAGGTCTGGTAGCTGTGAGATACAAAAGACTACCTATAATGGATTGATATAGTTTTTGATCCACTTTTTCTCCTTTCTCATCCATGTGTAATTTACCAGTAGTAGGCATGGGAGTCAGCTTAGGAGACGACTTATCCAGACCGAATCTTGACACAAGATTTCGTGCGTACTTCTCCTGGGATAAGTAAATACCCTCCTTATGTTGTTGGATCTGTAATCCTAAGAAGTATCTTAATTCACAAACATTGCTCATTTCAAATTCTTTAGCAAGAGAGACTTGAAAGTCTTTTTCAAGTTTCTAAGAAGTTGATCCGTAGATGATGTCTTCTACATAGATTTGAGCGATTACAACATCTTTCCCACTCCATTTGGTAAACAATGTTTTATCAGCTCCTCCTCTTGAAAATCCTTTTCTAATAAGAGAGGTAGTAAGTTTCTCAAACCAGGCTCTTGGTGCTTGCTTCAATCCATATAATGCCTTCTTGAGCTTCAGTACATGATCTGGGAAATCAGGATTTTTGAATCCCTTAGGTTGAGCGACAAATACTTCCTCTTTTATAATTCCATTCAGGAACGCTGATTTTATGTCCATATGAAACAATTTAACCTTGAGAAAGCAGGCATGGTCCAATAAAAGTCGAATGGACTCAAGCCGTGCCACAGGAGCAAAGGTTTCGTCAAAATCGACTCCTTCAATCTGTGAATATCCTTGGGCGACAAGTCTAACTTTATTTCTGACAATTGTGCCAAATTCATCATACTTTTTCTTGAATATCCATTTGGTACCGACAATATTGACATTTGGAGGACAAAGTACACGTTCCTAGACATCTTGTCTTTCAAATTGATCTAACTCTTAATGCATCGCATTGACCCAAAAAGGATCTCTCAGAGCTTCATCAATATTCCTTGGTTCCACCTGCGAAAGATAACAACCAAAATTGCATATATTTTGAAGTTGACCCCTTGTTTTGGCTGTAAAATCCCTTCCCCCAATAATACTGTTGGGGTCATGATTCCTTTGAACCCATAGATGTCGTGGAGGGACACGTTCTTGTTCATCAGGAATGGATTGATCAGTGCTCTTCTCCTCGTCACTAGAAATGTCAGGATCAGTAACAGTTGGGATAACTTCAACTGATTCTGGAATTTCTTTGACTTTCTCAATTGTCTTTGTTGGAGGCAACTCAGCAGGATAACTATCTTGACGAAAATTACTAATGTCGTCGATGATAACATTAGCAGATTCCATCATGACTTGTGTTCTGAGATTAAAAACTCGAAAACCACGAGTATCATACGCATAGCCAAGAAAGATACCTTCGTCTCTTTTGGTGTCGAATTTCCCTCTCTGTTCTCGATCTTTCAGAATATAGCACTTACTTCCAAACACCCTGAGATAGTGTAGGTTGGGTTTCCTTCCATACCATAACTCATAAGGAGTGTTAAGGGTTTTAGACCGCAAATACACACGGTTGATCAAGTAGCATGCTGTAAAAACAGCTTCTCCCCAAAATCTTAAAGGTAAGTTTTTGTTGTGGAGCATTACCCTAGCCATTTCCTGGATGTTCCTATTCTTTCTTTCAGCAACTCCATTAGCCTGAGGAGTAATCGGTAGTGAGTATTGTTGAATGATCCTCAGTTCGTCACAGAACTCAAATACCTTGGTGTATTTGAATTCAGTTCCACGATCGCTTCTAATTTTCTTTAGTTTGCGACCTTGTTCGTTCTGGATTCTTTTAAAAGTAATCTTGAATTCACCAAGGGTTTCATTCTTATGGGATAGGAATGCAACCCAATTAAATCTGGTGTAATCATCTACCATAACTAAAGCATACTTCTTACCGGCAACCGTGGGTTGTTTAATTGGTCCGAAGAGATCCATATGAATTAAATCAAGTGGATTAGTGAGGATATCTCGAGATGATTTGTGGTGAACTTTTGTTTGCTTACCCTTTTGACAGGCATCACATACACCTTCAATATTTGCATTGATTTTGGGAATGCCTCTAACAAGTTCTTTGTTAATGATCTTAGTTAGAAGGCGATAATTGACCAAAACGTTCATGCTAAAGATGTGTAGATTCCACCTTAGTCAAATTGCAGCGATTGCTAAACTGAGTATTGATGAGTGCTAAAAAGTGCATATTTATATATATTTTTCTTGGCATTTAACTCATCTTTTGTGCATTAATTCTACATTTTATCCCATATTTTGTATTTTCATTGTTTTCAAGAATAAATATTTTTCTTACTTAATTTTGCATTTTTTGGTAATAAATAAAGTCTGAAAAGTGGTGGAAGCCAAAAGGAATCACACAAGGATGCCGCGAAGAATGTTGCGCACAAGACCAAAAGGCTAGAAATGGGCTCAAGAAGGAAGAATTTGTTCTTAAAGAAGACATGGGCTCATAATTATCCCAAGCCCAATCTCCAACCCAAGACTGTTTCCCCTCTTAGCCGTCAGATCAACCCACAGATGCATCCAATGGTCGCTTCAACGCCGGTACATCAAGCTGGAAGATCCTACTTCACACCACAACACCTAGTTCTAATCTGAGACATTGGTTTAGATGTATTATGCATCTAACGGTCTCTCAATACATGCTCCCATACCACCATTGGATCCACTTACCATCTTCACATCCAACGCATTTCCTAGATAGACATCAAAGTTCGATGAACCCGCCTCACACCGAAATAACCCTAGGATATATAAGCCAAAAACAAAAGAAACCCTAACATTTTCTTTCCTTCTTCTCTTTCATTCCCACCAACTCCACCGTACCACCTTCTCCTTCACCTGCAACCGCCGTACTTCCACCATCTCCACCATGTCCGCCACCACCTACTCTACCACCACCAAACCACCAACTCCACCGAACATCACCATCACTTATCCCTTCCTTCTAGCTACTTATTCCATCAATCCCTCACGTTTCTTTCTTGAAACCCTAGGCGTGAGAAATTGGTGAATTAGGTAAGCCTAGAGAGAAATTGAAGGCATGGGAAGGAGCACAGAGATAAAAAGAAGGATGGGTCGACGTCAATTTGAAGATTAGGTGAGTAATTTTAGGATTTTCAAAACCCTAATTTCAAAATTAGGGTTCATAAAAATTGGGTATTTTCTGCTATAAATAGAGAGTGAGGTGTGTGTATGGAGGGGTGTTCTTGGTTAGCCGAGATACCCCCAAATTTGGGTTAATCACTGTTTAATTTTAGTTTTAATTTTCAACTTAATATTTAGGGTTCTTCAATTTATGTTCATGTTTGTTCTTTGCTGTTTAATTCCATCTTTCAATTTTTGTTTCTCACATGTTAGTTAGTTTAAATTCCTGTTTAAAACTTGACTAAGCCCTAGCCCTGTTGTGTAGTATTCCTGAATGTTAAGCAAGTTTGAATGAACTTAGTTTAGTGACAGATCACTCTCACAATGTATGCCAAGTATACTTTGTAGTTAGGTTCATGAGCTGTTGATAAGCTGCAACTGAAGCTGAATTCATAAATCTTTTGACTAGTTGTACCTTAGAAAGACAATTAGTGCTTTGGAAATAATAGAACATAGTTGAGTTTAACATGTCTATAGGAGAATGCATAGCTTAAGCTAGGGTGAATTCAAACCCCTAGTTCTCACCTATCCCATCCATAACATCTTCACTCATCCACCTTCACTGTCCACTTTTATTTTTCTGTTTTCCTTCAATTTTTCTCTTGTTCCATTGCTGTCTCTACAGCCCATCAATTGTCCACTGTGGTGTTAATAACACCACACAACCTCACTGTTCACTGCCCCTAAGAACAAGTTAGCAAAAGAAGCAAGAAACCAAAAATAGCAAATATATGCCCACCTTGTCCCTGTGGACAAACCCTGCTTGCACACTCACTGCAACTGACCCTGTGCACTTGCAGGTATCATTTCTGTGACTCTTTTAGAGAGCCACCAAGTTTTTGGCGCCGCTGCCGGGGACTTCTTTGATTTTGCTCTTGCTTGTTGATTCTTCTCTTCTGAAACCAACAGGTGCATTGCCTTGCTGCTTGCTGAAACTCCTGTTGGGTTGTTACTGTTAGGCATTGTTGCTGCACTGAAATGGTGTTGTTTCTCTTACTTGCAGGTGCTGTTGGAGCTGGTGCTAGGAGAAGTTGTCTGACCCTGGTGCAGCTGCTGTTGCTGAAGCTGTTTCCCCTGCTGTTGTTGCAGCTGCCCTTGCTGGAGCTGCTGGGCTGCTGTTGCTGAAGTTGTTCTTGTTGCTCTGCTGCTGAACTGAACTGCTGCTAGTGTTGCTTCTGTTGCTGGAGCTGTGCTGTGTTTTTGTTGTTGCTGTTGCTGTGCTGTGGTGCTGCTGCTGCTGTTTCCTGCCAGGCCAAGCCTGTTGCTGTTGCTGAGTTGATCTGGTGTTGTTGTCTGCTGTTGCTGTAGCTAAACCAAAGCCCAACTGGGCCATAGAAAAGCCAAAGCTTAGGACGATCCAAAGCCCAACTGGGCTTTTGCAACCAAACCGAACAGCTGGGCTGTGCTTTATAGGTAAGCCTAAACCCATTAAGAGAACCCAACCTGTGGGCTTCCATTTTTAATTTGTGGGCTTGTAATAATTTTTGTTTTTCTTTATTTTTTATTTGGGCTTGTAATAATTTTTCTTTTTCTTCTTTTTCTTTCTTTTATGGGTTTGTAATTATTATTGTTTTTATTTTCTTTTATGGGTTGTGCTAATTTATGCTAGGCTAAGTTCAAAAAGAAAAAAATAAATAAAATAATAGTGCTCCTAATTTCGAAAACCAAATTTTTAATCCCATAAGAACCAAAGTTTTCAAAACCCATAAAAACCAAAATTTTCCCATAAAAAACCAAATTTTTGAAAACCCTTTAAAACCAAATAGTGGGATTTGTGTCTTTTCAATATGGGCCAACCTAATGCTCTCCATGAATACATGTATCCCACAATAAAAATTCCATTATCATGTATTGTCTTACCTCAGACCAATAACCCTTTTAAAATAAATGCAAGCATGATACAAATACTTCCTTTATTTCGAGGGTTCGATTCTGAGAACCCCTATACTCATGTAAGAGAGTTTGAATAAATTTGTCGGAATATGCAACCTGATCATATGTCCGAAGACTCTCTGAAATTGCGTTTGTTTACATTTTCTCTAAAGGAAAGGGCCAAAACATGGTTTTACGGTTTGAGACCACAATCAATCACAACTTGGGAACAACTCACTAATCGATTTTTCCAAAGATTTTTTCCACATCATAGGACCATCGCTATTCGTCAAAATATCAATTGTTTTGTCCAGTTGGATGAGGAAACTGTTTTTGACTATTTTAAACGTTTTAATGATTTGTTGAGCGAATGTCCACACCATGGATTTGAGAAGTGGAAACTTGTCGCTATCCTCTATGAGGGACTAGACTTTAAATCTCGAGCCATGGTTGAGTGTATGTGTAATGGTGAATTTCTTGATAAAACTGTGGATGATGCATGGAAATTTTTAGCTGAGATTGCAGAGAAAACCCGTCACTGGGAATCCATTAGGGAAACTGAGACACTGTCACATGATATAGGTGGTAATGAATTGAACTTTGGAAATAGCATGTCTAGTCCTTCTCATGTGTATGATATTGAATATGAACCTAATCTAGAGGAACATGAGTTGACTAATGACACCACAACTGCTAATAGGGACAAGTATGCATATTACTATGATGATGATGATGATGTTATGTTAGAAGAACATGTCTATGTTGAAAATGTTGTGGAACCTTTGGTTTCAAATACATTAGGCTTTTCTGCCCCGAACTTCATGAATGATATTTCTTCTAGTATTCCATATGCATGTGATGTTGATACTGATTTAGATATTGTGCAATTATCCTGTGAAAAGCATGACTTAGGTAAATCTTCTGTTGACACTAATGATCCTATGCATGAAAACATAGTTGATGTGTCTGATTCCATACTTAAGCCACAATGTATTGCTTCTGTTGATGATAATTTGAATATATCGGATAACCACGATTCTGAATTAGGACTTGTGCAAATTTTTTGTGATGATGAGCATGCTACACATCTTGAGTGTGACTTAGATAATGCTGATGTGACTGATAATACTGATACTCTTGATCTCATGCATGTGAGACACTTGGATGTCACTTTCTTGCCTAAGTCACAATCTGATACCCTTCCACCCAACCTAGAGTTGGTTTGTACCCATATTGTCAAACCAATTTTTCTGAGAGTCCCCAACCTAGGTTTGGAACTGTGTGCTTCCCAAGTCCTCTTGGACTATTTTGCTTCTAAGTATAATACATTTGAGGAACCACAGTTGGAATTAGCATGTTTTCCCGTCCCTAGCAAAGTTCATTTCGAGCTAGACCTTGTGCATGATGAACCCCCAAAACTGCGAGATTTTGTTTCCAAAATTTTATCCGTTGAAAAATCCAGGTTTGGGGGTAGCTCATTTTGTTTCACAGTTTCACTTGCGTTTATTTCCTGTTATATTTGTGTGAAGCTGTTGAAACCGCTACACTTTGTCTTTTGGGTTGATCCTCAACTCTTTAGACTTTTGGTGTATGGTGAATTTTTTGTATATAACCCAGTAGATAAATTTTAAAACTTTGTGGTTTCTTTTGTATATATTTTTGCTAATCCAATATGATCTAAGTTGAAAATATTGGATTCTAGCCGGTGAATAATGGAGTTCGGTTCGTGTTTTCGACGAATCGGGTATTCTCTCTCCTTTTACTCTACTTAGCATGTTCCTCTTCATATGTTGCATTATAATTTTGTTATCTTTTGAAACATTGAGGACAATGTTTAGTTTAGGTTTGGGGGTATGGAATGGATACCATGATAATATGCTATAATTGAAAACGAACTCCTTCTTCTTTTGAAAAAATCGAAAAAATTCAAAAAAAAATTAAAAAATGAAAAATCATAAAAATGGAGATCATTTACCTTGAAATGTTGACTCTTGTGCATATATGTAATTTTTAGGAGTCTTAGTCTAGATATTTAGGCACACTGATTCTAGCACAATTCACATAGTGATAAGAAATTTGCACGCGCACGATCTACCAATACATGTATAGCCTCGATCTTCAAGGTGTTTGATAGGAAGTCACGATTGCCAATCACTTTAGAATACTGAACGAAACTTGACTTGCTTGTTCTTTGGTTGGTTGGGATAGAAGGTGGAGGTTACATTAAGAAAGACAACCATCGAATTTAACTGGGTGCATCAAAAAGGGCTACCTCTTGCAAAGTGTCATGTAATTATTATTTTTCTTTCTTTTTGTACATATATCAAAAATGTCAATATGTTGTAAAGATCAAAATTTATGTTCTTCTTAAAAAAAAATGTATATATTCAGAAAAAAAAAAAAAATCAAGTATTTATGAATTCCATTCTCTCTTGTTCCAAAAATAAAAGAGAGTAGTCAATGTAAATAAGAGTCATGTAAAGAGTCATTTTGTTGTAATAAGCAAGGAAGGGTGTATGCCATTGATGTACAACGCGAGTAATTGTGAAATACCTCCAACTCATTCACAATTCTCGTAAAGTCCGGACAGCTAGCTAGATTTCGACCTTGGTTCTTAGCCTGAGAAACTATCTCTTGGTGATTAGTAGTCATAACATCCGATCTTTCTTTACACATGTGTAGATACACTTTACACTCTTATCACATGCCTTTATTTGTTATCAGTGCTAGGATTGTGCCTTGGATAGCTAGATTGACATCTCCATTTTGCTGTGAGCTTAAACTGACTTGCACATGTCACATTTGATGGAATCTGAGCTTATATTTTGACCTAGAACTTTGTAGGTACGTTCTAAGCAAACCTTCACGAGACTTCAACTCGTCCACTAGGGACACTTAGTGGTTTAAAAGGCTTAGTGCATACGCTAAATGCATTCGAGAGACCAGCGACAGTGGTATAGGTAGGATTTCCTTAGTTTTGTTTTACTTGAGGACAAGTAAAATTCAGGTTTGGGGGTATTTGATGAGTGCTAAAAAGTGCATATTTATATATATTTTTCTTGGCATTTAACTCATCTTTTGTGCATTAATTCTACATTTTATCCCATATTCTGTATTTTCATTGTTTTCAAGAATAAATATTTTTCTTACTTAATTTTGCATTTTTTAGTAATAAATAAAGTCTGGATGACTTGCGGAGAGGAATAGAGCAGAAAAGTGGTGGAAGCCAAAAGGAATCACATAAGGATGCCGCGAAGAATGTTGCGCACAAGACCAAAAGTCTAGAAATGGGCTCAAGAAGGAAGAATTTGTTCTTAAAGAAGACATGGGCTCATAATTATCCCAAGCCCAATCTCCAACCCAAGCCTGTTTCCCCTCTTAGCCGTCAGATCAACCCACAGATGCATCCAATGGTCGCTTCAACGCCGGTACATCAAGCTGGAAGATCCTACTTCACACCACAACACCTAGTTCTAATCTGAGACATTAGTTTAGATGTATTATGCATCTAACGGTCTCTCAATACATGCTCCCATACCACCGTTGGATCCACTTACCATCTTCACATCCAACGCATTTCCTAGCTAGACATCAAAGTTCGATGAACCCGCCTCACACCGAAATAACCCTAGGATATATAAGCCAAAAACAAAAGAAACCCTAACATTTTCTTTCCTTCTTCTCTTTCATTCCCACCAACTCCACCGTACCACCTTCTCCTTCACCTGCAACCGCCGTACTTCCACCATCTCCACCATGTCCGCCACCACCTACTCTGCCACCACCAAACCACCAACTCCACCGAACATCACCATCACTTATCCCTTCCTTCTAGCTACTTATTCCATCAATCCCTCACGTTTCTTTCTTGAAACCCTAGGCGTGAGAAATTGGTGAATTAGGTAAGCCTAGAGAGAAATTGAAGGCATGGGAAGGAGCACAGAGATAAAAAGAAGGATGGGTCGACGTCAATTTGAAGATTAGGTGAGTAATTTTAGGATTTTCAAAACCCTAATTTCAAAATTGATGAGTGCTAAAAAGTGCATATTTCTATATATTTTTCTTGGCATTTAATTCATCTTTTGTGCGTTAATTCTACATTTTATCCCATATTCTGTATTTTCATTGTTTTCAAGAATAAATATTTTTCTTACTTAATTTTATATTTTTAGGTAATAAATAAAGTTTGGATGAATTGCCGAGCGAAAAGAGCAGAAAAGTAGTGAAAAGACGGAAGAAATTACGCAAGGAAGCCGCAAAGAATGGTGCGCATAAACCCAAAAGACTAGAAATGGGCTCAAGAAGGAAGATTTGTTCTTAAAGAAGATATGGGCTTGGCATACCCAAGGCCCAAAACCCTTACCCAAACCCATTTTATATATCCATAACCGCCTCCATTCTCAGACGTTAGATGGGATTACATAGAAATCCTACGGTCGCTCCTTCATCATGCATCAAAATCTGAAGTCCTTTTCAAACACCATAGCGCTTAAATTCCAAGCCTTCAGATTAGATTGCATTTGAATCCTACGGTCGCTCCTATGCATGTGCATCAAATCTCGATACTTCCGTTTAACACTACATCACCTAACTCCATCTCGCACCGTTGATTTCGTTGTATCACACAATCCAACGGTCGCTACTAGCCTCATCATTTCTCGCCGTTGGATCATTCTATCAGCTTCATATCCACGGCTCAGAATCGCAAGACATCGAAACTTGATGATCCGCATCACACCGAATCTACCTAACCCTATTTCCCAAACAAAACCAAAAGAAAACCCATATCGTTTTCTTCTCCAGCCGACCTTCATCTTCTTCACCCCCATACCCCGTCTGCAACTCCACCACCTCCATAAACTCCACCATCTCTCCCACCTCACCTCTGCAGTACTATCACATCTTCACCAAACCCGACACGACCCATCCCCCTAATTCGAAGTGCTTTAACCCCTCTCACCAACTGACCTATGTGAGGGTTGATAAAACACCTCAAATTAGGGAGCAATTGCATCAATAGGCGCATGGATAAGAACAGGAAACAGAGATGAAGCATGGGTCAAGGCGAAATCAGAGAGTTGGTGAGTAAATTTCGGATTTTCAAAACCCTAATTTCAAAATTAGGGTTCACAAAAATTGGTATTTTGTATGCTACAAATAGAGAGTGTGTAGAGCAATTTCGGGGTGTTCTTGGGTTAGCCGAGATACCCCCTAATTGGGTTAATTTTAATTTCAATTTCATGTTTAGTTTCAATTTCAATTATACTGTCAGTACTTGTTCTTCACTGTTAAACTCTGTTCTGATGTTATGTTCTTGTTCTTGTGTATGTTAATGTTCATGTAAATCACCATGTTTGTTATGTTCTAATTCACCACTAGGGTGAGAAGACAACTGAACTTTGTTGGTTAGCCATTTGGGTTAGACCATGTTGAGCTCAAAACATTTAGGTTAGTAACATTCCAAAGGTTCACTGGCTTGTGATTAGTGGTGCTTTAAACAGACCATTAATGCTAGGAGTTAGTGATAATCTAAGGGATTCACAAAGCCATATTAGTTAGAGACCTAGACCCTAAATGACCTGTGATTGCCTATGCTTTAATCAGATAGGCAATGCTAGGGGTTATCCAAGGACTTTAGGTAGTTAACTAGCCACATGACAGGGATGTAACCAAGGTGAACTAGCTAGGTGAAGGAGAATTCTCATCCATCTTCATACACTTCCATCTTCAACTGTTTTGCTTGTTTTTTGTTTTCTTTCATTTATTTTACCTTCATTGCTCACTGTTTGTTTTCCCCTCATGCTCACAGTGGTGTCTTAACACCACAATCTTTACTTGTTTCACTCGCTGTTTACTGCCCCCATTCAGCTCTCATACATCAGTCCATTCAGCTCCATGTTAGCTTAGGAAGCATCTAGAGAAGCTAGAAAACAACATTTGCTCCCCCTTGTCCCTGTGGACTTTCCCTTTCTTCCCATTCTAGCTAAAATTGACCCTGTATACTTGCAGGTCAATTTGTAGGTTGTTTATAAAACCCACCAAGTTTTTGGCGCCGCTGCCGGGGACTCGGTTGCGGCGCATATGTTGTTTTTCTTTCCTTGCTCATTTGCTTGCTGCTGCTTTTAACTTGCAGCTGCACTTGCATCATTTGTTGTTTACAGGGCATTCTTGCTGTTTACATCTTCATCTAGTTGTTGGCTTGCTGTTATTGCACAACATCAGAGCATCTTCTTGCCTGTTGCTTTAGTGCACTGCTGTGAACTGCTTAGCCCATTTGCACTGCCTCTGATGTTGCTGGTGAACTGGTGGAACTGAGGCTGTTACTCTTCCTGTTGCTGCCTGCTGCTGCCTTCTGCACCTGTTGCTGTTGATCTGCTCCTGCTGCAAAGCCCTGAGCTGGTGAGCATGCTGAAGACCAAGCCCAACAGGACTGTGCTGCTGAGGAGAAAATCACAAGCCCAACTGGGCCTGCTGAAGTTGCTGCCAAGCCCAACTGGGCCTCAGAAAAGCCAAAGCTTAGGATGATCCAAATCCCAACTGGGCTTTTGCAACCTAACTGAGCAGCTGGGCTGTGCTTAAGCAAGTAAGCCTAAACCCATTAAGAGAACCCAACCTGTGGGCTTCCAAATTTTAATTGTGGGCTTGTAATAATTTTGTTTCTATTTTGGTCTTGTAATAATTTTTACTTTATTTCTTTTTCCTTTTTTTTTATGGGCATGTAATTATTTGTATTGTTATTTTTATTTTCTTTTGTGGGTTGTGATAATTTCTAATAGTTCAAATTTCATCAAAAAAAAAAAAAAAGCCATAATTTTGCTCCTAATTTCAAAAAACCAAAACTTTTCTCCCATTCAAAAACCAAATTTTACTTGCTCCCATTTTAACAACCAAATTTTTTCTTCTTTATCCCATTAAAACCAAGCTTGCTCCCAATTTTGAAAACCAAAATTTGTCTCCCTTTCAAAAACCAAATTTTTGCTCCCAAAATTAAAACCAAAATTGCTCCCAAATTAAACCAAATTTTTATCATCTCCCTTTTTTAAAAAAAAAAAAAAAAAAAAAAAAAAAAAAAAAAAATTGGGCTTGCTTTTTTCTAGCCTTACCTTTTTGTGATTTGTGTGATTATTTCATAAAACAAAGACATGTCTGGATTTTGGTCTGCCTCTGGAAATAAATCTATTAGAGATGCTTACGGGCAAGATTCACCTTATGAGCCTCCCACAGACCATGATGTCAATAGTTATAGGGATTATAATTATGGACCTTTTCAAGGTCATGAGCCTCAATATGCAAACCCGTATAACTATTCACCCATGTATCAACCTAGCCAACCTAATATGCATGTTTGTACCTTTTGTGGTGTTTTAGACCACCCTGATGAATATTGCTATGTTTTGCATGAATTTAGGAAATCTAGGGGATACCATGAAAATCCAAATTATGAAATGCCCACAAATTGTGAGGTTGGTAGTCATTGGGACCATAATCAACCTTTCGAAGGTTGTGATCAATATTTTGTAAACCCTAATGACCATGCACACATGTACCATTCACCACAATTTGAACATGAAGAATTTTGTACTCTCATGAATTTAGACTCCACCGTAGAAGCTCTCAGACTCGGTGAGCAAACTTCTGATAGAACTATGTCACGCATTCAGGCGAAGTTAGATCAGATTTTGCTTCAACTACAAAAGGAGGAAATTCATGAGGAAATGCATGTTGTCCCTAATGAAGTGTCCAGTCCCATTCATCTAAATGATATTGAATATGAACCTGATTTAGAGGAACATGAATCGACTAAGGACACCACCACTTTTAATGAGGATCAATATGCATGTTACCATGATGATGATTATGATGATAATGATATGTTAGAAGAACATGTTTTTGCTGAAAATATTGTGGAACCTTTTGGTTCAATAACATATGGCTTCTCAGCCTCAACCTTCATGAATGTTGTTTCTTCTGATACTCATTGTAATTCATATGCTTTTGATTCTAATATGGGGCTTGTACAATTCTTTTGTGAAGATGAACATGACATAGTAATAGTTGAATCTTCTGTAGACACTAATTTTATTATGCATGAGGACGAATTTGATGTGTCTGATTCCTTGCCTAAGTCACGAAATGTTATTTCTTCCGGTGATGATTTGAGTACTTCGAACAATCATGATACTGATTTAGGTCTTGATGTTTTGTTCGATGAATGTGAGCATGTTTTACCTGTTTCTGATTTAGGGAAAGTATGTGTTGGTACTATTGATCATACCCATGAAAATAATTTAGATGTACCCACTTTCTTACCTAAATCTCAAATCGAGATTATTCCACCCAACCTAGATTTGGTTTGCAACAAAAATTTTAAACCAACTTTTCTGAAAATTCCCAATCTAGGATTGGAACTGTGTGCCTCCCAAGTCCTCTTGGACTATTTTGCTTCAAAATATAACACTTTTAAAGAGCCACAATTGGAATGCATTTCTTTGCCCATCCCGAACAAAGTCCATTTTCAGTTAGACCTTGTGAATCCTGCACCCCTAAAATTGTTAGATTTTGTGCTTAAAAGTAAACCTGTTGAAAAATTTAGGTTTAGGGGTGATTCATTCGGTTTTTCACTCTCACTCCTATTTAAGTCCAATTTTAGTGTTTTGAAACTTTCTATGTTTCAACACTTTGTCTTTTGGGTTGATCCTCAACTCTTTAGACTTTTGGTGTATGGTGAATTTTTTGTATATAATCCAGTAGATAAATTTTAAAACTTTTTGGTTTCTCTGTATATATTTTTGCTAATCCAATATGATCTAAGTTGAAAATGTTGGATTCTAGCCGGTGAATAATGGAGTTCGGTTCGTGTTTTCGACGAATCGGGTATTCTCTCTCCTTTTACTCTACTTAGCATGTTCCTCTTCATATGTTGCATTATAATTTTGTTATCTTTTGAAACATTGAGGACAATGTTTAGTTTAGGTTTGGGGGTATGGTATGGATACCATGATAATATGCTATAATTGAAAACGAACTCCTTCTTCTTTTGAAAAAAAAATGAAAAAATCAAAATAAAAAATGAAAAAATGAAAAAATCATAAAAATGGAGCTCATTTACCTTGAAATGTTGACTCTTGTGCAAATATGTAATTATTGGGAGTCTTAGTCTAGATATTTAGGCACCCTGATTCTAGCACAATTCACATAGTGATAAGAAATTTGCACGCGCACGATCTACCAATACATGTATAGCCTCGATCTTCAAGGTGTTTGATAGGAAGTCACGATTGCCAATCACTTTAGAATACTGAACGAAACTTGACTAGCTTGTTCTTTGGTTGGTTGGGATAGAAGGTGGAGGTTACATTAAGAAAGACAACCATCGAATTTAACTGGGTGCATCAAAAAGGGCTACCTCTTGCAAAGTGTCATGTAATCTTTTGTTTCCTTTTGTATTTGTATCAAAAGTTGTTTCTTTTTTTTTAAAAAAAAAAAAAAGAAAAACGATGTATATATTCAGAAAAAATATCAAAAAATATCAAAAAAAATACAAAAAAATCAAGTATTTATCAATTCCATCCTCTCTTGTTCCAAAAATAAAAGAGAGTAGTCAATGTAAATAAGAGTCATGTAAAGAGTCATTTTGTTGTTTCATTGTAATAAGCAAGGAGGGTGTATGCCATTGATGTACAACGCGAGTAATTGTGAAATACCTCCAACTCATTCACAATTCTCGTAAAGTCCGGACAGCTAGCTAGATTTCGACCTTGGTTCTTAGCCTGAGAAACTATCTCTTGGTGATTAGTAGTCATAACATCCGATCTTTCTTTACACATGTGTAGATACACTTTACACTCTTATCACATGTCTTTTTTTTGTTATCAGTGCTAGGATTGTGCCTTTGATAGCTAGATTGACATCTCCATTTTGCTGTGAGCTTAAACTATCTTGCACATTTCACATTTGATGGAATCTGAGCTTATATTTTGACCTAGAACTTTGTAGGTACGTTCTAAGCAAACCTTCACGAGACTTCACTCGTCCACTAGGGACACTTAGTGGTTTAAAAGGCTTAGTGCATACGCTAAATGCATTCGAGAGACCAGCGACAGTGGTATAGGTAGGATTTCCTTAGTTTTGTTTTACTTGAGGACAAGTAAAATTCAGGTTTGGGAGTATTTGATGAGTGCTAAAAAGTGCATATTTCTATATATTTTTCTTGGCATTTAACTCATCTTTTGTGCGTTAATTCTACATTTTATCCCATATTCTGTATTTTCATTGTTTTCAAGAATAAATATTTTTCTTACTTAATTTTATATTTTTAGGTAATAAATAAAGTTTGGATGAATTGCGGAGCGAAAAGAGCAGAAAAGTAGTGAAAAGCCGGAAGAAATTACGCAAGGAAGCCGCAAAGAATGGTGCGCATAAACCCAAAAGACTAGAAATGGGCTCAAGAAGGAAGATTTGTTCTTAAAGAAGATATGGGCTTGGCATACCCAAGGCCCAAAACCCTTACCCAAACCCATTTTCTATATCCATAACCGCCTCCATTCTCAGACGTTAGATGGGATTACATAGAAATCCTACGGTCGCTCCTTCATCATGCATCAAAATCTGAAGTCCTTGTCAAACACCATAGCGCTTAAATTCCAAGCCTTCAGATTAGATTGCATTTGAATTCTACGGTCGCTCCTATGCATGTGCATCAAATCTCGATACTTCCGTTTAACACTACATCACCTAACTCCATCTCGCACCGTTGATTTCGTTGTATCACACAATCCAACGGTCGCTACTAGCCTCATCATTTCTCGCCGTTGGATCATTCTATCAGCTTCATATCCACGGCTCAGAATCGCAAGACATCGAAACTTGATGATCCGCATCACACCGAATCTACCTAACCCTATTTCCCAAACAAAACCAAAAGAAAACCCATATCGTTTTCTTCTCCAGCCGACCTTCATCTTCTTCACCCCCATACCTCGTCTGCAACTCCACCACCTCCATCAACTCCACCATCTCTCCCACCTCACCTCTGCAGTACTATCACATCTTCACCAAACCCGACACGACCCATCCCCCTAATTCGAAGTGCTTTAACCCCTCTCACCAACTGACCTAGGTGAGGGTTGATAAAACACCTCAAAATAGGGAGCAATTGCATCAATAGGCGCATGGATAAGAACAGGAAACAGAGATGAAGCATGGATCAAGGCGAAATCAGAGAGTTGGTAAGTAAATTTCGGATTTTCAAAACCCTAATTTCAAAATTAGGGTTCACAAAAATTGGGTATTTTGTATGCTATAAATAGAGAGTGTGTAGAGCAATTTCGGGGTGTTCTTGGGTTAGCCGAGATACCCCCTAATTGGGTTAATTTTAATTTCAATTTCATGTTTAATTTCAACTTCAATTATACTGTCAGTACTTGTTCTTCACTGTTAAACTCTGTTCTGATGTTATGTTCTTGTTCTTGTGTATGTTAATGTTCATGTAAATCACCATGTTTGTTATGTTCTAATTCACCACTAGGGTGAGAAGACAACTGAACTTTGTTGGTTAGCCATTTGGGTTAGACCATGTTGAGCTCAAAACATTTAGGTTAGTAACATTCCAAAGGTTCACTGGCTTGTGATTAGTGGTGCTTTAAACAGACCATTAATGCTAGGAGCTAGTGATAATCTAAGGGATTCATAAAGCCATATTAGTTAGAGACCTAGACCCTAAATGACCTGTGATTGCCTATGCTTTAATCAGATAGGCAATGCTAGGGGTTATCCAAGGACTTTAGGTAGTTAACTAGCCACATGACAGGGATGTAACCAAGGTGAACTAGCTAGGTGAAGGAGAATTCTCATCCATCTTCATACACTTCCATCTTCAACTGTTTTGCTTGTTTTCTGTTTTCTTTCATTTATTTTACCTTCATTGCTCACTGTTTGTTTTCCCCTCATGCTCACAGTGGTGTCTTAACACCACAATCTTTACTTGTTTCACTCGCTGTTTACTGCCCCCATTCAGCTCTCATACATCAGTCCATTCAGCTCCATGTTAGCTTAGGAAGCATCTAGAGAAGCTAGAAAACAACATTTGCTCCCCCTTGTCCCTGTGGACTTTCCCTTTCTTCCCATTCTAGCTACAATTGACCCTGTATACTTGCAGGTCAATTTGTAGGTTGTTTATAAAACCCACCAAAAATTAGGGTTCATAAAAATTGGGTATTTTCTTCTATAAATAGAGATTGAGGTGTGTGTATGGAGGGGTGTTCTTGGTTAGCCGAGATACCCCCAAATTTGGGTTAATCACTGTTTAATTTTAGTTTTAATTTTCAACTTAATATTTAGGGTTCTTCAATTTATGTTCATGTTTGTTCTTTGCTGTTTAATTCCATCTTTCAATTTTTGTTTCTCACATGTTAGTTAGTTTAATTTCCTGTTTAAAACTTGACTAAGCCCTAGCCCTGTTGTGTAGTATTCCTGAATGTTAAGCAAGTTTGAATGAACTTAGTTTAGTGACAGATCACTCTCACAATGTATGCCAAGTATACTTTGTAGTTAGGTTCATGAGCTATTGATAAGCTGCAACTGAAGCTGAATTCATAAATCTTTTGACTAGTTGTACCTTAGAAAGACAATTAGTGCTTTGGAAATAATAGAACATAGTTGAGTTTAACATGTCTATAGGAGAATGCATAGCTTAAGCTAGGGTGAATTCAAACCCCTAGTTCTCACCTATTCCATCCATAACATCTTCACTCATCCACCTTCACTGTCCACTTTTATTTTTCTGTTTTCCTTCAATTTTTTCTCTTGTTCCATTGCTGTCTCTACAGCCCATCAATTGTCCACTGTGGTGTTAATAACACCACACAACCTCACTGTTCACTGCCCCTAAGAACAAGTTAGCAAAAGAAGCAAGCAACCAAAAATAACAAATATATGCCCACCTTGTCCCTGTGGACAAACCCTGCTTGCACACTCACTGCAACTGACCCTGTGCACTTGCAGGTATCATTTCTGTGACTCTTTTAGAGAGCCACCAAGTATCAAGAAGATAACAGTTGTTTTTACCACGAGTTCCTTGCAAAGTTACTTTCCCAGATTTGTCAACAATGTCACATCCATTCGCATTGAAGATAACTCGATGGCCCTTGTCGCAAATTTGACTAATATAAAGAAGATTAGCAGTCATACCTTTAACATATACCACATCATATATCTCTGGAACACCGGGTAGCTTGATCGTTCCCTTTTTGCTGATGTAGCAACAACTCCCATCTCTGAACGTTACAGGGCCTCCTTCATAGTCAATAGACGAAAAAAACCACGCAAAGTCTCCTGTCATGTGTCGACTACATCCACTATCAATAAACCATTGAAAGGGAGAAGTAGATCTTAAAGCAAAGTCACCCAAACTACTAGTACTTCTCGATTTTGAGTTTCCTGGTAGTGTTGTATGAGCTTTTAGAGAATCATACAGTTGTTTAGCTTTCTTGCAAAGATTACTTGCAACATTAAGACTCTTTTGAAAACACATACATGCTTGTTGTATATGATCGGATGGATCACAACATGAGCCTGTGCTTTGAAGATTTTCTTACTTGTTCCTTGTCATATCAGTTTTCTCAACATCCTGTCGTTGATTACTATCTGACTTATGACATTTCTTGAGAGAGGAACAACTGAGATTTTCCAAATTCTTAAAGGGAGTATTTCCAGATATCAAATCGTTAAGAACTGCAATTTCTGCAACAAGACCATGGTTGATCCGGATTTATTCATCCAACCCTTTTTGAAGAGACATCAGTTTGTCAGACCTTTTCTTACGGTTGTTTTTTACACCTGGTGAAGCGTCCATTGAGACTTTACGGTCCATATAGTCAGATCTCCACAAACACAGACTTGTTAGGTCTTAAACGTGTTTGCCTGCTTTGATACCAATTGAAAAAGCCGGGGTCTAACAACACCACCCAATATTTCGTTTAGCAATCAGTATGGACTAACTCCGAAATACTTTTCTAGAGAATCAACTAGACAGTCAGACTCAATCTAGATAAAAGTATCTCAAGGAGTTAATATCTCTCTCTTGATTTGATTTTTACTTAAGATAAAAACAATAGCGAGTCTTTATCAAATACAGGGAATAACTTGGATGGTACCAAAGACCAATGTCCAAGTGTTAATCAATGAAATCAACAACCACAAGATCAGATCTCTAATCGATTAAAATTTAACGCACAACCTGATTGGGTTTCAACTATAATCCAGTCCGAAGTTAGTTTGTAGTAGGCTAGTGTCTGTAGCGGCTTCATACAGTGTGTATTCAATCTGGACTAGGCCCCGGGGTTTTTCTGCATTTGCGGTTTCCTCGTTAACAAAATTTCTGGTGTCTGTGTTATTTCTTTTCCGCATTATATTTTATATAATTGAAATAATACAGGTTGTGTGCTCGTGATCATCAATTGGAAATCCAACCTTTGGTTGTTGATTGATATTGATTGATCCTTGGACATTGGTCTTTGGTACCGTCCAAGTATTCCTTGTGTTTGATTAGGACTCGCTTATTTCTATTAGCTTGAGTAATATCAAAAACAAGAGAGATATATTAACTCCTTGAGATACTTTTATCTAGATTGAGTCTGACTGTCTAGTTGATTCTCTAGCAAAGTATTTCGAAGTTAGTCCATACAGATTGCTAAGCGAAATATTGGGTGGTGTTGTTAGACCCCCGCCTTTTCAATTGGTATCAGAGAAGGCAAACACATTAAAGACCTCAAAAGTCTGTGTTTGTGGCGATCTGACTATATGGACCGTAAAGTCTCAATTGACGCTTCACCAGGTTTAAAAAATAACCGTAGGAAAAGGTCTCATAAACTGGTTAATCTTCAAAAGAAATTGGAAGAACAAATCCGGATCCATTCTGGTCTTGTCGCAGAAATTGCAACTCTTAAGGATTTGATATCCAGTAAGAATCTCTCGTTGAATCTGAGAGAATCCAGTTGTTCCTTTCTAAAGAATTGTCGTCTTTCAGATAATACTCAACGATCATTTGTTGAGAAAACTGATATGACTAGGAACCATTCAGACAAATGCCAAGGGTCTGGTTTTTATGGATACTCATCCGATCATCCTCGACGACCTTGTACGTCGTTGTTAAAAAGTCTGAAGGCTGCAAGTAATCCTTGTAAGAATACTGTGCAACCTTGTGTTACTCAAAAGGGACGTACAATACTATCAGGAAATTCTGTACAGAAAAGTACCGAGGGTATAGGCAGTTTTACTTCTTGTCCTACTTCCTCTCTTCGATGGTGTAGTGACAGTCATTGTGGGCATTTTCTACATGTGTTAGGCGATTCCTCCTTGTGTGTATCTTCTATCGTCTCCAAACGTGAAGAACACTCTACAACCAAGACAGAAGGACATCTTTAAATTGGTTGTTATTAATCTTATTCAGAACCAGGAAACATTGATGTAACTCTAAGCAACTTCTCTTGGAAAAAATCAGTGAATGATGAGTTAGATCAACTTCATATACAAGTTGTGTGGAACCTTGTATCATGCAAGTCCAACGTCTATAATGAAGGTTCTAAATGGGTATTCAGGAATGAGGGAGATTGTTTAAACACCTTCAGAAATAATCTCAAGCTCATTTCTCAAGGACACTCACGTGTTGAAGAATTTGAGTTTAAGGAAACGATTGTTCCTATGGAATGCTTTTTAGCTTTTCATCCCACTTATAATTGTCACAGGTCCTATGTGACAAGTGCTTCAGGGAACAAAAGAAGAAGAATCTCTGCACATGTGCCTTACCTTAGAAAGTCACTATGGGATAAACAAGGGGAGCTTTTTGATCCCATCATGTCTTCCTAACCCTAGACGTTCGCGTCCCCATGTTTGTCTTGAGAAAATGGGGATTTGCGTCTTTTGGCTCAAGAAATGTATTTTTGGTTATTTTTTTTTTACCTATATAAATCTCTGAAAATACAAAAGCTTTTATTTGTCCAGGGATTCAGTCGTTCACGGACGGTGTATCTCAAACGCTTATGTTCCATGGCACCCGTTACTACATGCAGCACAAGCAAGAATGCAAATCTGGCAGCTAACGTACGTTGGTGTACTGAGATCCCTTCCACAAAGTTGAAGAAAGTGAAGGCTACATTTAATGGTAAAAATCCTTCCTCAAACTGGTTCTTGTCATCTTATCAAAGTGATGTAAACTTCATGAACCTGGTAAAAGAATTCATCAGCAAAAGAAACAACTTAAAATCTCGGATCTCTGCATCCTTAGAAGATATAATTCACTATGAACGAATGCTGTCTCAATCTACAAACACTGTACGAAAACTGGAAAAAGAACTTAGTAAGCTGACAGTGTTTTCAAAATATTTGGAGGAGTTGAATGATCCCACTGTCAATGGATTCTTCAATAACGAGAAATAGTTCTCTGAAGAAGCTTTAAAAGAGATTATTGATACCTACTAAGTCTTATTTTTGGATTAGTTGAAAGAATAACTAGTGCTTTGAATAGCGATAATTGTGACTACACATAGCTATTTTTTGTTTTCATCTTCTTATGTTATTTTTTCGGTTTATTGGTTTCAAATTCTAAAAATATTTGGAGGATGATGTTATTGCAGTATTGATCTTTATGATTTTGTGATATTGCAATTTGTTTATGGGATATACATTGTTTGCATCCGTGAACTTGAAGGTCCCATATGCGGTCAAAAGTAAAGTCGTTCATGAATTAGTATTCGTATTGATGAAAGGACTAATGGACTTTTGACAATTACAAAAGTTATGCCTATGCAGTCATGTATTTGATGGAAAATAGGATAAAATCTTTTGTTTGACAAGGATAAAGTCTATTATATCGTTATGATGGAAAATAAAATAGATCCTTGTATGTTATCTACGGTATTGATCTCTATTGATCCACCTTGTTATGTATTACCGTGAAGGCTCAATTGTGTGTCTTTTGTTGAGCACGATACAACTAAGTCGATTTTTTTATTGGCTTGTTGGTTGTTCCATAAGATGCTATATGTCGAGCATTATGAACTAAATTAATCCTCTTGGTTGGTTATTTAGTTATTTGCTCCGAAAGTATTCTTTTGTCGAGCAAAATCTTTTGACAATTAAATTGATTACTTTTGTGATTAGTTTGGTTGTTTGTATTCCAATTAGATTAATTATAAGTTTTCTTGTAATTAGTCTAGTTGAGTTTTCATATATTCCACAAATTCTTGTGTTGAGTATATGAACGGCTATACAAATCATGTTCTATTGGTTAATGTAGTCGTATATTCCGTAAGGTTTTCCTTCTGTTGAGTATGTGAACGATTAAGTTAGTCATATCCGTATGATTATCTTAGTCGTAGCTCCGTAAGTTTACTTATGTTGAGCACCTTCAATTAAATTGATCACTTTTGAGGTTTGATTTAGTTTCGTATTCCAATTGAATTAATCATGGGTTTATTTGTGATTAATTTGGTTGAGTTTTTGGATATAGAAAATCATTTCTATGGTTTTTGGTGTCCAATTTAAAAATCCTTATTTTCTATCGAAATTAAGGTCGCTCTTGTTGTTCTTTCGGGAATGACATCAAATGGGGGAGAGTTCTTTTGAACTTGCGCTTAATGGTAATATCTTGCGGGGTGTGCGGCTTTGGAATTTTTTAGGGGTTATCTTGTATCTTAAAACTCCTTGATGAATGCATTTAGCTTCGGCTTTATGATTGCGTCTAAATTAAGTTGGTATGCATTTTTGTTTTAGTCTATGAAATGTCTCTTTTGGAAATTTCATTTATGATCCCGTTCTTGTACCTTTGCCAACTTTATTGACAAAAAGGGGGAGAAATAATGTAGTTCACACTACAAATACATATGGTTTTCGAATCATTGTGTAAGGGGGAGTGGTTTCCATAATCGAGATGGAGTATTGACTAAGGGGGAGTGATACATATCACCGTAGTATTATTGTTAAAGTCGTGATGCAATTGGACTTTGATGTTACATAATAATACTATGACAATGTATAATGATGATCGAGAATATCGAGTTCTCTCATTGTTATAGCTACGGATCTTCAACAACGGTGATGCTAAACTTACAACCTTTGGGATCATTGGAGTACTTGGAAGGACGAAGATTTCAGGGAACGGTGAAGATTAGACTATGGAATAAGAGCCACTAAAGTTTATCTTTTTTTGTATTCCATATGTATTAATAGTTTTGTCACTAAAATTGACAAAGGGGGAGATTGTTAGAGCATAGCTCGGTCGACCTCGCATGCATTGTTATCTCAAGCATGCTTGTCAATGTTAGTGATCAAAACTATGAGTCTTGATTTCTAGCCTACATAGCTAAGTATCGGACTATGATACAAAAATGTAGTTGGGCTCAAGGACTTCATGGCGATTCATCATACAACACGAAGATCTATACAAGGAACCGTGGAACTTCATCAACAAAAAGGTACGTGGAGACTTGAACTTATCTATCACTCAAAAGTCTATCTATTATATATCCTACTTCTTATGAGACAAAAGTCGTACGCTATATAGACTAGATCATAAACATTTGATATTTCGAGCCGAGTATATCTCGCCTATCTATATCTCGAAATCATGTGTTAGTAAAGCGTTTCTCTTTGATCAAGTTTATCTTCACCTAGTGACGAAAGTCATGAAAAGTTTCAATCACTTTGAGAATTGCTCTGACGTGAATCGGTCTGTGAATAACGACTATATAGCGTCCTCTGAGAATGTCTCACTGATTGGAATGAGAGTTTAGATTACATAAACATGTATTCCTTGAACCGAAGTTTTTGAACTTTGTTGATCAAGAGAAATCAGAAGGATTTGTGGAATTAGCTTGCCAAGTCCGCGAACCCAGTCCGCAGACTCAGTCCGCGCGCTGTCGGAAGTTCTCGGCCGAGAACTTCTGCTGGATTTTCCAAAACTCGTTTGTGTGCTTAGTCTGCGAACTCAGTCAGCGAACCCAGTCCGCGAACTGGTTGAAGTTCTCTTTCCGAGAATTTCGGCTGAGTTTGGAAAACTCAACCGGTTTACTTAAGTCCGCGAACTTGTTTGTGAACTTAAGAGGTTATGATCTAAAGATGTGCTCTGAACATGAAACTTAAATTACTAAGGAATGCTTTATGCAAACCGTGGCTATAAAGTTCATGAGTCGATTCAATCGAATCGTCTTTGTTTCAGTTGTGTCTTGTGTAGTTACATAAGATCTCATAGAAATTGAACAACTCTTTAACTAGTTCATTTGAGTCAATTGAACTAGTTATGGTGAAGAAGAACAAGGTTAATATGAAATGCTCATATGGTTAACCTTTTGGGTTACTATGTTGAACTAACATACACGTACATGTTTGGGCATGGTTTTCACGAACCCAGTAAACGTATACCCAAGTGTGTGTGACAAGATAAGTTTTCTATCGAACAGTTGAGAAATATTAGCTTTAATCTAAATCAGGTTTTCATCTAACGGTGAATAAGGATTGCTTTGTAACTAAGGAAAAACCCTAATTTGAAGGCTATATAAAGGAGACATCTAGCATTGGGAAAAACTAATCCCCACACGTCTGTGTGCTACTAATGTGCTTGCTAGATTCGATCTCATTAACCTTTGATTTTCTTATCTAAAATCAGGTTAACGACTTAAAGACTTCATTAGGATTGTGAAGCCAGACCGATACTACTTTATCGTAGTTATGTGATCTGATCTTGCATCTTCTATCGTACGAGTACAATCGATTGATTGTCTTGAGATCGTGAGATTTATCCGATAGGCAAGATAAAGAAGTAACAAAAATCTTCGTCTCACTGTTTGTGATTCCTCGACAAACCTCCTGTGTAGTCAGGAAGGATTGTAGAGAGGTGATTGATTAATCTAGGCTGTTCTTCGGGAATATAAGACCGGATTATCAATTGATTCATGTTCACCTTGATTTTATATCTTAAGACAGAACAAAACCTAGTGTTTATCTATGGGAGACATATTTATCCTTCGATAGACTTTTCTGTGTGAGACAGATCTGTTTATCATCAAGTCTGTGATTTTGGGTTACAACAACTCTTGGTTGTGGGTGAGATCAGATAAGGGAATCAAGTGTGTAGTATCCTGCTGGGATCATAGGCGTAGGAGTACAACTGTACCTTGGATCGGTGGGAGACTGATTGGGGTTCAACTATAGTCCAGTATGAAGTTATTTTGTAGTAGGATAGTGTCTGTAGCGGCTTAATACAGTGGGTATTCAATCTGGACTAGGTCCGGGGTTTTTCTGCATTTGCGGTTTCCTCGTTAACAAAATTTCTGGTGTCTGTGTTATTTCTTTTCCGCATTATATTTTATATAATTCAAAAATAAAGGTTGTGCGTTCGTGACCATCAATTGGAAATCCAACCTTTGGTTGTTGATTGATATTGATTGATCCTTGGACATTGATCTTTGGTACTGTCCATGTATTCCTTGTTTTTGATTAGGACTCGCTGATTTCTATTAGCTTGAGTAATATCAAAAACAAGAGAGAGATATTGACTCCTTGAGATACTTTTATCTAGATTGAGTCTGACTGTCTAGTTGATTCTATAGCAAAGTATTTCGGACTTAGTCCATACAGATTTCTAAGCAAAATATTGGGTGGTGTTGTTAGACCCCCGCTTTTTCAATGTGGATCAACAAAGACAGTTGATCCATGTTAGGATGGATTAACAGCGACTGTTGATCCCTTTTCACTCTGGTAACCATAAGAATAATTATATGGTCTGGCAGCTTTATAAAAGTGTTGATAACGAGCTTGACGTGGAATTGCTTGTCTAGAGGTACTGAGTACACGCCTTTCAACTCTAATAGCTTGTTGGATGGATTCAACCATTGTAAACACGGACTGTGTCAGTCCCCTGTTGAATTAAATTGTTCAAACCAGCTATAAAACGTGCAACTAATTGTTCTTCAGTTTCATTCAATTGGTTACGAGCAACTAAAGCATAGAAATCAACAACGTATTCTTCTACTAATCTGGCCCCTTGTCGACAATTCTGAAGCTTAATAAAAAGTTGTTGCATATAATCTCTATGTAATAATTTTTCTCTTAACAATTTTCTCATTCTTTGCCATGTGCGTATAGGAGGTTTATGAGCATTGCGTCAATCTTCACCGAGTTTTTCCCACCAAGCTGCAGCTCCACCTTTTAATTTATAAGCTACCAGTTTAACTTGAGAAGATTCAGGAACTTCCATGAAAGTGAAAAAGGAATCGACTTCATAAAAGCAATCCAGCAAGTCTTCAATATGTAAACCACCATGAAAACTAGGTATATCAGCCTTCAACTTATATTCTGGTAAAGTTCCATAAGGATTCATACCAGATTTTAATCGTTTTTCATCAACCCATTGTTGCTCTTTGAGTTCTTCAGCTTTGACATCTTCATCATAGTTGAGGGGTATGGTAATCTTTTTTTTGTTAACATAACCTTCCAAAGGTTCCCTATGGTTAAGGTTATGGTAAATATTCTCAGGAATATTATCATTCTGAGTAAAAGAAGGTTTAACCTTTTTGGTTTCATCATCTTTAGGTCCTTCAGTGTTCGTTTCTTCTGCATCCTTATCATCGGTTAAACCAGGCATCTCTTTGTCATCCATACCTACATGTTTAGCAATCATGACCATGTAACCTGCATTTGATTCTAACTTCTTCTCTAAATCATCAATCTTCCCAAGTTTCTTTTCGAAAGATTCTGTTAGAGTTTTGACGTTTGTTGCATTAGTTTCAATGGAAGTTTGAAGAGGTTTCAAGAGTTCTTTCATCATAGCTTCGATTTCAGCCTTTTCCATTGAATAATAATTGGGTGTTAAGTTTACGGAAACGGGTTTAAAAACTGTTTCTAGATAAAAATTACTACATGGATTAAATCAACATTCATATCCAACTTAAATGTAAAAGATAAGAAATTCCTACGCTTTATGAAGTATAATTTTGGATTCGATCCTGCCACTAAGGAGCACAAAGTGATTAGTATATGGGCTTTTCGTAGAAGTCTTGACTTTAGGAGATCGTACATGGAGAATAATCGAGGATGTCCTCCCAGCAGACAAGTTTACATATTTACATACTTATGGAGATTCTCTTTATGTGAATGGGTCCATATAGTACAACCGAAGAATGAGTATCCTTGAGGATGGTGAGTGTGTATTCATAGTGGCATTTGATGTTGGAAAAGAAAATTTTAGAGCTATAGAAATTCCAGATTTCATTCTTGACCAGATTAATTTTAGTGGTGAATTTTCTAATGCACAATTGTTAGAAATCGATGGTCATCCAGCTCTCTCAAGTGGAATAAGCAGTGACGTTCAAGCTATGCTCATTCGATGATGATGAATATAACAATGGTTGTAGAACTAATACTTGGACCGCAGTTACAGTTGAGTTACCCATCAATTTAGTGTATCCCAATGGTGACAGGGTTGAGTCTGAAGGAAGGGTTCGTTTCCATTCAGTCACTGGAACGGACATTATAATCATATATTTCTATCGCTGGAACCGAATTTGGCTTGGTTATGATTGTGCACCCCAAGTCGCTACTTATTCTTACAATTGGAGAACAAAGATTTTCGCAGAGATTAAAATCAATGGGCTCCCATCCCCAGGACCGCATCTTAAGTTTGTACCATTTATTTCAACTTTCGTGGAGAGTCTTTTACCCGTTCAATAGCCAGCATACAACACTCAACATCTTGGCAAATACGTAACGGCGGATTTGTTTATAAACAGTTACGGTGTTTGCTTTTGAAATGCATTAAAATCCAAGGATTCCTCTAGCTCGTTGAAGGTCACTTGGCGGTCGGGAGTCCCTAAGTAAGTAGTCGTGTAGCTCCCTTAATGATTACCGTTGAGTAATGTTTTGATGATATTTTGTACCATTAGGTCATTTTAAAAAGAACTTCTACTGGGCTGCATGGATGGATATGATCTTAACTTGCTTAGAATTTTAACAGTATAATCTCCTACCTACGGATGGAAGGTTTTGCATGTCGCATTCAGTGGTTAAACTTAAACAAGACCATTTTCTTTTCTTTTTTTACTTAATTTTTTTTATTATTATGAAATCAACCGAGACAAAAGTAACATTAGATTGTCATATTGCTAAAGAAAAAAACATCCTTAGAGCAACCGCAATGGTGCGATTAAAACCATAGACCTAATACAAAAAAAAACGACCAAATTTAAGTTTAGTCTGTGGTGTTACACTAGGGTGGAAGAGTAAATTTGCACCTTGTTTGTTTGCAGCTGTCTCATCTGAGTCGTCTGGATCTAAGTCATCTGGATTTGACTAAACTCACCTGACTCATCTGGGTCTGACTCACTAAGGTCTGAATCAAAAAATATGTTTTTTTATGAATAAAACCTGACTCAACTGGCTGATAATATTTGGACAGAAAATACCCTTAGATGCATAATTGAGTTAACTTTTCACTTCAGTGATAAGATTGAACTAAAAAACAAGTTGTGGACAGGAGATTTATACATAAATGAAAACAAAAAACAAAAAATACTACCACAGTAGTAGTAGTAGTAAGATGAAATCAGAGTCTACCAGAGGACTACAACTTGGATTCAGCACACATAATTACAATCGATGGTTAACAGAGATGTAGGAGTTAACATGGATGTAAAGTCGCCTGCAACCATGTTATTTGACTGCCCTGAAAGCATAAAAATGGTGATTGATTCATATAAATCCCGAATGACAAACATGTAGTCAAAACTTCCTTGGGTTGCAAAAGTTATCAGCAGCAAAACTCATGCAATGTAGTTACCTTTCTACTATAGAAGCAAGGAATGCTTTAAAGATGCAGTTATATACACCTTGATCGGGCACTTCAGAGATATGCAAAAGCAGCAGAAAATACTACGACTGCTAAACAAGCCCCAGCTGTTTCTGTGATCTCTTGTAAGTCCATCTTTTGGAATAGCGAGTTCCCCGTGATAGATTCCACTGCCAAAGTTGTAGCAAAAACAACGTATAGCAAATCAAAACTAAGAAAATTAAATCTTATTCATAGAGGATTGCAACTCGTATCAGATGATAATTGAAAGGTGAAAGTAAAAGAAAACATTCTAAAACATGACCAGATCCTAGTCAAAACCCGAGCCATATTTCAGACCTTGAGTCGAATAATATACATGTTTTAAATGTAGAACTATAAACAACAGTTGAAGTTCAAAAATTACCATTGAGATACGACCAAAGATCATTTCAATATCCTGACTCTTTCTCGAACTCTCGATATACTCTGATAAATTGGGGAAAAACGGTGACCCTCCATCGTATTCATCAGTTTCAGCGTAATCACCGTTATCAATGGTAGTATCGATAGGGAGGAGTCATCCACTTAGGATCCAATCATTTAGAAGAAAAAATTCATCAATTCCAAATACTACTCAGGCATTGCCTTAAACATTCATTTCATCACGCATGAATTGAAAAATACACACTCCAAATACGCCACAACAAATGCAAAGGTTGCCTACAGAGGTTAGCTACGACCAGCAAATGAAACATACATGGAACATGTACCTCAACACTATGAATTAACTACGACATTTACCTTCAAGATACAAGTCTATAGTAAAATTTCTCTAACCATATTAAGCGAACATTAAGCTCAAATCAACGATTATTTGACCATATCTTTGCAGGAAAACATGTTATTGTTTGACTATTTCTTAGTCTTTTAAGTTCTTCTGTTGTGCAAGTTCAAGGATACCGTAAGTTAAATCTGCTGGTTTGAGCAGCAGTCTTTTGAAGGAGGGAATCAAAATAATAAAGAAATTTGAAAAGCTTCTGTCGCACAAGTTCAAGTGCTTTCCTGAACTTACAGTCACTATATCCTATAAATCCTACTCTGATTTTTTCTATTTTGTCAAGCGTTGTTACATACTCTTAAAGTTTGCAAATGATAACAACTACATAGGAATGATTTTGAATTCATCCTTTTCGAGTTCTTCACGAAAATGTTGTTGAATGACTAACACTGATGCAGTGGTAGAAAAATCAGAATCAGCAAGGATTTCTCCAATGGGTCCTAAATCTGGAGCTTCTTCTGAATCACTAACCCCAGACTCCAGAATAGAAGTTACCCGGCCTCCGCGTCCTCCTCGGCCAACAATGAAAAAGGAATGCTGGCTTTCCAATGACTTCAATATAGAAACCATCTCTGTGCCACTTTCAACATGTTTTTTTGAGTACCCAACCTTTCTTAATGCAACTTGTTTCTCATAAAAGTTTGCAAAATATTCATTATCCAGATTCAATTCCTTCTCGTCCATTAAGCTCAAATCAACGATAATTGAAAGGTGAAAGTAAAATTTCTTTAACCATATCCTTGAACTTGTACCCTTACGGTGCTACAAGTCAACGACTAGTGTGAGTAACAACAAAACCTCACTAGAGTACTACACTTACATTATGCTTATGATCCCACATTAACAAAATCTATGTAATTTCACTGTAGGCAATAAAACATTTAATAACGGAGGAATCATTAACTATAGCAAATTAACCAATGAATTAATTCTCCTCCAATCATTAACTATACAAATAAATCATCCATTATTTACATAACGAGGGTCTAAATGACATTACCTCAAGTGATCGGACACAATCGCTCAATCCACCCATTTTCCATTCTTTGTGGCCTTATATCAAATAACTCGTGTGCAGTGTTGTTGGCATTTTTTCTTGTTGTATTGAGCTCCTTTCTTAGCTCCTTCACCTCCAAGTTCAAGTTTTAAGAAGAACCCAAGTTTTATAATCACATCAGAACTCTAAAACATTCAATATACGAGTCATTCATTACTTGAAACCAACGACAATGATTGGCAATATGAAAATTAAGCAGCCAAAAGAAAAGCCAAAATGAATTAACCATGTGATGCTAGGAGGTCGATATTAAGGAGAAGTAGAGATGAGTTAGGAGATCAGCTGAGAGATTAAGTAGATCTAGGGTTTTCTCCCATTTCTGCTTCTGCTCTCGACAAAAGAAAGGAAAATATATGAAAATGATATCTTTGATATAAAATGTCCAGGAATGTTTCGTCAGTTCCAGCGAGTCAGTGGTTTGAGCCATGACTCAGGGGCATTTTTATGCCTAACTCCACAAAGCCCGAGTCAGGGGTTAGGGATGACTCAGATGCCGAGTCAGGGGTTGCCAAAATCACAAAGCAAACAGTCTGACTGCTGACTCGGTGCGAGTCAGGGGTTGACTCAGACCCAGACACCGAGTCAGCTGCAAACAAACAAGGTGTTGGTCAGGATCACTTTATACGTCCGTCCCATCACGGTATCATTTTATACCTTCGCCCCACCATCCATCAGGATCACATTATACATTCGCCTCACTGAGGATCACATTATACCTTCACCCCATCATCAGGCTCATATTATACCTTCTCCCCACTCATCTGGCTTACATTATACATCATACGGATCAGGCTCACATTATACCTTCGCTCGGTATCAGGCGCACTTATAATGTCCGCTCAACTGTATTTGGTTTTGATTTTAGTCCCAGACCAAATATACTCTGAGATTTGGTTTTAGTCCGGGTTTTGCTCTTTAGTCCGTCCCGTTGTGTCTGTTTTGTGGACCATATTTATAGTTTTACTCGCCCACTGTGACTTCTCTCAACATCTTCTCTTTCTCATCAACTAAAGAAATTCTCTCCTCTTACACACCACATTCTCCATCACCCTTTTATATTTTTTAATATATTCTCATTCAACCGCGTTATGCAAAAAACAAAAATTATGTTTCTCAAATCCCACTAAAAACCACTTTTTTCTACCAAAACAATAAACTTCTCTCATCCCACAATCCAACAAATAATTTTATCGGTAATGTTATTCCCCACTCTTTTTAGAGCTTTATACACAACTCGCGCTGAGGTGTCATCTCGGACGTGTACAAAGGAAAAAAGATTTAATAAAAAAATAATCAGTTCACGTGATTCATATTTGAGCTGAAAAAACTAGAGAAGACTTTTTCCTCGTCTCTTTCGCTTCTCCTTCCTCCTCTCCTGTCTTTCCAGTTGAGTCCTGCACAAAATTATAAAATCAGAAAAACTTAACTTCATGTTGTTGAAATTGAAATCACAAAATTACATAACTGTTTTTATTAGATTCCGCTTTCCAGTGCATATGATAGATACATAAGCTCAAAAATACACCTTAGCAAATAACTATCATTAGGTACAGTCCATGTAATTTAAATAAAGAAGTTGTTCATTTTGTAGTTGGGTTCAAATATTAATTATCTGATAAGATAATTAGAAACATTGTTAACAATCTGATCTTTGATTGTTAGGATATTTTGGTTATGGTTTATGAATTTTGAGAGTAGAGATTGAAGTATTACAAGGTTTTCTTATTGAGGTGAAATAGTTTGATTCTTGTGATTTTTGGTGGAATAGTTTGATTTTTAGGTTGATGAATCTGATGCTGATGTTTTTTTTGGATATTTAAAAAAATACTCTTACTTCCATGTGATATGAGTTTGAAACTTTGAATGACCAAAGTGTTTCAATCTTTTTATATGAGAAAATTTCCTTGACAAGTTTTTTTTCTCTCTCTACCCAAGGTCAATTAAAGTGATGTGGGTTTTCTACTATACTTTTTGTGCACTCTACTGATTCTGTCGGTGTGTGAACCTTGGCTGTTGAATAAATCCTGCCTTCCTTTTGCGGGTCGTGGTTCATGAACGGGTCCAAGCCCATTTTTTAGTATATAATAAGTATGGTACCCGTACCATTCTTCTTCCTTCTCTAGTTCGCGTACGTGAACTTTTCTAGGGTTCATGTATCATCTCCATTAAAATTCATCTTTGGAGATTCAAAAGTTGCTAATGTTTTTCTTCATCTTCAAGGAGCATATCAAGTAAAACATGGCTGATATTTTGATTTTTAGGTATAATTCATCCTTGTACTCTCAATTTCTAGGTCTCATGAGAAATTTCAAGGTTTCAAAGAAGGTTTCAAAAAACTTGGATTCATCTTCTTCTAGCATGATTATACCTAAAAATCAAGATTCTATTAGAATTAGATTCATCAATGATTCTAGTAGTAAGATCTTTGAAATAATTTCTTCTAGTCATTTCATTCTAGAAAAGAAATTGGATTTGGCTAGTGGTCATAAAGAAAATTTGGTTTGTTTTGAAAAATTTAATCTTGGAAACAACTTCAATGGTCTTGGTGAAGGATTTGACACTCTCACGAGAATCTTCTATGCCAACATCCATGATGTTGATCTTGATGACATGTAATTCAATACCACGATAAATAGAGAAAGGAATCTTGTTAATAGAGAGTTGATTTCAAGGATTACTAAAATTCCTTTGGGTAATTTTCGCCTTCCTAGACCAAAGGAAGAAAGACCATCATATGAGACCATTTCTAAAGGTCTTTGTGGAAAAAATGTTGATTGGATTGAAAGGAAATTTCCTACTAATTATCTTAGTCTTGTTTTGATGTCTTTCGGAAAACTTGGTATATCTAATCTTTATCCCTCCACAATTGAGAACTTGGTATATGGAATCAACATAAAATTATCAGAGTGTTCGAATCCGGACAGAATCACGTTTCTGCATAGCTCTGGATTCAAAACCCTAATTTTACCGAAATGATGATTTATTGCAAATCAACACGGGACCGGCTACATGGGATGACGGGTTCACCATATAACGCCCAAATGCTCGAATGAGCAAAAATACCAAAGTCTCTTGAGGACCAGTTGGTGAAAGAATGATTAAATATTGATTTAATCATTTACTGAAATAATGCTCGTGTGATGAGCAACAAATCATAAAACCTGATGTAGAAAATATGAGGGGCCGACCAAGAGGTCATGAGGCTCGCTCTTGATGGTCGTGGGACCAGTAGATGGTCGTTTGAGCGAACTTCCAACTGTTTGGAAAGAGTTCGAACCTCATATGAGCAACTAAGCAAATTAGGTTAAAATCATTAAAACATGCGGGATCAGCTGTTTGCAAGCCTTAGGGTCACCCTTGGTCGGTCAAGGGGATGTTCCCGTGTCACCATAGTGTCTGTGCTTCAGTCCTGAGAATTTTGATATTTTCTGATGCACGTTTGAGCAATATTTGGAGAAAATATGCAAAATCCATGGTTTTGTTGAAACCGGCAAAAATACATGAGATGATGAAAATAATAAATAAAACAAGGAATTACAAGTTGTCGGACCGGCCACGGCTAGGGGCCGGTCGGCTGACACGCGGTCCCACATGCTTTTCCCAGTTTTATGTGATTTTATGTATTTTTCTCTGATTTAAGGGAAATTCCATGAAACTGGAGAGTTTGGCGAAATTAGGGAACTTCCATGATATGAGAGACATAAATTAAAATATAAAAATAGGAAATGGGAGTGTGGGACCGACAATGGCCGTGGCATAGCCTGCCGGCTAATGGGCACGGGTCCCAAGGCACTCTTCCCAATTTTATGTAATTTTGATGATTTTAGATAATTTTCATCAAATCAAAGGGATTTGTTGAAAACCAAGATATTTTGTTGAAATCAGGGAGTTTACATGAAATCAGGAAACAAAACGCAAAATAATAATAAAATAATGGGCACGTGGGACCGGCTAGGGCATGGCCGGCCGGCTAGAGCCCGGTCCCACAAGTTTTCTTAATTTTTTAATATTTTCCATGATTTTAGAGAAAATACATGAAATTAGGTAATTTTAGGGAAAATTCACAAGGAATTTTCATAATTTGAGGAGGAATAATAAAATAATGGGACGTGAGGTGTGGGACCGGCCAAGGCCAAGGCATGACCGGTTGGTGCTCGGTCCCGCGACACCTTTCCCTAATTTTATTATTTTTTGATAAAATCATGTGATTTAGATAAAAATACATGAAATTAGGTAATTTTCATGATTTTAGGGAATATTCATAAAATCAAGGAATTTTCATATTTTGAGAGAAATAATAAAATAATGGAGACGTGAGGTGTGGGACCGTCCATGATCAAGGCATGGCCGGCTGGTGCTCGGTCCCCCGATACCTTTCCCTAATTTTATTATTTTTTGATAAAATCATGTGATTTAGATAATTTCTTTGAAATAAAATTTTTTTGCTCGAACGAGAGGATTTTCATGAGATCGTGAAAATAGTAAAAATATGGTAAAATATAAAATTGGGCGCGGGACTAGTCACGGCATGACTGGCCGGCTGGTGAGCCTGGTCCCTTGGCGCTTTTGTTTAATATTTTATTATTATTATTATTTTCCCTTTCTATTTTGCATAGGTTCCTCGTTCGTTCGTATTTTTGAAATGCTCGTTTGTGCATTCAACATGCTGGTCTATGCATTATCTGCTAATTACACTTGCACCATTTTTGTCTGGGCTTATTCGATGCTCAGATGCCTGTTCCGTTGAATATTTATTACTAACCTGTGGAATTCTGCTGGGAAGAACCACAGATTGAAGTAACGAAATATAACGAGGAATCGTAGAACATTGCTGAATATTCAGGCGATTAATTGACGACTCGTAGAATATTGCTGGATATTCAGAGGCTCGTAGAATATTGCTGGATATTTAGATGATTTAAGATAATTAATTGCTGGCTCTATACTAGAAGGGCTTCCGTCTAGGAGCATTAATTATCTGAGGGTTGAGAAATATGAACTTGCTGGAGTGTCATATTCCTCTTGCATAGTCGGGGAAAATCTGGTTACATCCCGAAGACGTTGCCGCTCTATACTAGCAGACATGCTGTCTAGGAGCCGCCCAATCTTTCGATTCTATACAATATGAGATGTGATGTGGCCTCAGCTGAGAGACTTTCTCCATCAGAGGTGGCATGATCTTTCATACATAGAGACATGAGTCTCGATACTCATCCGTCTTCCGGATCCAGAGTAATTACTGAAATTGCTTAGTATTCATGAGATGTGTCGTGGCCTCAGCTGAGAAACTACACATATACACGTACTCTGAGAGACAGCCTTCTCAGTCAGAGATTTATGACATGAGCTTTCATTCTTTAATGAGAGACAAGAGTCTCAATACTCATCCGGTTTCCGAATCTGGAGTATAGTTTTATAATTCTATCCTTTGTCGAAAATCCACCATCTACATTAAGTCCCCTGCTTAGTGAGGAACAGTCATGTTCCTCAGTTAGCATTGAATGGTGATTTTCCAGGTACAGACAAAAATAAGTAATTGAACTTAGTCATAAGATAAGATGTTACCGGATTTCGACTGAATGAGCAAATCATGGTTTGAGCGGAAACCTCTGTGGAATAATAGAACATCATCCAGTGAACATAAATTGATGTAGAACCGCTGATTCGATGGTGGAACCTTGGTTGGTTTAGGATTCATGGGTCGGGACCAAAAGGGAAATCCTTAAGGAATTAGGTTTTGGAGATAAAATTAGGTATAAAAGGAATTAAATCCTTCTTCTTTTTTTTATTTCTCCCACAACCGACCACCACCTTCACCTCCCTCTCATCTTCACGCCGAGCAAGAGCAGCAGGAGAAAATTCGCCGATCTTCCACCCGCCGGCGCCGACCAGGTACGTGAAATTTTTTTTTTTTTGCTGATTTCATGAGATTTTCATGCTTCCATCATGTTAAAATTAAATACATGGGTATATGTTGATGTGAGTTTTGTGGAAAAAACCCTTATTTATTAAACGTATGTTCGTTCGATCGTTAGTTTTGAAAACTAATAATAATCCCTGATTTAGAAGGAATTTTTTATATGTATGTGGACTTAGGTCCAGTGATAAAACTTAGTGTATGAGCTTTCATGTGAACCAAGATTTTACCTTAATAGATGTGAGCTTTCACAAAACCGAAATAAACCTCGTTTTAGGAAATTATGCTCATTCGAGGAAAATAGATACATGTAATTTTATATATGTAAATTTATGTCCAGTGATAAAACTTTGTTTATGAGCTTTCATGTGAAATAGTATTTTATCACAAGAGGTGTGAGCTTTCACACCTTCGTTTTTAATAAAACGCTAATACGAAGGAAAATAGATTTTTTTTATATATATAAGTAGCCTTGACATATTTTATGTGAAACATGATGACATATTTTAGTCACATGGATTTGTTCTTATTAGATAAATTCTGAAAATTTATATGAGCAAATTTCATTAATTATTGTTTTGTAAAATCAAGACATGGGTTTTGAGTAACCTTTAAACTATACAACTTATTTGTGATGAAGTCATGTCTTATCGTAAATATCATAGTTCAGTTGTGCGAATGTTCACATTATGAAAATTATGTACATGATTTTATGAGAAAATCATTTTCCATGAACTAATGAAGTGTTATTCGTTATTGCAGGTTTCAAGGAACGAATTGATTTCGTGTGTTAACTCTTGTATTGCAACCACTATTGTTAGTGAAACTGAAAGAGGTAAGAGTTCAAGATTTACCGTTTGTAGACACCGGCGTTTTTAATTTGCATGATTCCATCATCTTATTGAATTCGCGGATGAATAAAACATTGTGCGGATTTCACAGCAGCTTTACGAGGATGTCTGATTCTCCATCCAATGATGCCTCCAGAGATGAAAGGTGTGCAGATGATGATATCTCCATAGAGGAAACATACACGGATGAGACTTCCGTTGGTGAGGAAGATGAAACATTTGGAGTCAAGAATGTCCCAAACATAGATGACACATTCTTTGAGGTTCAGGAGCCCGAAAATCGTCTCAAGTCCCCGGTATATCGCCTTCTGATCAATCCCAGGACGGTCATTCAAAATAAATTGGTGACTCCTCGTGCTGTCATTCGCTTATGTCTTGATCGAGGACTATTCCAGGCTTCAATGATTGAATTCAAGCTTTCTCGACGCCCCTTAGAGAAGTTCTCGGGATGGTCTAGACACATGCTGGGATTTCCTCGTGTTAGAGCTATGCTGGATAGAGCAAAAATTACCAGGGCCATTCAAACATCTGGAGATTTTTATATCTTTCATGACGCACGAGGTATTGTAGCTCTTCTTGCTCGCTGGTGCATACCAACTCACACGTTTATATGCAACTGGGGAGAGTTCACTATTACCTTGGAAGATGTAGTTGCTTTGTTGCATCTTCCAATTACAAGTAACTTTCCTGAAGAACTTTGGATGGCGGAAGAGAAAACAGTTTCCAAAACTTTAACAACTGAGATGGAGAGAATCAACAAGGTTTTTGGTAAAGGATGTTACGCTCATTGGTTGACACATTGGTGTCCACGAGACGCCCCTCTTGATGAACCCGACGGTATGTTGTCTATTGCTGCTTTCTTGTGTTTATGGATATCCAGAGATGTGTTTGAAAATGCTGGTACCTTGTTGAAGCCGTTTGTAATTCCTTCCGCTATTAAACTGGCTCAAGGTGAACAACTTCCGCTCGGTAGCTTATTCTTGGGTTCTTTATACTCTAACATGGACTCTTTAGTCGTAGACTCCAGTGTTTCGAACGGTTTCATGAAGATCGAATGCTACGCCAATAGGATATTTCTCCAAGCCCTGATGTGGTAGCGTTTCAGAAACTATGCACCCATTCCCCGTAGTATCTTACAAAGTTTGAACTCTGCTGACGCTTGACGTATCTTCCATGAGAAAGATAATGCTAGGATTATGCGCTGGTCTACAAAGAAAATTCAGTCCAAGACACGCTTCATCGACGTATTAAATGACGAGTCTGAGTTCAACTTCCGTCCTTGGATGGTGGTTCCTCCTCACGTTTCTCAATTCAAGACTTTCAATGATGGAGAAAGTAAGTATTTGAAATCCGATGCTGATTTGAGTGATGGCTAAAGATCTTTCATGATGAGTTGTACTCTCCATCACATATATCAGCAGCGTATGGAGATTTTTCGGTGGAGGAGTATAATATTGACAGAGCCGCCCGTCATATGGGTATGGACCAATGTGTTCCAACCTTCAGAAGGAGAAGACCATCAGTGGAACAACTTAAGACTTGTTTAGATCACACACATGATGAAGGGAGCTCCTATTGGTTCCCTTGTATTGATCGAACCACGTACGTGACTCCAGGTTACATGGAATTCTGGGATCAGTAGCTTGAGCGTCTTAATGACTATGTGACGGCCTCCCAACTTTTAGTGAAGGATCCCCCTTCTTCTGAGATGAGTGCTTCTCGTCCCAGACTAAGGAATATTTCTGGTAGTGACAAACGAAAGACATCTCCAGGAGGTTCGCCGGTATGTATTATTTTGCATATTCCTCATACAACTCGTACAATCGTCTTTAATTACTACATCAATTTCTTTTGCAGGAGGGTCGTGCTGTGAGACCTCGAATTGAAGTGAATTTCTCAGAGATGGAGGCAATTTCCCACGGTGGAGAAGGCAGGAGCAAGAATTGCAAGTTGTTTCCCAACACCATAAAGTCCCCAGTCGCCTTTTTGGTGAGTTGTTGATATTTTTCCGTTGTGACTTCTTCCATCCGCATCATCAGGATCTCAAAACTAATATTTGTTATTTGGTTACAGGACTTTGCTCCGTCTGGTATTGACGGTCTTCGATTCTCTGCTGCTGAGCAGACGACTTATGATTTGAGCGTTGAAAAAGAAGTCGCAGTGAGTAATTTCCTTTACCATCGGACATAAAAGTTTCATGTGAAGATGCTAATTACTTGATAATATGTCCAGGAGGATGTCATCATGGAGGCGGAAAGTGCTGATGTTCGACCTTCCTCTGAGAATATAGATGAAGGCGCTTCCAAAGATTCGGAGCCAAATAGAAGTAATGAACCCATTGTCGTTAATACAGATGATCATAATTCCTTGAGTACTTCGGAGACTTCTGATGTGATTTTAAATGATGTTGTAGTAAGATGATTCGTTCACTCAGATTTGTTGAGAATTTGTTTTAAGACTTAATAAAGAAAATAAGGAAAAATATATATACACAATTTGTCACAAGATGAAGAGACGCTGAGACGCGGGATTCCACTACTTTTCATATTGTTATGGTTCAGTCATTAACTCTAGACAATCACTAGTACAAAAATACCTTTCAGCCACGGTAATTTACCGTGTCCAAATGTCTATGGTCACGGTAATTCATTTTTGGGAAAACCGTGGCCAAAGCCTGCGAGGCCAAAAGTCATGACATTTGGACACGGTATATTTCCGTGGCTATTTCGTGAAATCCACCGTGACTAGCACTTCAATAGTCACGGATTTTTATTGCACACCGTGACGAATTTTCTTATTAGGTCACGAACTGGTGTATACACCGTGACCAAACTCGTTTACTGGAAACGAATTTTTATATTATACCGTGACCAATTTGCGTATTGGTCTCGAATTTCATTTATCCGAAGTATCCAAACCATCAAACATACACGTAAGAAGATATTTGGCATAATTTCAAGCCTCAAAACATCTTTAATTTATGCCTTGCAAAAACATAAAATAAGCAACACAATAACAAAATCTGAATAAAATTACCACTCATTAAATCTGATAATATCGTGCAAAACAGTTTACATCTATCTTGATATATGGATTCTACTAGTTGTGGACATATCAATATAACCAGTAATTATGAAAACAAGAAAACGTGCCCACATAAAAGAGTACCAACGGAAGCCTCCAAAGAAGCTTCGAAAGGCAGTGACACTTCCATCTCATACCTACTCCATGTCTTGTTTACTGATCATATGCCTCTGCACGCTCATACTGCAAGAGCTCCTCCAAACCCTGCCACTAGGATGTAGTTTGAATGTAAAAGCATAGAAAAATGAACAAAGTGTATTCGTCAAATTACAATAAAGATCTTACACTGCGCAAGTACCGGAGACATCCGTACACTACAAATATTAAAAATAGGCAACGAATTAATAGAAAATTTCATGAACTTATATTGCAATTTATATACAACGTCACAGAGTAAGACTTGAAGAGTATTTCTGGGGCTTTATATATGTTCCTCCATATTTTAAGTTCCCCGACTTTCCCTTTCCAAAATGAAATTAGTAATCTGCTTGTTAACTCAATGACTTGGCGGAAAAACGTTTGAAGATGGACTTTGAAATAACAAAATATTCTGCCAGAAAATGAAGACTAGATTGCCTGTCAAGTGGAAAGGTCTAGAACACAAAACAAGACTAGAGCGGAATCTCGTCATATATATCGACAAAACAAGGAGAGAACTTGCTTTCGAAAGAAAACTTTTCTCATTATTCTTTTCTTACTGGTCATTAGGCAAAAAGTATAATAGGTTTTATTTTTGTGGTTAAAATTGTAACTTTCAAGTGCCCTTTGACTTACCTTACCTAGTTTATACCCCACTTCCAGTACCAGTTACAACTTTTAAGTGCCTGCTACATCTTTGTTTATTACTGGATTATTGACAATAAGAAGCCTGATCCAAATCCCGAAACTCCTGAAACCAAAAATGAACTAAGAAAGGATGGGAGATAGACAGACAGGCGTACATATAATAGGTATCCTGAGAGTGAGTATCCCTTATTTTAACTGAAGGGCGTTTGGAGCGGGACAGGGAGATATGGTAAGAACAATTCTCTTTGTTTTCCTCCAAGCTGGAGTCTGTTAACTGGCATACTAATCACAAAATGCATAACAGCAAGGATAAACAATGGAATACTCAGCAGGGTTAAATTACCAAGGCTTCCCTTAACGTAGTAGGATAAGCAGCTAGCCGAGCGGTGAGATAAATCACAAAATACATATCAGCAAGGCTTAATGAAGGAGTACTAGTCTAAGATCTGAAAACTTGACAGGGTTAAATTACCAGGACTTCGTCTTCGCTTAACTAGTTGGATAAGCATAAGCAGCTAGCCAAGCTGTAAAATAGTATGAAAGTTGATCCAGAACTGCACGTTCCATACATGGGATCACCTGTTAAGTTTAATTCTTTGGTTAATTAAAGTTGATCACTTTATTCCAGTGAGCATCCACAGAAAAGAAATACCCCTACTGAAAAAAATCATATAACATGCATACAAATTTGTATCAATGTTAAAGAGTGGATGAGAGAGTAAGTGTTGTTTCTAGAGTATATGTTGATGTAAGTTGAGTTATACTTACAACTTCGACATTCATACAAAAAGCTATTAAAAATTGTTATTCGGGGAAGTTGAACTAATCATGAAAGAGAGTAATACTAATTATTGTGTACTATAGAACCACAGTAAGTCATCTATAACTAAAACATGGGGACCTGAGACCAAATTACAGATTGAATTTCAGATGGATCTTCAACATGGCCTACACTCAAAGGTAAGGAAGCATGTTGTAAATTGCTTCTTTATCTTTGTCAGCAGGCACCTGTGGTTGCACATGAAATGGTCCCGAAGAAAGTTTAGATGTATAAAGATTTATATAGTAAAAATACAGAAAAATGATAATGATTAAATCACATACCCGTATGACTTGTATAGGCATTAGCCAGTTTTCCATTTCGTTGAGCAGACAATACCTTATCATGGTATTGAGGATCTTTGGTGCTGAGGGTGCCTAGGTCAAAGAGACCAGTTCAGAACTAAGATTTACAAGGTATAAATGGAGGAAAAAGAAGCCTTACAAGTTACAAGAAAACTGTCAGAATGAAATCAGTTTTCACCTCAATAAAATGCACCCATAAGAATTGGCTTCATCAAGAAAGTCATAGTTTATCCCGCATCTATAGAAAATAACAACTTCACATATCATATATAATATTGTCCACATTTACTGGAACACAACCAGCTACAATAAGGACAGAATTGACCGGTCATGTGAAGAACGCTAATATATATCAGATTAAAATTGGATCATCATCCTTGCATGGACTGCTAACTAAAAGCTGAGCAACACCTCCGACGGCAGTAAACATCAATTGCCCATGATTGGGTATTGTACTTTCAAGTCTTCGTATTATTCAGATAATCGAATTTGTGCTAAAAGGATTAAATACATGCAATAAAGAAGAAATCGGACAACTTAAAAAATCAGCACAACATATCATACTGAAACTACAAAGATATTGAATATCTCCACTGCGAAAACAAAAAGTTACCTCCAAATCAACCATATAAAACTGAACGATAACAAAATTATGTTTAATATACCCTAACCAGCTTTGATTAAGGTTAAATAGTTTACACCCACACAGTAATATAACGATAATATAAAGGTACCAAATCATATTTGCAAACTGGATTTTTTTTGTCTTTCAAGAAGGGGAATTCGATTTCTTTCTTCACTAACAATGCACCATGGAAGCCATTCTGATGTCTCAACTGGATTACTTGTCATTCTGATCTTTGCACCATGGAAGCCAATTCATCTTACAAATAGGTATCAAAAAAAAAAAAAAACCAAGGAAGATACTAGCGTACCTTTCAGATAATGAGAAAAAAATATGGATCTCCGACACTCTAGCAATGTTTATTTAAGGGTACCTAATTTAAAAATTCAACTCCAATAAAAATTGGAAAAACAATTCGTCACAATTTTAGATAAGAAATTAAACCCCAAGATACAAAGAATTCCCCTATTTCACAATTGCAAATTATTAGATCAATTAACCAAAACTGAGTTCAAGAACTTAATAGTGTTCTCAGAATCTTACCAGAAAAAATCCAAGCCGCTTGAACATAATCGTCATCAGTTTCACCATCAAATTGGTTTTCCTTAAATCCATAAGATGACAACTGAAAACCCCAAACCTTTGAACGAAATACTTGTTGTTTACTGCGTATTCTCTAGGTTTGATACAAAAAAAAAATTGAACAATGTAATAGAAAGAGATAATAATGATTGGAACTTCCGATTCAAACTCCACAGGAAACGGAAAGAAAAAAGTTGAGTTGGAATGACACAGAGAAGAAAGACGGGAATGATTTCCCTAAAACATAAAGATGATGAGAGAAGATGAAATTGAAGTCCAGTTGGATGAGCGTGGGGTTGTAGATCGTGGGAGTATAGAAGGTGGGTTGAGAAACCAAGGCAGTTTTATCCCGTTTAAAAGACGTGGACTGGTGTTTAGAAACGGAACCATATTTTCCCGTGACAAACTAAACTTTCATCTCGTTTATAGGTAGCACCGAGACTAGGTCAACCGTGACCAAAGACCATAATTATACTAGTGAATATAACTCAAACAAAAGAAGTTCTGACTCTAGTTCTTTTCCAAAAATAGATTTCGTAAAATATTATTTGTAAGTTAAAAGCATGACGCATCTAAAGTATTTAGAACTAAGCATGCGGCATCTAACAAAATAACAAATAATTAATAGAAATCATAAAGCAATTAAATCTATGCAAAAAGTCAATAAAAGAATTAATTCATTTACCACAATCATGAAAAGTTGCTTCCTCCGTTATACCAGTGATGGGGTCTAGCTCCGCATGGTGAAAACACACTCAAAGAAATTTTCCATTGCTCAAAAAGGTGTTTACAAGGAGAAAGGGTATAAAACAGGGCCTTTGTAACAGTTATAATTGTTACAGATACAACAATAAACTGTTACTGACGTTGTAGCTTATACGACTGTCACTATGAGTCGCAACCAATGTAGTTATACGACCCACGGCTAAGTGTCGTTGTCACTGTTGGAAAACAACTGTCCTGGTAAGTCTGTTCTTCGTGTTCTTCAGCTTTGTGATGAGTGCTAAAAAGTGCATATTTCTATATATTTTTCTTGGCATTTAACTCATCTTTTGTGCATTAATTCTACATTTTATCCCATATTCTGTATTTTCATTGTTTTCAAGAATAAATATTTTTCTTACTTAATTTTGCATTTTTAGGTAATAAATAAAGTATGGATGAATTGCGGAGCGGAATAGAGCAGAAAAGTAGTGAAAATCCGGGAGGAGTTACGCAAGGAAGCCGCGAAGAACGTTGTGCATAAGACCAAGAGGCTAGGAATGGGCTTGAAGAAGAAGAATTGTCCTTAAAGAAGATATGGGATTGGCATACCCAAGGACCAAAGCCCTTTCTCAAACCCATTTCCACTATCCAAGCCCGTCTCGGATTTCAGCCGTCAGATCAAAGCATTTCAGCATCCTACGGTCGCTCCATCATCGCACATCAAACTCCGAAGCTCCCGCTTTACATCGCAACGCCCATCTCCATCTTGGGCCGTCCTTTTCGTTGCATTCCTCCATCCGACGGTCGCTACCCACAGCCTCCCATCTCACCGTTGGATCCACCTACCATCGTCACATCCCACAGACCAGATCGCGAAACGTCATCCCTCGCTGAAACCGCTCAACACTACAGTACCAAACACCCTACACCTCTACCAAACGCCCCCTACCCCAAACTCAGTCGACCTCTTTCTTCTCCACCTTACCCTGCTGCAAAACCACCTCTCCCTGCAACTGTCGCCACCACCTTCTCCCTGCCACAGCCACCCTAGTTCCGCCACCATCATCACCCTATCGACCAACAACCAAAACCCATCTCCCCCTAGCCCTCTAGTTCCCTATTTTCTCACTTTTTCACGCTTCTTTGCCTGAATCCCTAGGCGTGAAAAACTGATGAATTAGGTAACCTAGAGTTGCAATTGGCGCATGAGAAGAGGTCCGGGAGCAATTACAAAGCATGGGTCGACGATTTCAAGTATCAATTTCAAAAAATTAGGTAACCCTAATTCAACTGATTTTTGGGGAAGAACCCTAATTTTGTAGTTTTGGGAAATTGGGTCTGTGGGTATAAATATGTATTGTTGGGTTGTGTTAAAGACATGCCTGGGTTAGCCAGAGCTTCACCCAAGGGGCCTGGAATAGCCAGTGCTTCCAAGTTCTTTTCAGTTCATGTTTTGAAGTCAGTTAATTTCAATTTCAACTGTTGAAATTAAAACATGAAATTAAAACATGATAAACATAATTAACAGTTGAAATTGAAATTAACTGACTTCAAAACATGAACTGAAAAGAACTTGGAAGCACTGGCTATTCCAGGCCCCTTGGGTGAAGCTCTGGATAACCCAGGCATGTCTTTAACACAACCCAACAATACATATTTATACCCACAGACCCAATTTCCCAAAACTACAAAATTAGGGTTCTTCCCCAAAAATCAGTTGAATTAGGGTTACCTAATTTTTTGAAATTGATACTTGAAATCGTCGACCCATGCTTTGTAATTGCTCCCTGACCTCTTCTCATGCGCCAATTGCAACTCTAGGTTACCTAATTCATCAGTTTTTCACGCCTAGGGATTCAGGCAAAGAAGCGTGAAAAAGTGAGAAAATAGGGAACTAGAGGGCTAGGGGGGAGATGGGTTTTGGTTGTTGGTCGATAGGGTGATGATGGTGGCGGAACTAGGGTGGCTGTGGCAGGGAGAAGGTGGTGGCGACAGTTGCAGGGAGAGGTGGTTTTGCAGCAGGGTAAGGTGGAGAAGAAAGAGGTCGACTGAGTTTGGGGTAGGGGGCGTTTGGTAGAGGTGTAGGGTGTTTGGTACTGTAGTGTTGAGCGGTTTCAGCGAGGGATGACGTTTCGCGATCTGGTCTGTGGGATGTGACGATGGTAGGTGGATCCAACGGTGAGATGGGAGGCTGTGGGTAGCGACCGTCGGATGGAGGAATGCAACGAAAAGGACGGCCCAAGATGGAGATGGGCGTTGCGATGTAAAGCGGGAGCTTCGGAGTTTGATGTGCGATGATGGAGCGACCGTATGATGCTGAAATGCTTCGATCTGACGGCTGAAATCCGAGACGGGCTTGGATAGTGGAAATGGGTTTGAGAAAGGGGCTTTGGGCCTTGGGTATGCCAATCCCATATCTTCTTTAAGGACAATTCTTCTTCTTCAAGCCCATTCCTAGCCTCTTGGTCTTGTGCACAACATTCTTCGCGGCTTCCTTGTGTAATTCCTCCCGGCTTTTCACCACTCTTCAGCTCTTTTCCGCTCCGCAAGTTATCCAGACTTTATTTATTACCTAAAAATGCAAAATTAAGTAAGAAAAATATTTATTCTTGAAAACAATGAAAATACAGAATATGGGATAAAATGTAGAATTAATGCACAAAAGATGAGTTAAATGCCAAGAAAAATATATAGAAATATGCACTTTTTAGCACTCATCAAATACCCCCAAACCTGAATTTTACTTGTCCTCAAGTAAAACAAAACTAAGGAAATCCTAACTATACCACTGTCACTGGTCTCTCGAATGCATTTAGCGTATGCACTAAGCCTTTTAAACCACTAAGTGTCCCTAGTGGACGAGTTGAAGTCTCGTGAAGGTTTACCAGAGGTGTGCCTACAAAACCTAAGGACAAAATATGAGCTCAGATTCCATCAAATGTGACATGTGCAAAACAGTTAAGCTCACAGCAAAATGGAGATGTCAATCTAGCTATCGAAGGCACAATCCTAGCACTGATAACAAAAAAAGACATGTGATAAGAGTGTAAAGTGTATCTACACATGTGTAAAGAAAGATCTGAAGTTATGACTACTAATCACCAAGAGATAGTTTCTCAGGCTAAGAACTGAGGTCGAAATCTAGCCAGCTGTCCGGACTTTACGAGAATTGTGAATGAGTTGGAGGTATTTCACAATTACTCGCGTTGTACATCAATGGCATACACCCTCCTTGCTTATTACAGAGAAACAACAAAATGACTCTTTACATGACTCTTATTTACATTGACTACTCTCTTTTATTTTTGGAACAAGAGATGATGGAATTGATAAATACTTGATTTTTTTGTATTTTTTTCTGATATATATATATATATATATTTTTTTTTTTTTTGAAAGGAAACACTTTTGATACATAACAAAAAGAAACAAAAGATTACATGACACTTTGCAAGAGGTAGCCCTTTTTGATGCACCCAGTTAAATTCGATGGTTGTCTTTCTTAATGTAACCTCCACCTTCTATCCCAACCAACCAAAGAACAAGCTAGTCCAGTTTCGTTCAGTATTCTAAAGTGATTGGCAATCGTAACTTCCTATCCAACACCTTGAAGATCGAGGCCATACATGTATTGGTAGATCGTGCGCGTGCAAATTTCTTATCACTATGTGAATTGTGCTCGAATCAGGGTGCCTAAATATCTAGACTAAGACTCCTAATAATTACATATTTGCACAAGAGTCAACATTTCAAGGTAAATGAGCTCCATTTTTTATGATTTTTCCTTTTTTTAATTTTTTTGAATTTTGATTTTTCAATTTTTTTTGGAATTTTTCAATTTTTTCAAAAATAAGAAGGAGTTCGTTTTCAATTATAGCATATTATCGTGGTATCTACTCTATACCCCCAAACCTAAACTAAACATTGTCCTCAATGTTTCAAAATATGGAAAGAATTAAAATGCAACATATGGAAAGGGACATGCTGAGTAGAGTAAAAGGAGAGAGAATACCCGATTTCGGCGAAAGCAGAATTAAAACTCCGTTATTCAAGGCAAACAATCCAACATATTTCAGCCGAGATCATATTGGATTAGTAAAATATATACAAAAGGAACAAAAGGGTTTTTAAGAAATTTTATCTACTGGATTATATACAAAAAATTCACCATACACCAAAAGTCTAAAGAGTTGAGGATCAACCCAAAAGACAAAGTGTAGAGGTTTCAACAGCTTCAAATAATAATAGGAAAGAAACGCAAGTGAAACTGTGAAACAAAATGAGCTACCCCCAAACCTGGATTTTACAGAAGATATAATTTTGAAAACAAAATCGCGCAGTTTCGGGGGTACATCATGCAAAAGGTCTAGCCCGAAATGAACTGTGCTAGGGACGGGCAAACATGCTAATTCCAACTGTGGTTCCTCAAATGTATTATACTTAGAAGCAAAATAGTCCAAGAGGACTTGGGAAGCACACAGTTCCAAACCTAGGTTGGGCATTCTCAGAAAAATTGGTTTTACAATATTGGTACAAACCAAATCTAGGTTGGGTGGAAGACCATCAGATTGTGACTCGTGTAGGAGGATAGGCACATCATTACTAATCACATCAACATCTCCTAAGTCTTCTACAAGTGTCACAACATGCTCACAATCATCAAACAAATTGGCAAGATCACAATCAGAGTCATCAACATCATTAACAGATTCATTCTCATGCATTGGCAAATCAGGAGAAATATCACAATGTGACCTAGGTAGAGAATCAGACATATATTTTCATGCATATTAGTGTCTACAGAAGATTCAACTATTCCTATATCATGTTCATCTTCACAGAATAATTGTACGAATCCCATGTCAATATCAAAATCATATGAATTACAATGAGTATTAGAAAAAACAACATTCATGAAGGTCGAGGGCGAGAAGCCATATGTTATTGAACCAACAGGTTTCACAATATTTTCATGTTCTTCTAACACATCATCATAATCATCATCATGGTAGCATGCATATTGGTCCTCATTAAAAGTGGTGGTGTCGTTAGTCGATTCATGTTCCTCTAAATTAGGTTCATATTCAACATTATTTACATGAATGTGACTAGACACTTCATTAGGGACAACATACATTTCCTCATGAATTTCCTCCTTTTGTAGGTGAAGCAAAATCTGGTCTAAATATGCCTGAATTCGTGATGTAGATCTATCGAAGTTTTGCTCACTGAGTTTGAAAGCTTCTGTGATGGAGTCTAAATTCATGGGAGTACAAAATTCTTCATGTTCAAATTGTGGTGATTGGTACATGTGTGCATGGTCATTAGGGTTTATAAAAGATTGATCGCAACCCTCAAAGGATTGATTATGTTCCCAATGACTACCATTCTCACAATTTATGGGCATTTCATACCTTGGATTTTCTCTAGATTGCCTAAAATTATGCAAAATATGACAATTCTCAACAGGGTGGTCTAAACTACCACATGCGGGACATGCATAGATTTTAGGTTGCCTAAGAAAATTAGATGTGACAGACTCCTCATGTGATTGCATTTCTAAAGCTGCGATTCGAGCTTCTAATTGATCCACAAGAGATGATTGTGTGAGTGAGGCACTAGCAAAATGTTCATTTTCACGTTGTGGCAAACGATGCATGTGCGAATAGTCAGTAGGGTTCATGTATTGAGGCTCGGGACTTTGAAAATGTCCATAATAATTCCTATAACTATTGACATCATGGTCTGTGGGAGGTTCATAACGTGAAGTTTGTCCATACGCAAGTTCTCTAAGGGATTCGTTGTATTCCCCAACTGTAGAAAAAGATCTAGACATGACTGGGCTCAAAGGCTAAGTAAAGAGTTTACAAAGCTCCAAATTTGGTTTTTAAGGGATTGGACTTTTTGGAAAAATTTGGTTCTGTTGGGAAAATTTTGGTTTTGGCGGGAGACATTTGGTTTTAATGGGAAAAAGAAAAATTTTGGTTTTTAATGTGGGAGCAGAATAAAATTTGGTTTTTTGAATTTGGGAGCAAGTAAAATTTTTTTTTTTTTTTTTTTTATTATTATTATTATTTTTTTTTTTTTTTTAAAATTATCCTATCATAAATTAGCACAACCCATAAAAGAAAATAAAAACAACAATAATAATTACAAACCCATAAAAGAAAGAAAAAGAAGAAAAAGAAAAATTATTACAAGCCCAAATAAAAAAAATAAAGAAAAACAAAAATTATTACAAGCCCACAAATAAAAAATGGAAGCCCACAGGTTGGGTTCTCTTAATGGGTTTAGGCTCACCTTTGAAGCACAGCCCAGCTGTTCAGTTAGGTTGCAAAAGCCCAGTTGGGCTTTGGATCATCCTAAGCTTTGGCTTCAACACTCAAGGCCCAGTTGGGCTTGGTTCAATTTCTTCTCCTCCTGCAGCTTACAGCCCAGTTGGGCTTGGTTCAATTTCTTCTCCTTCTGCAGCTTACAGCCCAGTTGGACTTGGTTCAATTTCTTCTCCTTCTGCAGCTTACAGCCCAGTTGGGCTTTATCTTGCACCAGCTTCAGCAGGCAGCAGCAGCAGCAGCTTAGGGGAGGCTGGCAGGTTGCAGGGAAAGCACAAGAGAGGAGCTGCAGGCAAGCAGCACAAAGCAACAGCAGCAGGAGAAGCAGGGCAGTTGAGGTAGCTTGGAAAGAAAGCTGCAGCAGCACAGCAGCTTGGCAAAAGCAAGAGCAATAACAAGAGAAAGAAGCAAGACAATGCACTAAAGAGGTAAGACAATGCCTAACAGGAAGTGCAAGAACAGGGACTATGCTTACACTAAGCTAAGCTAAAAGATGCAACTAAGTAAGCAATAACAGCAAAGATGCTTGGTAATGCAAAACAGTATGCAAGAACAGTTAAATGCTTACACTAAATGCACAGAAGCAAGTGAGACTAAGATGCAGTTACACAGTGATGCTTATGCAAATGGATGCAGTGCAAGAAGATATGCAAGAATATAAGATGACAAGTATGCCAAGATGTTGTAAGATGCAATGCAGATGGCACAAGCCTCAGATGACAAATAAGAAAGTTACAGGACAGAATCAATGAGCTGTAAGATGAGAGAAAACACAAGAAAAATTAACAGATATGCTAAAGATACTCACATGACTTATGATGCAGGTGACTTAAACTAAATGTGAGATAAAACAATGATGCAATTGACTGAAAAGCTAAATCTACAACTAACAGTACAGCTAACACATATATACAAGTAGTATGCAAATGATGCAGCACTACACAGTTGCAGTAGTATGCTACAAAATAAATTAAACTATGAAAACTATGTGATATGGCAGGTGGTACTAATATGCAAATGGCAGAAGTTACACTAAGTCACAAAGTGCAGAAACTAAAAATCAAAAATTACAGCTAGACATACAAAAGTAAGTTACACTAAGTTACACTAGCAATGACTGAAAAGGAAAAACTAAACAAAATATGAACATGGTAAAGGAAAGAAAAAGAAAGCAACAAAGGCACCGCTACCGAGTCCCCGGCAGCGGCGCCAAAAACTTGGTGGGTTTTGAAAACAACCTACAAACTGACCTGCAAGTGCACAGGGTCAGTTGTAGCTAGTGATGGGAAGAAAGGGTTTGTCCACAGGGACTTGGAGGGGGCTATTGAAGTTTTCTAAGCTAAAGTTATCTAAACAAGTAACTAAATGCTAGTAAGATTAGTTGATAAATCATCCGTTACAATCTTCCCTGAGATGAAACAAGAACATGATTGATTAGGATCTGCCTTAGTTTAGGATCAAGAAGTAGATTCAAAGACCCTAGTACCTTCATTCTTTACTTCACTGCCTTTGGCTCATTGCCATTGTAACTGTCACTATCTCACTGCCACTTAGTTACTTGTTTAGATAACTTTAGCTTAGAAAACTTCAATAGCCCCCTCCAAGTCCCTATGGACAAACCCTTTCTTCCCATCACTAGCTACAACTGACCCTGTGCACTTGCAGGTCAGTTTGTAGGTTGTTTTCAAAACCCACCACTTTGCAGCAACAGAAATGGAGTTTCTGCAGCTTGATTTTTCGACTTTATGGTGCTTTATTCCTCTCACAAACTCTCCATCCTCGTCTATGGACCTGGAGCCATCTATTTATACTCCTAAGCCTCATTTAATCACGCCATATCTCCCAAATAATCTTCATTCATCATCATTATTCTCTACGGCCAAAATTTCCATTTTTATCTTCACCACTCGTTAAACTTCTTCCAGCACGCTCCAATTCGTCATGTACACGCCTCATATGTAGTTATACACACTTCTATCTCACGCCATGCACAGGAGAACACGTCCAATCCCGTGAAACACTTCTCCTGTTGATGTGCTGCCCTGTTTTTTTCTTGCGAGTTATCTAGCCAAATTTAACCGAAACAATCAACCATACCACGTCTGTTATGCTCAATCAAGTCTTCCCATAAAATTTTAGCCATTGAATCACACTATAACCCCTCCAAATCACGAACTGAAAATCTGTTTTCTAAAAATATCTTTTCCCGCCAAAAACCAGTTTCAAACGGAGAAGATGGGTGTTGTGGATTAATTTGGGCTAACATAGCCGTGGGTGCTGAGAATAAGGGTTCCCATTTGCAAAAGTGGGGGTCTGTATAGCAATTGTCCTCCGGGGGTGCTACGAGCAACTTTTCGCGCCGAATTTTCCAACAATATTTATTTTCCTAAAATGCCTAAAAACACACAAAACACCATAATAAGTACGAAAACGAGTACTAACAATACGGAACATTGAGGACAAATTAGACACATATATGCGTCTATCAGATACCCCCAAACTTATTATTTGCTAATCCTCGAGTAAAACTAATAAAAAAAATGAAAATAAAACCGAGTTAATCTCGGGAGGGTTTACCAGAGGTGTACCCACAAAACCATTACTCCAGACCCTAGATATCTACACAGAACCTTGGAAGGCACTAAAGAATCTCCTTGGTTGGCATACTTATTGACTACAGGAGGAAGTACCCTGATGCAAAATTCCAATTGATGTACACGAGTTTTCCAAAAACGCCGTAAAATCTTCATCGGGAGTCGGATTTTCAATATCTGCATATGTATCCTCAAGCCCAGGAAATTTCCAAGCTTTTTGAAAAGAATCTTTTTAAGTTTTGAGCACGTTTAGGGCCTACAAAAGACGAAATAGTAAACTTCCAGGAGACTTTCAGAACTTTTTCACATTGCATGTTGCCCGATGTTTTGACCACAACTCCTAGTTCGTTCTCCCATTTGCCATGAAAGTTTGACATGTTGTATAGGACTTACACACGAAGAGAATTGTATATGACCCAACTATAGACTCCATACCAATTGATCTCAGTTCGTCATTGAACATAGGGTAGTGTAAAATTTCTTCAGCTGAGTTTCTTTGAAAACGTGTTTCATGACTTTGATGCTACTTGTGCTCGTCTTAGATGTATGATAAGGAACTTAGACGATGTTAGTTCACTTACTTTCTTAATTTTATAATCGTATTGGATTTCCATCCTTGAATCATTCTAATCTCATGTAATCTTCGCATTAGGTGCCGAATAACGAAGTTGGGAATTATGAATCCAGTAATGATGGTTTGGGAAATCCAGGAGTTTTCAGTGACAATACTTCCATATATATGCCTCAAGATGATGAAACGCTGGTAGTTGATGCCGTGGAGGTAGAAGAAACTCTAATTGTGCCTCAGACGGTGGAACCCGAACCCGAAATAGCGGAAGCTACTTCTTCTGAAATTGTCTCTATGATCACCGATGCTGCTCTAGTAGTTGAGAACCAGATGATAGTGCATGAGTATCCGACTGCAGGGATTTCCTTTGATCTTGAATTTGGTGAGTTACTCCCGTATCACCAGCTTGTTGGAGGACTTAGCGTTCCTATCGGATATGCTGCTATGTATAAGGAACTGTGGGAAATGTATGGACACATTGTTGTCACTCGGGATCCAGAACGCAGTTATTTTCTGAGGAAACAAGTGGAGGCTATCTTGCGTGTCATAGATGATATCCCGATTACTGCCAGAAATGTTGTTACTCAAGATGTACTCTTTGATTGGGAATACAACTTGAAGAATGCTGAAGATCTTGGCTTCAATCTGAAGTGGCCCCGTCAAAGACTTGAAGTTACCAGGAAAGCAATAAAGGGAGATGTTCCCTACCAGTGATGTCGTGTTGAAGAAGATGAATAAAGTTGCTGATCTAACCAGGAAGATGGAGGTGGAAAAGGCGTATCTGAAAGTCTTGGAGGAGGCAGAAGAGCAGAAATATTTCTTCGATAGTTTTATTTAGTTTCCTTTCCATAATCCCATGAATTTCTGAACTTCTGAGAGATGTGAGGTTTTCATTTGGGTTTTGATATTAACTGGTTTTGGATTGCTAGATGGTTAAGGATTTTCTTTTGGATTTGATTAAGATTTTCCTTTAAGTAAAGTGAACTGAATTTTTGATAAATTGCTGAGTTCAAATACTGATTGCAAGTATTGCCAACGTTTTGGAGGAATTGAAATACAATGAAAGAAAATCCTAAATGCCAAATCCAGACATCATGAGTGCTCAAACGCTCAGTACCTCAAATACCCAATAATTTCAGACAAACACCTAAAACCAATTCTCGTGAATTACTGGCAGGGTTCTGCCATCCGTGTTGACCAATTTGTAGTATCCTCCAGTTATGGACTTATCAACCATACATGGTCCTTCCCAATTGGAGCTCCTTGCGGAGTGGAGATCTCGTTTAGCCGCCTTGAGAACCAAATTACCTTCCTCGAATTTGTTCGGCTAAGTAGTTCGCGCCTTGAATATATTTTTATGATTCCATGGTTGTGGCACGTATGGGCACTCATGTGGAGGAGAGTACCCAGCATACTGTCTATCATGCTTATCCAGGTCTTCAACAATAAACCTCTTGATAGAATGACCGACTTGGAGAAGCTCTGAACCCAACCATTGGGTATAATATTGGCGGGGTGAAGTTGTCCATTCATAACTTTTGGTAATTTCCAAATCGTTTGTAGGGAGAAGTCCTTGAATCAAAGCATCATATTTGAACATTGGTAATATTGGAGCACGAAAAGGAATAAGACTTGCCTGAGCTCGAAACCTTTTGACAAAGGTATGTGGATTTTCCCCAGGTTCTTGCGTAAGTCCCATCAAGGTTTTTACTTCCTCCAGATGCTCGAACGGTGGGGTGTCCTCTGTTTCCTCTTCCAACTTGGAGTCTTTGTCGACGACAGAGCGTGTTGAAAGCTTTGAAATTACCCTTCCAGCATGAATCCAAGTTCTTCCAAGGATCATATCATATCCAGGATCTTCTCGAATTATGTAAAACTTGGTCTCAGTGCAGACCAAATTCTCTGTGACTTTGAGAATGATGAAGCCGTATGCATCTCTGGAGATTCCTTCGTGGTCCCTGATTGCTATGGGAGCATGAGTAGCCTCTTGTCGAGTAATGCCAGCAGCTCTGAGAGTTTTCAAAGGGATGATGTTGACGGCGGTGCCGACATCAACAATGCTCTTTTGAATCATTTCCTTTAATATGCACGGTGGTGAGCAGTCCCCAGTCATACATTTCTTTGTCGGTGGCTGAAGGTTCAGGAGGTACTTCTGGAATCAGTAGGCGTTTCCCAGACACTATGTGGTTCAAAGCTGTGAACATGTCTCCTCTTTGTGCTTTTGATAGATAGAGCAATTCACAACATGCTCTATCAATGACTGAACTGCTTCCTTGACTGGTGCTTCAGAAATAAGAAAGTCCTGACAGGAAGAGGATCTTGTGTACTCCTTCGGCTCCAAGGTTAAGTTCTCCTGACTCAACTTTTCTCTGAATATGCGTTTCAAAACTTTGCAGCTACTTGTGGGGTGATTGACGAACCTGTGGAATCGGCAGTAACGAGGATTTTCCATGTCTTCCTCAGTTGGGTCTCTCCTGACGTATGGCAATTTGATTGCACCATCTTGGATCCAGGCGTCTAATAGTTCGAGCACTTCTCCAATGGGGAGGAAAATCAGGTGCATCATCAGGAGCTTGTGCGTCCAGGAGCCTGTGTCTCTGGTTTCCTTCTTTTGCGTCTTTGGAGGAGCTGCAGCATGCTTGTTCGGGGATTCTCCTTGCGCTTGCTCCCTTCTGCAACACGTTTAGAGGACTGCAGGTTGTACTGCTTTTGATCAGGCGTCTGCTTCCTCGAGTGTCACGTGATTCCTCAGTCTTTGTGGACTTTGCTCTTTCTAACAGGTGCAGTGGTTGCTGATCTCTTCGCGGCTTCGTGAAGTTCTGAGAAAGTCTGGAATCGAAGATTCTCCAGTAGAGCTCTGTAACCGGGAGCATGCCGTTGATACACAAATCTACCAGCTGCTGCTCTGTGACATTTGGGTCATGACAGTCCAGGGCCTGGACTCTGAATCTTTTCACGTAATCATTGGGATTTCACTGACCCTCTGGAACATTCTTCCAAGATCAGAGAGAGTGACTTGCTCTGACACGAAAAAGTACTTCCTGTAGAAGGCGTTGATCATTTCTCCCCAATTGTTGATAGTCCCCGGTGCGATGTTGTTGTACCAGGTGTATGCTCTGCCTTTCAAGGATTTTGAAAACTCCTTGAGGCGAACAACATGGTTATGTTCATGCTCTCCCAAGGCTTCGAGGAAACGAGAGACATGTTCTCGAGCATTGCCAGTTCCGTCATACAGAGTGAAAGTTGGAGAAATGTAACCTTTTGGAAGGGGAATCCTCTGCGTAGCGGCAGGATAAGGAGGTTGGTGACGATGGACATGTGATGTCTTGTCTTTTCCACGGTTCTCCAGAAGGCGCTCCACGTCTTCCCGAGTAATGAAATTTGATGGTTCCTTTGCTGATGAATCTGCACTTTGCCAGTTTCATCATCATCCACTGTATGGATTGGGATTACTTCAGGATCAGCAACTCTGAGGATTTCTCCTTCTCTTTTCCCTTTTCTTGAGTCTTCTCTGTCATCTTATCAGTAAGAGTTTTGAGATAATTACACAGCTCCTTCTGTGTAGCAGCCATGTCAGTCTGATTCTTTGCGAGAGTCTCCTGCACTTTGATAAGATCAGCAATGGTAGGTGGTGGATTTCCTCTGACTTCTTCAGGGTGTCGACCGAACAGGGGATGACCTTCAGCGTGAGGAGGAGTAATGTCACCACCGTCAGTGTTGGAGGCCGGAATCGTTTCCGGGATATTCTGATTGTCATTGTTGTTGTTGCTAGTACTAGCGTCGTTTGTGTTGGAACCTGTAACTAACCCAGACCTAAGACCATCCATCTTGTGAAATCGTGAGATTGCAACCGAGAGATTAATCTCCCACTGTGGTCGCCAATCTGTGAGTGGGGAAAAAATGATTTGCTGGTTTTTACGGAATTGAAGAGTCGACCGTGTGGAGACTCCTTGAACCGCGCAAAATGTTGAACCTCAAACAGATGCACTGCAAGAAGGGAGTGCTTTAAGTTCGAGAGATAAATCTGTAAGACCCCGGCCTAAACCAAGAACAATGGCCGTTCCAGAGTCAATTCAGTCACAAGAGAGGATGGGTTGATCTGTAGGAGGTAAGCTGAGAAATGCGTGAGATCAATGGTGATCTGAGATTGTAAGTGTATTGTGAATTCAGCGTGAAAATGCTCTGAATGATTGAATTTTTCTCAATTGAGAGTAATTTCTGTGAGTTCGTGTAGACGAAAGATTGTCTGTATGAACTTTGATGAGAAATTGCTCGTTTTGGCGAATGTTGTTCGATGTTCGAAAAACCTCTGTCTTTTCAATCAGGATTCAGGACATTTTATAATGCCGGAGTTGAAAACACCATGATCCCATGAAGTGTGACAGTTGCTGGAATCAGAGAGTGGGAAATGGGGAAATCATGTTAAAACCAATTACTCATCGTGCGGAGACTTGGTTAACTTTCCACCCACTACTTTGCTGACTCTTCCAACTGATTGCACGACTTGCTCACATTCTCGTCGTGGGTGAACACACGTGCCGTAGACCGTCAGATCAAAACCCTAGTTAATATCCCCCCATGTGACACGATTGAAATCTCGTGATTGTGGAGTTAGTTGCTGACTTTATGGGACGATGAGTCCATGTAGCGCTGAATTGAGCATGATTAGCAAATGTTTCGAAACTCATGAATTTAATGTGTCTGCTGAGACGAGGTATCATTATAACCTAAGACGAGCAAAACTGTGTTGCTAAATTGTTGAATATTGATAGTTGAACCAATATTCTTTGATTTGAGCAAATATTGCTAGTCTGAGCGAATATTGCTAATTGAGTAAATATTGCCGGTTCGAGCGAATATTGCTAGTTCGAGCAAATATTGCTAGTTTGAAAAAATATTGTTCTTTTGATGAATTGTTGGTAGCTGGACCAAATAAAATATTAATTTAAGTTACTGACTGCTGGGTCGAGCAAAATAAATATGAATATCAATCATGGAATCAACATAAAATTATCAGAGTGTTCGAATCTGCACAGAATCACGTTTCTGCAGAGCTCTGGATTCAAAACCCTAATTTTACCGAAATGATGATTTATTGCAAATCAACACGGGACCGGCTACATGGGATGACGGGTTCACCATATAACGCCCAGATGCTCGAATGAGCAAAAAATACCAAAGTCTCTTGAGGACCAGTTGGTGAAAGAATGATTAAATGTTTTTAATCATTTACTGAAATAATGCTCGTGTGAGCAACAAATCATAAAACCTGATGTAGAAAATATGAGGGCCGACCAAGAGGTCATGAGACCGGCTCTTGATGGTCGTGGGACCAGTAGATGGTCGTTTGAGCGAACTTCCAATTGTTTGGAAAGAGTTCGAACCTAATATGAGCAACTGAGCAAATTAGGTTAAAATCATTAAAACATGCGGGACCAGCTGTTTGCAAGCCTCAGGGTCACCCTTGGTCGGTCAAGGGGATGTGCCCGTGTCACCATAGTGTCCGTGCTTCAGTCCTGAGAATTTTGATATTTTCTGATGCACGTTTGAGCAACATTTGGAGAAAATATGCAAAATCCATGGTTTTGCTGAAACCGGCAAAAATACATGAGATGATGAAAATAATAAATAAACAAGGAATCACAAGGTGTGGGACCGGCCACGGCTAGGGCATGGCCGGCCGGCTGACACGCGGTCCCACATGCTTTTCCCAGTTTTATGTGATTTTATGTATTTTTCTCTGATTTAAGGGAAATTCCATGAAACTGGAGAGTTTGGCGAAATTAGGGAACTTCCATGAGATGAGAGACATAAATTAAAATATAAAATAGGGAATGGGAGTGTGGGACCGGCAATGGCCGTGGCATGGCCGGCCGGCCAATGGGGCGGGTCCCAAGGCACTCTTCCCAATTTTATGTAATTTTGATGATTTTAGATAATTTTCATAAAATCAAAGGGATTTGTTGAAAACCAAGATATTTTGTTGAAATCAGGGAGTTTTCATGAAATCAGGAAACCAAACACCAAATAATAATAAAATAATGGGCGTGTGGGACCGGCTAGGGCATGGCCGGCCGGCTAGAGCCCGGTCCCACAAGTTTTTAATTTTTTAATATTTTCCATGATTTTAGAGAAAATACATGAAATTAGGTAATTTTAGGGAAAATTCATAAAATCAAGGAATTTTCATAATTTGAGAAGGAATAATAAAATAATGGGACGTGAGGTGTGGGACCGGCCACGGCCAAGGCATGGCCGGCGGCGTCCCGCGACACCTTTCCCTAATTTTATTATTTTTGATAAAATCATGTGATTTAGATAAAAATACATGAAATTAGGTAATTTTCATGATTTTAGGGAAAATTCATAAAATCAAGGAATTTTCATAATTTGAGAGAAATAATAAATAATGGAGACGTGAGGTGTGGGACCGGCCACGGCCAAGACATGGCCGGCTGGTGCTCGGTCCCGCGACACCTTTCCCTAATTTTATTATTTTTTGATAATATCATGTGATTTAGATAACTTCTTTGAAATAAAGGAAATTTGCTCGAACGAGAGGATTTTCATGAGATCGTGAAAATAGTAAAAATATGGTAACATATAAAATTGGGCGCGAGACTAGTCACGGCATGACTGGCTGGCTGGTGAGGCAAGTCTCCTGGCGCTTTTGTTTAATATTTTATTATTATTATTTTTCCTTCCTATTTTGCATAGGTTCCTCGTTCGTTCGTATTTTTGAAATGCTCGTTCGTGCATTCAAAATGCTGGTCTGTGCATTATCTGCTAATTACACTTGCACCATTTTTGTCAGGGCTTATTTGATGCTCAGATGCCTGTTCCGTTTAATATTTATTACTAACCTGTGGAATTCTGTTGGGAAGAACCACAGATTGAAGTAACGAAATATAACGAGGAATCGTAGAACATTGCTGAATATTCAGGCAATTAATTGACGACTCGTAGAATATTGCTGGATATTCAGACGATTTAAGATAATTAATTGATGGCTCTATACTAGAAGGGCTTCCTGTCTAGGAGCATTAATTAGCTGAGGGTTGAGCAATATGAACTTGCTGGAGTGTCATATTCCTCTTGCATAGTCGGGGAAAATCTGGTTACATCCCGAAGACGTTGCCGCTCTATACTAGCAGACATGCTGTCTGGGAGCCGCCTAATCTTTTGATTCTATACAGTATGAGATGTGTCATGGCCTCAGCTGAGAGACTGCACATCTTCATCTTCTCTGAGAGACTTTCTCCATCAGATGTGGCATGAGCTTTCATGCATAGAGACATGAGTCTCGATACTCATCCGACTGCCGGATCCAGAGTAATTACTGAAATTGCTCAGTATTCATGAGATGTGCAGTGGCCTCAGCTGAGAGACTACACATCTACACGTACTCTGAGAGACAGCCTTCTCAGTCAGAGATTTATGACATGAGATTTCATGCTTTAATGAGAGACATGAGTCTCAATACTCATCCGATTGCCGAATCTGGAGTATATTTTTACAATTTTATCCTTTGTCGAAAATCCACCATCTACAACTTGGAGTAGGCTAGTGTCTGTAGTGGCTTAATATAGTGTGGTGTTCAAATATGGACTAGATCCCGGGGTTTTTCTGCATTTTCGGTTTCCTCGTTAACAAAATTTCTGGTGTCTGTGTTATTTCTTTTCCGCATTATATTTTTTATATAATTTAAATATCACAAGTTGTGCATAAGTTCAATCAATTTGTGAATACGACCTTTGGGTTGTTGATTAAATTGATTGACAGTTGGATATTGGTTTTTCATACCGTCCAAGTTATTTCTTATATTCGATCGGGCTCGTAAATTCCTATTTGTTTGATTGCATATTGAATTGATAATTTGAGATACAACTCTTGGATATATTTCCATTGATTGAGTCTGACTGTCTAGTTGATTCTCTAGGAATTATATTGGAGTTTGTCCATACAGATTGCTAAACGAAATAATGGATGAGGTTGTTAGACCCTAACTTTTTCAAATAAACTTTTCATAATTGGAATTGTGGAAACTCATGTTCAGGCTTCAAATAAGATGAGAATTAGGAATAATATCAACCCTTCTTGGTGTTTTTTAGATAATGATTGTGCTAATAGTTTTGGTAGAATTTGGATAGCTTGGGATCCTGGGGAAGTTCAAGTTAATTTCATAAGTTTTTCTCCTCAGGCTATCTTCTTAGATGTTTCTTTCTCGTCTATAATGAACTTTGTTGTTACCTTTGTTTACAGAGATAATTATTATGTTACTAGGAAAGTGAAAAAGCGGGGGTATAACAACCACACCCAATAATTCGTTCGACAATCTGTATGGACTAAACTCCAATATAGTTCCGAGAGTAGAAACTTCAAAGTGAGACTCAATCAAGAAATATATCAAAGAGATTTATCTCTATTTCTCAATACTCTGTGATCCTGATTGATATGAGAAACAACTTGGACGGTACCAAAGACCAACGCCCAAGTGTCAATCACGTTATATCCAACAAACAAGGTCGTATTTATCAACTGATTGAACTACACACAACATGTTATATTTCAATTATATAAACAAATATAATGCGGAAAATAAATAACACAAACACCAGAAATTTTGTTAACGAGGAAACCGCAAATGCAAAAAAACCCTGGGACCTTGTCCAGCTTTGAGCACCATATTGTATTAAGCCGCTGCAGACACTAGCCTACTACAAGTTAACTTCAGACTGGAACCACGCTGGATTCTGCGCACTTGATTCCCTTAGATGATCTCACTCACAACTAAGAGTTTCTATGACCCAAAGTCTAAGACTTATAAATAACTTTGTCTCCCATAGATAAGTCTATTCTGATAGATAAATCTATCTCCCACAGAAGTACCTACGAAGTTTTGTTCCATCTTATGATAAATCAAGGTGAACAGGAACCAACTAATAATCTGGTCTTATACTCCCGAAGAACAGCCTAGAGATATTAGTCACCTCACAATAACTTAACTATATGGTAGTAGAATAAGTTACTGCGGAACCACAAAGTCTTAGACAAAGAACTTTGTGATTACGTTTTATATCTTACATATCAGAGATAAATCTGGAGCAAATCTTAGAAAAGATAGTACTTAATACGATATAACAAGTAAGATCAGAATATGCAACTACAGATAAATATTTGGATCTGGCTTCACGAATCCCAAATGAAGTCTTCAAGTCGTTAACCTAATATGGTTTTGGAAAACCTAGGTTAAAGGAGAATCGACTCTAGTACACAACTAGGACATAGGAAAGTGTCGGGATTAGGTTTTCCAGTTGCTAGAGTTCTCCCTTATATAGTCTTTCAAATCAGGGTTTGCTTTCAATCAAAGCTAAGATAGCTTAGTAACAAAACATTCAATATTCACCGTCAGATGAAATCATGATTTAAGATTCAAGCTAAGTATGCTTAGAAATAAAGCAATTAATCTCCACCGTCAGATGGTCTTAGCTTGTTACACACAAATGAAATATACCTTCATTTAGATATGGGTGACCGTAACTAAACGTGTATATTGAGTTGGCTCAATAACATTTAATCGAAGTTAGCCATATGAACACTTTTTTCTTAACCACATTCATCTAACACTTCAAGATCAAATATGATGATCAATCAAACATGAAAGATAATCCAGTGAATCTAATTGTGTTTCACGTATAGTTGTTCAATTGTTCACTATCTCATAGAAATATATACAAACAAATTGAAACAAAATCAGATTGATTCATAATCGTACAAAGTACATATACAAGAATCAATTCATGAACATTAATCCACCGTTTGCAAAGATTGCATTCCTTAATTCATAAATGTATTGTTCTTGAGTATGAACAACATACTTAGCCGATTTCAAAACTTAAACCACTGTGTTCGCAAACCAGGTACGCGAATAGCAGCTTCGGACCTTGGCATGTCCAGCCGTTTGCAAACCACGTAGGCAAATAGCCATCCCGGACCCAACTAAGGTAGAACTGTTCGCATACTAGGTACGCAAACAAGGTTCCCGGACCTTAACAATTAAAACCGTTCGCATATTAGTGATAAGCACGTAATTTCTACATTTTATACCCATATTTATATTAGCTAGGACTCGATATTTTGGCTAATGACACTATTTTAGGACTTTTGTAGAAAGTACCAGCAAATTCGGCGCCTGCGACGAAAACAAGCGAAGTGCTACCTCAAGACGTTAAAAGAGACAGGGCTTAATCAACATTTTTACGTCTTGTTATGTGCTTATGTTGGTCGGAGCACCTAAGCATCTCACATAGAAGTAAGCACGTCCTACACTGATGTCAATGGATGACTGCTGGTGTCAGGGAGGAAGATGAGCAGTTGGAGTTCAGTGTATGTGATTGGAGAATGGCAGTGATAGTCGTGATGGCTAGGTGGCGTCGTATTGGTGTTTGCTTCATGACCTGTACAAGGCAATTGAGGCGAGATGTTGGGTTGGTTTTACAGCTACAAGGAGGCAAAAAGATGGGTTGAACGGCTGTGCATGGGGTGTACTTGGCAGTCGTGTAAGCTCAGTTGAGGTGCTATGACGATGAAGTAACTGGTAGAAACGGTGGTGGCTTTTATCAGATTGCTTCTCGACTGAGAATGTTGATTGTCTTCGTTAGTTAGAGCATCTGCTGATAATGGGAATGGAGGCATCGATTTCTTGAGATAATGAGAACTGGCCGCTCGTGGTGATGAATTTTCTGTCGGTATAAAGAACATCAAGGAAGGAAAGAACTTGAGGATCTTTGGCATGAATGGAGTTGGCGTCACTGGTGTTGTTTGCCTATACACCAAATGGGACGGAGATGACCAGGGAAGCATTGCTGCTGGCAGAGATGAGAATAATGGAGCTGTGAACATACCGACTGAAGAAGGGAGATGTTGATCACGATGGTAGCTGTATCGGTGATTAGCAAAGTTTAATGGTGGTCGCCGGCAATGGTTAGGAAGCAGAAAGTGGTGTATTCTTTATCTTTATGCCGATGGAGTTCAGCGATGAGAAGACGAGATCAATGGCAGCCGATGAATGTGGAGTATATTGGCTGGATAATCGTGATTGATGCAAAGAGTCGTAAGAAGAAGAGACACCAGTCTGTTATGGTTGCAACGGGTGACTGGAGGTGCAAGTAACCGAGATTCAAGGAGTTGGTGTTGCTGCCATGTCATGACAAAACAAAGAATAGCATCGAGCAGCATTGTTTTTCTTCTTATCAAATGGAAGGGACTTTGAGCAGCTCATGGCTAAAGCATCTTCAGCATATACTTTATCAGATTTTGGTACGTTTCTTTGTCTCGTTCAAGAAGCTGTTGTCACAGATTATTCATGCAGTGAAACAAAGAGTCAATGGAACTGTAAATGGTGGACTGAGGTTGCAGCAACAACAGTTCTCTATGGTGAGACTGTACGTGGGAGTTTACTGGTGGTACATATGGGGCTGTGTCGACTGAAATTGAGTTCAGTCAGGGGTTAAATGAGTTGATTGCAAGCAAGGCTGTACAGAGAAGACACGAGAAGCTTCATGATGGCTGAAATAAGCGCAGGCAATGGAGTTTGTTCAGTCGATGTCTGAGATGAGTGCAGCTGAGTAATGATGGGTTATGGCAGAACATTTGGTGCTAGTGATTGACTGCATGGTTTTGGACGAATGAAATTTAAGAAGTGGTGCCTGCCTGACAGAGAAACTGTGCTGGAGTGGGGTTATCTATGGACTGAACGGTGAGAAAATGTGTTTGGTCTGCTGGTGTTGATCGTGGGGATTGAATGAGGTATCTAGGACTTACTATTTTGGATTTCTGCCGGTGAACGGACAGAATGGAGAAGAATGGGGCTCCGGCTGGTGGTTGTTGAGCCTGGATATGAATGGTTCGTACTGTGAATCATGTTGCTCGATTGAGAGATTAAGAAGTCGATGGAGCAAATAATTGCAGGTGTTGATGGCTAGATGGACGTACAGAAAATGGACTTAGGTGTTGTAGCCGAGATGGGGTTATATGTGTTGGCTGTTGAATCGGTATTGGGATTTGTTTTTGTTGGTCGTGGTTAAGATGCTGCTACAGGTGGGGTGCCAAGATGGAGATAGTTAAGGAATGGAAAGTGGCAGCAGTCGCATAGTTAGATAGTCAGCCAAAGGAAACTGCAACCGAGTTCGTTTTGGAAGGAGTTGGTGCCACGGCTGACAAGAGATTTGGTATTATGCCTCAATTAGAATTTTAGTTCAAATTATGGAAACAAAATCTCTTGATTTGAATGAGCACGAACTGGATTTGGAGTACAGTGGTGTCAAAAGGGATGATGTGGCATGCTGTCATTGGCTAACAATATATATGTGACGTGAGGAACAAAAGAAATAAAATGAGCTGAAAATCTGGAAGAAAAGGAGGAGAGGGCGGCCGCAGAGCCGGGAGAAAAGAAAAACAAGGGTTTGGTGTATTAGAATTTTCTTTTCTCATGGTTTGCTAAATTGATTGTTAGGGTTTAGATAGAACCCAATTTTGTGATGAAAACTCTAAATTTATATGCTTAATAATGAGTTGATTGATTAGTAGTTTTTCTTCATTTGGCTTGGTATTCTATTGTTGATGTGATTTCCTATATTATTTATGCTTTTGAATTGATCTTGCGTGCTTTGATTAAATCCTAGACGTGGTATGCAAGGATAGATAGGTAATGTTTTAGAATCACTACTCATGAAGCGAAGAAAACTAGAGCGGAGAAACAATATTTGAAAATGCATGGAATAGATTTTTAAAGATTAGTAGAGTTTGCATAATTAATTGGTGGAAACCGAAAATCCTAACAACCTTCTATCATTCTGTTTTTCGTTAAAATTGTTTATTGTTTCATTTTGTTTCAAATTTCTGAAAACTCATTAAACATTATCTATTTGATTATTTGGTTCTTGGTATTAGTTAGAAGTAGTATTTTCGCACTCCTCATGGGAACGACCTGTACTTGCCATTGTTCTACTAGTAAGACACTGTGCACTTGCAGTATTTTATTGTAGGTTTCCGAACCTACCAACTAGGTACGCAAACAAGGTCTGAATCACTACAAAACAGTTCGCATATTAGGTATGCATACCGTGTTGTGTCCAGGCATGGTCAATTGTTTTAAGCTCCCATTTCAATCATTGAAACATCTTTAGAAGACGACAATAGCTGTCTCACACAAACTATTAACTTCAAGTAATTTTCAAGTGATCGAATGATCAATACGAAACTTTCCAAGTCGAACTCAAATGATTGTCTCATACAAATCATGTAAGATGTTTCAAGGCAATTTCCACATGATCATCTTTTGACTTAATATTTAGTTTCCAACAAATAAATTGTTTCCAACTAAACTCGTCAAGAATAATAATAAACATAATTAAAGAAAAAAGCTTCCAACACATATTTCGAGAAAATAGATATGCGAGATAAACTCGGCTCGAAATATCAAATGTGTATAATGTAAAAGTCTATATAGCTATACGACTTAGTCTCATTAGGAGATAAAATAGAATATACTTCTGAGTGATAGATAAGTTTTAGTCTCCACATACCTTTTGTTGATGAAGTTCTTCGAAGCTACCCTCAGTAGATCTCCGTCTTGAATTAGTGAACGTCGTGAAGTCTAAAGCTCAATTACACATTCTATCATAATCTGAGACATAGCTATAAGTAGACTAAAAATCAAGACTATAGTTTTGATCAACTAATATTGACAAACAAGCTTGACATAGCAACTCTTGTGAGTTCGACCGAGTAGTGCTCTATCCCCCTTTGTCACTTTTACTGACAAACATATCAATACATATGGATTATAAAATAAATTAACTTTGTAGCATCCATCATACTTGATTTCCTTGGCTCTTCAACATTCCTTGAAGTATTCGCTACTCCAAGTACTCCAGCGATTCTGAACGTGTTCAACTCAGCACAATTGTTGTTGAAAATCCCTAGCCATAACAATAAGAAAACAAATGTTCTCAATCATTGTTATACAATGTCATAGTATTATTACACAACATCTAAGTCCAATTGCATCACAACTTTGACAATAATACTATGGTGATATGTATCACTCCCTCTTAGTCAATACTTCCACCTTACAATGAAAACCACTCCCCCTTACATAATGATCCGTAAACCATATGTATGTAGTGTGACCTACCAAATAATTTTCCCCCTTTTTGTCAATATAAATTGGCAAAGGTACGAAAACTACGGGATGATAATGAAATTCTCAAAGAGATAATCCATGACTAAAAGAGAACATATCAACTTTGTTTCGATGATTTCACATAGTCGAAACTTAGTGTTCATCAAGGAGTTTATAAAGATACAAGATAACTCCTACAATTTTCCACAGACGCACTCTCCCCACAAAGATTTGGCAATTAAGACCTTATTTTTATAAGAAAAGAAGGATTTATTTGGACATTAACAAAACACATGGATTGATATCCAGTAAACTCGAAAAAATTAACCACAAGAACCTTATTGATTAATTTAATCGGAAATGCTCAATATAAGAAAACTTACGGAGCCATACAGTACTTTCACATTAAAGTGGATCAGGGAAAGATCAATACTGAGGAATTTTTAAAAGTTCATAATGACACAATAGACTTAACTTTTGAGCATATATGAGATAATCATAGTTCACGGACGTAAACACCACATATCTCATAACATATTTTTGCAATACATAAAACCAATAAAAAATAATACGGCAAAATCATCTTCCAAATAACTTAGAATTTAAATAAATAAATCTAAAAACATTGCAAGATGAAAATCGTTAGATTTTTTTTTATGCAAAATACCTTTCATTACTTAAGTTAATTTACATATCTTAAGGTGACAAATTGATTGATCATCCCTAATAATTTTATTAAATTTTTCCGGTATGTTACAAGTGTAGTCAAAAGAGGATCTGTCAGTTCCAGAGGTCTTAGCTATTACATGAGAAGCATTATTAACCGATCTTTTAACATGTTTTACAGTAAAATAAGAAACAGAAGATAGAAAATGCCTTATTTCTTCTATTATCCCTTGGTTCATCCACTGAACTGAAGGGTTGGCATGCTTGATAGAATTAATTACATTCAAACTATCACTTTCGAGAGTTACTTTGTTTAAGATGTATTCTCTGGCCCATAATATTGCTTCCTTCATGGCCAAACATTCAGCTTGTTCTGGGTTTATTCCTGCATTGAAGTATCTGCCTATGATGCCCCAGCATTGACCTGTTGAATCACGAATTATCAGTCCAGTTCCAAAATTAGAGGTATTGTAATCAAACGAAGCATCCATATTAATTTTAAGCTCATGAGCTGGTGGAGGAGACCATGGTTGATGCACTTTCTGTTTCATCAACGAGCTTTGGACAAAATATTGATTTACCATATTTTTAATAGAGTGAACTGTGAAGAGAAGTTCTGATTTTTATTTTCAAAAACTTTTGAACATCTATTCTTCCATAGAAACCAAGCAGTAATCATAAGAGTTAAAATCCAATGATTCCAATCATCCTTATTTGCATTAGGAGAGGCATGGAACCAACTAGATATCCAGTCTGTAACTTCAGTTTGTTGATTTTGTAAAACAACTACATTCATATTTAAAGATAACTATACTAATATGGAGAGATCACATTCAATGATAAGATGTTGAAGTGTTTCTTCTGCTTGAGAGCATATAGGACACAATGTTTCTATGTTAGTGTTGTAACTGTTGAGCTTAACTCTAGTAGGTATAATCCTCCTTAAGCATTTCCAAATAAATAACTTAACTTTATGTGGAGCATTTGATTTCCACAGCTGTCGCCAATTAACATTAGAAACATCCATCCTCCTTTGATCTGTCCTAGTTGTCAGATTTGTTAATGCTTTATAAGTTGTTTTAACTTTGAATTCTCGTGTCCTACTTGGTTCAAAGATGAGTTTAACAATACAATGTTGAACAAGATGCATTCTTAGTACTATTTCTGTTATTTCTGCTGGAAAAAGATCATGAACAAGTTGAGAGTTCCACCTTCTTGGATTTTCTAACATTAGGTATGAAACGTAAACTGTTCTTGCTGGTTATTGAAATGTATCATTTGGTGTTGGAGGAGAATCTAAGCCTATTACCCATTTGTCAAACCAAACCAAAATTTTGGTTCCACTCCTAACATCCCACCTGCGGAATTTCCTCACATAATGAAGCCCTACTTCCAGACCCTTCCAGATCCATGAAGAGCTGTAAGGGGACTCTTGAAGATGAAGAAAGCTACAGTATGGAGAGTATTTGGCTTTCATGATTTGTGTCCAAGGTTTATCCTCCTTTGTGCATAATCAAAAAGCCAACTTAGTAATTAGAGCAATGTTAAATTGCTCTAAGTTCCTAAAGGCCAATCCTCCTTCATCGTTAGAAGAACAAAGGGAATTCCATGCTACCAGATTCAAACCTTTATTAGACTTATGAGCCCACCAAAATCTTCTTTGGGTTGAATCCAACTTGTTTATTATATTTTCCGAAAGCCTAAAATTACTCATGTAATCAGTAGGAATAGAATTAAGAACTGATTTGACCAAAGTTGTTCTAGTAGATTGGTTGAGAGTTTTAGAACACCATCCTTGGAAACTGTTCTCATAAGAGTCTTGGATAGAACTAAAAGAACTTGTTTTCGGTTTTCCTAATAAAATAGGCAGTCCTAAATATTTATCTGAAGTACAGAGTTGTTTGACGCCTAGCTTATCTCGAATGGCTATCTTAACATTATGTGACAAATCATCTGTAACGAAAGCTGATAATTTTGAAAATTTATCACCTGACCAGAAATGTTACTGAAATTTCGCAGACAAGACTTAACTTGATTAATACTTGAAAGATCAGTGTGGAAGAACAATATACAATCATTCGCAAATAGCAGATTTAACAGATATAGAATTCTTCACAACTTGTATCCCTCACAACAAATTAAGAGCTTCTGCATTCATTAAGGATCTGGCAAGATATTCCATAGAGATTATGGATAGATAAGGGGATAATGGATCCCCTTGTCTAAGACCTCTGGTAGGGGTATAAGACTGACAAATACTACCATTAAACGAATCGAAACAGTTTTAGTCGATATACATTGATAAATAATAGTACGCTAGTCTTCACAAAATCCCCAAAACAAGAAAAAAATTTATCAATAAAAGCCCATTCGACTTAATCGAAGGCCTTCAACATGTCTAACTTCAGAGCTACTAGTCCATGTTTTTTCTTTGACTTCTTCATGGATTGAACTAGTTCATGAGCCATGACTATATTGTCATTTATGTATCTCCTAGGAACATATGCAGCCTGTGTCGGAGAAATTATTTTCTCCATCAGAGGTTTGATTCTTGTAACTAAAAGCTTTGAGATTAATTTATAAATTATATTGCGCAGGCCAATTGGCCTGTAATCATTTGGTGTCGAAGGATGATAGGTTTTAGGTATTAAACAAGTAACTGTTTGATTTATACAATGAGGCATTCTCTTACTGATGAAAAACTATTGCACCAAGTGAACAATATCTTTTCTAACAGTGGGCCATTGTGATAGGAAAAAACCAGCAGGGAATCCATCAGGACCCGGTGAATTCCATCTAGGCATACCTTTAAGAACATTAAAAATTTCCTCATATGCGGGAATTAATGTTAAGTATTCATTTTCAGATTAAGAAATAATTAGGGTTATCATACCTTGAGAATTACAGCCAACCACAGTAACTGGAGGATAAGAGGACAAATGAATTTTCCTTATGTTGTTGTCTGTATCATGCTCATTCAAAGAAACTGTATCTTTTGTCACTTTCACAGTAAATTGTATTGGGTTGTCATTTGTAGATCCTGCATGCATGCTAGTAAGATGATTTACCACCACCATTTCATCTTCAGATCTATGAGCAGTAATTAGCTGATTCATATCTTTTGGACATTGTTCAGCTGGATCAGTTATTGCATGTTGATTTTCTTGTTCCTGTTGGATCTGAATAGCAGCAGAGCTTCCATCTTTAACTCCTCTCATGTCTGGGTTTGTCCATGAAGGTGGATCAAGAATTGAATTAGACGAAAGGTAACCTTTTTGTTGTTGAAGAACATAGGCCGCTATAGTCGCACATTCAAGTTCCCTGTGATCAACCGTGTACATAAGTTAAAAGGTTGCTTTTCATAGAACAACCTAATCCAAACTTCTTATCCTGTTGCATTTTTCATCCAGAATCCTATACGAAGAGGGTCTCTGACATCGATGAGAACTAGAGCCTTTTGCACTTTTCCTTTTGGATCAATACAGTCCGGAGGATCTAGTTCTTTTACTTCACCTATTGTTGATGTTATACCCTACACAATTGTTGGATTTGCAAATCCTGATTGCACGTTATAAAGACGTAACCAAAGCAGTTGCTTAGTTAAGTCTACTGCACTTTTTGGTATACTAGGATTCCAAGGCTTAAGCACAAGTAAGTCTCCTTCTAGTAACCAAGGTCGAAATTTAAGAACGACCTCATATTCCTCTTGAGTATGGAACTTTATAAGGTAGCAGTCATTTTCCTCTTTTTTGATAAATATATCTTTACTTTTTGGTTTCTCCTCACTTCTCAGTCTCCTTTTTCCTCTCGCGAAATTTCCTCTGCAACTCATTTCTCGGCCGCTGTCTTCCATTTTGATTAACGATTGCCTCCAAAAAAATGGATCCAACGAAGACAGTAGAAGCAGAAGCAGAAGCAGAAGCAGCAAGTTCTCCAGCAGCAAAAATCGGCGAAGATGAAGACATTGGTAATATTTCAGACACCATTAGTAGTAGTAAATTCCGGTCATGCAGTGTTAACGTAGATGATGAATCTAGAAAGGATTACAGGGATTACAAACGGGCAAAAGCATGATAATGTTGTTTTTCCGATAGGTTACTTTTTGGTAACTGCTGATTTACTGTTCATGTCAGCTGTAGTTAGTAACATAAGGGAGATGGATACGCCATCGTATAGAATTTCAGAACCTTTAAATGGTTTGATCTGTTTATTTGATCCAGAAAAGAACCATAGTGTTCAAGTGTGTAATCTTAGTACCCGTGAAGTTACACCGTGGATTAAATCAACGTTCATATCGAACTTAGATGTAAAAGATGAAGATAAGTATCGTTTACGCAGTGCCAAGTGTGATTTGGGATTCGATCCTGTCACTAAGGAGCAAAAAGTGATTTGTTTTTGGAATATATATCAATATCAAGTTTGCGAAGTCTTGACTGTAGGAGATGGTAAATGGAGAATAATTGATGATCTCCCAGCATACAGGTTTAGAGATTGGTGGTGTTTTGGAGCTTCTGTTTGTGTGAATGGTTCCATATATTATTACAATGCAGAGGAGATGCCGTGTGTCCGCAAGGATGATAAACCTAAATTCATGGTGGCATTTGATGTTGGAGAGGAGAAATTTAGAGTTATCGGAATTCCTGATTTCATTCTTGACCAGATTCAGCATAGATTTCTACACGCTGAGACTGTTCAATTGTTAGAAATTGATGGTCATCCAGCTCTACTAAGTAGAGTAAGGCGTGACATTGCCAAAATATGGTTATTTGATGATGATTATAAAAATGGTTATAGAAGTAATACTTGGAAGGAAAGTACTATTGAATTACCCTTCTATTGGGAGCATGATGGAGGCTATTGGTTAACTGTTCTATATGAAAGGATGAGGCTTAGTACCATGTCTCTTTTTTCCTGTGAACCTGCAATCTAATTTTGATGTGAGTGGTTTCTTCCCTAAAATATTCTTCTGCTAAAAGTCAAATTTATGCATTGTTGTTGAAGTATGTAAACGTCTAAATGGCTTTCATACGTATCTGCATTCTCTTTGCCCAGTTATTGATTAGTCCACAACAAGACAAAGAACTAGAATTTCTCTCCTCCACATATTTTGAAGAACATTCAATTTGGTAAATAGTTAAGTCAAGGTACCCTACTAATAATTGTTTGGTTTATGTTTAAGCAACCCAATATTTTTACACGTGGTTTTGCTGAAAATCGTTCATTGTACTTCTTATTGACAACAAGTTTGGTATTTTTGGGTGCTTGTGTCATACTTTTAAGCGATTCATATCTTTTCAGCTCTTCTATATAAAGAGAGAATTCTTCTCAAAATTTTTAACCATCTCTAAAATCATATTTTTCTTTCTCTGCGAGTCTTGTGTGTGTCCTTCTCATTCTTCTGCAAAAGTTTATTTCTGTCTGAAGAAGTGAGAAAATCACCCATATGCGATCTTTTGCCTAATCTTCTTACTGTGTAGTTTTCCGTGGCATTAGCTAATCATTTGCAGTCAAGCTATTAGGATTATTTTACTTTACTTTGTATATATATATCCGAAGTTTATACTATGGCAAAAGAGATGAGGAATGTTCTGTGTTGGGTTGAGGTTGCACCAGCTCTTGTAATTTCTCCTACAAAATCTTCGAATTCTCCTACATTGGAGACGATCTTTGAAGGAGTGGATGAAGAGTATGATGAAGATTAGTAATAGATATGTTTGTATGTTTGTTTTTTGTTTTCTGTTTTTTTTCCCTTTAGTCCTTTTTCCTTCTTTTTTTTCACTTTTGATTAGCGTTTTAGGGTAGGAAAAAGGATGGCCAAACCTCGAGATTCAATTCCTCGAGGATGATATCGAGTATAGGGAGTTTGTATGTAAATTATGAGCAGCACCTTGTGTATATTATAAACTAAATATACTTAATTTTCTTGTATACATTTTCATACTTTATATCATGTCCTATCTTCCGAGTTCAGGACTACATTAGTTGCTTGCCTGATCTCAAAATATGATTTTCCTGAGAGAATGTTTCCCCTGGTGGAAGTATACTATAAGGGGTACATTTCGATAGATCTTAACCCGATCGAAGCAAAATGGTTGTCTTAAATCAGATAATAAAAGTAGATTGGCGATATCAATCAAGAGTTCCGTAGTTGACAGTTGGAAACTGTTTGGTTTTGCACTGGGTGGAGACGTTTGAATGAACTATGAGTTTGAAATTTAACGGAAATATTTATCTATATAATTACTTATGAAAACGCCAGAGATTAGTTATCAGTACTTTTTTTACAGGTGGTGGTCAGTAAGTGAAGCAAATATTGATTTGTTGTTCGAGATCAATTTCAGTGTTTCAACTCGAAATAGAAAAATAGAGTTTATTGCGCATGTAGTAATTCGGTCACTAAGAATAAGTTTATTTGAAAAAAGTTTGAGAATTGAGGTTTGTTATCTACCCGTTTAGCTATAAGGTAGCAACAATGGAAGATATTATTTTGGACGCAATGATAAATTAATGATTACAACATACATTTTAATCACGAGTTAAATTTCAGGTCAAATTAGCGGATTTTTCGTCACTGGGTAGAATTGGACAACAATGATAATTTGGAACCACAAGAGAGATTCTAGCAACTTAACCGATTTGGATTTTGGTCCAAATTTTGTTCAAGAGGAAAGTTTGAAGTCAAAAATACAAATGTTGGGCCAACCGAAAAACTTTGGATCTTGAGATGCTTGGCCACATTATTACTAGATTTCAATAAATTTTTTAATGTCTAGTTAATTTAAGAATAACTTTACATATATTGTCCTTTGGCTCCGGACTTATTTTGGGTCACAGTTCAGCCTATGGGGAATATAAATACTGAGCCATGTGGTAAGTTTTGAATAAAATGACGAGACTTTTACACGTTTTGATTTAATTCTTCTCCTTTATTTACCATCTGATTTCGAGAAGTTATCATAAAATTATCTATCGTCATGAAGAGAGAGGAAGTTTGCAACTTTACTTGAGTTCTCCTGCTTTTGAAAAGTGCAGGATAACTTGTCTATGAGATCATTGTAACCTACAATCATCAAGTCCATGATTGCGAGTTGAGCCGTCTCTTTAACTGGTAAATCTTTAGATTTTCTAAGAATTTGAGTTCTATCTGGAACTCATGTCTTTGAAGACGTTCTTAGGTTTTTCTTAGCAATTGTACTAAAACCCGTGCACTTATTTTTATTCGATGAGTAAGTTGTACTAGTATTCATGGAAGGTGCCTTGATTCAAAAATCAGTATTGAAAATGCGGGGGTCTAACACCACACCCAACAATTCGTTTGGCAATCTGAGAGGACTTACTCCAATATACTTTCTAGAGAATCAACTAGACATTCATACTCAATCTAGAGAAAAGTATATCAAAGAGTTTAATATCTCTAACTCTTAATTCAATCCGCAATCAGCAAATAGAAATCTGCGAGCCCGATTAAATATAAGATGAGTAACGTGAACGGTACCAAAGACCAATATTCAAGTGTCAATCAATTTAAATCAACAACCTAAGGTCGGATATTCTAATTGATTGAACTTTACACACAACCTGTGATATTTCAATTATATAACAAAATATAATGCGGAAAAGAAATAACACAAACACCAGAAGTTTTGTTAAGGAAACCGCAAAAGCAGAAAAACCCCGGGACCTAGTCCAGATTGAACACCGCACTTTATTAAGCCGCTACAGACTCTATCCTACTACCAATTAACTTCGGACTGGACTGTAGTTGAACCCTAATAAATTTCACACTGATTCAAGGTACAGCCGCGTTCCTTACGTCTCTGATCCCAGCAGGATACTACGCACTTGATTCCCTTAGTTGATCTCACACACAACCAAGAGTTGCTATGACCGAAAGTCGAAGACTTGATAAACAAATCTGTCTCACACAAAAAAGTCTATAGATTGAATAAATCTGTCTACCACAGAAATACCCAAGAGTTTTTGTTCCGTGTTTTGATAAATCAAGGTGAACATGAACCAATTCATAAACCAGACTTATATTCCCGAAGACCAACCTAGTATTATCAATCACCTCACAATAATCTTAATCGACTAGCGAAACAAGATATTGTGGAATCACAAACGATGAGACGAAGATGTTTGTGATTACTTTTATCTAGCCTATCCGATAAATTAATCTCGAGTCAATTATTTCAATTGTACTCAATATGATAGAATCGGGTAAGATCATAACATGCAACTAAAAAGAAAATAGTTGGGTCTGGCTTCAAAATCACAATGAAGTCTTTCAAGTCGTTAACCTACAAGGTCTCGATAGAAACCTACGGTTAAAGGAGAATCGACTCTAGTTTATGCAACTAGTAATACACAGGAGGTGTGGGGATTAGTTTTCCCAGTTGCTAGAGTTCTCCTTTATATAATTTTCAAATCAGGGTTTGCAATCCAAGTTACATTGGTAACAAAGTCTTAAATATTCACCGTTAGATGAAAAACCTGAGTCAACCAAGCTAATATCTTTCAATTGTTAGATCGAACTTGGCTTGTTACACACAAATGAAATGTTACCTCATTTAGGTTTATGAAACCGTACCTAAATGTGTACGCCACGTTGGTTCACAAATAGTTAACCGAGGTTAGCCATATGATTACTCTCATATCAACCTTATTCATCTTAACCATAACTATTTAAAATGACTCAAATGAAACTAGTGAAATAGTTGTTCAATTGTTATATTCTCATAGAATTATACAAGAACACAATTGAAGCAAAATCGATTTGATTCACTCGAATCAATCATGAACATTATAGCCACGGTTTACAAAGATTGCATTCCTTATTATACAAATATTGATGTTCATGTTCATAACTAATTTTAGAACTTTAACCTTCAAGTATGCAAACGGGTACGCATACTTGAAATACCAGGACTAAGATTGGGTTTCGCCAGTACGCAAACGGGTACACAAACTTTCAATCCCAGCAGAATTTCTCGGACATGAACCTATACGCCAGTACGCAAACGTGTACGCATACTTAGGTTCCCGGATTTCTCAAACCAACAGGTACGCAAACGGGTGCGCCTACTATGGTTCCTGATAGACGCATTTATGTGTCTAATTTGTCTCAATTTTATATATTGTTGGTGCTCAAATTTGTACTTATTTCGCTATTTTGTGTATTTGTTGGTGTTTTTGGGAAATAAAGCTCAACGGACCAAAATGTGGAATTCCGCCCGTAAAATGGAGGAAATGAAGTGATTTATAATTTAATGGGCTAGGCCCAAATGGAAAAAGATGGAGAACTATTTTATTTGTCCAGTTATCTGGATATGGGAGTGTGGAAAGTGTAGAGCCCATCATGTCGACATCATTTACAAGATATTAAAAAGATATATGGAAATATTTATTTTTAATGAAGAAAATAGAAGTGTTAAGTAAGAAATATACATTGAGTAATTGATGTATAAAGAGTCTGGAAAGAATATTATTTTTTATGGTTGGAGTTAATAAAGAATAAATAATTCCCAAATAAGGAAAATTGTAAATGCATGAGAATTATATTATTTGACGTGTGGCATATTCTTATTGGAGGATTTTTCATTGTCTTGACATGTGGCGTATTCTCATTCGGTGATAATGTGGTAGTGGTGAATAGAAAAGGAAAGTGGATTCCTTTGAAAGCTATAAATACGTTGTGGATACAAGAAAAAGGGGAGGTCCGGGGAGTAGAGTTTTTATTTCATTGTTTTAATTTCTGTTTTGTAATAATGGAGTAATTTATCCGCTAGGATGGAGGAAGAAACTACTTCTAGCATGTAAGTTTTGATATTTAGTTTTCTTTTAATTATTACTCTCCAATTAGTTTTAATTGTCTAGAAATTTTCTCTTCTTTATATGCTTCATAATAGCTGTTTTGGGTAGTTTAGCTACCGATCTTTTATAAGTGAAGGAAAATTAGGCCTTAGATTATCGAATTGAGTCGAATTGATATTTTATCAATGATAAATTTTCCAAGGCATGAGATTAGGTTCAAAATTGCCTTGTGTAGTTTTGAGAGTAAATTAGAGAAATTAATTGTTACAACCGTTACAAGTAGTGGAATCTGAAACCTTATTCTCTCTCTCTTTGGTCAACAAAATTAGTTTTTCCTTAAAAATATTTTCTTCATTAATCTTAAAACCAATCTTCATAAAAGTTCGAGCAACGAACTTCTACTTACCACCTGTAAAACTACATAAGTTCCCGGACATGGATTACATATGTGCAAGAGTGCACAACATGACATATCCAATAATGGTTAAGTGTTCTAAACTCTTATTTCAATCATTGAAACTTTCTTAGAGGATGACAATAGCCGTTTTCATACACTATTAGCATCAAAGCAATTTTCAAGTTATTGAAATAATCATAAAGAAACATTCCAAGACAACACCAAATGACTGTATCACACAAACCATGTAAGATGTTACTCGGCAATTTTCACATGATATAAGATGAAATTGGTCGAAGTGAAATCTTTCCAATACATATTTCGAGAAATATGTAAGAGAGATAAACTCAGCTCGAAATCTCAAATGTGTATATTGAAAACTATATCGTAATACGACTTATGTCTCAATATAGGAGATAGAGTAGAAACATACTTTCCAAGTGATAGATGAGTTTAAGTCTCCACATACCTTTTGTCGATGAAGTTCCACAAGCTCCCTTAGTAGTTCTTCGTCTTCAAATGATGAATGTCGTGAAGTCTAAGCTCAACTACACAATCTATGTCCTAGTCCGAGACATCTATAAATAGGCTAGAAATCAAGAATTATAGTTTTGATCACTAACATTGAGAAACATGCTTGAGATAGCAACGCATGCGAGTTCGATCGAGCAGTGCTATAAAAATCTCCCGCTTTATCAATTTTACTGACAAAACTATCAATACATATGGATTACAAAATAAATAAAAATTTGTAGCTTCTCATCCAAATGCTTGATCTCCTTGGCATCTTCAACACGACTCAAAATCTTCGTCACTTCCAAGTACTCCATGATACATGTTCAATTCAGCGTCATAGTTGTTAAAGATCTGTAGAGATAACAATGAGAAAACGAATGCTCTAAATCTTTGTTATACAGTGTCATAGTATTATTATACAACATCAAAGTTCAATTGTATCGCAACTTTGACAACAATACTATGGTGATATGTATCACTCCCCCTTAGTCAATACTTCATCTCAACATGAAAACCACTCCCCCTTACATAATGATCCGTAAACCATATGTATTTGTAGTATGAAACTACACATTAATTCTCCGCCTTTTTGTCAATATAAATTGGAAAAGTACGAAAACTAGTGGGATCCTTATGAAATTCTCATAGAGATACTTCATGAACAAAAGAGACTAACATACCAACTTATTTTGATGCAATCATAAAACCGAAGCTAAATGCATTCATCAAGGAGTTTATAAAGATATATGATAACCCCTATAATACTCCACAACCGCACTCCCCACAAAGATTTGGAAATTAATCACAAGTTCAATTAAGAATTTTCCCCCATAATATGTCATTCTCGAAAGAACAATAAAGGCGACCTTGCTTTTACAAGAAAATGAGGATTTCTAAGGAACACTAGGATACTTGACAGAAACACATCTACTAGAAACAAATGCAAACATGAAACAACACCACTCTGGGAATTCCAAACTCAATTGCCCAACAGATTGAAATAAAAGCAGGGGAAAGAGTTATTGGGTAATGAACTAGAAAAACACCAATAGACTGCCGTAGGTGTTGAAATCTGGCAGTGTCTAATGGTTTGGTGAGAATATCATCCAATTGTTGTTCATAAGGCACAAATTCCATAGTAATGTACCATTTTCATAAAGATCTCGAATAAAATGGTACCTTATGTCTATGTGCTTGGTCCTTGAGTTCTCAACGGTATTCTCAGTGATGCGAATCGCACTTGAGTTATCACAAAAGATCTTCATTATTTCGGAATCAATTCTATAATCAGCAAGCATTTGTTTCATCCATAGAAATTAAGTACAACATGAATCGGCGGCAATGTATTCTGCTTCACATGTTGAGAGAGATTGCGAATTTTGTTTCTTGCTATGCCAATCTACAAGATTCATCCCTACATAGTAGAATCCCCCTGATGTACTTTTTCTGTCTTCCACACACCCTGCCCAATCAGCATATGAATAGGCAGTAAGGTCAGTGTCAGTACCAAAAGTGTAGGAAAGACCATACCTGGCAGTGTGATCAATGTAACGTATGATCCTCTTTGCAGCTGCAAGATGAGACTCCTTTGGATTTGCCTGAAACCTGGCACAACAACTAACACTAAAAACAATATCAGGTCTAGTGGTAGTGAGATACAAAAGACTTCCAATGATAGATCGAAAATGTTTTTGATCCACATTTACACCTTTCTCATCTCTATGTAGTTTACCTGTGGTAAGCATATGAGTAAGTTTTGGAGTTGACCTCCTTGCTTCACTGGAATAAGAAACAATTGAAATGCACAAATAGGTTAAATCACAAAATTTAGAATTAAAACCAAGCAATTTAAGGATTCTAATTATAAATTTCCATTCAAGTCTATCAAAAGTTGTAGAGAGATCTAACTTAATTTCCATGTAACCAATTATTTTCCTTTTAGAAGTTTTCGTGGTGTGCAATATTTCATGAGCTACTATTGTATTTTCTTTTATTTGTCTTTTTGGTATAAAAAACATATTGGTTTGGTGAGATTATCTTATCAAGATGTGATTTAACCCTATTAGGTAATATTTTAGCAACTATTTTATACATGACATTACTTAAACTTATTGTCCTGTAGTCAGAAGGAGTACAAGGCATATTTGTTTTCGGAACCAGAGAAATAAAAGTATGGTTTATGTCCTGATCAAATTTTTCTCAGAGAAGACACTTCTAACACAATCGATTATATCACTACTAAGAACATCCCAATGATGTTAGGAAAAAATTAGAGGGAACCATCTGGTCCTGGTGCTCCCCATGAGTTCAAGATGAAAATGCTAAACCTTATAGTATGGACACTAAAATGAAAAATCAAAAACCACAAGTTGATTTAGAATCCTGGTATGCTATAGAGAGAATCCACTGGAGTCAACATATTAAAGAAAAATAGATAAAACAAAGTGATCATAATACCCAGTTCTTCCATCAAAATGCTAATGAGAGGAAAAGAATAAATAGAATCACAACTTTGAGAGACTCTACAATTTATGGGTTGAGGGTCGGGATCTTCTAAAAATATTTCAGTTGCTTCCGATGGTAATATAGATAAAGTGTTTGTTCTGCAAGATAATGATAACATGTATTTGCAGGGCCGGTCCTCATATTTTTGTGGCCCCGGGCAAAAGAAAAAAAATTGTTGTGTCAAAAGAAGAGCCAAAATATTTTGAATATTGTTTTTGTTCTCAAGAAAAAAGTCATATTTATAAGAAAAAAATACAACTGGTTAAGGAGAAACATCAAACTCTCAAAACAGACGAAATAAACTTACAGATAATTTACAAATTCTTATTGAAAAAAAACCCGCTCAATTGTAGGAATTATCTCATCTGGATCGTACATTGCTAATTTATCGTTGATTTGGCAAGCGAAATGAAATTACAAATATACAAATGTGAAACATTAAATTAAATTATTTTGGTATATACAAACGATTACGCATTTTGGTATCAGAGCCATTTAAAAGGGGAGATAAAGTGCTAAATATTAGTCGCAGTGAGCTCGTTAAGAATAAATTCTTCTGAGTGCCAAAATCTTCTGTAAGCATTTAGGATATATATCTTCTGTAAGCGTTAAGAATATATATCTTTATATTGAAACATATATATATATAAAAACTACCAAATAAAAATAGTGATTGAAAGATAATTTAGAAAATGATTAATAGAAAATTAAAAGGAATCTTCATAATTAAAAGAAACTTAAAACATAGATAACGGGTAGAGATACTTACAAAGTAGTCCTTTATTCCTTAATAGATAGCACACCAAACAACTTCAAACTCACACTTAGAACATGAAAACACTCACAAACTATCACTCTCAAAGCAGGAAAAACTCAGAAACTTTCACTCTCAAACTTATAAACAATGACTCTTGAGAACTCCAAAACTTGCCCTTTCCCTTTCCCTTAACGGGTGTTTATATAGGGGAAAGTTTGCAAGAAACAAAAGAGATAAGATTTTCTTTTATGAGAATCCTATCTATAATTACAACAACCTATCAGTGGTAGACAAGTGGAAGGCATATCTAAGGTGGAAATCTTAGATAAGATTTACCTTTTTTCTTTTTTGGAAAATATTAAACTTTTTCACTTTTACAATTTTGAAGCAAATACGTGTCCTTGATGAATAGTGGAGTCGATCCTCCTTCCTGTTGATGAAAAGTTGATCAATTTTTTTTTTTTTTTTGTCGGAAAATAATTAGAATTTTCCTATCTTCTTCAAACCATTTAAACGCTAAATCATTCCAAAGCAATCATCACCATTTGCATTTAGGTCTTCTGTATTTTCATATTTTATCTCTTCTTCCTCAAAGGTTTTTGACGAGGACGGTTGGGAGCCCAAATCTTCGTTATCAAGTGCCTCCAAAATCTGCTTCTTAAATTCTTCCTTTGACAAGTCCCCGTGCCTATGCTTTAGTGCGAGTATGTGAGTTGAGAATTCCATCGGCATTGAGGTGGTTGATGCCGATACCATAAGCTGAGCTGCAACAAATTGCATGTTAAATGTATATGGTTGTAGATGTGTTGCATTATATCTATCCCACCATTTGGTATATAATTGCCTTTCTAAATAAGGGATATAATCCCAATCAGGATCACTATCTTGTGGGATCGAATAATTCCATCTTAGAATCCATGGGATTTCATACAGTATAAAGAACCACTGCATTAATCTTCTTATATCATAAGATTGGCTATTAGCCTTGATAAACTTATTTAACATATCTACAATATATGCAGGTAAAATCTCCGGGCATGGCCCACAGCAACTTAGCCATTCTCTGAACCAATTTGGTAGCTCTTTGATTGTATTGAGTTTAAAACCAATATACCAGGAATGAGAGAATCTCTGAGTTTGATAGCAAAAAATATGTGTCCATGCTTTAATATAATCAGTATAAGAATATGATCTCGGTTTGATATGGGGGTGATCATTGAATTTTTTTAACCCATGAGGGTTCATTCCCCAATCTCGATATGATAATACCTTAAGAATAACAAGCTTGGAGAACGCAGGAGGACCATTACCATTACTGTTGGCCGTGTTATGTGTTAAAAGGATAGATCCAGTCTCTATGAGCACTGTTTCATAAAACTCCCTAGTTTTACCATAATGTGGTAAAATATGCTCTTTTAAGTACATGCTTACAACTTCTGCAGGATCTCTGTTAGCATGTTTTGTTTCTACCGCTAAAAGCGGTATTGATGTGGACATTATAAATGCCGACTTTTCTTCTGAAGAAGAATATTGTTTTCCCTTATTTGGGTTTCCTTTAATCATAATAGGATTACTTTTGTTCCTTTTATTAGGAGATGGGTAAGAAAATTGAGGAGCCTTTCCCCTAGTTATCTAGCAGTCCATGCTTCCCCTGCAAAAATTCACGAGTCAAGAAATCAGGTAGAGAATTAGTTTCACCTTTTATATATTCAATTTTGAAATCAAACGCTGATAAAATGGCTTGCCATCTTGCAAAAATTTGCCGAGAGGCTAAATTTTTAACATCCTTTACCAATACTTCCTTAGCTGCCTGACAATCCACTCTAATAAGAAATTCCTGGTTTAACAAATCACTTTCAAATTTAGTAACACAATGAATTATTGCCAATATTTCTTTTTTAATGGTTGAGTAATTTTGTTGTGCCGATTTCCATACACCTGAGGTATATCTTACTAATTGCTCTTTATTATGAATCCTTTGTTTAAGGATTCCTCCATATCCGACATCTGAAGCATCAGTCTCAACTATTTTGTAGGCTGTTGGATTCGCTATAGTTAGGCATGGCAATTCTTTAGCTTTAGCTTTGATTTTTATAACAGCAGTTGTATGCTCACTGCTCCAATTAGCAGGGTTTTTCCGTAATCTTGCATATAGAGGTTTGCTATCCTTAGCTAAATCCTTATAAAAATCTGCTATATAATTTAAGCTTCCTAAGAATCTTTGTAATTGTTTTTTATCCTTGATTTCATCAGGAAATTTATCAGCAAAGGATATAGCCCGTTCTATAGGTATTATAGTACCTTTATTAATATTGTGACCAAGGAATCTAACCTGGGTTTGAAATATTTTCATCTTTTTTGCAGATACCACTAATCCGGCCTGTTTTACTATTTTGAGGAATATTGATAAGTGTTTAAAATGTTGCTCAATTGATTCAGAATATATTAATACATCATCAATGTATACAATTGTAAAAGTTGAATAAGAATTAAATATGTTATTCATAATATGTTGAAATTCTGATGGAGCATTTTTTAAACCAAATGGCATAACATTCCATTCATAATGTCCAAAGGGAACCGTAAATGCAGTTTTATACTTGTCTTTTTCTGCGATTTGAATTTGCCAATATCCTGACTTTAAGTCAAATTTTGAAAATATGACAGCATTATGTAATCTATCTAAAAGATCTTTTTTATTAGGAATTGGATACCTAATCCATCTTAATGCTTTATTCAAAGGCTTATAGTTGATGACTAATCTCGGAACTCCTCTTTCTAATTCAGCTGCTTTTTCTACATAAAATGCAGGACAACTCCAAGGAGAGTAACTTTTTCTAATCAAACCTTTATCTAGTAAATCTTGAATTTCAGATTTACATATTTCTAATAATCTATTGTTCATTTGAATTGGTCTGGCTTTTGTTGGAATCATTTTTTCAGAAAAATCTGGTTCATAAGGTAATTCTACTATATGTTGTTTTCTTTCCCAGAATGCATTTGGGATTTCAGCACAAACTTCTTTCACTAGAAGATCATTAAAATCATTGATTTGTTTTTGGAGTTTTGGGCAATTTAGTTTCTCTTCTATTTGCTTATATTGAATCTCCTCTTTTAAGAAGAACAAAAATTTTCTTTGTGCTTGATTTTTTCTTGAACCTGGTTAATAAATTTTTGCCTAGGTTCAGAGACAAATTCAAATAATATTTTATGTCCCTGAATGAGGGCTTCAATGCCCGTATTGTTAATACTTAACGGGTATAACATATTCAAGAATGGAGTCCCTAATATGCAGGATTGAGATAAATTCTTTACCATGATAAATGGTGTCGCTAGACAAATACCATTATTACACACCGCAGCATCAGATAATTTGTAATTAATTATCAATTTGTTTCCATCTGCAGTATTAAGAACTTGGGTTGTTTTGCTAAAATACTTTGTGGGAACTAATCCTTCATTTAAGCAGTTTAGATCTGCACCCGAATCTATGAGTGCCATAGTTTCAAAACGGTATTCTTTTCCTATGATTAGGGTGACTAAGGTGTACCACTTTTGAGTGATTACTTTATCTATTATATTAATGAATTGCATGTTTTCGATATCCTGGTTATTAGTAGGTGATTCTGGTTTATCTATATGTGTAGTAATATGAGCCTGGTAGTTTTGTAAAATTTCATCAAAAGAGTTTTCTTCTTGTGAGTCATACTCACAGTCTACTGGTTTATGAAGTTCCAATATCTGGACTCTTTGCTTAAGACTTCTTAATTCTTCTTTAACCTGATTAACTTCTGCCCTAAGATCATTGACTGATGGTTCTTTTTTAATGTGATGATTTTCTACTCTTGCCATTATTTCCTTAAAACTATAAGGTTTGTAAGAAGTTTCGATTTTCTCTTGTTTTGGTGCTCTTTTAGCTACTTCAATATATTTTTCTAAAGCTATTCGCTTTGATTCTGGATTTTCAATTTTATCAATTAACTCTAATATAAAATTTTCTTCATTGGTGAGGACATTAATTCCTAGACTAGATATTTGTTTATGAAAACAATTTTTACAAGAACAACCATCTGTACATTCATCATCCTCCAATCCTGAAATTGTCCCTGAATCATTTTCTGAGGAGGATGATTCATCCTCTTCAGATAGATCGGAGTCCATTAAGAGGACTTGTTCTAATTGACGTTTGAGACCTTCGTCTAGATTAAGCTCATTTATTTTTTGTTTTGTACGACACTTATTACTATAATGCCCAATTTTTCCACACTTGTAACAGACCGGAAGTGACTTATTAGTCTTTTTATTTAATTGTTGTGTCTATTGTTGTTTTTCCTAAAATTGGGTCGTTTAGATTTCAATGGATACCTATTAGGATATCTAGTAGTCTTAGGATTGTTATGGGAAGGTGGTCGAGTACCTTTCTTCCTAGATAATAACGCGGATGGTGTATTAGTGTATCCAAATTGCTCACAAAAATCACCTAACTCTTGCTGTTAGATAATTTATTCTTTTGTATTTGTCTATGTAGCTTTATGTCTGAGCATAAAGCTAAACCTTCACATACAATTTCGGAAGATAGTTGGCCAAAAGTATATTCGCCATACTCAATACGTTGTTGAATATTTTTTGATTTTAGTCTATTTCTAACCCTTTCAGCAAACAGGGGGTAATCCTGAGACGAATTTCTCTTTCCAAAAATCAGAATTAGAAACAATCTTCTCTGCTAAACAATTTTGAGAAGAATACATCCTTGTACCATCTATAATGGGAGAGGGTAGGACATTTAAGATTAATAAGTAATTCCCTAGATCTTTCCATTTGTTGGCTATTACTTCCTACAAAGTGCAGGCCAATGGTATAAAGTAGGGTACTAACAATATCTTCCTGAGAGTATTCAGTACCATCTTCTAGCTTGATTGGTTTCTTTGCCATATAAATGCTATATTTTGCCTGGTCGGACATATGGAAATCCCACCATCCTTTAAGTTGGCCAGTAAAGCCAGTAACTATGGATTCACAATTTGTTTTTCTGGGTTTTTAATGAGTCTAGAAGCAGAAGCATACATCGACATTTGTCTTATGATATTTACTATTTGGTATTCTGTCATACCATCTATGTTCCACTCAACTATGGATCTTCCATCAAACGAAGTCTGATTCCAATTATAATCCTCTTCCAGTTGTAAATCTACCGGTGTTGGTCTAGGGTAATAATTTCTAGTAGGAACTGTCGGTGTATATTTATTTTTTCCAAAAGATATTTTATTAATGTCATCAGAATTGTTGTTAATATTACCAGAATTTGATGAATGAAAAATTTCTTCCAGTTCTTCTATATCTATATCACTGTATTCTTCGTGTTTGGACAGAACATTTATTCCTTCTTTTGATTGTTTGGATGCTTTAGATGGGCCTGAAGCAGATAAGCTTAATTTTCCTAGCTTTTCTACTAGTGCATCTACAAAGCTATTATCTGGGTTGGACAACCTGAAGACATTTGGATCTATTATTGGGTTTGGTTTAAATAATAATCCACTAGATGGTGCCGGATTAAGTTTAAGCTCATTAGGTTGTATATGTTGGATTTTATCCTTGTTTAACAAGCCTTCAATTCTTGTCGTTTGTTTTCCTATTGAATGTAAATATAAATTGGTGTAGTTATTTTGTTGTATTAACTGACCAATATCTTTATGGTTAGCTACTGAATCAGTTCCCTTATGTTCTAATTTGTATGGGGCTGCTATAGCACCTTTGATATCAAGGACTACTTCTGGTGGATGGATTGACTGAATAACATTTCCATCTTTTGTCGTATAAGATTGAAACTGGGTTTCCAACATATTAAGCGATCTCTTATATTTATTTAAATTGTAAGTTTTGGTAAAATCTTCAAACCAGGTGAAAAATGGGTTTGGATTTTTATTATGACTCAAGTATAGAGTATAAGTTTTATATATTCTTGTTCTTCTATTAGAACTAAAGTTGGATTCAAACCAAGCCCTTTTATTTGTATTTTCTAAATTATGATACTCTTTTCGAAGTTCTTGTAAATCCAATGATGGTTTTTGGATCACATTTATCTCAAATTCTAGATAGGAGAATGTCGGTTCTACTTGTTCAGGAAAATTTCTAACCGTAGATTTTGGCGTTTCTACTTTATAATAAGGTTTATTAACCTGATGCTCGGTTTGTTTAACTCCTTCTATAATAAAATCATTTGGGTCATTTATAAAATTATGAATAGGATCTGTATAAGAAGAAGATGCTACAGATGGCCTTGGTGCACTTCGCCTTCTGATATCTTAAGCCTAGTTTTCCTGAAAGATGTAAACTGTATTTCCACATCTCCATCTTCATATTCAATTATTTGTTGAAGATTTTGGTTTTGGCAAGGCTTTGCTGGAACTTCTACCTGTAAAGTCCACTTTCCCGGGAGGGTAACCTGATCCCACTTTATGGTTCTGGGAATAACTGTATGGGCTTTACCAATATTGGTATGAAAAAGAGTAGTTTGACCTTTTGTGTCATAAACTTGAGCATTAGGACATAAGGTATTCATAACCTTATAATATATTTTATACACAACGGCTAAGTTGTGCGACCCTGCGACCATATCAAACCCCTGAGTTCTAACATTTAAAGTTAGAGTTTTAAGGAGTCCTGGATCAGACAGACACACCGAAAATTTTTGGAAACAATTAAAATAAATTGGACCTTCACATAAGGTGGACTCAATAATTCTTAATAATGAATCAGTGAATTTATTGTGTCTACAATCCCTGACACATAAGCGTACAGAATTATTTAATCCTGTCCTTGTCAATGGTTTTACGGCTATTTGGATTAAGCCTATATGAAGATAATTAAATCATTTTTGTTTATGATTTTCTATCATTCTAGAAGAGAAAAGATCAAAATTATCATTCGAATCAATTATAGATATGGCCTTTTCTACAGTTCTAATTTCGTAATCGCTTCTGAATTGAAAAGATCCTCTCTTATATACTTCATTAACTGGAACTTTAGGAATATTCCAATTTTGTAATTGTTTTTCAATGTCATGCATTATGACCTCTTCTGAATTAAGGGTTATTTTATTTTTCAAACTATTTTTCTTTGAAAACGATCTGACAAAGCTAGCCATAATTAGGGTTTATAAAGCTTTAAACGGTCAACGGGAACCAAAATCTAATTTTTTTAAAAGATCTTTACTTAACGAGCTCACTGCGACTAATATTTAGCACTTTATCTCCCCTTTTAAATGGCTCTGATACCAAAATGCGCAAAGCGTTCCCAGGTTTTATATAATCTTTATATTTAAACATATATATATATATAAACTAAGAAATAAAAATAGTGATTGAAAGATAATTTAGAAAATGATTAATAGAAAATTAAAAGGAATCTTCATAATTAAACGAAACTTAAAACATAGATAACGGGTAGAGATACTTACAAAGTAGTCCTTTATTCCTTAATAGATAACACACCAAACAACTTCAAACTCACACGTAGAACATGAAAACACTCACAAACTATCACTCTCAAAGCAGGAAACACTCAGAAACTTTCACTCTCAAACTTATAAACAATGACTCTTGAGAACTCCAAAACTTGCCCTTTCCCTTTCCCTTAACGGGTATTTATATAGGGGAAAGTTTGCAAGAAACAAAAGAGATAAGATTTTCTTTTATGAGAATCCTATCTATAATTACAACAACCTATCAGTGGTAGACAAGTGGAAGGCATATCTAAGGTGGAAATCTTAGATATGCATTTTGGTATCAGAGCCATTTAAATGCGTAATCTACGGTTTAAAGCGATTCAAACCAAAGAATTTAGGTCTTAGAAAAGACCTAAATTCTTCTGAGTGCCAAAGTGCTCTGATACCTAAATGCTTATTGTGACCTAAATTCTACGGTTTAAAGTGCTAAATATTAGTCGCAGTGGCAGTCAGAAGAATTTGGCACTTTATGAAGATAATTACAGAAGACTTAAATGCTTCTTAGAAAAGACAGGTGCCAAAGCGATTCAAACCAAGCCCTTTTATTTGTATTTTCTAAACTATGATACTCTTTTCGAAGTTCTTGTAAATCCAATGATGGTTTTTGGATCACATTTATCTCAAATTCTAGATCGGAGAATGTCGGTTCTACTTTTTCAGGAATATTTCTAACCGTAGATTTTGGCGTTTCTACTTTATAATAAGGTTTATTAACCTGATGCGCGGTTTGTTTAACTCCTTCTATAATAATATCATTTGGGTCATTTATAAAATTATGAATAGGATCTGTATAAGAAGAAGATGCTACAGATGGCCTTGGTGCACTTCCCTCGCCTTCTGATATCTTAAGCCTAGTTTTCCTGAAAGATGTAAACTGTATTTCCACATCTCCATCTTCATATTCAATTATTTGTTGAAGATTTTGGTTTTGGCAAGGCTTTGCTGGAACTTCTACCTGTAAAGTCCACTTTCCCGGGAGGGTAACCTGATCCCACTTTATGGTTCTGGGAATAACTGTATGGGCTTTACCAATATTGGTATGAAAAAGAGTAGTTTGACCTTTTGTGTCATATATACAAACGATTACGCATTTTGGTATCAGAGCCATTTAAAAGGGGAGATAAAGTGCTAAATATTAGTCGCAGTGAGCTCGTTAAGTAAAGATCTTTTTAAAAAATTAGAGCGTTGATTCCTGTTGACCGTTTAAAGCTTTATAAACCCTAATTATGGCTAGCTTTGTCAGATCGTTTTCAAAGAAAAATAGTTTGAAAAATAAAATAACCCTTAATTCAGAAGAGGTCATAATGCATGACATTGAAAAACAATTACAAAATTGGAATATTCCTAAAGTTCCAGTTAATGAAGTATATAAGAGAGGATTTTTTCAATTCAGAAGCGATTACGCAATTAAAACTGTAGAAAAGACCATATCTATAATTGATTCGAATGATAATTTTGAGCTTTTCTCTTCTAGAATGATAGAAGATCATAAACAAAAACTATTTAATTATCTTCATATAGGCTTAATCCAAATAGCCGTAAAACCATTGACAAGGACAGGATTAAATAATTATGTACTCTTATGTGTCAGGGATTGTAGACATAATAAATTCACTGATTCATTATTAGGAATTATTGAGTCCACCTTATGTGAAGGTCCAATTTATTTTAATTTTTTCCCAAATTTTTCGGTGTCTCTGTCTGATCCAGGACTCCTTAAAACTCTAACTTTAAATGTTAGAACTCAGAGGTTTGATATGGTCGTAGGGTCGCAGAACTTAGCCGTTGTGTATAGAATATATTATAAGGTTATGAATACCTTATGTCCTAATGCTCAAGTTTATGACACAAAAGGTCAAACTACTCTTTTTCATACCAATATTGGTAAAGCCCATACAGTTATTCCCAGAACCATAAAGTGGGATCAGGTTACCCTCCCGGAAAAGTGGACTTTACAGGTAGAAGTTCCAGCAAAGCCTTGCCAAAACCAAAATCTTCAACAAATAATTGAATATGATGATGGAGATGTGGAAATACAGTTTACATCTTTCAGGAAAACTAGGCTTAAGATATCAGAAGGCGAGGGAAGTGCACCAAGGCCATCTGTAGCATCTTCTTCTTATACAGATCCTATTCATAATTTTATAAATGACCCAAATGATATTATTATAGAAGGAGTTAAACAAACCGCGCATCAGGTTAATAAACCTTATTATAAAGTAGAAACGCCAAAATCTACGGTTAGAAATATTCCTGAACAAGTAGAACCGACATTCTCCGATCTAGAATTTGAGATAAATGTGATCCAAAAACCATCATTGGATTTACAAGAACTTCGAAAAGAGTATCATAGTTTAGAAAATACAAATAAAAGGGCTTGGTTTGAATCCAACTTTAGTTCTAATAGAAGAACAAGAATATATAAAACTTATGCTCTATACTTAAGTCATAATAAAAATCCAAACCCATTTTTCACCTGGTTTGAAGATTTTACCAAAACTTACAATTTAAATAAATATAAGAGATCGCTTAATATGTTGGAAACCCAGTTTCAATCTTATACGACAAAAGATGGAAATGTTATTCAGTCAATCCATCCACCAGAAGTAGTCCTTGATATCAAAGGTGCTATAGCAGCCCCATACAAATTAGAACATAAGGGAACTGATTCAGTAGCTAACCATAAAGATATTGGTCAGTTAATACAACAAAATAACTACACCAATTTATATTTACATTCAATAGGAAAACAAACGACAAGAATTGAAGGCTTGTTAAACAAGGATAAAATCCAACATATACAACCTAATGAGCTTAAACTTAATCCGGCACCATCTAGTGGATTATTATTTAAACCAAACCCAATAATAGATCCAAATGTCTTCAGGTTGTCCAACCCAGATAATAGCTTTGTAGATGCACTAGTAGAAAAGCTAGGAAAATTAAGCTTATCTGCTTCAGGCCCATCTAAAGCATCCAAACAATCAAAAGAAGGAATAAATGTTCTGTCCAAACACGAAGAATACAGTGATATAGATATAGAAGAACTGGAAGAAATTTTTCATTCATCAAATTCTGGTAATATTAACAACAATTCTGATGACATTAATAAAATATCTTTTGGAAAAAATAAATATACACCGACAGTTCCTACTAGAAATTATTACCCTAGACCAACACCGGTAGATTTACAACTGGAAGAGGATTATAATTGGAATCAGACTTCGTTTGATGGAAGATCCATAGTTGAGTGGAACATAGATGGTATGACAGAATACCAAATAGTAAATATCATAAGACAAATGTCGATGTATGCTTCTGCTTCTAGACTCATTAAAAACCCAGAAAAACAAATTGTGAATCCATAGTTACTGGCTTTACTGGCCAACTTAAAGGATGGTGGGATTTCCATATGTCCGACCAGGCAAAATATAGCATTTATATGGCAAAGAAACCAATCAAGCTAGAAGATGGTACTGAATACTCTCAGGAAGATATTGTTAGTACCCTACTTTATACCATTGGCCTGCACTTTGTAGGAAGTAATAGCCAACAAATGGAAAGATCTAGGGAATTACTTATTAATCTTAAATGTCCTACCCTCTCCCATTATAGATGGTACAAGGATGTATTCTTCTCAAAATTGTTTAGCAGAGAAGATTGTTCCTCTAATTCTGATTTTTGGAAAGAGAAATTCGTCTCAGGATTACCCCCTGTTTGCTGAAAGGGTTAGAAATAGACTAAAATCAAAAAATATTCAACAACGTATTGAGTATGGCGAATATACTTTTGGCCAACTATCTTCCGAAATTGTATGTGAAGGTTTAGCTTTATGCTCAGACATAAAGCTACATAGACAAATACAAAAGAATAAATTATCTAACAGCAAGAGTTAGGTGATTTTTGTGAGCAATTTGGATACACTAATACACCATCCGCGTTATTATCTAGGAAGAAAGGTACTCGACCACCTTCCCATAACAATCCTAAGACTACTAGATATCCTAATAGGTATCCATTGAAATCTAAACGACCCAATTTTAGGAAAAACAACAATAAGACACAACAATTAAATAAAAAGACTAATAAGTCACTTCCGGTCTGTTACAAGTGTGGAAAAATTGGGCATTATAGTAATAAGTGTCGTACAAAACAAAAAATAAATGAGCTTAATCTAGACGAAGGTCTCAAACGTCAATTAGAACAAGTCCTCTTAATGGACTCCGATCTATCTGAAGAGGATGAATCATCCTCCTCAGAAAATGATTCAGGGACAATTTCAGGATTGGAGGATGATGAATGTACAGATGGTTGTTCTTGTAAAAATTGTTTTCATAAACAAATATCTAGTCTAGGAATTAATGTCCTCACCAATGAAGAAAATTTTATATTAGAGTTAATTGATAAAATTGAAAATCCAGAATCAAAGCGAGCTTTAGAAAAATATATTGAAGTAGCTAAAAGAGCACCAAAACAAGAGAAAATCGAAACTTCTTACAAACCTTATAGTTTTAAGGAAATAATGGCAAGAGTAGAAAATCATCACATTAAAAAACCATCAGTCAATGATCTTAGGGCAGAAGTTAATCAGGTTAAAGAAGAATTAAGAAGTCTTAAGCAAAGAGTCCAGATATTGGAACTTCATAAACCAGTAGACTGTGAGTATGACTCACAAGAAGAAAACTCTTTTGATGAAATTTTACAAAACTACCAGGCTCATATTACTACACATATAGATAAACCAGAATCACCTACTAATAACCAGGATATCGAAAACATGCAATTCATTAATAATAGATAAAGTAATCACTCAAAAGTGGTACACCTTAGTCACCCTAATCATAGGAAAAGAATACCGTTTTGAAACTATGGCACTCATAGATTCGGGTGCAGATCTAAACTGCTTAAATGAAGGATTAGTTCCCACAAAGTATTTTAGCAAAACAACCCAAGTTCTTAATACTGCAGATGGAAACAAATTGATAATTAATTACAAATTATCTGATGCTGCGGTGTGTAATAATGGTATTTGTCTAGCGACACCATTTATCATGGTAAAGAATTTATCTCAATCCTGCATATTAGGGACTCCATTCTTGAATATGTTATACCCGTTAAGTATTAACAATACGGGCATTGAAGCCCTCATTCAGGGACATAAAATATTATTTGAATTTGTCTCTGAACCTAGGCAAAAATTTATTAACCAGGTTCAAGAAAAAATCAAGCACAAAGAAAATTTTTGTTCTTCTTAAAAGAGGAGATTCAATATAAGCAAATAGAAGAGAAACTAAATTGCCCAAAACTCCAAAAACAAATCAATGATTTTAATGATCTTCTAGTGAAAGAAGTTTGTGCTGAAATCCCAAATGCATTCTGGGAAAGAAAACAACATATAGTAGAATTACCTTATGAACCAGATTTTTCTGAAAAAATGATTCCAACAAAAGCCAGACCAATTCAAATGAACAATAGATTATTAGAAATATGTAAATCTGAAATTCAAGATTTACTAGATAAAGGTTTGATTAGAAAAAGTTACTCTCCTTGGAGTTGTCCTGCATTTTATGTAGAAAAAGCAGCTGAATTAGAAAGAGGAGTTCCGAGATTAGTCATCAACTATAAGCCTTTGAATAAAGCATTAAGATGGATTAGGTATCCAATTCCTAATAAAAAAGATCTTTTAGATAGATTACATAATGCTGTCATATTTTCAAAATTTGACTTAAAGTCAGGATATTGGCAAATTCAAATCGCAGAAAAAGACAAGTATAAAACTGCATTTACGGTTCCCTTTGGACATTATGAATGGAATGTTATGCCATTTGGTTTAAAAAATGCTCCATCAGAATTTCAACATATTATGAATAACATATTTAATTCTTATTCAACTTTTACAATTGTATACATTGATGATGTATTAATATATTCTGAATCAATTGAGCAACATTTTAAACACTTATCAATATTCCTCAAAATAGTAAAACAGGCCGGATTAGTGGTATCTGCAAAAAAGATGAAAATATTTCAAACCCAGGTTAGATTCCTTGGTCACAATATTAATAAAGGTACTATAATACCTATAGAACGGGCTATATCCTTTGCTGATAAATTTCCTGATGAAATCAAGGATAAAAAAAATTACAAAGATTCTTAGGAAGCTTAAATTATATAGCAGATTTTTATAAGGATTTAGCTAAGGATAGCAAACCTCTATATGCAAGATTACGGAAAAACCCTGCTAATTGGAGCAGTGAGCATACAACTGCTGTTATAAAAATCAAAGCTAAAGCTAAAGAATTGCCATGCCTAACTATAGCGAATCCAACAGCCTACAAAATAGTTGAGACTGATGCTTCAGATGTCGGATATGGAGGAATCCTTAAACAAAGGATTCATAATAAAGAGCAATTAGTAAGATATACCTCAGGTGTATGGAAATCGGCACAACAAAATTACTCAACCATTAAAAAAGAAATATTGGCAATAATTCATTGTGTTACTAAATTTGAAAGTGATTTGTTAAACCAGGAATTTCTTATTAGAGTGGATTGTCAGGCAGCTAAGGAAGTATTGGTAAAGGATGTTAAAAATTTAGCCTCTCGGCAAATTTTTGCAAGATGGCAAGCCATTTTATCAGCGTTTGATTTCAAAATTGAATATATAAAAGGTGAAACTAATTCTCTACCTGATTTCTTGACTCGTGAATTTTTGCAGGGGAAGCATGGACTGCCAGATAACTAGGGGAAAGGCTCCTCAATTTTCTTACCCATCTCCTAATAAAAGGAACAAAAGTAATCCTATTATGATTAAAGGAAACCCAAATAAGGGAAAACAATATTCTTCTTCAGAAGAAAAGTCGGCATTTATAATGTCCACATCAATACCGCTTTTAGCGGTAAAACAGAACATGCTAACAGAGATCCTGCAGAAGTTGCAAGCATGTACTTAAAAGAGCATATTTTACCACATTATGGTAAAACTAGAGAGTTTTATGAAACAATACTCATAGAGACAGGATCTATCCTTTTAACACATAACACGGCCAACAGTAATGGTAATGGTCCTCCTGCGTTCTCCAAGCTTGTTATTCTTAAGGTATTATCATACCGAGATTGGGGAATGAACCCTCATGGGTTAAAAAAATTCAATGATCACCCCCATATCAAACCGAGATCATATTCTTATACTGATTATATTAAAGCATGGACACATATTTTTTGCTATCAAACTCAGAGATTCTCTCATTCCTGGTATATTGGTTTTAAACTCAATACAATCAAAGAGCTACCAAATTGGTTCAGAGAATGGCTAAGTTGCTGGGGGCCATGCCCGGAGATTTTACCTGCATATATTGTAGATATGTTAAATAAGTTTATCAAGGCTAATAGCCAATCTTATGATATAAGAAGATTAATGTAGTGGTTCTTTATACTGTATGAAATCTCATGGATTCTAAGATGGAATTATTCGATCCCACAAGATAATGATCCTGATTGGGATTATATCCCTTATTTAGAAAGGCAATTATATATCAAATGGTGGGATAGATATAATGTAGCACATCTACAACCATCTACATTTAACATGCAATTTGTTGCAGCTCAGCTTATGGTATCGACATCAACCACCTCAATGCCGATGGAATTCTCAACTCACATACTCGCACTAAAGCATAGGCACGGGGACTTGTCAAAGGAAGAATTTAAGAAGCAGATTTTGGTGGCACTTGATAACGAATATTTGGGCTCCCAACCGTCCTCGTCAAAAACCTTTGAGGAAGAAGAGATAAAATCGGAAAATACAGAAGACCTAAATGCAAATGGTGATGATTGCTTTGGAATGATTTAGCGTTTAAATGGTTCGAAGAAGATAGGAAAATTCTAATTATTTTCCGACAAAAAAAAAAAAAATTGATCAACTTTTCATCAACAGGAAGCAGGATCGACTCCACTATTCATCAAGGACACGTATTTGCTTCAAAATTGTAAAAGTGAAAAAGTTTAATATTTTCCAAAAAAGAAAAAAGGTAAATCTTATCTAAGATTTCCACCTTAGATATGCCTTCCACTTGTCTACCACTGATAGGTTGTTGTAATTATAGATAGGATTCTCATAAAAGAAAATCTTATCTCTTTTGTTTCTTGCAAACTTTCCCCTATATAAATACCCGTTAAGGGAAAGGGAAAGGGAAAGTTTTGGAGTTCTCAAGAGTCATTGTTTATAAGTTTGAGAGTGAAAGTTTCTGAGTGTTTCCTGCTTTGAGAGTGATAGTTTGTGAGTGTTTTCATGTTCTAAGTGTGAGTTTGAAGTTGTTTGGTGTGCTATCTATTAAGGAATAAAGGACTACTTTGTAAGTATCTCTACCCGTTATCTATGTTTTAAGTTTCTTTTAATTATGAAGATTCCTTTTAATTTTCTATTAATCATTTTCTAAATTATCTTTCAATCACTATTTTTATTTGTTAGTTTATATATATATATATATATATATATGTTTCAATATAAAGATTATATAAAAACTGGGAACGCTTTGCGCATTTTGGTATCAGAGCCATTTAAAAGGGGAGATAAAGTGCTAAATATTAGTCGCAGTGAGCTCGTTAAGTAAAGATCTTTTTAAAAAATTAGAGCGTTGATTCCTGTTGACCGTTTAAAGCTTTATAAACCCTAATTATGGCTAGCTTTGTCAGATCGTTTTCAAAGAAAAATAGTTTGAAAAATAAAATAACCCTTAATTCAGAAGAGGTCATAATGCATGACATTGAAAAACAATGACAAAATTGGAATATTCCTAAAGTTCCAGTTAATGAAGTATATAAGAGAGGATCTTTTCAATTCAGAAGCGATTACGCAATTAAAACTTTATCTCCCCTTATATATATATAAAAATTTATTAATTTAGAGCAGGTATCCAAATATTCATTTATATATTAAGATTAAAAGTAGATCCACTGTCCACCTTGAAGAAGAAATAGAAAAATGTACGATTTATTCTTACTAAGTGCTGATATCATTTCATCGATCCAACCGTCAGGATCGATGAGATTTTTTTGTCCTATATAAAACGATGTCAGCACTTAGTAGAACTGGTATCCCCTTTATAAATCATGAAAAAATGGTTTTGCACGTTTCTGTGCTGATTAGTTTTGCACTTTACATTCTACTTACTGAATGTCTACTGTCTTTTCTTGTTGCAAACCAGCGGTTCAAATTAGTAGTCGACAGCAAAACAAAACAAAAAATGAGTTTGAAGTTTGAATGAGTTCCTCTCCTCCACGAATATTGGGGGCACATTTTATTTGTGAGGTACTTATGTGTTCAAGCTTCTATTCGTTAGATTTGTTTCAGGTAAACCAACTTCTGTACACGTGGTTTGCGCGCAAAAATCGTCAATCCCACCACCTTCCATTCATTGGCAGCTTCTTCAATATTTTTCGGTTGATTGCTTTCTTCTTCTTTTCTTCTGACTCCCACTTTTCAGTTCTTCTATATATAAATAGAAAAATCATTCTCAACTCATTTTCCATCTCAAAAACTCCTCAACTCTCTATTTCGTTCGTCTGTATTGCTCTCGTTTCCCGAATCTAATATTCATATTCTTTTGCTCAACTTTTGCCGCATTTTTTTAGTGGCATTAGTTACTCACTTGCAACCGGTTTGTGCAACCTAATCATTAGCTTTTACAAATGGCTAAACAATCGAGGAACGGATTGTCTTGGATTGAAGTTGCACCAGCACTCATAATTTTTCCAACAAAATCTTCGAATTGTCCTTCATTGGAGACAATATTTGAAGAAGGAATGGATGAAGACTGTGACGGAGACTAGTCACAGATGTTAAGCGTTTTGGTTTTGTTATCTTTCTACTTTTTTTTTAGTTTAGGAATATGGTTTGGGAAAAGGGGTGGCCAAGCCGTTTGGCAATCTCAAATGTTGCGAGATGAGGTTATGTGTAATTTGTTGGCACCACCCTGTGTATTTGGCAGACAATGGTTTTTTTCGACATAATCAGATGATCTTGTGTCCTATAAAATTATTTCATGTGCCATAAATCTGTTTTGTTTTGATGGAAACAAAGTACAAACCATAAATTTGATTTCAAGAAACCAGCTGAAAGCAATTTTTTCTTCGTAAATAGCCTTTGGTATCCGGAGGCCCATGACCCATTGACATCCCTAATGTGTAGTGTTGGCTCGGTGAGCTTATTGCACTGATAAAGGTGTTCATGAGTTTTTTTTTTTCTAGAGAAAAGGGAAAAAATTATGTGTTGGTGATTGTCTCCATCAAGGCGGCTGATGCCCTAATGTTGCAACCTGCCATCAGATATTCTTCCTCGGAAAAAACAGAATTTTTCTAAAACTGAACTTAACAAAATATTAGACCTACAATTTAGTTTATCTCTAATTAAAGTTGCAGAAAGAAAATTTGGCATGATTAAACTCCAACTCTGATGAAGAGAATATTTTAAAGCCTCTTTTACCAATTTATCTGCAGCCTGGTTACTGTCTCTTGGTGTGTAAATGAATCCCAAAAAATTATCACAACCATGTAAAAGAAGCATGGCTTCTTTAAGAATCGATTCATTCTGCCGTTTGACTAAGCGGTTCTTCCCTTGTGTAAAATCCAGAATTCTCTCGTAATCCCCTTCCATCCAGAAATACTTTAAGTTCATCTCTTTATCCCATTTAGCTCCCTGCAAAAGAGCTAATGCCTCTGCCTTTTCTGGACATGTTTCTCTGAAGAATCCTGATTTTGCTCCTTGATTGTTCCCTGCACAGTTCCTTAAGATTAGACCAAAACCAGAAATCAAGGATTCTGAAACCTAAGCAGCATCAAAATTGATCTTAAATCGATTTGCTAATAGAGGATTCCTATAACAATTGGTTTTCTCAATCTGATGTGAAATATTATCTTTATTCATATTTTGCGTCCTCTACAGGTTTCCAAAATTGTAAGTGTCTCAAAACTGCAAGGTTAATGCTCAAGAAAGAACTAGATTTATATTCGAATGTTCAGCAACACCTCTCCTTCCATATCAACCAACATTTTGTAGCTGCTGAATGTATGTCAATTGAGTTACCTGTAACACTCATCCAAACATTAAAATAATCTATAAAAGGAGTTTCAATTCCCAAGTCCGGACACATACCATCCATAGGAGGTAGCATCCAAAAAAGACTTGGCAAAGGAATACTCAAAGAAAAAATGAGACAAAGTTTCAATTTCAGAATTACAGAAAATACAAGTTTGATCTGAAGAACCGATCTTGTGTCTGACAGCTAGGGAATCATTTAAGAACTTTCACAAAAATATTTTAATTCTTTGAGAGATATTAATTTTCCAAAAGGACTTCCAAAAAGTGCATGTTGCCTCAGATGAAGCTACATGCATATTAAGATTATCATAGAAAGACTTCACTGTAAAGACTCCATTATTGATTAATAACCATCTAATTTTATCTTTTTCTAAACCTTCTTCCAGAGAGCTAAACAGGTTAATGTTTAGGATTTTCTGGGCAATAACATGAGGGAAAGTAGCAGAGATTGTGAGTTTGTTCCACTTATAAGTATCGGGGTCAATCAAGTCTGATACAAGTGTTAACAAGGGGTTTGTGTTGAGATCATAGTAACTTGAAGGGATTCAGGAGCTTATTGCAGTGATAAAAATGTCATTTATATTTTCTAATAGTAATTTTGATCAAAAAATCTCGAATGACATATATTTTTTGATGGAAAGGTTAAATTGTATTAACTAAATAATACTCTCTTTGTATCTGAAAAAGAGGTAATATCATTTTATTTTATTTTATTAGCCTAAATATAGGCTTCTTTTCCAAAAACGGAGGGAATATAGGACAATAAGTTTATAATTTTGTTTTAATCGAATACATTGGATAAAACATTTGATTTCAAAACTTTTTGTTATAATTGGGTTGACATATGTCGGAGATATTGTATTTAGGTTAACATATGTCGGAGATATGGTATTATTGTTTTTTTTTTTTTTGCAGATCTTCGGTTTTGTATCATCCGCTAGAATTCTCAAAAACTCCTCAACCAAAAAAACAAGATCAAACTTCTCAAAAGCAGAAGGAGGGTACAACCCCGCCAAATAATCAGCGACCATATTGGTTTCATGATAAATATGAACAATCTTGACCCAATCAAACCTCATAATCAACTGACAAATATGTCTCCATATATAAGCCACATTCCAGGGAGAATCTGGATTCCTGCTGTTCAAAAGCACCACATCAACCATGGATTCAAGGCCAATACGAACTCTTCTCCACCCACCCTCACTAGCAGCAATCAGGCCTGCCTCAACTCCTTGCAAATCATGACCTAACACAGAAATAATATGACTAGAACCAACCACTGCAGCCGAACATCTTCCTTACACATACCTAATAACATAACCAAAATCCCAGTAACTTCCCCAAGAGACTCATCATAGTTTAACATAAAAACATTCTTATCTGGTCTTAACGCAAGAGACATTCCATATATGAAAGAAAAATCTGGAGAAAGAGTTATCCTCCATAAAAATATCATGGGAAACAATCTTCAGCTTCACATCATAATCAACCAGCTAACTGAGTTAGAGGTCTGCATCTTAGTCCTGAAATTTATGGCATTGAAATGGCGAGGGTACTAAGTACGCCATAATATTTTTGATATTAACCTATATGACACACACCCTGCGTTCTAATATAGACGGAGACTGTTAAGAAGATAGCAACCGCAAGGTACACACTTGATATATAGAATAGGTATCAAAACCAAACCTAACTATAGGGATCATACCCCAAGCATTTGATTAACGTACAAGTGCAATTACTTTATTATGACTAAAACAATAATAACTATGCGAAAAGTAAAGTAAAAGCACAACAAGAGTTTATTAACGAGAAAACTACAAATGCAGAAAAATCCCGGGACCTAGTCCAGTTTTGAATACTCACAGAATTAAGTCGTTATATAAAGACTACTACCAACTTCGTATAGTTGAGACCAAGTAAACTAGCTCCAAGTTACCTAGTTACTTCGGTATCCCTGCGCCTACTACCAATATGGTCAATGCACGTGAATCCTAAGATAGAGTCCACTATCTTAAGTCGCTTCACCCGCTTGTGAAGTATTCAAGAACTTAACTCCATTGGATGGAATCCCGAAACAGCAAAAGACTGATCTGCATTCGGTAACCGCTTTAAATCTCAAGAACTAAATCAAATATCAAAGAGAACTATATAGAGATTGTCGATCTATACGATAAGCCTTTAGTTGTCTATCAAAATAAACAAATCTAAGATGGATACCAACCGATCAAGTGTCTGCACGAAGTAAATCAAAAAGATCATAAGCCAAGCACTTCTTTTCTTCAAATCTTCAGTCTTCAACATACCTCCACAAAAAAGATTGATTCCCTTGTGATCGATCATGTAAAAAACGAAGTCTGTTAACAATGGATGATCACAAGCCTATACTCAGATCTAAAGATAGATTTGAACTATGTCAATCCCTGATATAGTTTGAGTAACCTCATGTGAGAAGATCAAGAATAATCAAACTAGGTGCAATTAAGGTTCAAATCGATAGTCAATCAAATAAGTAATCTAAAGCTAACAACAATTCAATTCTAGTTTCCAACCAAAAGTACTATCTAGACGTTTCTTGATTCCGCAGAAATCTTTAAGCTAGCGAACGTAACAAATATCTCCTAACTAATTTACTCTCCGCTCCAGAATAGTATTATAAGTAATACTATTAGTCGGTTTCCACAATGACTACAAAATAAAGTGTCTGTCCTGTGTTAGGATAAGTTTGTAAGAAGGGCATAGTTCACTACTTATAAACCAAGGTAGATTGGTCACCAAGGAATTTCTATAACAGAAAATATCTCAAATATGTATACACCAATTTTCGGTTTTTTCTAATCCCATCTAACATCCAAATAATATAGACCAAAATTCCTCATGGATGACAACTCAATATTAGCTAGTATACAAGTATACTTTACTAATATATCTTATATATATATATATATATATATATATATATGTTTTATTTACTGGGAAAATAAAACATATAATTTCAAAAATATTAATAAAAAGATTATCAAACATTTCGGTTTTGGATCTCACATTGAGTATCACAGAATATATTTGAACAATAAAAGAACAGGATTTTAGCACATGTTCAAATTACTCATTATGTCGACATCTTGAACTTTTTTTAATAACAACTCATATTCCAATATTCATACAAACCTTAAAGTATATGTAAAACCGGAAACACAAGATTGCTATTGGGACCATTCTTGCAAGAGATCCCCAATAGGGATAGGTCATGCACTCATGTTATATATCCCTAATAGGAATCAGATCACCAATCCCATCGATTCCTTTCAACTATAAATGAGTTTCGCAAGTCTACTGTCTTAAACTCATGTAATAAAACATAATTTTCTAGGCATAGAATCAACCTAAGTTCATTACAAAATCTAGCAACAAGTTACAAAGTCTATGTCGCAATTACATAGTTCAAAAAATAAATGTTATACGTCGTAGTTCAATATACCAAAGTTGTGATACAACTTGTATATTCTTCCTTGAAACTTTGATCATAATGATATTATCAAGTGTCTAATACTAGAGTTTCATATATAAAACTTTGCACGTCATGTTTTCAATCTAAACGACTTGAAAGTAACGTTGATAAAAATGAAAACAAGTCAAGTCTTATATTACTAACCTCGAACAGAAGGATGATGTGCTCCTTGATGTCGACGCGTCTTCAGGTTCTTCAGTGTAACACGAGTTTGTCTCAATATTTCTAGACTTCTTAGTCTAACCTAACCAAGTTGACTTTAGCAATCTAATTAAGCGACCTTGAGTTTTGGAACTAAATTATGACAACCAACCTTGACATACCAACCCTTGGCGGGTTCAACCGAGCAATGCTCTAACAAAAATAACTGTTAAAAGTAAGTTTCCTGATAGTAGAAACAATCCTCTTACCTATAAAAATAATAATATACTATTGGATAGCCTCATTCCAACTAGCTCTCTCACTAGTAACAAACCCATATTAACTAGTAACCCTAGTGTTGATGGTGGATTTTAGTTCAGGGCTAATATTGTAAAACCCTATATTTAATGTGTCGTCATTCTTCCAAGAAAGAGAGCCATTTAGAAGTGATGAGTGAATTTGCCTCTTTTCTTACATATGTATTGGGGAATTCAATATATTTATATATGAAATTTATCAGAATAGTGTTGGTTGCAAAAATCCCAGATATTCTGTAAATTTTGTTTATCTCCCACCTGCATTATTCATTGATGCATGGCTTGCTGATTATTTTCCCTATGCTATGTCCACAACAGAACTCTTAATATTGACATGATATGACAACTAATTTTCGTTCGCAGCTGAGTAGCATGAGTCTCCCGAAGTGTCAGGATTAAGATGTGCATGAAAATACTCAATTAGAGACACGCAAGCTGCGCTGCTCTCTGAGATAAAAATTAGTGATTTTGTGTCAATGCGCAAAATTCATCAAAATTGATTAATTTTATGTCAGCTCAAAAAATTCAATTTTCTAACCTAATTTTATCAATTTACAAAAATTAGGTTTTTGAAGTCTGCGCAATATCTCGACCCCTATTGGTCGAGACTAAACCTAGGCAAACTAGGAAACCAAGCTACCGTGTAGCTAGTAGGAGTCGAATCCTACCAAAATCAAATAAAAAAGAAAAAGGAATCCGCGACTAAGTTGGAAAGTAGCGGAAGGAGGCACGACCGGGCAACTTGGTCGGTCGGTTTGCCCTCGTAGGCGCCTCTCCTTGCTGCCGGACACCCCCCATGTTGCTGACAGCCGGTCCTTGTTTTCCATCGACCAATCAGATCGCTCCAAACTGTAACCAGCGCTTTTAATTAAAATTGGAAGTAGGTTGGTCGACGTGCTTACAATCCTTAAGAAATTAGATCTTGGCCTTCCAAAACGATCACAACTTGATCATGACCACTCAACTTGGTAAGATCCTTTAGCTAACCTTAGGTCTTGCAAAGACGGCCGAAAAAGTCCCTTGGTAACCACCGGTGGGCCCACTTCTAATTCCATCCAATCCGAACTCCCCTAGCCTGTAGGAAATGTCCAGAATCGCTAGACAAAATAGGCTAGTCACGTGAATCATACTTGTGGGATTGAAGGCTTGCATAAGATCCCCTCACCGTCGAGAATCTTTCCATCTTATAGAAGATAGACAACTAGAGCTCCGCAAATTTGATGAGGATTTCTTTCCCTCTAAAAGTATGCCGCATAGATATCTTCACATATCCGGCCACGTCATCGGATCCAGTGTGCGTCTACAACTCCTTACAAGACCGCATTGTATTCCCAAGCCGACTCAAAAATACATCTCTAGTAACCAAACAGAAGTGTGACTTGGGACTGCTCATCACATTCCATTTCATACAATAATCCAAGATTCATAAGATGGTTCAAAGGATGTCGCTTGGAATGAAGTCCTTGAATACTTGATAACAACACGTCGGCAACGGAACGCCTCTCAGCTCGTCTACTTCAACCAACAACTCTGGAAGATTTTACCCATACAAGCATTCCAAGAATACCATCATCGCAATCAGAAGGGCAAGAATAGGCCTATGAGCTAAAGAGTCAGAATAAATACAATTTCTTTCCAGTCAATGCTCAGGAGTTTAAAGAACATTTTAATTGTGACTCAGCAGTCCAGACACCAAACAACTTACAGTCAAGGCCTCTTGCAATCGTAAGGATCAACAACACATCTACACTCTCCTGACATGAACATTTTTGAGCATATATCTCATCCATCCATACGGGGAGTGCAATGAAGTTTGGAAAATTTTGAAATCCACAGGAGAGGCTAGATACTCATTTTTCTGGAGACATGACCTTATTACACATTCCGGAGAAGATCGATGGTACAACTTCTACACCCTCTGATCCAGAAAGAAGAATCATCACATGATTAGGATGAGTCCTAACAGTCGTATATGACACTTCGAAGAAGTCATCATCTATATTTGGCTTGTCTTTGGAATCATTGATGCCTCCTGGATTAGCAGTGGAAATATCTCTAGGAGTTTACTCAGGATTGGATGAAATTTCAAAGCCGTGGAAGTTAGACGTAAAACTAAAGTTCATACTTGCAAAAAGAAGAACAAAGAACAAGATGTGTTTACCTTGCCCCCAACGATTGGCACGCTCGTGATGGAGCTGCTGACAGTGACGAAGAGGAGTCGGATACTGCAGACGAAACTACGAAGCTAGACGGGCAACAAAAAAAAGGGTCGATACCCCTGTTATACGAACGGAGTTTCCAAAGTTCAAACGGAAGAAGGATTCTTTCTTGCTCCATGAACGGGAATATATGTTTGGGCCCACTTCACTCATACCCCATAGCCGAGCTAGCAAGACGCTACTACGAAGGTCACTGGCCGCACGGTCCCGCTGCTGAAGGCCGATTAGAATTTTCCTGGTAGTATCTACTTGCTTCGTCTTTTCAATTTTATTTTCGATTGTCACCATCTAGTGCTTACCATGCAACAATGTCACTGTTACGTACTAAGTGTCGTCATTCTGCAAAGAAAGAGAGCCATTTAGAAGTGATGAGTGCCTATGCCTCTTTTCTTACATATGTATTGGGAATTTAAATATACTTATGTATGAAATTTATTCAGAATAATGTTGGTTGCAAAAATCCCAGATATTCTGTAAATTTTAATTATCTCCCATCTGCATTATTCACTGATGCATGGCTTGCTGAGTATTTTCCCTATGCTATGTCCACAACTGAACTCTTAATGTTGACATGATATGGCAACTAATGTTCGTTCGCAGCTGAGCAGCATGAGTCTCCCGAAGTGTCAGGATTAAGATGTGCATGAAAATACTCAATTAGAGAAACGCAAGCTGCACTGCTCTCTGAGATAAAAATTAGTGATTTTGTGTCAACGCGCAAAATTCACCAAAATTGATTAATTTTGTGTCAGCTCGTAAAATTCAATTTTCTAACCTAATTTTATCAATTTAATAAAATTAGTTTTTGCGGTTTGCGCAATATCTCGATCCCTATTGGTCGAGACAACCTAGGAAAACTAGGAAACCAAGCTACCATGTAGCCAGTAGGAGTCGAATCCTACCAAAATCAAATAAAGAAGAAAAAGGAATCCACGATTATAAGTAGCGGAAGGAGGCACAACCGGGGAACTTGGCCGGTTGGTTTTCCCTAGTAGGCGCCTCTCCTTGCTGACCGGCCACCCCCCATGTTACTGATAGCCGGTCCCTCTTTTACATCGACCAATCAGATCACTCCAAAGTTGTAACCAGCGCTTTTAATTAAAAGTGGAAGTAGGTTGATCAACGTGCTTACAATCCTTAAGAAATTAGATCTTGGTCGTCCAAAACGGTCGCAAATTGATCATGACCACACAAGTAAACTCCGTTAGCTAACCTGAGGTCTTGCAAACACGACCGAACAAGTCCCTTGGTAACCACCGGAGGGCCCACTTCTATTCCATCCAATTAGAACTCCCCTAGCCTGTGGGAAGCGCCCAGAATCGCTAGCCAAAATAGGCTAGTCGCGTGAATCAAAGGTGTTCTAATCGAATTAAGACCGCATATGGCAGTCTTAAATCAATTGTAGCCGTCCAACTTCGCTAGTCGAGTCGACCGGCCTAGATTTGATTTTAAGCGACTAGCAAGGTGCGTACATGCTCACTGGCGGATCAACTTTAGCTTCGACCAATCGCATTGCTTCAAACCCGTCAGTAATTCCCCAAACCAATCTCCCAAAGTATGCCGGCCACACGGCTTTAAAAACCTCGAGTTCGACCAACGGAAATACGTAACTTCCGCAAAGCGATCTCGGCCATCCGATGTCGCCAGCCGAATAAACCGGCCTAGATCCGATTTCAAGGAGCCAATGAGATGTCGTCGTGATCGCCGGCAGTCCCTATTCCATGAGGGCCGATCGACATGTTCTCAGCCTATCCATAGGACTCCTGGTGGTTACCCAAAGTTGGTTGGTCGCGCTACTCATAAGAGTCATAAATAAATTAACGGTAATCAACAATTGTCGCCAAATCATCTCAACCATCCAACTTTTCTAGATGATTTGACCGGCTTAGATCCAATCTTAGGCAACCAATGGGACGTCATGATTGCTGTCAGCTGCTTCCCTTCTTCATGAGTCGATCACGCCGCCTTCAGTCGATCTACTTGGATGCCAACCGTTCATCCAAAGAAGGCTGGTTGCGCTCCTAACAACGACACTTTGTATATGTCGATTTAATTTGAGATGCTTGCTTAAAAGCGATGCTTTATATGCATTGATTATAAATAATATTTCTAAATATCGATTTAGTAAATAATTTGATTATTTAAATTATTTATTTAACCTAAAAGCATCGTATGCTATTTTTGAGTACTAACTCACATCAAGTCTCACTTGCACGACCTGACTCATCATATATGATCACCTAACGCATATATTGCGCGTGATTGGTCGAAATTATCAAGGCTAATCAGCAAGACCCACTCAACAATTACTATGAAAGACTTGTTTTATTCTTCATGTAACTTGCTCTATATCTCCGCAAAAATACTCGAGACATCAAACATGTCATAAACTGGGGGATACTCATCCGGGTATTGGTTTGGCGGTTTACAGCGTGCGGCGTGCAACACGCCCATTATGAGAAAGTGTCATAAAAGGCGGATGGTTGATAGAAGTAAAGGAGTAGTGGGTGTAAAGCTGACCGGTCTTCCCTTCATGACAGGGACATGGTTCTTACCACTTTTACACGATCCTCACTTCTCCACTACTTAACTACCTCCACTTCCTACGAGATTGGGGTGTTCAACTATGACTTGTATAAATATGTTCTCAATCTATTTCAACAGACATTGGTTCATTAACATAAGTATTGAGAAAACACCAAGAACTGATAGCTTACATTCTGCAAGTAGGTTATATATTCTGAAACAAGTCATAAAACAAGCACACCTTCATAATTCACCATTGTGATCTCAACACCTTCTTTGCTTCCCTTACTAAGATCAACCCTTCTCCTTCATTTTGTGACCGAAGCAAGACTCGACCATTTCTTGGTTTAGGCCAAAATTGTACATATTGATCTCTCTATCTAAAGTACTCATGTGCAATACATTTGTTTAGGGTTTAGATTCATTTCTCGGCGGCACACCCAATTTACCATTTGTAGCAGAATCAGTTTTTACCCTAAAACACCTTGCCACAGTTGAGAAAAAAAAAACTAGAGTTAAGAATATGCTCTTGATTCTCCATACCTTGATTACAAAGGACGCAAGTAATATTGACATCCATACCCCCACTTCAACAATCAGTTTTTGGTATTAATCTTACCATGAAGTGTCATCCAAGTAATAAAGGAATGCTTGGAAATATGCACAAACCAAACCATCCCTTGCCAGAAAAGAAACTTCAGCAGAGCTTTGTAAGTATCCTTAACAGTGTCTCTACCAGAAGGACTAGCAGACCTCAAATGACTTTATCAACCTCAGTAGTGTTCACAAAAACTTGACCAACCTGATCTATCATACTAGCAACAAAAATATCATCAGGTTTTGGGAGATTCCAACCATCATCATTTATATACTCATGTAGATGGTGGATTTTCGACAAGGGAAAAATCGTAAAACCGTAATTACGCATACTCCGGATCCGTCAATCGGATGAGTATTGAGACTCATGTCTCTCAACAAAGCGTGAAAGCTCATGCCATAAAATCTCTGACTGAGAAGGTTGTCTCTCAGAGTATCTGTAGATGTGTAGTATCCCAGCTGAGGCCACGACACATCTCATGAATACTGAGCAGTTTCAGTAATTATTTCTATATAGAATCGAAAGATTGGACGGCTCCTAGACAGCATGCCTGCTAGTATAGAGCCACAACGTCTTCAGGATGTAACCAGGTTTTCCCTGACTCTATAGGATAAATATGATACTCCAGCATGTTCATATTTCTCAACTCTCAGATAATTAATGCTCCTAGATAGGAAGCCTTGCTAGTATAGAGACATCAGTTAATTATCTCTAATCGCATGAATATCCTATCAATATTCTACGATTCTTCGTTATATTTCGTCATTTCAATACGTGATTCTTCCCAGCAGAATTCCACAGGTTAGTGATAAATATTCAACGAAACAGGCATCTGAGCATCGAATAAGCCCTGATTAAAATGGTGCAAGTGTACTTAGCAATAATGCACAGACCAGCATTTGAATGCGCAAACGAGCATTTCAAAAATACGAATGAACGATGAACCTATGCAAAATAGGAAGGAAAAATAATAATAATAAAATATTAGCAAAGGCGTCAGGGACTGGGCTCACCAGCTGGCCGGTCATGTCGTGACCAGTCTTACGCCCAATTTTATATTTTATCATATTTTATTGTTTTTCCCTGATCTCATGAAAATTCTCTCGTTCGAGCAAATCTCCTTCGATTCAAGGAAATTCTTTAATCTCATGATATTCTTTATGTCAAGAAAATAATAAAATTAGGGAAAGGTGTCACGGGACAGAGCACCAGCTGGTCGTCCATGCCCTAGACGTGGCCGGTCCCACATCTCACGTCCCCATTATTTTATTATTTCTCTCAATCCATGAAAATTCCATGATTTCATGAATTTTCCCTAAAACCATGAAAATTTCCTGATTTCATGAATTTTCCCTAAACCCATGAAAAATATTCTAAAATTAAGAAATCTCGTGGGACCGGGCCCTAGCCGGCCGGTCCTACACACCCCTTATTTTATTACTGTTATTTCTTTGTTTTCCTCATTCCATGAAAACTCCCTGATTTCAACAAAATACCTTGGTTTCAACAAATCTCTCTGATTTTATGAAAATTCTCTAAAATCATGAAAATTACATAAAATTGGGAAGAGTGCCCTGAGACCGCGCCTGTTGGCCGGCCGGCCATGCGTTGGCCATTGCGGGTCCCACACTCCATCATTTCCTATTTTATTATTATTTTATTTCTCTCATCAAATGGAAGTTCCCTAATTTCATAAAACTCTCCGGTTTCATGGGATTTCCCTTATTTCAGAGAAAATACGCAAAATTACATAAAACTGGGAAAGTGTGGGACCGTGCTTGTCAGCCAGCCGGCCATGCCCTGGCCGTGGCCGGTCCCGCACCTTGCAATTCCTTGTTTTATTTATTATTTTTCATCATCTTACGTATTTTTCCTAGTTTCAGCAAAACCCTGGATTCTGCATATTTTCTCAAAATGTTGCTCAAACGCGCATCGGAAAATATTGAAACTCTCAGGACTGAGACACGGACACTATGGTGACACGGGCACATCCCATTGACCGACCAGGGGTGACCCTAAGGCTTGCAAACAACCGGTCCCACACGTTTTAATGATTTTAACCTAATTTTCTCAATTGCTCATATTAGGTTCAAACTCTTTCCATACAATTGAGGGTTTACTCAAACGACCATCAATTGGTCCCACAATCACCAAGATCCGGTCCCATGACCTCTTGGTCGGTCCCTCATATTTTCATGGCTAGGTTTTGTTATCTGTCGCTCACACGAGCATTATTTTAATAAATGATTAAACCAGCATTTAATCATTCTTTCACCAACTGGTCCTCGAGAGACTTTGGTATTTTTCTCATTCGAGCATATAGGCGTTACATGGTGGAGTCATCATCCCATATAGTCGGTCCCTGCTTCACTCGGCGGTTGATTTTGAATAAATCATCATTTCATTAAAATTAGGGTTTTTGAATCCAGGGCTCTGCAAAAACATGATTCTGAGCAGATTAAAAACTGATAATTTTATGTTTATTCCATGATCAACATTTTTATTTATTATACTCGACCCAGCAGTCAGTATCTTAAATTAGTATTTTATTTGGTCCTGCTACCAACAATTCATCAAATGAGCAATATTCGCTCAAGCCGGCAATATTTGCTCGAATTGGCAATATTTGCTCGAACCAGCAATATTTGCTCAGATTCAAGAATATTGGTTCAACTATCAATATCCAACAATTTAGCAACACAGTTTGTTCGTCTTTGGTAATCAACATAATAAGAAGACATATTTAATTCATGAGTTTCATAACATTTGCAAATCATGTTCAACTGAGAAATACATGGACTCGTCGTTCCATAAAGTCAGCAACTGACTCCACAATCACGAGATATCAATCGTGTCACATGGGGGGCTATTAACTAGGGTTTTGGTCTGGCGGTGTACGACACGTGTGTTCACCCACGACGAGAATGTGAGCAAGTCGTGCAATCAGTTGGAAGAGTCAGCAAAGTAGTGGGTGGAAAATTAACCAAGTCTCCGCACGATGAGCAACTGGTTTTAACACAATTTCCCACTTCCCCACTCTCTGATTCCAACAACTGTCACACTTCATGGGATCATGGTGTTTTTAATTTAGTAATATAAAAAGACCTTTGAATCATGATTGAAAGGACAAGATTCGAATACTCGGACATTTTTCTAAACAAGCAATTTCTCGGTAAGTTCATACATACAATCCTTCGTCTACACGAACTCAATTGAGACAATCCTTTTACTCTCAATTGAGTAAAATTCAATCACTCAGAGCGTTATTACGTTGAATTTACAACTCACCTACAATCTCAGATCCCCATTGATCTCACACATTTCTCAGCTTCCCTCCTACATATCAACACATCCTCTCTTGTGATCGAATTGACTCTGGAACGGCGATTGTTCCTGGTTTAGGCCGGAGTCTTACAGATTGATCTCTCGAACTTAAAGCACTCCCTTCTTGCAGTGCATCTGTGTGAGATTCAACATTTCGCTCGGTTCAAGGAGTCTTCGCACGGACGTCTCCTCAATTCCGTAAAAACCAGCAAATCGTTTTTCCCCATATACAGACTGGCAACCACAATGAGAGATTAATCTCTCGGTTGCAATCTCACAATTTCACAAGATGTCTGGTCTTAGGTCTGGGTTAGTTACAGGTTCCAACACAAACGACGCTAGCACTAGCAACAACAACAATGAGGATATCCCGGAAATAATTCCGACCTCTAACACTGGCGGTGATGATGTTACTCCTCCTCACACTAACACGGAAGGTCATCCTATGTTCGGCCGAAACCCTGAGAAAGTCAGATAAAACCCACCACCTGTCATTGCTGATCTCATCAAAGTGCAAGAGACTCTTGCAAAGAATCAAACCGATATGGCTACTACACAGAAAGAGTTGTTTAATTATCTGAAGACTCTCACTGAAAAGATATCAGAGAGAACTCAAGAAAAAAGAAAGAAAAAGGACAAATCCTCAAATGCTGATCCTGAGGTGGTTCCAATTCATACGGTGGATGACGACGAAGTCCTCAAAGCCGCAGACGGTCCATCAACAAAGAAGCCATCAAATTTCATTACTCGGGAATATTTGGAGCGCATTTTGGAGAATCGTGGAAAGGATAAGACATCACATGTCCATCGTCACCAGCATCTATATCCTGTTGCTACGCAAAGGATCCCTCTTCCGAAAGGTTACACTTCTCCGACTTTCACTTTGTATGACGGAATTGGAATCGAGAACATGTCTCTCGTTTCCTGTAAGCCTTGGGAGAACATGAACACAACCATGTCGTTCGCCTCAAGGAGTTTTCAAAATCTTTGAAAGGCACGGCATACACCTGGTGCAACGATATCGCACCAGGGACTATCAGCAATTGGGGAGAAATGATTAATGCCTTCTATATGAAGTACTTCTTTGTATCAAAACAAGTCACTCTCTCTGATCTTGGGAGAATGTTTCAGAGGGTTAGTGAAAATCCCAATGACTACGTGAAAAGATTCAGAGTCCAGGCCCTGGACTGCCATGATCCAAATATCACGGAGCAGCGGCTGGTAGATTTATGCATCAATGGAATGATCCCGGTCTATAGAGCTTTACTGGAAAATCTTCGTTTACGTACTTTCTCAGAGCTTCACGAGACACTCGAGGAAGTAGACGTTTGATCAACAAGCAGTACAACCTGCATCCCTCCATAAACGTTGTTGCAGAAAGGAGCAAACGCAAGGCCGAACCTCCAAGTAGCATACCTCAGCTCCTCCAAAGATACAAAAGAAGGAAAAAATAGAGGCACATGCCCCTAGACAACGTACAAAGACTCCTGATCAAGAGGCACCTGACTTTCCTCTCCCCATTAGAGAAGTGCTAGAACTACTGGATGCCTGGATCCAAGATGGTGCAATCAAATTGCCATATGTCAGGAGAGAACCAACTAAGGAGGACATGGAAAATCCTCGTTACTGTCGCTTCCAAAGGTTCGTCAATCACCCCGCAAGTAGTTGCAAAGTTTTGAAATGCATATTCATGGAAAAGGTTGAGTTAGAAAAACTTAATTTGGGGGCTGAAGGAGTACACAGAGATCCCCTCCCAGTCAGAACTTTCTCCATCTCTAAAGAACCATTCAAGGAAGCAGTCCGGTCATTGATAGAGCATGTCTGCGAATTACTCTATCTGTCAAAGGCGTAAAGAAGAGACACGTTCACGACTTTGAACTACATAGTATCTGGAAAACGCCTGCTGATTTCAGAAGTACCTCCTGAACCTTCAGCCATTGACAAAGAAATGTATGACTGGGGACTGCACACCACAGTGCATATTAAAGGAAACAAATTCAATAGAGCATTTGTTGATGTCGGCACTGCCGTCGACATCATTCCTTTGAAAACTCTCAGAGCCGCTGGCATTACTCGACAAGAGGCTACTCATGATTCCATGGTAATCAGAGATCACGAAGGGGTTTCCAGAGACGCGTATGGCTATATCATCCTCAAAGTCAAAGAAAATTTGGTCTGCACTGAGACCAAGTTTTACATAATCCGAGAAGACCCAGGATATGACATAATCCTTGGACGAGCTTGGATTCACGCTGGAAAGAGGTCTCCAACGCCTTCAACACGTCCTGCTGTTGAAGTGGGATCTGACTCAAAACAAATGGAGGATAATTCCCCGTTTGAGCATATGGAGAAAGTTAAATCCTTGACAGAACTCACACAGAAACCTGGAGAGAGTGCCCATTCTTTCGTCAGGAGGTTCCGTACTCAGGCAAGTCTTATTCCTCTTCGTACGCCAATAATACCAATGTTGAAATATACTACTCTGGTCCGGGGACTTCTCCCTACTAACAACTTAACGATTACCAAAAGCTACGAATGTATAGTCCCACCTCAGCAATATTACACCAAATGGTTACGCCCAGAGCCTCTCCAAATTGATCATTCTATCAAGAGGTTTATTTCTGAAGATATGGCTAAGCATGACCGAAAGTATGCTGAATACTCCCCTCTGCGTGAGTGTCCATATGAACCACAACCATGGAATCAACATAAAATATTCAAGGCGCGAACTACTAAACCGAACAAATTCGAGGAATGAGATTTGGTTCTCAAGGCGACTAAACGTGATCTCTATTCAGCAAGGAGCTCCAATTGGGAAGGACCATTTATGGTTGCTAAATCCATAACCGGAGGATACTACAAATTGATCAGCACAGATGGCAGAACCCTACCAGTAATTCACGAGAATTGGCTTAAGGCATTTGGCTGAAATTATTGGGCATTCGAGGTACTTGACGTTTGAGCATTCATGACGTCCGAATTTGGCATTTAGGATTTTCTTTCATTGTATTTCAATTCCTCCAAAACGTTTGCAATACTTGCAATCAGTATTTGAATTCAACAATTTACTAAAATTCAGTTCATATTTTTTAAAAGAAAATCTCTATCAAATCCAAAATAAAATCCTCAATCATCTACCAATCCAAAACTAGTTAATACCAAAACCCAAATAAAAACCTCACATCTCTCAGATGTTCAGAAATTCAAGAGATTATGAAAAGGAAATCAAAGAAAATCAGCAAAAAAGGATTTTCGCTCCTCTGCATCCTTCAAGACCTGCAAAGTCGCCTTCTCCTTGTTCAGCTCTTCAGTCAGCCTGTCAATCTTGTCTTCTTTCTCTATCACAGCATCATTGGGAAAGGGTATGTTTTTCTCACATGAGTCCTTGATAGCGTTCATTTTCTTACGAAGCCACTTTACATTGAAGCCAAGTCTTTCTGAATTCTCCAAGTTAAACTCCCAATCAAAGAGTACATGTGGAGTCACAGTATTTCTGGCTCTAGTGCATATATCACTTACAACACGTAAGATAACACTTACTTGCATTGTTAAAGCATAAACACGTCCAGGATTCCTGTCAACAATTATGTGGCCATATTTCTTCCATATTTTCTCGTACAAGCCTGCATATCCAATGGGAACGCTGAACTCACCAACTAGTTCATGATACGGGAGTGATGCATCAAATGGAGGATCAAAATAAACTTCTTCACTTGCATATTCATGCACCACTATACGGTTCTCAGTTACTGGGGCAGCTACTACAATCAGGACAACAGTTTCTTCAGTATTCTCTACTGGTGGCCCGGTTTCTTTTATCACTGAACCAGCAACAATCGGGGTTTCCATAACTTCAGTGAAAACCTTCTCATTGCCTTGAAGTTTAGGGATATTTTTCTCTTCATCAATAACTCCATGGCAGCTCGATTTATCCTTATTGGTTTCAGTATCCTCAACTTCGGCATTTGACACCTAATACGAAGATTACATGAGGTTAGAGCAATCTAAACATGAAACCAAATGAGATCATAAAATACAATATAAAAGAAGTATAACATCATCAAGGTTCATCATTATACACTCAAGGAACGAGCAAATGGCATGAAAGTCATGAAAATACGTTTTGCGGCGAGCTCGTCTGAAGAGACTGTCCTCTTCCTGTACTAGATGACGAACTGGGAGAAATCTACAAGGAATATGAGGATTAGTTATATACCATTCTATTCATATGGATGTCCTCTACCACATGTTAAAATTTCATGACAATCCGATGAACGAGAAAGGAGATGTAGTCAAAACATTAAGCAACATACCGTCTGAAAAAGTTCTGAAAGTCTCCTGAAAGTTTACTGTTTCGCCTTTTTCAGGCCCTGAACGTGCTCAAAACTTAAAAAGCTTCTATTTTAAAGCTTGGAAATTTTCCTGGATTAAAGATGCATATGCAGATCATAAAAATACGACTCCAGATGAAGGTTTTACGGTGTTTTCGCTAAAAAACTGGGTTCTGAATTTTCTGACGACGAATTTCGACAAAGTTTTTCGTATATGCACATGGATTCTCATTCATTAATTCACAAATAAACAATTTCATACTTCTATGAAGAGTTTACAATATATGTGCTTACTTGGGGAGTCTCCGAAGCGTTCAAAGAGTTGGGGTATTCTGTGTCAACATCAAGAGGCTCATTGCTTTCATTCGGTTCCGAGCCTTTGGAATTTCCTCCATCTCTATTCTCAAAGGATGACCGAGTATCAGCACTCTCCACCTCCAAGGCGACATCCTCCTGGACACATTCTCAAACAATTAGCATTTTACATATGAAGCATTATATTTGGCTACGAGGAAGAGTACTTACAACATTTTCTTCTTCAACGCTCGAATCAGTAATTGCCTTCCCAACAGTAGAGAATTGAAAACCATCAATACTAGACGGAGCAAGATTCTGTAACCAAATAAAAAATATTGGTTTTACGATCCTAGTAATACGGATAGAAGAAGTCACGGCGAAAAAGGTGTCGACAACTCACCAAAGAAACAACCAGGGACGTTATGGTGTTAGGCATTAGCTTACAATTCCTGTTCCTACCTTCTCCACCATGAATGACTGTTTCAGCTTCTGATAAATTCACTTCAAGACGAGGTCTCACAGCACGACCGTCCTGCAAAAGAAATTGAGGTGATAATCAAAGGCAAATATTTCAATTTTACGAAGAAAGTGCAAAATATACATACTGGTGAACATCCCGGAGATGCCTTCCGCTTATCGCCGCCGGAGATGTGTTTCAATATGGGTCGAGAAGCAATCATATCAGCGGAAGGAGGCTCTTTCACTAGAGGTTGACTAACCCTTACAAAATCATGTAAGCGTTCAAATTGCTGGTTCCATAAGTCTATATAACCAGGAGTTACATACGCAACTCGGTCAGCACAAGGGAACCAATAAGAGCTTCCTTCGACATGTGTACGGTCTAAACAAGTCTTAATCTGTTCCACCGACGGTTTTCTCCTCCGAAAAGTTGGAACGCACTGATCCATACCCATCTAACTGGCTGCTCTGTCAATGTTGTATTCCTCCACCGAAAAGTCTTCATATTTTCTGCTATTAAATAACCTGGAGTGCAGCTCAAAATGAAGGATCTTTCACCATCGCTCAATTTAGCACCAGATTTCAAAGCCATGCTTTCTCCATCATTGAAAGTTGTCAATTGGGAAACATGAGGAGGAATCATCACCCAGGGACGGAAGTTAAACTCAGACTCATCGTCTACAACATCAATGAAACGCGTCTTAGATTGAGGCTTCTTTGTTGACCATCGCATAATCCTAGCATTATCTTTCTCGGGGAAAATACGTCGAGAATCAGCAGCATTCAACCCTTTCAAGATACTACGGGGAATAGGTGCATACTTCGCAAAATGTTCCCACATCAAGGCCTGGAGAAACATTGTATTGGATTAGCATTCAATCTTCATAAAGCCGTTCGAAACACTGGAGTCTATAACCAAGGAGTCCAAGTTAGAGTACAAAGAACCCAAGAATAAGCTACCTATGAGAAGTTGTTCACCTTGAGACATCTTGATGGAAAAAGGGATTACAAACGTCTTTAGCAAAGTTCCAACGTCTTCGAACACGTCCCTGAACAACCGTAAACACAAGAAAGCAGCAATGTACAACATACCGTCAGGTTCGTCGAGAGGGACATCTCGTGGCCACCAGTGTCTTAACCGGTGAGCATAACAGTCTTTGCTAGAAGCCTTGTTAATTCTCTCCATCTCAACTGTTAAGGTGTTAGAAATTGCTTTCTCCTCCGTCAAAAGCTCTTCAGGAAAGTTACATGTGATTGGAAGATGCAATAAAGCAACTACATCTTCCAAGGTAATAGTAAAATCTCCCCAGCTGCATATAAAGGTATGAGTTGGAATGCACCAACGAGCTAGAAGGGCCACAATACCTCGTGCATCATTAAAAATATATAAATCTTCGGATGATTGAATAGCTTTGGTAACCTGTGCTCTATCCAGCATAAATCTAACACGAGGAAAACCCAGCATGTGTCTTGCCCATCCGGAAAATTTCTCTAAAGTTCGTCGAGAGAGTTTGAATTCTATAATTGAGGCAAGGAAAAGTCCTCGTTCAAGGAAAAAACGAATAGCTTCTCGAGGAGTCACCAATTTCTTTTGAATAACCGTTCTGGTATTTATCAAAAGGCGGAATGCTGGAGTTATGAGACGTCTTTCAGTGTCTTGCTGAACCGCGAAGAATGCATCATCTATACTGGGAACATTTTTTATTCCAGGTGCTTCTTCTTCTTCATCACCAATAATAGAAGTCTCGTCCATACATGTATCACTGGAAGTGTCATTTTCCTGAGAACCGGGCATCCTTGCGAAGTAGATGTAATGTGCACAAAGCATTCTACTTCAGTATATCGTCATACCAGGTGCAAACTTCGACAATATGATGGGGTCATATAATCTGACAGCAGGATACTTAAGGAGACATCTACAAAAATGATAATTCTTAACTCTTACCTCTTTACAATTCCACTAACAATAGTGATTGTGCCGCCAGGGTTAACACTCCAAAATTAGTTCGCTTCTTGAAACCTACAATAACGAACGAAGCTTTATTAATTTTCAAAACCGATTTTCATAAAATCATAGACACAATTTTCATAGTATAAACATCCACAACTGAACTATGAAATTTACACCAATACAATATTTCATCATAAATAAGTTGTCTAATTTCGAGGGTTACTCAAAACCCACGTTTTGATTTTGCAAAGCAATAATTAACCTGAATTATTCACATAATTTTTGAATTTTTTATCTAATGAGAACAAAGTCATGCGAATAAAATATGTCATCATATTTGCATAATATGACACGGCTACATATATATAAAAAATATATTTTCCTTCGTACGAGCATTTTTCTTTAAAACGAAGGTTTATTTTGGTTTTGTGTAAACTCACATCTTTTAAAGATAAAGTTTTGGTTTCCATGAAAGCTCCCAAACAAAATTTTATCACTGGACACAGGTCTATTTCCAAAGAAAAATCTCTCTCAAAGTTAGGGATTGTTGCTAGTTTCTTAAACTAACGATTGAATGAACATACGTTCCTAAAACAAGGGTTTTTCATAAAACTCACATCCAAAGTATGTATATGCACATATTATTTTATGATGAACAACTCATGAACAAACAACAATCTTTTGAAAAAAAAAATTTGCGTACCTGACGTGGCCGGAAGTTGGCCGGACGGTGATCAGACGGTCGGCGACGACGACTTCCGGCGAATTTTCTCCCCTCCCTACTGACAATGTGAAGTTGTGAAGGGTGTGAATCTGGTGGACGTGTGGGAAGAAATAATAATAAAAAAAATGAAATTAATCCCTTTTATACCAAATTTTATTTCCAAAACCTAATTCCATAAGGATTTCCTTATCGGACCCGACCCGTGAATCCTAAACCGACCAAGGTTCCACCATCGAATCAGAGGTATACAACAATTTACGTTCACCGGATGATGCTCTGTTATGCCATTGGGGTCTCCGCTCAAACCATGGTTTGCTCAATCAGTCGAAATCCGGTAACATCTTATCTTATGACTAAGTTCAATTACTTATTTTTGTCTGTACCTGGAAAATCACCATTCAATGCTGACTGAGGAACATGACTGTTCCTCACTAAGAAGGGGACTTAATATAGATGGTGGATTTTCGATAAGGGTAAAATCGTAAAACCATAATTATGCATACTCCGGATCCGGAAATCGGATGAGTATTGAGACTCATGTCTCTCAACAAAGCGTGAAAGCTCATGCCATAAAATCTCTGACTGAGAAGGTTGTCTCTCAGAGTATCTGTAGATGTGTAGTCTCCTAGCTGAGGCCACATCTCATGAATACTGAGCAATTTCAGTAATTATTTCTATATAGAATCGAAAGATTGGACGGCTCCTAGACAGCATGCCTGCTAGTATAGAGCGACAACGTCTTCAGGATGCAACCAGGTTTTCCCTGACTATATAAGAGAAATATGATACTCCAGCAAGTTCATATTTCTCAACTCTCAGATAATTAATGCTCCTAGATAGGAAGCCCTGCTAGTATAGAGCCATCAGTTAATTATCTCTAATCGCTTGAATATCCAGCAATATTCTACGATTCTTCGTTATATTTCGTCATTTCAATCTGTGGTTCTTCCCAGCAAAATTCCACGGGTTAGTGATAAATATTCAACGAAACAGGCATCTGAGCATCGAATAAGCCCTAACTAAAATGGTGCAAGTGTACTTAGCAATACTGCACAGACCAGCATTTGAATGCGCAAACGAGCATTTCAAAAATACGAATGAACGGTGAACCTATGCAAAATAGGAAGGAAAAAAATAATAATAAAATATTAGAAAAGGCGCCAGGGACTGGGCTCACCAGCCGGCCGGTCATGCCGTGACCAGTCCCACACCCAATTTTATCTTTTATCATACTTTATTGTTTTTCCCTGATCTCATGAAAATTCTCTCGTTCGAGCAAATCTCCTTCGATTCAAGGAAATTCTTTAATCTCATGATATTTCTTTATGTCAAGAAAACAATAAAATTAGGGAAAGGTGTCACGGGACCGAGCACCAGCCGGCCGGCCATGCCCTAATCGTGGCCGATGCCACACCTCGCGTCCCTATTATTTTATTATTTCTCTCAATCAATGAAAATTCCCCGATTTCATGAATTTTCCCTAAAACCATGAAAATTCCCCGATTTCATGAATTTTCCCTAAACCAATGAAAAATATTATAAAATTAAGAAAACTCGTGAGACTGGACCCTAGCCAGCCGGTCATGCCCTAGCCGGTCCCAGACACCCCTTACTTTATTATTGTTATTTGTTTTGTTTTCCTCATTCCATGAAAACTCCCTTATTTCAACAAAATACCTTGGTTTCAACAAATCTCTCTGATTTTATGAAAATTATCTAAAATCATGAAAATTACATAAAATTGGGAAGAGTGCCCTGGGACCATGCCTGTTGGCCGGCCGTCCATGCCTTGGCCATTGCCGGTCCCACACTCCATCATTCTCTATTTTATTATTATTTTATTTCTCCCATCACATGGAAGTTCCCTAATTTCATAAAACTCTCCGGTTTCATGGGATTTCACTCAATTCAGAAAAAATACGCAAAATTACATGAAACTGGGAAAGTGTGGGACCGTGCTTATCAGCCGGCCGACCATGCCCTAGACGTGGCCGGTCCCGCACCTTGCAATTCCTTATTTTATTTATTATTTTTCATCATCTTACGTATTTTTCCTAGTTTCAGCAAAACCCTGGATTCTGCATATTTTCTCAAAATGTTGCTCAAACGTGCATCTGAAAATATTGAAACTCTCAGGACTGAGACATGGACACTATCGTGACACGAGCACATCCCCTTGACCGACCAAGGCTGAACCTAAGGCTTTCAAACAGCCGGTCCCACACGCTTTAATGATTTTAACCTAATTTGCTCAATTGCTCATATTAGGTTCAAAGTCTTTCCAAACAATTGGGGGTTTTATCTAACGACCATCAATTAGTCCCACGGTCACCAAGATTCGATCCCATAACCTCTTGGTCGGTCCCTCATCTTTTCATGGCTAGGTTTTATTGTCTGTCGCTCACACGATCATTATTTTAATAAATGATTAAACCAACATTTAATCATTCTTTCACCAACTGGTCCTCAAGAGACTTTGGTATTTTTCTCATTAGAGCATCTGGGCGTTACATGGTGGAGTCATCATCCCATGTAGCCGGTCCCTGCTTCACTCGGCGGTTGATTTTGAATAAATCATCATTTCATTAAAATTAGGGTTTTTGAATCCAGGGCTCTGCAAAAACATGATTCTGAGCAGATTAAAAACTGATAATTTTATGTTGATTCCATGATCAAGATTTTTATTTATTATACTCGACCCAGCAGTCAGTATCTAAAATTAATATTTTATCTGGTCATGCTGCCAACAATTCATCAAATGAGCAATATTCGCTCAAGCCGGCAATATTTTCTCGAATTAGCAATATTTGCTCGAACCAGCAATATTTGCTCAGATTCAAGAATATTGGTTCAACTTTCAATATTCAACAATTTAGCAACACAGTTTGTTCGTCTTTGGTAATCAACATAATAATACCTCGTCTCAGCAGACATATTTAATTCATGAGTTTCATAACATTTGCAAATCATGTTCAACTCAGCAATACATGGACTCATCGTTCCATAAAGTCAGCAACTGACTCCACAATCACGAGATATCAATCGTGTCACATGGGGGGATATTAACTAGGGTTTTGGTCTGGCGGTCTACGGCATGTGTGTTCACCCATGACGAGAATGTGAGGAAGTCGTGCAATCAGATGGAAGAGTCAGCAAAGTAGTGTGTGGAAAATTAACCAAGCCTCTGCACGATGAGCAACTGGTTTTAACAATATTTCCCAATTCCCCACTCTCTGATTCCAGCAACTGTCACACTTCATGGGATCATGGTGTTTTTAATTTAGTAATATAAAAAGACCTCTGAATCATGATTGAAAGGACAAGATTCGAATATTCGAACATTCGTCTAAACACGCAATTATCGGTAAGTTCATACAGACAATCATTTGTCTACACGAACTCATCATCTGAGCAATCACTCTCAATTGAGTAAAATTCAATCATTCATAGCGTTCTTACGCTGAATTCACAACATACCTACAATCTCAAATCACCATTGATCCCACACATTTCTCAGCTTCCCTCCTATAGATCAACCCATCCTCTCTTGTGACCGAATTGACTCTGGAACGGCCATTGTTCTTGGTTTAGGCCTGAGTCTTACAGATTGATCTCTCGAACTTAAAGCACTCCATTCTTGCAGTACATCTGTGTGAGGTTCAACATTCGGTCGGTTCAAGGAGTCTTCACACAGACGTTTCCTCAATTCCGTAAAAACCAGCAAATCGTTTTTCCCCATCTACAACTTAGTTATCGTGCAGTTCCTCCTCAGATAAACAAAATCAATGATATTAATAGAGATCCAATCAACAAGGGGACTATAAGGATGCCAATTATCAGACAAAACGAAAGTAGAAGAACCGTCACCAATATAGCTTGTTAAAAACTTAGCAGCAACTTCTCCCCGACCCAAAATATGTCTCCAACTCCAAGAAGCATCTGGAGGGCATTTCATCTCCAAAAATTCTTCTCCTTTATCAAATTTTATCTAATCCAATCAGTCTAAATGAAATCCTTGTTAGTAGCAATCTCTCACATGCCTAAGCCCAACAACATAATTTATGGTTTGCAAGTATTTCACTCGTAACCCACTTTATTTATAAGTGGAGCAAACTTGATGCTACCTGATTGGATAATTAGACTTCTTATCAGAAACCACACCAACCCACAAAATTTTTTTGAATTAAACACTTTATCACCTTTTTGGGAGAATAAAACAAGAAAGCCAATAAAACCATACCATGGAGGACATTCTTAATAAGCATAAGTAAGAAACCTGGACTTCCAATGTTTAATTTTTTAGTTATATTATCAATGAGTATAGAGATTTGAAAGCGCTGAGGAGTATAAAATAGGTGCTGGGATACCAGAGAGAATACACAGAGAGTCTAGGATAGAATATAGGATTAGATTCGAAGATGTTTAGAGTTTCAGAAAGTTACTTGCTGCTGCAAAACTCAAGAACAAACCTGCCAGAACAGTCACAGCTTAACCACATAAGCCATATATAGTTTATGATACAGTTGCGAGAGACTTTCAACGTTCCACTTAGTAGCTGAACTATTGGGATTCAGTCACTAATGACCTTTAGCGACAGCAAAAAATTTGTAAGCAATTTTTGATTATTTTGAATACAATGTTTAATCCAATTTTCCGAAATTGTCGATTCATGAGTAGTTAAATTTATTTTCCAGGGTTTTGGAAGAAGCTATTTACGATGAGTAAATTTTAGTAATTAATTTATTTTACATATTTACTCCATTTTTGTGCTTTTAATTTGTCTAAAATTTTTATCTTCTTTATACGCTTCATTATAATTATTTTCGTTAGCTTTTAAGCTACCGATTTTTTATAAGCGAAAGGAAAATTAGGATTTAGATTTAACGACGAGTGGCATAAAAAGAACTTGTAACGTTATGTCCTCCAAAGCATGAGGCTGGGTTTGAAATTGTGTAGAGTACTGAAGTACCACTACAAGTTGAATGTGAAGATAATAGCAACAAGTTGCCTTCTCTCTGAAAAATCAGAGCCTAACTTTCAATTGAAATTAAATTTAGTTTTTCATTTGATTTCTTTATCAGGAGAACAATCATTTGTCTTTAATAGGACAATCCCTAATAACTACATCCAACAGTTATTATTACATGTAACTCAAATGTTAAACTCGAGGAACAACCCTAATGCTAGTTCCACACCAGTTAGAGAACTGCTTGATCGAACTCACAAGCATTGCTATCTCAAGATTGTTTGTTAATGTAGGTGATCAAAACTAGCAGTCTTGATTTCTAGTCTACTTATAGTGATGTCTCGGACTATGATAAATTGTGTGGTTGAGCATTAGACTCCATGACGTTCATCAATTGAAGACGAAGAACTACTAAGGAGAGCTTGTGGAAATTCATCAACAAAAGGTATGTGGAGACTAAAACCCATCTATCACTTGGAAAGTCTATTTCTACTCTATCTCGTATATTGAGACAAAATTCGTATTACTATATAGTTGTCGATTATACACATTTGAGATTTTGAGCTGAGATTAACTCGCTTACATATTTCTCGAAATATGTATTGGTAAGCTTTCGCTTCAACCAAGTTCATCTTATATTCTTGACGAAAGTCAAAAGTTGATCATGTGAAAATCGCCGAGTAACATCTTACATGGTTTGTGTGATACAATCATTTAGTGTAGACTTGGAATGTTTCGTTATGATTATTTCAATAACTTGAAAATTGCTTTGATGCTAATAGTGTGTGAAAACGACTAGTGTCATCCTCTAAGAAAGTTTCAATGATTGAAATAGAGTTTAGAACTATTGGATTATAAACATAGTGTGCATTCTTGCATGTATGTGATCCATGATCGGAACTAGAGTATGCATACCCGTATGCGTACTTGTAGTTGTGAAATTCCGTGTACCAAGTACACATACCGGTATGCATACTTGCGTAAGGTATTGGTCCGGGAATTTCTGCTGGGTTTTGGAATTGTATTAAGGTATGCGTACCCGTTCGCATACTGGCGAACCCAAACTCAGACCGGCTACTTAGGTATGCATACTTGAGTGGTTAAAGTTCTAAAAATCGGTTGGCTCATGAACTAATACATTTATATATTAAGGAATGCATTCTTTGCAAACCGTGGATATAATGTTCATGAATTGATTCGAGTGAATCAAACCGATAAGAGGGATATTATAAAAGGGAAAGAAGGTACATCTCTTAAGGCATCATTAATTCCCCACTACTTCCCTAAACCTATCCACTCTTTGGGAGTACTTTCTGTGATTAGGGATAGTTACTCCTTCCCAAATTCTACCCATCAACATTGTGACCACAGAGGGAGGTTCTTAGCCTCTTTTCCAGCATGATACTCCCAGGTGCGAGTTAGGAAGTACCAGCAGGCGGAGCAGTACCTAATCCAGAGGGCGTTTCCATAGAAGACGTGCATGGGGAAAGTAATGCAGAGATACATTTTCGAACGGTAGTCACAACACCTATCATATAAAGGGCAGGAGCATTCCAGGGTGCAGGAGCGCTCCATAAGAAAGGATAAATGCTTAAAGATAAAGTTGTAGCTGAAACCAACGAGCAGGAGATGTATGAAATACAATAGGAGTTAGACGCGTCCATTAAAAGGCAACAGGAGTTGCGCGGACATCTGAAGCGAGCAAGGGAACAAAGCACGATAGCCACTAAAACAGTCAGTACAAAAAACACAACTCCGGGTATGACAGAAGACGCGATCGCCAAGTATCTAGAAGCCAATTACCAAGTAACGAAGCACAACGCTTACGATTCACTAGAACCCCCGTACTCTGCAGATATCGCTGATTACTTATATCCTGAGGATTACACATCGCCAAAATTCAATACATATGGAGGAAAAGGGAATGCGCGGGAACATGTGAGTCTCTTCATATTAACAATGAATGCGTATGCTCCGGATGAGAGTCTCTGCATGAGAGAGTTCCCTAAGTCACTTACGAACAATACCTTTACCTGGTATGATAACTTGAAACATGGAAGGATCAGCTCGTGGTCCGCCATGGTACAACTTTTCCTGAAGAAATTTTACTCCGCACAAAGAAGAGTCACGACAATAGACTTAGGAAGGTGCAACCATCGGGTCAGAGAAGAGATCGGGAAATATATCACTCGCTTTCGAGATTTTACACTGGAATGTCATGAGGACATCCCGGAGGAATGCTTGGTGGAGATTTGTATTCGAGGAATGGATGCAATCTTCCGGCTAAACTTGACGAACTTCAAGTTTCAAACTTTTGTGGAGGTCGAAGAAGCTGCACCCCGGATATCAGACTGCGCGGATGTTATGAACTCGGGAACAAGCGGACACAATTGGAAATCACATTCTGTTACCTCTGCATCCAATGACCAAGGAGGGGAAAGAGGAAAAGGAGGAGCTGCTTTTGGCCCTTACCGAGGAGGACAGTCCGGGAGAAAAAGGGAAGAGCGGATGAAGGAAGATCAAACCCGCTGCCACCATTGCCATGCAGCATGGAGCAGATAATAGGACTTCTAGAACAATGGGTATCCAACAAAGAAAAAACTCTGCCGCCCGTGGCTACAGAACCTACCGCGACAGATAAGATGTACGAACGATACTGCCATTATCACAGGAGGGCCCATCATCCGTCTGTGGAGTGTTTCTCTTTACATTACATAGTGCAGAGAAAATGATCCAGAGGCGAGCTAGAGATAGGAGAACAAAGTATCCAGAAGGACCCGCTCCCTCAGCACCAAGTTATGATGATCTCTCATGAACCCGCAGAAGGAGAAACCTGGAGACCATGGGAAGATGCGAAAGAGGAGGAAGCATGTGAAACGTCTGAGACAACCATCTTTTCAGAAACGAATGGAGTCGCTAGAAAATTCGCCCAAACTGTTCTGGCATAGAAATTCTTCGACTCTCTTGGTTTTAGCGAGGCATCCAAAGCTATCACAGCATTGCATCCGGGAAGGTGTACAATCTGATACCTAGAGAAGCTATTACTTTCACTGACGAAGATATATGCTATCCAGGGGAGCACCTATGACCCTTGTACCTCACGGCACATCTTAGCAAGCAGCACCTCAAGCGAGCTTTCATAGACGGCGGGGCATCCCTCAATATGATTTCCCTACACACATTGGAATCCTTAAGAGTATCAAGAACGTCGATCAAAATGTGCGCAACGACTGTGAGAGGATTTGGAGGACAGACTCAGACGACAATGGGAATAGTACATATGATGATGAAGATCGGGCCTATCAGAATACTCACTCCCTTTTACGTGCTTTAGGATGATACCACATTTCATGCCTTACTAGTGCAAGGATGGCTTCTGCATCACAAGGTAGTAGCATCTATATATCACCAGTATGTCAAGATTAATATTGGAGGAAGGCGATTCCGGATCCCATCCACAAGTAATCCGTTTGGTCCAGAGGAGGCTTACATGGAAGACGCAGTTTTCTACACACAACCGGTCACGGACGAATGAGAGCAGTCGGAGCATTTCACCACTCTCCCTAGGTGGGAAGAGTTCCAGCCTGAATAACAAACGAAAGAAAAGGCTAAATTTGGTCTTTAGTCCATCTCGGATGGGACCTCCCATGGGAACTAAGAGGGTTGTAGTCGAAACAAAGAATAGTCAATTTGAACGCTTCGCGCGACCGGAGGGCGGAAACGTTTACCGCTTATAGAAATTAGCCAGGGAAGCTTCCAATTGACAACATAACTGCGCTATGTCATCAGCGGACGAGGAAATGATGGAAGCAACCAAAGTGATTGAAGATTTGCAGGAAGAGGTAGAGCCTTTGATCTCGGAAGAATAAATAATAAAAGATTTACCTGGAAAAAAAACAAGACTCGATCCGACCCTCGATGGGTTAAAAGAAGTAAACCTTGGCACGAAAGATGAACCTCGTTGTGTACGCATTAGCAAGCATCTGGAAGGAGAAGAAAGGTCACGACTGGTTAACCTGCTTCGTAAGTATCGGGATGTGTTTGCATTTACACATGATGAAATGTCGGGTCTTGATAACAGTTTGATTACACACAACCTCAATGTCTCGCCCGAGTATCAGCCTGTTAAGCAGCGAAGGAGCAACTTTCCGGAGAAGATAGAGTTGGCGATCAAGGAAGAGGTGGAGAAGATGTTGAAAGCCAATTTCATTAAATCGATCCAACACCCTATGTGGCTAGATAACATCGTACCAGTAAAAAAGAAGAATGACAAGGTCCGGTGCTGTGTCGACAACCGAGAACTAAACCGGGCATGCCCTAAAGATGATTTCCCAGTACCAAACATCGATATAATGGTAAATAATACATGCAGATATGATATGTTTTCTTTCATGGACGGATTTAGCGGATACAAGCAAATTAAGATGTCCGCGAAATATGCGCACAAAACATCTTTCCAAACCCCATACGGGAATTTCTATTATACTGTAATGCCATTCGGGTTGAAAAACGCGGGCGCGACCTACCAACGGGCAATGGTGGCTATCTTCCACGACATGATGCATCAAATTATGGAAGTTTACATAGATGATGTGGTTGTAAAATCTCGGGAACGAAAAGATCACCTCAGCCACTTAAAGCATGTCTTTAACAGATGTAGAAAGTATCACTTGAAGATGAATTCTCTCAAATGCGCCTTTGGAGTCACCTCCGGAAAAATTTTGTTGTTACCGACAAAGGGATACAAATCGATCCGGATAAAGTTGAAGCAATAACTACTATGAGGTCGCCCGGAAACGTAAAAGAGTTGCAGACTTTTATTGGCAGAGTGTCTTATGTCCGAAGGTTCATCCCAGGGATGGCACAACTGTTATGTGCATTCACACCACTACTAAAGGATAACAAACAGTTCCAGTAGGGAGATGAGCAAGAGAAGGACTTTCAGAAGCTTAAAGAATGCCTAATCAGCGCGCGGGTCCTGCGACCTCCCGTCAAAGGTGAGCCCCTTTACTTGTACACTGTATTTACCAATTAGGCGATCGGAGCACTGTTGGCTCAAGACCTCGGCAACGACCAACTATGCCCAATTCACTATATTAGTAGAGGGTTCAGGGACGCAGAGTATCAATATTCGAAGGCGGAGCAAGCATGTTTAGCGCTTATTTATGCCACACAAAAATTAAGATCGTATCTGCTTTCTCATGAAACCATAGTGGTGGCGACAGCTAATCCGATTGCTTACTTAGCGACAAAACCAGTGTTATCCGGTAGAACGGCCCGCTGGCTACTACAGTTTTCCGAGTTTGAGCTAAAATACCAGCTGTCGAAAGGAGTACGCGGGCAAGCATTTACGGATTTATTAGCCGCGTTCCCAGGTATGGATATGACAGAAATAAGTGATGAAATACCCGGAGAAGTTGCAGAGGTCCAGGAGGAAGAACGCTGGACAATTTTTTTTGACGGATCGTCCTAAGACTCTTATGAAGGAGCAGGGATAGCATTTGAGACGCCTAAGAAAGAATTGTTATCATTCTCTTTTAATCTAGACTTTGAATGTAGCAATAATGTGGCTGAGTATGAAGCATTGATTCTTGGGTTACGAATGGACGAGGAACTCAATGTAGGGGCAATCGACGTCAAGGGAGACTCGAAGCTGGTCAAAAACCAAATATCGGGTGATTTCCAGGTAAACGAGACGCATTTGGCACCATACCGAGCGGAAGCTCAAGAACTAATAGCGAGAAGAGGAAGCAACGTCATCGAGCATACTAGAAGATCTACCAACAAGCATGTGGACGCGTAGGCTACCTTAGCATCCAAGATACAGTTAAACGAGGCCGACGAAGACACCATAGTGGTAAAAAAAGGGCACTAGCCAGCACATGGAAAGAAAATGCAGCGTTCGAGTTGAAGGATGATTGGAGAACAGCATACCTCGAAGATCTGACTAAAGAGGCGGACGATCAGTTACTACCTGTTAAAGTGTTGAAACAGTTTGTTGTAATCCAAGGAGCGTTATGCTTCCGAACATCCGGAGGTGCTTTATCACGATGTGTAGGAAAGCCAGAAGTGCAGTAAATACTAAATCGTGTCCATGAGGAATCATGCTGACATACAGGAGGAATCTCGCTGTACCGACAGCTACAGAGGATGGGCGTATACTGGAAAAATATGGCAGTCCAAGCAGCGATAGTCCAAGATAAATGTTATGATTGTCAAGCACCCCCACAACAGACGGAAATATGTAGTGCGAAGATAGAGGACTGGAGACAACCTTACATAGACTTCATCCAGCACGAGCGCCTACCGCCAAATAGACAAGAAGCGTTAAAAATTCAAAGGAAATCTGGACAATTCTTTATGAGTGTAGGTGATGTGGTTTTTATGTTGTTGTAGAAAGTGGTAGTAAAGTTGTCGTTCACTCAGACTTGTGAAGATTTTTTTTAGACTTAAAGTAAAATAAAAACTCAAGATGAAGTTGTTATCAAGATTATAAAAAAGTAACGAGACTCAGGATTCCACCATTGACCAATTAAGTGATTTAATCTAATCAATATTCATGCAATTATTTGCGTTTAAAGTGATTCTAATATATTGCCTCAAGTAGATTTTGAAGTAACAATTGTATACATCAAGCATGAAACATCAAAAGTCTAAAACTAAGCATGCTCCATCAATACGGATCACAATCATTCAATAAAAATCAATTTTACAATATTAGTTCCATGCAAATAATCATAAAAGAAATTGCCATAATTAATTAAAATAGAAATATACCACTTTTCATGGAAAAATGGCCTCCTCCGTCGCCTCGGCTAAGGGGTTTAGCTCCTCATATTCTTCACGTGCTCAAAATAGGTGTTCATATCTCAAAAGGGTGAAAAACAAGAGAAAACTAATAAAGCAGACAGTTCGCAACGTTTTAAAGAGCATGAGCAAACCACGACTTGATGAAGGCTTCAATGTCATGATTGGAGCGTCTTTTTAGGTGCATAAATCGGTTTTGAACCGCTGGTTTGGACGACGAGTCCGTGGTCGGTTAGGATTCGCGGGTCGGGCCCAATAAGGAAATCCTCAGAAAATTAGGTTTTGGAAATAAAATTGATATAAAAGGGATTAATCCTCTTTTTTTATTATTATTTTCCTCATACACGACCAGCACCTTCATCACCTTCACGCCAGGGAAGGAGAGTTTTCCCGCCGGAGCCGCCAGCCGCCACCGACGAATTCCGGCCGCCGCACGTTAGGTAAAATTTTTTTTTCGTTTGCTGATGTTTATGATCCTCATGAGTTGTTCATGCTTTGATCATGATGAAGTTATATACACGTGTGTATATTAGTGTGAGTTTTATGAAAAAACCCTCGTTTTTTGAAAACGTATGTTCGTTCGATCGTTAGTTTTGCAAACTAACTATAATCCCTGATTTAGGAGATTTTTTTTTTTAGTATATGAACCTAGGTTCGGTGATAAAACTTAGTTTATGAGTTTTCATGTGTACCAAGGTTTTATCATAAAATAAGTGAATTTTCATGAAATCGGAACAATCCTTCGTTTTAAAGACAAATAACGATGACACGAAGGAAAATATGTATGATGAATTTGTGTCCAGTGATAAAATTTTGCTTATGAACTTTCATGTAAATACAAAACTTTATCATATGTATGAGATGTGAGCTTTCACAATATTTTTTGAAATAAACCTTCGTTTTAAAGACAAATAATGACGATACGAAGGAAAAATAGTTTATATATATATATATATATGCAGTCGTGACATATATTATGCAAAATATGATGATATATTTTATTTTCATGAGTTTTTTTTCATTAAATAAAATCCTTGAGAGTTTATGTGTGCAAGTTGCATTAATTATTGCTTTTTTCGAAAAATCAAAGCGTGTGTTTTGAGGAACCTTTCAAGATAGACCATATATTTATGATGAAATATTTTATTATTGTAAACTTCATAGGTCAGTTGTGTGAATGTTCACATTATGAAAATTCTGTCCGTGATTTCATGAAAAATCAGTTTCGGAAATTAAATAAAGTTTCGTTCGTTTTTGCAATTTTCGAAGAGACGAACGATTTTGAGGTGTTAACTCTAGCATTACTATCACTATTGTTAGTGGAAGTATAAAAGGTAAGAGTTACCATTTTTGCTTGTATTTTCTTGATTTATATCTGGACGGCATACTGAAGTAGAATGTAGTGTGAACCTTTTCAGCTACTTAGCAAAGATGCCAAATTCCCAAGATGACGACGCCTCGAGGGAAGAGATGTGCGTTGATGATGTTATCTTCAGAGATGAGACATGTATGGATGAAACTTACGTTGGGGGAGACGAAGACGAAATCCCTGGGATTAAGAATGTCCCGAACATAGATGATGCATTCTTTGAGAAAGATATTCCAGGAGCTGAGCAACATTTGAAATCCCCAGCGTATCGTCTTTTGATAAATCCCAGAACTGTTACTCAGAAGAAATTGGTGACTCCTAAGACAGTGATTCCATTTTGTCTTGAACGAGGGGTCTTCGCCTCATCAATCATAGATTTTAAGTTTTCTCAACGACCTTTGGAGAAATTTGCCTGCTGGGCAAGGCATATGTTGGGTTTTCCTCATGTGAGGACTATGCTCGACCGGGCGCAGGTGACGAGAGTTATTCAATCTTCTGGGGAGTTGTTCATTTATTATGACGCAAGTAGTATTGTGGCTCTGTTTGCTCGCTGGTGCATTCCCACTCACACTTTCATACGTAGACGGGGAGAGTTTACCATTACCTTGGAAGACGTGGCGGCTCTGATGCATCTCCGGATCACGGGAAATCTTCCGGGGGATCTTTCAGATGAGGAGACCGCCGTTTCTCATGTCTTGATAGCTGCAATGGAGAAAGCGAATAAAGCTGGTAGTAAAAGATGCTATACTTCCTGGTTGACACACTGGTGGTCCAAAGACGAGGTTTCTGATAAACCCATCGGCGGTATGTTACCCATTGCTGCTTTCTTATGTTTATGGTTTTCCAGAGACGTTTTTGAAGAAAGTGGAAACTTGTTGAAACCTTTTGTGATTCCCTTGCTATTAAGATGGCTCAAGGTGAGCAACTCCCGATAGGTAGTTTATTCTTAGTCTCCTTGTATTACAACCTGGACTCCTTGATTATAGACTCCAGTGTGTCGAGCGGCTCTATGAAGATTGAGTGTTATGCCAACACGATGTTTCTTCAAGCTTTGATGTGAGAGCATTTTAAGAATTATGCACCTACTCCACGTAATGTTCTGCAAGGACCGAATACTGATGCGCGCCATACTTTCCCTGAGACAAATAATGCTAGGATCATGCGTTGGTCCACAAAGCAGCCTCGTTCTAGAATACGCTTTATTGATGTGTTAGATGAAGAATCTGATTTCAGTTTTCGCCCGTGGGTGTCAGTCCCTCATTTTATTTCTCAACCGATGAATTTCAATACTGGAGAAGGAACGAGTTTGACGTATGGTGCGCATCTGAGTGATGGCGAAAGATCTTTCATGTTGAGTTGCACTCCTGGTCATTTGCTATCAGTCACGTTTGGAGAGCTTTCAATGGAGGAGTATAACATTGATAGATCAGCTCGACAAATGGGTATGGATCAGTGTGTTCCAACCATACGGAGGAGGAAGCCATCAGTTGAGCAACTCAGGACTCATTTGGATCATACTCACGTGGATGGGAGTAGATACTGGTTTCCTGGTTCTGGTAGATTCGCCTATGTAACCCAGGTTATGTAGAATTCTGGGATCAGCAACTTGGGCGTTTGCGGGGCTTTGTAAGATTTCCCAGACCTCCATTCAAGGATCTTCCTTCGACTGAGATTATTTCCAGTCGACCAAGATTGAAGTATCTTTCTGGTGATAAACGAAAGTCGTCTCCAGGATGCTCTCAAGTATGTTTTTTCATATAATCTTCACGAAATTATAAGAACTGTATTCTGATTATATTACTGGATTTCACCACAGGACGATCGTAATATACGACCTCGAATCGGTGTAGATTTCTCAGAGACTGAGGCGGTTATTCGTGGCGGAGAAGGCAGGCATAAAGGTTATAAGTTGTTACCCAATACCGTAAAGTCCCCAGTTGGTGCTTTGGTGAGTTCCCAATATTTCTCACCGTTGTAGGATCAAAATCTCGCAACAATTATGTCTCAGCGAAATTATCAATGGTATAGCACAATAGCGTCGCAGAACAATTTCAAAAACGACGTCAGCAAGGATCATGAGAAAGATGTGATAGTCCTTCGAAAATTAGAGAGCTTGTGAAATTAACATTTGTAAGGTTGCAAGATTGTCGCAAACCATATATGAAAATAAAGGACAGATTAGCTGTCATCCACTATGTATTTCCTTATAAATAGTCATTCGAGTTGTAAAGTAGGGAGAGATCTTTTTTGAGTAAGAAACAAGCAAATAGGAGAGAGAAAGTCCAGAGCAGAAACTATTCTTGATTTCTTTATCTTTTTTGTAAGAACATTTAAATATTTATCAATAAAATTAAGAGTATAAAACCTAAAAATGAGTTGATCAACAATGAAATCATATGAGGGGTGTAGTATAGGATTTCCTGCAACTACATAATGGCGCTAGAAACGGGGAGAGTTGAAGATTATTCTAGAAAAAGCTAATGATGATATTGAGATTTGTGAAAATTTAAAGTGATTGATTAAGAATTTTTCATAATTTTTTGCAATACTGTTAGCATTGAAAAAATGGCTAGAAGAAGAAATACATCTGAACAACTGACTACTATTAGAAGAAGCAAAAGAATTGCTAGAAGAGAAAAAAGTGAAATGGGAGAATCTACTAGAATGAGAAATAATAGAGAAAATATAATTCAATCGTCAATTAAACAAACACTAGTTCAAGAGAGGAATACAGATTGTGACAGAGTAAGCGTACACACTTGGCGATCAAATTCAGCAGAAGAAATAGAAGAAAAGCAACAAAACATAAATTACAGACAGGAAGAGATAAATCAAGAAGTAGATGAAGGAATAATTCACGGAGATGAGGAAATTGGAGCGTTAGAAACATTGAGGCGAAGAATGCATGAAGAAAGAAGAGCTGAGGCAGAAGAACGTGCGAATTTAACAAGGCAAAATCACGAATTAAGGATGGAGAATATAAGACTACAGAATAGAAGATCGAGAAGTATCACAAAATCATATTCAAGATCGACTAGAAGAGAAATGAGGCGAAATTCACCCACAATTAATGCTGGAAATAATATTCAAGAAGAAACATCAAATCCTTATGAAGAATATCACGAAAATAGAGAAAGAACTGATAATCGTTACATTCCACAAAATGAAACTTTTGATGATGGGAAAATTGGGGGAAATCAATAGAACGGGGAAAATCAGAGGCAAAATAACCAAGATGGCGAAGGAAATCAAGAGGAAGGAAGAAGAATTTTACATGTGAGGGAAACTCAAAGAAATCAACAGACAATTGAAGAAGAAATTGAAAGACATAATGTTGAACAAGCACGTTTAATCTGCGAACGTGAAAGATTGAGAGCGGAAATGGAAGAACAAGAGCTTCAGGAGACAATTCGCCAGAACAATCATGATAATTGAGAAAGAAGGCGTACAGAAAACCGGAATAACGATAATCTCAATGAAGAGTATGATAGAGTAAAGAGAATGGTTGAAAGACAGCGAATTGAATTGATAAGAAATGAAGAAAATTATGGAGGGGAAAATGAACGACATCATCATTTGCGAATTCAAGATAAAGATGAGGAAGAGAATCGCAGGAGAAGACGAGATGAGAATAATGAATAAGAGATACAAAATTTCGCAAGAGAAGATAGACGTGAACGCAGAAGAAGAGAAGCAAAATTAAAGAGACCAATGGGTCAGGATTCAGGTGTAAATAAACAAATCTTGAAAGAATTAGAAGAAATGATAGGAATGCTAAATAACAGAGGAGAAGTAGGTAGAAGGAAATTGGATGAAGCAATAGAAGAAGCTGCGAAAACTCCATTTACAAGGGAAGTACAATTAGGAGGAATACCACTGAAATGCAATTTGCCTGCATTAACCAGCATTTTCGATGGAAAAACTTGTGCAATTCAGCGCATTAAAGCTTATGTGAGGTGCATGTTACAATGGGAAAATCATGATGCGGTATTGTGCAAATATTTCGCATCCATCTTAACAGGAGAAGCGTTAAAATGGTTTGAAGGTTTACCAAAGAATACAATAACCTCCTTCAATCATCTGCAGACTACATTCTTGGGAGCATACATAAGTAATAATTCCTCACGACATGGTATAGAAGATGTGTTTGGATTAAAACAAAGGATTGGCGAAAGTTTGAAATACTTGACTAAAAGATGGAGAACTATGTGTAGCGAAATGGATGGCCGCGTAGATGAGAGATATCTCATATTATCATTTATCAATGCTATGTTTGCAACAAACTTGTTGTACGTCCAAATTTTCAGAGTCAAGAATACGATTACAATGACTGAATTGCGAGAACTTCAAGAAGAATACATTGCTTTAGAGGAAAGACAAAATGAAATGGAATCATATCCAGTTGCGAACACCAGCTCACAAACAGCGAATGCAAGCTTATTACCCAAGCTAATAAATACAGTGGCGAATACTTCGCAAGTACAACAAGAAAAGGTGACAAGTAACAATCAACAGAAGTTGGTAGCTATGGGGAGCCGAGATCAAGAAGAGTATGAAAGGGAAAGAAATTTCTACAATCTTGGAGGAAATAACAAGATTCAAAGACTCGATCAACCGCAAGAAACTTATGGAGGTCAAAGAACAGACTTTAATAGAGGACAAGGAGGTCACAAGGTAATATGGGAAGAAATCAAGATGCCCCCTCTAAATGCAAGTGTCGAGAAGATATGGGAAGCTATAATTTTTATGGGGAATATACAAACACCATTGAACATGGGAACAGAACCGCCCTCAAACCACAGAAGTCATGAATTTTGTTCTTATCATCATTTTCATGGACATACCACAAACGATTGCAGAAATGTAAAGAGAATTATTTTGAGAATGATAGATCAAGGAAAACTAAACGACTTTCTGGTAGGGTGGCAGGCCTCAAAGATATTATATTTAAATACAAAATGGTCCCCGGCAGCGGCGCCAAAAACTTGGCAGGCCCGGAGATGTGTATAAAATTAAAGCGCAATGAAACGCGGGCCTACAGTAATACCGCAAGTGCACGGTCGTCAGTTGTAGCTCGTGCAAGTACGGGTCGATCCACAGAGATTGGGAGTGTTTTGTAGTGTTTAGCTATTTTGGGTTTTAAATTGCTATTGGGCTCTAAATTTGCTTTGGGCTTAGTGGGTTTGTTTGTAATGATGAAGTGCTTTAGGCCTTGGGCCTTTGAATTGAACTGAGCCTTGGACTCAGTTGGTCTTAAAATGAATTGAACTGGGCCTTAATAATGAACTTGGGCTTTGGTCTCTGAATTAGGCTTTTGATTAAGCCCACAGTTGACTGAATTGGACTGGTCTTGTGATGTGATTTGAGCCTTGGGTTGAGCTGGGCTTTCACAGTGAATTGGGCCTTAGCCTTTTTGGAGTGAACTGAGCTTTGGGCTCAGTTGGCTGGGCCTTTAGATTAGCTAGGCTTTAGGTCTTAACCTGAACTGTAGTCTTTGCTGAGCCAAGCTCAGTTGCAGCAGCAGCAGTGGGAATAGGAAGGAAAGCAATGCAGCAGTGCAAGGCAAGTGCACAGCAGCAGGGGAAAGAAAGCAGCAGCAGCAGCAGGGCAAAGAAGGCAGCAGCAGCAGCAGTACTGCACAGCAGCTGCACAAGCAGTGGAAGGGAGGCAACAACAGCAGGGTTGCAAGGCAAGGAAAAAGAAGAGATGGCAGTGAAGCAAAGACAATGAAGCAAAGGCAGTGAAGCAAAGACAATGAAGACAATGAAGAAAACAAGCAGAGAACAATGCAAATGAACCAAGGCCTAAGCCAAGGGCAGGGGAGATGGTGAAGCTAACAGTGATGACAATGCAAGAGAGTTAAGCATACAAAATGGAATGGAAAGAGAATTAGCTTGCTATGAGCACTAATTTCTCCCATTGCTCAATCAAAACAATGCATCCTAAGCATACAAATGGAATGGAAAAGGAAATTAGCTTGCTATGAACACTAATTTCTCCCATTACTCAATCAAATCAATGCACTGAGGTTTCTAGCCTAACATTCCATCACTTCACATGTATCACATAACAGGTACATTAACATTACATGGAACTAAACATGATTAACAGGAACATGCACATCAACAGGAACATAACAAACATGAACATCAAAACAGGATATTAAGAGTAGAACATATACATGATTAAACAGGAGCAGTGCATGAAACAGCACAAATTGAAGAGAAAAAAAACATTAACAGAACATGAAAGTCCTGGACACTGGCTAGTCCAGCATAAAGTTTTTACATCACACCCACAGTCATATTTATACTTACAAGCACAATTAGGGTTCTACCCAAAAAAATTCCCAAATTGACAGTAGACTAGGGTTTGTGAAAAAAAATACAATTAAACCCAAAATTGGTTCACCTAACCTTCTGATAACAACCCAATCAACCAACCCATGCTTCAATTAGACGTACAATCATGTTCCCCCAATTATCCCCAAATTATGAAATTAGGGTTTATAAGAAATAAAATCAATTCATACCTAATCTCTGAAAACTGCTACTGACTTCGACCCATGCTTCTCCTTAGTCTCCTGCTCCATTCCCATGCCTTCAATTGCTTTTCTAGCTTGAATTGCTTCATCAACTCCACACCCTAGGGTTCAGTGGCGTGAGTGTGGGTTTGATGAAATAATTTTGGCTAGGTGAATAGGTTTTGCAGTATGGGATGATGGGTTTACTGAATTGGAGGTGGTTAGGTGGTTATGGAGTAGGTGGTGGCGATGGCAGTGGAGAAGGTGATGGTGGTGGTTCTGCACAGGGTAAGGTGGAGAGGAAGAAGGTGAGGGTCGACTGTTTTGGGAAGAAGGGGGGTGTTTGGTTAGGTCATAGGGTTCGGGTGCTCGGGTGTTGGGCGGTTGTAGCAAATTGGATGAACAGCGAGGATGAGCCGTGGGATGTGGAGATGATGGATCAATCTAACGGCTAAAAGTGAAGAGGCTGGCAGAGACCGTTGGATGCAGATATACAACGAAACTAACGGTGTCGGATGGAGTTAGGTGTTGTAGTGTTAAGTGGAAATATCGAGGTTTGATGCGCAGGCAAAGAAGCAACCGTAGGATCTAAATGTGATCTAATCTGAAGGCTTGGAATTTAGGCACTATGGTGTTTTGCAGGAGCTTCAGATTTTGATGCGCGATGAAGGAGCGACCATCGGATGATGAGATGGATCCAATCCGACGGCTGAAGATGGAGGCGGTTTTGGTTATAGAAAATTTGTTTGGGTAAGGGTTTTGGGCCTTGGGTATGCCAATCCCATATCTTCTTTAAGAACAATTCTTCCTTCTTGAGTCCATTCCTAGCTTTTTAGACGTGCGCTCCATTCTTTGCGGCTTCCTTGCGTAATTCCTCCCGGCTTTTCACTACTTTTCTGCTCTATTCCGCTCCGCAATTCATCCAAACTTTATTTATTACCTAAAAATATAAAATTAAGTAAGAAAAATATTTATTCTTGAAAACAATGAAAATACAGAATATGGGATAAAATGTAGAATTAATGCACAAAAGATGAGTTAAATGCCAACAAAAAGGGATAGATATATACAATATTTGGCACTCATCAAATACCCCCAAACCTGAATTTTACTTGTCCTCAAGTAAAACAAAACTAAGGAAATCCTAACTATACCACTGTCGTTGGTCTCTCGAATGCATTTAGCGTATGCACTAAGCCTTTTAAACCACTAAGTGTCCCTAGTGGACGAGTTGAAGTCTCGTGAAGGTTTGCTTAGAACGTACCCACAAAGTTCTAGGTCAAAATATAAGCTCAGATTCCATCAAATGTGACATGTGCAAAACAGTTAAGCTCACAGCAAAACGGAGATGTCAATCTAGCTATCGAAGGCACAATCCTAGCACTGATAACAAAAAAAGTACATGTGATAAGAGTGTAAAGTGTATCTACACATGTGTAAAGAAAGATCTGAAGTTATGACTACTAATCACCAAGAGATAGTTTCTCAGGCTAAGAACCAAGGTCGAAATCTAGCTAGCTGTCCGGACTTTACGAGAATTGTGAATGAGTTGGAGGTATTTCACAATTACTCGCGTTGTACATGAATGGCATACACCCTCCTTGCTTATTACAATGAAACAACAAAAGATGACAATTTACATGACTCTTATTTACATTGACTATTCTCTTTTATTTTTGGAACAAGAGAGAATGGAATTGATAAATACTTGATTTTTTAGTATTTTTCTAATATTTTTTTCTCTTTTTTTTTTTCTGAATATATACATCGTTTTTTTTTTTTTTTTTTTTTTTTTCAAAAAAACACTTTTGATACATATACAAAAGGAAACAAAAGATTACATGACACTTTGCAAGAGGTAGCCCTTTTTGATGCACCCAGTTAAATTCGATGGTTGTCTTTCTTAATGTAACCTCCACCTTCTATCCCAACCAACCAAAGAACAAGCTAGTCAAGTTTCGTTCAGTATTCTAAAGTGATTGGCAATCGTAACTTCATATCAAACACCTTGAAGATCGAGGCCATACATGTATTGGTAGATCGTGCGCGTGCAAATTTCTTATCACAATGTGAATTGTGCTAGAATCAGGGTGCCTAAATATCTAGACTAAGACTCCTAATAATTACATATTTGCACAAGAGTCAACATTTCAAGGTAAATGAGCTCCATTTTTTATGATTTTTCATTTTTTAATTTTTTTGAATTTTGATTTTTCAATTTTTTTTTGGAATTTTTCCATTTTTTCAAAAAGAAGGAGTTCGTTTTCAATTATGGCATATTATCATGGTATCTACTCTATACCCCCAAACCTAAACTAAACATTGTCCTCAATGTTTTAAAATATGGAAAGAATTAAAATGCAACATATGGAAAGGGACATGCTGAGTAGAGTAAAAGGAGAGAGAATACCCGATTTCGGCGAAAGCAGAATTAAAACTCCGTTATTCAAGGCAAAAATCCAACATATTTCAGCCGAGATCATATTGGATTAGCAAAATATACACAAAATGAACAAAAGGGTTTTTAAGAAATTTTATCTACTGGATTATATACAAAAATTCACCATACACCAAAAGTCTAAAGAGTTGAGGATCAACCCAAAAGAAAAAGTGTAGAGATTTCAACAGCTTCACACAATAATAATATGATAGAAACGCAAGTGAAACTGTGAAACAAAATGAGCTACCCCCAAACCTGGATTTTACAGAAGATATAGTTTTGAAAACAAAATCTCGCAGTTTTGGGGGTTCATCATGTACAAGGTCTAGCTCAAAGTGAACTGTGCTAGGGACGGGCAAACATGCTAATTCCAACTGTGGTTCCTTAAATGTATTATACTTAGAAGCAAAATAGTCCAAGAGGACTTGGGAAGCACACAGTTCCAAACCTAGGTTGGGCATTCTCAGAAAAATTGGTTTTACAATATTGGTACAAACCAAATCTAGGTTGGGTGGAAGGCCAACAGATTGGGACTCATGTAGGAGAATAGGTGCGTCATTATTAATCAAATCAAAATCTCCTAAATCATCTACACATGTCACATCATGCTCACAATCATCAATCAAATTGGCAAGTTCACACTCAGAATCATCAACATCATCAACAAATTTATTCTCATGCATCGGCAAATCAGGAGAAATATCACAATGTGACCTAGGTAGAGAATCAGACACATCAAATATATTTTCATGCATATTAGTGTCTACAGAAGATTCAACTATTCCTATGTCATGCTCATCTTCACAGAATAATTGTACGAATCCCATGTCAATATCAAAATCATATGAATTACAATGAGTATTAGAAAAAACAACATTCATGAAGGTCGAGGGCGAGAAGCCATATGTTTTTGAACCAACAGGTTCCACAATATTTTCATGTTCTTCTAACATATCATCATAATCATCATAATCATCATCATGGTAGCATGCATATTGGTCCTCATTAACAGTGGTGGTGTCATTAGTCGATTCATGTTCCTCTAAATTAGGTTCATATTCAACATTATTTACATGAATGGGACTAGACACTTCATTAGGGACAACATACATTTCCTCATGAATTTCCTCCTTTTGTCGGTGAAGAAAAATCTGATCTAAATGTGCATGAATTCGTGATGTAGATCTATCATAGTCTTGCTTGCAGAGTCTTAAAGCTTCTGTGGTGGAGTCTAAATTCATGGGAGAACAAAATTCTTCATGTTCAAATTGTGGTGAATGGTACATGTGTGCACGGTCATTAGGGTTTACAAAATATTGATCGCAACCCTCAAAGGATTGATTATGGTCCCAATGACTACCATTCTCACAATTTATGGGCATTTCATACCTTGGATTTTCTCTAGATTGCCTAAAATTATGCAAAATATGACAATTCTCAACAGGGTGGTCTAAACTACCACATGCGGGACATGCATAGATTTCAGGTTGCCTAAGAAAATTAGATGTGACAGATTCCTCATGTGATTGCATTTCTAAAGCTGTGATTCGAGCTTCTATTTGATCCATAAGTGATGATTGTGTGAGTGAGGCACTAGCAAAATGTTCATTTTCACGTTGCGATGAATGATGCATGTATGAATAGTCATTAGGGTTCATGTATTGCGGCTCGGGACTTTGAAAATGTCCATAATAATTCCTATGACTATTGACATCATGGTCCGTGGAAGGTTCATAATGTGGTACATGCCCATAACCAAGTTCTCTAAGAGTTTTATTTCCATCCCCAGGAGCAGACCAAAATCCAGACATGATTGGCTCAAAAGCTAAGTAACTATGTTACAAAGCCCAAAATTTGGTTTTTTAAAGGGTTTGGATTTTTGGGAAAAATTTGGTTTTGGTGGGAGACATTTGAAAAAGAAAATTTGGTTTAAACATGGGAGCAAGAGAAATTTTGGTTTTTTTTTTTTTTTTTTTAAAAAAAAAAAAGAAATAAAATTTGGTTTTTGAATGGGAGCAAGCCCACTGTTTGTTTTGTATCTGCTTTGGCTCCGCTTGGTTGAAAACTTTTGGTGGAACTGAGTCCAAAATCTCGGCCTAGAATTTGGGTACTCGGCCCACTAACGAGTTCAACTAGCGTGATCGGTTACAAGCTCAGCTGGGTTTAAAAACCCAGAATACACAATACAAGTCCAAATTAAACAAGCTCACAAAAATTAAATACAAGCCCACAAATTAAACAAACAAGCCCACAAATAAATTATTACAAACCCAATAGAAAATAAGAGAAGCCCAAAAATTGGCTTTAATATTACAAGCCCACAATTAAAAATTGGAAGCCCACAATTCGGGTTCTCTTAAATGGGTTACCTTTTAAGCACAGCCCAGCTGCTCTGATATTGTTGCAAAAACCCAGTTGGGTTTTGGTTCTTTTCCTTGGTGGCGTCCCAGCAGAGGAAAAACAGGTTCAGAACAGCAGGTCCAACAGCAAATGAAGTGAAGCAGATGCAGATGCAAATGCTATGCAGTGAAATGCAAAAATAGCTAATAAAACTACAAGAAAAACACGGCACCAATCCCCGGCAGCGGCGCCAAAAACTTGGCAGGCCCGGAGATGTGTATAAAATTAAAGCGCAATGAAACGCGGGCCTACAGTAATACCGCAAGTGCACGGTCGTCAGTTGTAGCTCGTGCAAGTACGGGTCGATCCACAGAGATTGGGAGTGTTTTGTAGTGTTTAGCTATTTTGGGTTTTAAATTGCTATTGGGCTCTAAATTTGCTTTGGGCTTAGTGGGTTTGTTTGTAATGATGAAGTGTTTAGGCCTTGGGCCTTTGAATTGAACTGAGCCTTGGACTCAGTTGGTCTTAAAATGAATTGAACTGGGCCTTAATAATGAACTTGGGCTTTGGTCTCTGAATTAGGCTTTTGATTAAGCCCACAATTGACTTAATTGGACTGGGCTTGTGATGTGATTTGAGCCTTGGGTTGAGCTGGGCTTTCACAGTGAATTGGGCCTTAGCCTTTTTGGAGTGAACTGAGCTTTGGGCTCAGTTGGCTGGGCCTTTAGATTAGCTAGGATTTAGGTCTTAACCTGAACTGTAGTCTTTGCTGAGCCAAGCTCAGTTGCAGCAGCAGCAGTGGGAAGAGGAAGGAAAGCAATGCAGCAGTGCAAGGCAAGTGCACAGCAGCAGGGGAAAGAAAGCAGCAGCAGCAGCAGGGCAAAGAAGGCAGCAGCAGCAGCAGTACTGCACAGCATCTGCACAAGCAGTGGAAGGGAGGCAACAACAGCAGGGTTGCAAGGCAAGGAAAAAGAAGAGATGGCAGTGAAGCAAAGACAATGAAGCAAAGGCAGTGAAGCAAAGACAATGAAGACAATGAAGAAAACAAGCAGAGAACAATGCAAATGAACCAAGGCCTAAGACAAGGGCAGGGGAGATGGTGAAGCTAACAGTGATGACAATGCAAGAGAAAGAGTTTAGCTTGCTATGAGCACTAATTTCTCCCATTGCTCAATCAAAACAATGCATCCTAAGCATACAAATGGAATGGAAAAGGAAATTAGCTTTCTATGAGCACTAATTTCTCCCATTACTCAATCAAATCAATGCACTGAGGTTTCTAGCCTAACATTCAATCACTTCACATGTATCACATAACAGGTACATTAACATTACATGGAACTAAACATGATTAACAGGAACATGCACATCAACAGGAACATAACAAACATGAACATCAAAAAGGATATTAAGAGTAGAACATATACATGATTAAACAGGAGCAGTGCATGAAACAACACAAATTGAAGAGAAAAAAAACATTAACAGAACATGAAAGTCCTGGACACTGGCTAGTCCAGCATAAAGTTTTTACATCACACCCACAATCATATTTATACTTACAAGCACAATTAGGGTTCTACCCAAAAAAATTCCCAAATTGACAGTAGACTAGGGTTTGTGAAAAAAAATACAATTAAACCCAAAATTGGTTCACCTAACCTTCTGATAACAACCCAATCAACCAACCCATGCTTCAATTAGACGTACAATCATGTTCCCCCAATTATCCCCAAATTATGAAATTAGGGTTTATAAGAAATAAAATCAATTCATACCTAATCTCTGAAAACTGCTACTGACTTCGACCCATGCTTCTCCTTAGTCTCCTGCTCCATTCCCATGCCTTCAATTGCTTTTCTAGCTTGAATTGCTTCATCAACTCCACACCCTAGGGTTCAGTGGCGTGAGTGTGGGTTTGATGAAATAATTTTGGCTAGGTGAATAGGTTTTGCAGTATGGGATGATGGGTTTACTGAATTGGAGGTGGTTAGGTGGTTATGGAGTAGGTGGTGGCGATGGCAGTGGAGAAGGTGATGGTGGTGGTTCTGCACAGGGTAAGGTGGAGAGGAAGAAGGTGAGGGTCGACTGTTTTGGGAAGAAGGGGGGTGTTTGGTTAGGTCATAGGGTTCGGGTGCTCGGGTGTTGGGCGGTTGTAGCAAATTGGATGAACAGCGAGGATGAGCCGTGGGATGTGGAGATGATGGATCAATCTAACGGCTAAAAGTGAAGAGGCTGGCAGAGACCGTTGGATGCAGATATACAACAAAACTAACGGTGCCGGATGGAGTTAGGTGTTGTAGTGTTAAGTGGAAATATCGAGGTTTGATGCGCAGGCAAAGAAGCAACCGTAGGATCTAAATGTGATCTAATCTGAAGGCTTGGAATTTAGGCACTATGGTGTTTTGCAGGAGCTTCAGATTTTGATGCGCGATGAAGGAGCGACCATCGGATGATGAGATGGATCCAATCCGACGGCTGAAGATGGAGGCGGTTTTGGTTATAGAAAATGGGTTTGGGTAAGGGTTTTGGGCCTTGGGTATGCCAAGCCCATATCTTCTTTAAGAACAATTCTTCCTTCTTGAGTCCATTCCTAGCTTTTTAGACGTGCGCTCCATTCTTTGCGGCTTCCTTGCGTAATTCCTCCCGGCTTTTCACTACTTTTCTGCTCTATTCCGCTCCGCAATTCATCCAAACTTTATTTATTACCTAAAAATATAAAATTAAGTAAGAAAAATATTTATTCTTGAAAACAATGAAAATACAGAATATGGGATAAAATGTAGAATTAATGCACAAAAGATGAGTTAAATGCCAACAAAAGGGATAGATATATACAATATTTGGCACTCATCAAATACCCCCAAACCTGAATTTTACTTGTCCTCAAGTAAAACAAAACTAAGGAAATCCTAACTATACCACTGTCGCTGGTCTATCGAATGCATTTAGCGTATGCACTAAGCCTTTTAAACCACTAAGTGTCCCTAGTGGACGAGTTGAAGTCTCGTGAAGGTTTGCTTAGAACGTACCCACAAAGTTCTAGGTCAAAATATAAGCTCAGATTCCATCAAATGTGACATGTGCAAAACAGTTAAGCTCACAGCAAAACGGAGATGTCAATCTAGCTATCGAAGGCACAATCCTAGCACTGATAACAAAAAAAGTACATGTGATAAGAGTGTAAAGTGTATCTACACATGTGTAAAGAAAGATCTGAAGTTATGACTACTAATCACCAAGAGATAGTTTCTCAGGCTAAGAACCAAGGTCGAAATCTAGCTAGCTGTCCGGACTTTACGAGAATTGTGAATGAGTTGGAGGTATTTCACAATTACTCGCGTTGTACATGAATGGCATACACCCTCCTTGCTTATTACAATGAAACAACAAAAGATGACAATTTACATGACTCTTATTTACATTGACTATTCTCTTTTATTTTTGGAACAAGAGAGAATGGAATTGATAAATACTTGATTTTTTAGTATTTTTCTAATATTTTTTTCTCTTTTTTTTTTCTGAATATATACATCGTTTTTTTTTTTTTTTTTTTTTTTTCAAAAGAAAACACTTTTGATACATATACAAAAGGAAACAAAAGATTACATGACACTTTGCAAGAGGTAGCCCTTTTTGATGCACCCAGTTAAATTCGATGGTTGTCTTTCTTAATGTAACCTCCACCTTCTATCCCAACCAACCAAAGAACAAGCTAGTCAAGTTTCGTTCAGTATTCTAAAGTGATTGGCAATCGTAACTTCATATCAAACACCTTGAAGATCGAGGCCATACATGTATTGGTAGATCGTGCGCGTGCAAATTTCTTATCACAATGTGAATTGTGCTAGAATCAGGGTGCCTAAATATCTAGACTAAGACTCCTAATAATTACATATTTGCACAAGAGTCAACATTTCAAGGTAAATGAGCTCCATTTTTTATGATTTTTCATTTTTTAATTTTTTTGAATTTTGATTTTTCAATTTTTTTTTTGGAATTTTTCCATTTTTTCAAAAAGAAGGAGTTCGTTTTCAATTATGGCATATTATCATGGTATCTACTCTATACCCCCAAACCTAAACTAAACATTGTCCTCAATGTTTTAAAATATGGAAAGAATTAAAATGCAACATATGGAAAGGGACATGCTGAGTAGAGTAAAAGGAGAGAGAATACCCGATTTCGGCGAAAGCAGAATTAAAACTCCGTTATTCAAGGCAAAAATCCAACATATTTCAGCCGAGATCATATTGGATTAGCAAAATATACACAAAATGAACAAAAGGGTTTTTAAGAAATTTTATCTACTGGATTATATACAAAAATTCACCATACACCAAAAGTCTAAAGAGTTGAGGATCAACCCAAAAGAAAAGTGTAGAGATTTCAACAGCTTCACACAATAATAATATGATAGAAACGCAAGTGAAACTGTGAAACAAAATGAGCTACCCCCAAACCTGGATTTTACAGAAGATATAGTTTTGAAAACAAAATCTCGCAGTTTTGGGGGTTCATCATGTACAAGGTCTAGCTCAAAGTGAACTGTGCTAGGGACGGGCAAACATGCTAATTCCAACTGTGGTTCCTTAAATGTATTATACTTAGAAGCAAAATAGTCCAAGAGGACTTGGGAAGCACACAGTTCCAAACCTAGGTTGGGCATTCTCAGAAAAATTGGTTTTACAATATTGGTACAAACCAAATCTAGGTTGGGTGGAAGGCCAACAGATTGGGACTCATGTAGGAGAATAGGTGCGTCATTATTAATCAAATCAAAATCTCCTAAATCATCTACACATGTCACATCATGCTCACAATCATCAATCAAATTGGCAAGTTCACACTCAGAATCATCAACATCATCAACAAATTTATTCTCATGCATCGGCAAATCAGGAGAAATATCACAATGTGACCTAGGTAGAGAATCAGACACATCAAATATATTTTCATGCATATTAGTGTCTACAGAAGATTCAACTATTCCTATGTCATGCTCATCTTCACAGAATAATTGTACGAATCCCATGTCAATATCAAAATCATATGAATTACAATGAGTATTAGAAAAAAAACATTCATGAAGGTCGAGGGCGAGAAGCCATATGTTTTTGAACCAACAGGTTCCACAATATTTTCATGTTCTTCTAACATATCATCATAATCATCATAATCATCATCATGGTAGCATGCATATTGGTCCTCATTAACAGTGGTGGTGTCATTAGTCGATTCATGTTCCTCTAAATTAGGTTCATATTCAACATTATTTACATGAATGGGACTAGACACTTCATTAGGGACAACATACATTTCCTCATGAATTTCCTCCTTTTGTCGGTGAAGAAAAATCTGATCTAAATGTGCATGAATTCGTGATGTAGATCTATCATAGTCTTGCTTGCAGAGTCTTAAAGCTTCTGTGGTGGAGTCTAAATTCATGGGAGAACAAAATTCTTCATGTTCAAATTGTGGTGAATGGTACATGTGTGCACGGTCATTAGGGTTTACAAAATATTGATCGCAACCCTCAAAGGATTGATTATGGTCCCAATGACTACCATTCTCACAATTTATGGGCATTTCATACCTTGGATTTTCTCTAGATTGCCTAAAATTATGCAAAATATGACAATTCTCAACAGGGTGGTCTAAACTACCACATGCGGGACATGCATAGATTTCAGGTTGCCTAAGAAAATTAGATGTGACAGATTCCTCATGTGATTGCATTTCTAAAGCTGTGATTCGAGCTTCTATTTGATCCATAAGTGATGATTGTGTGAGTGAGGCACTAGCAAAATGTTCATTTTCACGTTGCGATGAATGATGCATGTATGAATAGTCATTAGGGTTCATGTATTGCGGCTCGGGACTTTGAAAATGTCCATAATAATTCCTATGACTATTGACATCATGGTCCGTGGAAGGTTCATAATGTGGTACATGCCCATAACCAAGTTCTCTAAGAGTTTTATTTCCATCCCCAGGAGCAGACCAAAATCCAGACATGATTGGCTCAAAAGCTAAGTAACTATGTTACAAAGCCCAAAATTTGGTTTTTTAAAGGGTTTGGATTTTTGGGAAAAATTTGGTTTTGGTGGGAGACATTTGAAAAAGAAAATTTGGTTTAAACATGGGAGCAAGAGAAAATTTTGGTTTTTTTTTTTTTTTTTTTTAAAAAAAAAGAAAATAAAATTTGGTTTTTGAATGGGAGCAAGCCCACTGTTTGTTTTGTATCTGCTTTGGCTCCGCTTGGTTGAAAACTTTTGGTGGAACTGAGTCCAAAATCTCGGCCTAGAATTTGGGTACTCGGCCCACTAACGAGTTCAACTAGCGTGATCGGTTACAAGCTCAGCTGGGTTTAAAAACCCAGAATACACAATACAAGTCCAAATTAAACAAGCTCACAAAAATTAAATACAAGCCCACAAATTAAACAAACAAGCCCACAAATAAATTATTACAAACCCAATAGAAAATAAGAGAAGCCCAAAAATTGGCTTTAATATTACAAGCCCACAATTAAAAATTGGAAGCCCACAATTCGGGTTCTCTTAAATGGGTTACCTTTTAAGCACAGCCCAGCTGCTCTGATATTGTTGCAAAAACCCAGTTGGGTTTTGGTTCTTTTCCTTGGTGGCGTCCCAGCAGAGGAAAAACAGGTTCAGAACAGCAGGTCCAACAGCAAATGAAGTGAAGCAGATGCAGATGCAAATGCTATGCAGTGAAATGCAAAAATAGCTAATAAAACTACAAGAAAAACACGGCACCAATCCCCGGCAGCGGCGCCAAAAACTTGGCAGGCCCGGAGATGTGTATAAAATTAAAGCGCAATGAAACGCGGGCCTACAGTAATACCGCAAGTGCACGGTCGTCAGTTGTAGCTCGTGCAAGTACGGGTCGATCCACAGAGATTGGGAGTGTTTTGTAGTGTTTAGCTATTTTGGGTTTTAAATTGCTATTGGGCTCTAAATTTGCTTTGGGCTTAGTGGGTTTGTTTGTAATGATGAAGTGTTTAGGCCTTGGGCCTTTGAATTGAACTGAGCCTTGGACTCAGTTGGTCTTAAAATGAATTGAACTGGGCCTTAATAATGAACTTGGGCTTTGGTCTCTGAATTAGGCTTTTGATTAAGCCCACAATTGACTTAATTGGACTGGGCTTGTGATGTGATTTGAGCCTTGGGTTGAGCTGGGCTTTCACAGTGAATTGGGCCTTAGCCTTTTTGGAGTGAACTGAGCTTTGGGCTCAGTTGGCTGGGCCTTTAGATTAGCTAGGATTTAGGTCTTAACCTGAACTGTAGTCTTTGCTGAGCCAAGCTCAGTTGCAGCAGCAGCAGTGGGAAGAGGAAGGAAAGCAATGCAGCAGTGCAAGGCAAGTGCACAGCAGCAGGGGAAAGAAGGCAGCAGCAGCAGCAGCAGGGCAAAGAAGGCAGCAGCAGCAGCAGTACTGCACAGCATCTGCACAAGCAGTGGAAGGGAGGCAACAACAGCAGGGTTGCAAGGCAAGGAAAAAGAAGAGATGGCAGTGAAGCAAAGACAATGAAGCAAAGGCAGTGAAGCAAAGACAATGAAGACAATGAAGAAAACAAGCAGAGAACAATGCAAATGAACCAAGGCCTAAGACAAGGGCAGGGGAGATGGTGAAGCTAACAGTGATGACAATGCAAGAGAGTTAAGCATACAAATGGAATGGAAAGAGAATTAGCTTGCTATGAGCACTAATTTCTCCCATTGCTCAATCAAAACAATGCATCCTAAGCATACAAATGGAATGGAAAAGGAAATTAGCTTTCTATGAGCACTAATTTCTCCCATTACTCAATCAAATCAATGCACTGAGGTTTCTAGCCTAACATTCAATCACTTCACATGTATCACATAACAGGTACATTAACATTACATGGAACTAAACATGATTAACAGGAACATGCACATCAACAGGAACATAACAAACATGAACATCAAAACAGGATATTAAGAGTAGAACATATACATGATTAAACAGGAGCAGTGCATGAAACAACACAAATTGAAGAGAAAAAAAACATTAACAGAACATGAAAGTCCTGGACACTGGCTAGTCCAGCATAAAGTTTTTACATCACACCCACAATCATATTTATACTTACAAGCACAATTAGGGTTCTACCCAAAAAAATTCCCAAATTGACAGTAGACTAGGGTTTGTGAAAAAAAATACAATTAAACCCAAAATTGGTTCACCTAACCTTCTGATAACAACCCAATCAACCAACCCATGCTTCAATTAGACGTACAATCATGTTCCCCCAATTATCCCCAAATTATGAAATTAGGGTTTATAAGAAATAAAATCAATTCATACCTAATCTCTGAAAACTGCTACTGACTTCGACCCATGCTTCTCCTTAGTCTCCTGCTCCATTCCCATGCCTTCAATTGCTTTTCTAGCTTGAATTGCTTCATCAACTCCACACCCTAGGGTTCAGTGGCGTGAGTGTGGGTTTGATGAAATAATTTTGGCTAGGTGAATAGGTTTTGCAGTATGGGATGATGGGTTTACTGAATTGGAGGTGGTTAGGTGGTTATGGAGTAGGTGGTGGCGATGGCAGTGGAGAAGGTGATGGTGGTGGTTCTGCACAGGGTAAGGTGGAGAGGAAGAAGGTGAGGGTCGACTGTTTTGGGAAGAAGGGGGGTGTTTGGTTAGGTCATAGGGTTCGGGTGCTCGGGTGTTGGGCGGTTGTAGCAAATTGGATGAACAGCGAGGATGAGCCGTGGGATGTGGAGATGATGGATCAATCTAACGGCTAAAAGTGAAGAGGCTGGCAGAGACCGTTGGATGCAGATATACAACAAAACTAACGGTGCCGGATGGAGTTAGGTGTTGTAGTGTTAAGTGGAAATATCGAGGTTTGATGCGCAGGCAAAGAAGCAACCGTAGGATCTAAATGTGATCTAATCTGAAGGCTTGGAATTTAGGCACTATGGTGTTTTGCAGGAGCTTCAGATTTTGATGCGCGATGAAGGAGCGACCATCGGATGATGAGATGGATCCAATCCGACGGCTGAAGATGGAGGCGGTTTTGGTTATAGAAAATGGGTTTGGGTAAGGGTTTTGGGCCTTGGGTATGCCAAGCCCATATCTTCTTTAAGAACAATTCTTCCTTCTTGAGTCCATTCCTAGCTTTTTAGACGTGCGCTCCATTCTTTGCGGCTTCCTTGCGTAATTCCTCCCGGCTTTTCACTACTTTTCTGCTCTATTCCGCTCCGCAATTCATCCAAACTTTATTTATTACCTAAAAATATAAAATTAAGTAAGAAAAATATTTATTCTTGAAAACAATGAAAATACAGAATATGGGATAAAATGTAGAATTAATGCACAAAAGATGAGTTAAATGCCAACAAAAAGGGATAGATATATACAATATTTGGCACTCATCATAGGGCATCCGCAATCTCAACCATTACCACCACCACCAGAACATCACAAAGCGAATACGATGAAAAAGAAAGAAACATTCTTCATAGAAGTTGGTGCAAAAACAAAAAATCTATTTTGTCGCTCTATCGTACATTCATATAAGACAATTGAAGATTTTCATGATAATGTTTTGAGTAGAGTGTTCGCAAGAGATAATAATGGAAGATAAATTGTGAATATTGCGAAAATTTCGCGACTAGAGGAATGGAAGAAACAGATCATTTCTTTTACCACAGAAGAAATTCCCGAAGGAGAAGAGGTGCATGACAACCCATTGGTAATAAAATTAGAAATTAATCCAAAATCGAAAAAAGATGAGGATGATGATGCTGAAGATTCATGGGAAATCAATAGAATCCTAGTCGATACTGGAAGCTCTGTGAACATCTTATTTTATCATACTTATAAAACCATGGGTGGAAGAGATGATGATCTTATACCATGAACATATAAGAAATATGGTTTTAATGGTACTGCTAGCAAGCCTAAAGGGGAGGTTACTATGCAAATTCCATTGAAGGGAATATCTTCTGAAATCTCATTCTGTGTCGTTGATGTAGAATCACCCTACAATGCGTTAATTGGCCGACCTTGGCTACATGGAATTCTAGGTGTAACTTCAACTTTCCACCAATGCATCAAATTCCCTCACCCCAATGGTGTAGGAATCATAAAGGGATACTGGGTTGACGGAAAGAAATGTTACGAAACTGAGATAGAATCTTGCGAAGGAAGAGCAAACAAGAAGAAAAACTGGCGACACAAAATCAAGGACGTACAAAGAAGTGAGAAGTTGATTGTGGATAGAATCGAAAAGAAAGGAGAAGAGATGTTGCGAAATTAATGCTAGCTCAGAATAAAAAGGATGAACATACCATTACCAAGGAAGCAGTAGCAGAAAACAATAAAGAAGCAGAGGAGGGCAAAAGTAATAAAAACAAGAAATGTACGAATAATTAAGTTGTTGCGATAATCTCGCAATAAGTAAAATTATCAAAAATACATTTGATTGAACAACAAAATTGAGATTGTGAAATTCAGATACAATATTATGAATTGCGAGACTCTCGCAGAGATAATGAATTTTATAGAAAATAATCAAAGAAGAATGACAAAAGAGAAAGAGGCGAACCTTTATGGCGTACACCCTAGTTCGCGAATACAATTTCGCAAGAGGCAAATGTAAGACCTAAAGTACGTCATATAAGGGGGTACCTATTGCATGATTCAGGGAAAGGCTACACCGCCACCGGAACCTGAATCATGGAGATTTGGGGTCAATGAAGCCCATCCGGGAGAGGCACCTTGGATTATAAACTTAACATATGACTTAGGTTGGGCGACTAAGGTAATAAAGACTCTCACAAGGAGTGAAGAATCTGATCAAGGCGCCGAGGTACACGGTTGATTCAAGAGTTCCGGGGGCGTTTGAAGCGTCCTTGCCATTCTTGAAAAGTCTTGGCTCATATTGCACTCGGCCTGAAGAAAACCCCACTTAAGGTGCAGTCTCGTAACCATAAGCCCTATAGGAAAAAGGGATAAGAGGCTACGAAAACAACTGGTTGTTGTTAAGACTAGATGGGAGGAGCTAACCTTGTATGGTAGAAGTACGCCTCCTTGAAGAGGAAACCAGGGGGAGATAAGGGCGGCACCCTCCATTAGGGAGATGATAATTATCTTAAGACGCAAATTTCATGAGGCTTTTTATTCGCAAGGATATTAAGGCTTGTCATATTTTTGCAATAATCCTGAAGAGTAAATAATACAAAAGAAAAGGATAAGACGAGATCAATGGGTTTTCGCATGAAAGTGCAAAGACGTCCTGCGATTTCGTCGCAAGACGGCAATGTCATGGGGCTTTATTTTCGCAAGAATATTTAGGCATGTCATATTGTCGCAACATTCCTGAAGAGGCCATAAGACAAAAGAAAAAGTTAAGACAAGATCAATGGGTTTTTGTATGAAAATGCAAGGACGTCCTGGGATTTTGTCGCAATGACAAGAGGTGGCATAATAAGACCTTTAATTATGAAGGAAAAATAAGACCACACAGGAATGAGATTTTGAAAAGTAACAAAATTCACTTCGCAAAAAGTTGCGAAATTATACAATAAGAAATTTTTTATGAAATCTCTCATTTAGATTCAAATAACAGAGTCAAGTATGGGAATGTATGAAATTAGAAAATGTTATTTATCTCCATATGAGAGATTTACTCAAAAATTCAAGAGTTAATAATTATATTGATTAATTGTATTGCAAAGAAGAATTGTTTTCATTTATGCAGGTCAAAATGAAAGAAACACAAATATACAGAAAGAAGAAATAAGTGTACAAGTATTACAAAGAATCAAAGAAATAAGTAAAGAATATTTCTTGGTTAATCCTCATTATCTTCATCAGACTTGTTTCCTTCTTCAACTGCGTCAGAATCTTCATCACCATCAGAACTTCCATCACTATCAGACTCTTCATCGTCAGCTTCGCTATTAGAGATAATCAAACTGGGAGTATTCTGTGGGATTTATTCTAAAAGACAAGGATAATCAGAATGTGGGATATTATGATCATCACAAACCATTTGGATGGTTTGATTGCGAAAATGCATAGCGTCATTCTGAAAATTCGCAAAGGTGATCTTGATTTGATTCTTCAATCTAGAATACTTGTCGTTGCGAGAAGAAAGATTCTTTGCGAGTTCCTCCTTTTCAGCTTCAAGTTCTTCAATCTTCTCACGATATTTATTTTCAGAATCTGCGAACAAAAGACAATTAATTATTAACTTGATGAAAATTCATAAGAAGCAAAAGATTAGTAAAGAAGAGCAATTAGCAACCTTCTCTGTCAGAAATCATGTCTCTAATCAAGGCTGTATGTTCAACTTGGAGACGAACATTTACGCCTAAATCTTTTCTAGCATCATCTAAAATTTTGGCAGCCCAGACAAATTCATCCTCACTACTTATGAGAAGACGAGAACGAATTTGATTTTCCCTTTCGCAGAGTTCAATATTCTTGCGGTTAGCTTCATCTTGCTCAAGTTGAACTTCAAGGAGAGCCTCTTGGAATTTCGCCAAAGCTTGGCACCTTGACCAGAAATACGATCCTTATCATCTATGAGACCGCTAATTTTGGTTCTTAACTCATTGGTTTTCTCTTTGGAATCAATAAGGAGACGTTTAAATCTGTTGGCTAAGCCTAAACTGGATCTATGATCAATTTCTAAGAGGCGAAATTTCGATCTAAGTTCATTTAGAGATAGAGATGAAATTCTATCATTTGATAAGCTATTTAAGGAATTGTTAAGACGTTCAAGAAGGGTATCATTATCCAAGGCATTAGGAAATGAGCGAAGAAGGGTAGTTTCATCAGAAAAACCATAAATGTCTACAAAAGGGATCATTTAAATAAGATAAAACAACAAGATGAATGAATAAAGAGAAAAGAGAAAAGTAACATACCATAAAGCTGATTATTAGCTTGTTGAAGACTAGAAATTTTGTTCTTATACGAGGAAGAATCAATTTCTAATTGTCTATTTTTCTCGCAAAGACTTTTAACTTCAGCTTCCAATTCTTCATTCTTTTTGCGAAATTGAAGATTCTTCTTTTCAAGATTTTCGCGTCTTCTCTCTAGATCTGAGGCAACAATAAAAGAAGCTTTTCCAGCCTGCGAAAAGAAATAAAAATATTAATATAGAAAGAGATTTTGAGTTATAACAATGAAGAAGTAAAAAGATAAAAGTATACCAGACTATTGAGAGAATGCAAGAAGTCGTGAGTCACTGTCACTGATCTAGAAACTCCACGAAGAGAGTTATCACCATCTAGTAAAGGGACATTGATAGACACATTTTTGTGTCTAAATTGTCCTCAATTTCTGTTTTTTTGGAACTCAATTTTTGTACTAATATTGTGTTTTATGTATTTTTAGGAAATAAATATTGTTGGAAAATTCGGCTCGAAAAGTTGCTCGGAGCACCCCCCGGAGGACATTTGCTATACAGACCCTCACTTTGGATAAGGGGCAACCTAATTACTAAGGGGTACCCCATTTCTAGGCAGCTGCTAACCGCACCCCATAACCGGATAGGGGGAACCCTTCTTCTTAATTTCAAATTCATTTTTTGGCGGGAAGAAGAGTTCACTCCTGGCAGTTTTCTCGATCGGATTTTGGATGGGTTAGAGGTAGACTAAATCGCTGAAACTTCATGAGTGGACGTGATATAGCCTAAAAGGCTTGGTATGGGCCTTTGGTTCGATCCAATTTGGCTGGATATTCCGCGAGAAGCAAAACAGGGCAGTACGTGCATGGGAGAGTTATTTCACGGGATTGCATGAGTCTGAACGATTTCTGAGCATGTTTGTTGATTCGAGCAATAATTTTGAGCGTGTCAGAGGTAAATAAGGTAGACTCAACAACAGCATACGTGTAGGAGAAGTATTTTTGGAAAGAAAATATTCCGATAATATTACCCTTCACTGCCGAATAAAGAGAGATTACTGTGAGTTATTACGCAGGATTTTCTTCGCCTGTTGAGTATAAATATCATCCTGGGGTAGCAGAGAAGCGGACGGAGAGTTTGGGGAGAGTTTTAGAGCACCACAGAGCTTAAACACCAAAGTTTCAGAGCTACCATTTTCTGCTACTGCATTTCTTAAGAACACGAAGAACGGACTGCCAAAGACATTCGTTTTCCAACAGTGACAACGACGCTTAACGTGGGTCTTAGAGCAACAGTATCAGTGACACATATTGTGGGTCGTAGTTCTCTGGTTTGTAACACTTATAACTGTTACAAACCCGGTTTTATTGTATTTCTCATATTCTCATCATTGGTAAACCATTTTTTAGCATCAATGAAATTCTTTGAGAGGTTTTCCAGCATGATGAGCGGCTAATTCTCTCACAACCAAGACAATGAGGAAGCTATTTACGCATGAATAATTGGTAATTATTTATTCTCTCTAATTTATAATTTATAATTCACTCAATCACTGCTTTTGCAGAGTTTTTAATTGTTTGCAAAAATTTTCTTCATTAGTTGTGATTCAATTAGATAGGTTATGCTTTGTTTAGATAATCTATGCTTAGGGATACAATTTATTTTTGAGAATTTTCCAGATTATTTGTGAATTAAGAAATAAGAGTTTAAAAGATAATTAGAGTTTTGGATTGTTTACCACAATTTATTCATGTGTAATAGTGAAATCAGTGTCTTTGTTTTTATTTTATTTGTTCTTCTTTACGTTTTTGGGTTTTTGTCTTTTCCTTACAGATTTTGGAATTGGGAGCGAAAGAAAATTTTTCCAAAGTTTTGGTGAATACTTAAAGACTTGGAGTAAAAGACAAAGCGAAAGGAGCGAAAGGAGAATTTTTTTTGTTTTTATTAAAAAAAGAGAGAAAAAAAAAAGAGAGACATTTTATTTTTATTATTTTTTTTAGACTTTCCTTTTCTTTTGGACTTTGGACTTGGACATTTGGACATTCTTTTATTTTTAAACCCTTCGGAAGGGTAGTATTAAATATTACATTGGAGTTGTGGCCCGAGTCGACTTCAGCGGTTCATCCCCCGTCTGGAACGGGAGGTAAGTTTGTTGAAACACTCGCGAATCCCCTGTCAGCGAGTTACTGTATTCCTTCGTTTGCATATATGTTGAGGACTTGAATACGGCTGCTTTAATTTCCTAGTAAAGGGCAAGGACTGGCCATACAAAATAAGGGTTCGGATTTCATCACCGTTCTCTTCTTGCCCGCCTTAGGAAAACAAAACCAAACGCGAACCTAAACCTAAAATTTGGAATATAACGAGACCTATAGGGTAACGAGCTTAACAGGAAAGTCGTTCGAAAAATATTGGTTACTCTTTTGAGCATATTTCGAAGTTCATGATGGTTTCTGTGAGTTGAATGTGTGACTGCGCCGCCTTGGAATTCGGTGAGGCCTTGGGTATCAAAACTCTACGCAGCTTACCTCACCTCTATTCAACTTACTTTGGCTCGGATTGATTCCATAGGGGTTTGCTCAAATTGTAACGAATTCCTATTCGAAAGGTTAGAGGCTAGTCTAGAAACAATTTAAGTGGAGCCATCATGCTTTTTGTTTGCTAGAAATCAGTAGGTTTGCTGTAGTGGAGTCAGCCTTGTTTGTGTTTGCATAGAACTTCCCTTCCTTTTAGGACTTTTTTCTTTTTCTTTTGTTTTTTTAGTATACCCCCGAAAGGGATTGGAAAAGAAATACTTTGGCCGTTTGATTAGTGACGAGCCTAGAAGTTCTTCTTGTGAAAGCGGGGAGCTCGAAGACTCTTCTCTTGAGAACCCTGTTTTTGGAAACTTTAGTTTTGAGAATCTGTCTCTTCGTGAGAAAAGTATCCCTAGTACTTCTGTTGTTCTATCGATGGCAACTTTGAAAGATTACATGTTCCCTACTAGGTCTACCCGAGCCTCTTGCATTAAATTGCCAACCACTACGGCTAATTTCGAGATAAAACCTAGTATTCTTCAGATGATCTATATATTCTTAGGGAAAGATGATGAGAACCCTTATTTTCATATTAGGGACTTTGAGGAAATTTGTAGGATAATTATAATAAAAGACCTTACTGATGAAGTTTTGAAACTTAAGATGTTTCCCTTTTCCTTGAGAGATAAAGCCAAGACCTGGCTGAACAACCTACCATCTGAATCCATTGAAACATGGCAAGAACTTGTTGCTGCCTTCTATATGAAATTCTACCCTAAGCATAAAACTGCAGTTGTTAGACATAAAATTAGTGCTAGTGTGCAATAAGAGGGAGAGTCTCTTTATAGGTTTTTAGAGAGATTCAATGATCTTCTATCCCAGTGTCCTCACCATGGATTTGATAAGATGAAACTTGTAGAGATTAGTTATAATGGTTTAGACTATTCGACCAAAACCATGGTCGAGTCTATGTGCGCTGGTGAGTTCACTAGTAAAAATGATGATGATGCTTTTACCTTCTTAGGAGCTATCGCTGAAAAATCCCAACAGTGGGAGTCTTGTGTTGAACCCCCTAAAAGACTCTTGGTCAATAGAAGTAGCACCAATATGGTAGATACAAGCTCCGGGTCAGATGCTAAGTTTATGTTCTGTCTAGAAGGTTAGAAGCTTTGGAAATGGGTCAGTCTAAAAATAGATCCCTTGATGAACCTAATAGAGCCTCTCAAGTCTCTAGTTGTGTAATAGAGCCCGATAACTCATTTTGGGAAGGTCAGGTTAGTGAAGAGCAAGCCCATGCTGTCTATAACAATGCTAGGTTTGAGAACCGTCAGAAGTTTGACCCATACTCAGAGACCTACAATCCTGGTTGGAGAAACCATCCTAATGTTTCTTGGTCTAAGGGCTAGAATCAAGGTCAGTCTAGTAATTTTCAGCCTCCCCCAGGTTTTGGTTATGCTAAGAGATCTTCAGGACAAGCCCAGTTCCAGAACCCTTCTGAGAATAGAATAACTAGCTTAGAGAAATCTCTTAGTACATTAAAAAAGAGCCAGGATATGCTATCACAAAGATAAAATGCTAATAAAGAGCCAGGTTAATTTTCAAGAGGAAACCAATCAGAATTTTAAGAATAATTTCCAGTCTCTTGCTAAATTAGAACTTCAAGTCGGCCAAATAGCTAAGTACCTTACTGAGAGAGAGGATGGAAGGTTCCCTAGTCATACTGATCCTAATCCAAAAGGAGATAAATCGTACAATCATGTGAATTCTGTTACTACCCTTAGGAGTGGAAAGAAAGTTGACAACAAGGTCGCCATGCCTGAAAGTAAACATGTTGTAGTTCACCCTTTTGAGCCAGAAAATGAGGAGACTGATAGAGTCTCTAAAGAGACCAATGAGGGTCCTAATGAGTCCGGATTTGTTCTCAGAGCCCCGTTTCCCCAGCTTCTAGTTCCAACTAAGAGCGAGTCGAACTTTAATGATATAATGGAGGTTTTTAAGCAGGTTACTATCAACCTACTATTGTTGGATGCGATTAAGAAGATTCCCGCTTATGCTAAGTTTCTTAAGGACTTGTGTACACGAAAGCGTAAGCTTAGTGTCCAAAAGAAAGCCTTCCTAGCTAGTCACGTGAGTTCCATTATTCAGAATACCACTACTCCTAAGTATGAAGACCCAGGATCCCCTACCATTTCTTGCACAATAGGTAAATACCGTGTTGAGAAAGCTTTGCTTGACTTAGGAGCCAGTGTGAATTTACTTCCATACCATGTGTACCTCAAGCTAGGACTTGGTGATATGAAACCTACCCAGATGACACTTCAGTTAGATGATAGGTCCGTTAAAATTCCTCGTGGTGTGATCGAGGATGTTCTTATTGAGGTCGACAAGTTAATTTATCCAGTGGATTTTGTTATCCTAGTTCTTCCCCACCCCCAAGTTTATGCTGACCATCGAGGAAGTTCTATGTTGTATATTAGTTTTTGATTTTCTTCACCCAGGTACTATATTTCCAACTTCTCCTCGTGTTATTTTACTTTTGGTATTGCTCTTTCATTAGAAACATTGAGGACAATGTTAGATTTAAGTTTGGGGGTGGGGAAGAACTTTTTAGTTGCCTTTTGAAACTTCTAGCGTCACATGGTATCCGGTTAGCTAAGTTTACATACTGTTTCTCGCCGAAAAGATAGAAATTGGAATGCTAGGGATAACAACCTTTTGAGACATTAGAGAAAAAGACATTGAGATCCTTGAAATTCAGGAGAGAACTTGTTCCTTTTAGAGGGTAACCGTGATGGACCTAACCATACATGATGGAAAGGCAAGTAGGTCAGGAAATGCCAGAAAGACAAAAGCAACCTCACAATGTAGTCTTAGTTACTGGATTGCGACTCTCTCTCAGTAGAAACTTATCATCATCAACAAGCGGAGCGACATCAAAATCTATGAAGAAAGTTGAAGACGTTTTAGGTTTAAGCAACAATAGAAAAGAATGATTCAAAAATCAAAGTTGAAGTTATAAGAGCAAATGATATTAGTTGTTAGAATCCATGATACCAAGACATCACAAGTTGCGAAGATCCAAGTTTTGAAAGTCCTTCTCTCATGGCCATGAAATTTTTTGTCTCGTATGTTTCCAAAAAAAAAATGAAAAAAAAAAAATAATTACGTTCTTTTTGTTTTATAATTAGTTTTTTTTTAATAAAGCCATAGGGAAGTAGAAATTTTTAAGTCAAGCAAGAAATCGAAGAGAAGAGTTAATTGTCAAGGTTCTATGAGGTTCGATAGTTTATCATCAATAGTTGAAGCCCGAAGAAGACGTTGTTTCTACTGAGCACTATGAGAGAGTCGAAGAAAGATATATTTGGTTTCTTTGTTAGTCCGCTTTCAATATGGCACAAGATCTTTCTAGCACTGGTTTAACTCATCACACATAATTAGTCCAGATGTGTAGCAGATGTCCCTCTCATCTTTATCTCTATCCTAATCTTATCCAGCTGTAAAGAAGCGGACGCATCTTACAATGTTTATCTAGCTGTGTAGCGGATATCTCTTTATCTAGCAGTGTTGCGGATGTGTCTCCTCTTTTCTTCAGTCAGCTTTAGAGCTGACACCTTTAATTTCTCTGGCATTCTAGTTACTTGGAGATAAGTTGAGAATTTGTATGTCCCCGTAGCTCTTTGGATACTTGTGACCAATTCGAAGTCATGGTTTTGTGGGTACACCTCTGGTAAACCCTCCCAAGATTAACTCGGTTTTTTTTTTGATTAGTTTTGCTCGAGGACTAGCAAATAATAAGTTTGGGGGTATTTGATAGACACATTTTTGTGTCTAAATTGTCCTCAATGTCTGTTTTGTTGGAACTCGATTTTTGTACTAATATTGTGTTTTTATGTATTTTTAGGAAATAAATATTGTTGGAAATTTCGGCTCGAAAAGTTGCTCGGAGCACCCCCCGGAGGACATTTGCTATACGGGCCCTCACTTTGGATAAGGGGCAACCTAATTACTAAGGGGCACCTCATTTCTAGGCAGTTGTTAACCGCACCCCATAACCGGATAGGGGCAACCCTTCTTCTTCATTTCAAATTCATTTTTTTACGGGAAGAAGAGTTCACTCCTGGCAGTTCTCTCGATCGTATTTTGGATGGGTTAGAGGTAGACTAAAAGGGCTTTTGGTTCGATCCAAAAGCCTAAAAGGCTTGGTATGGGCCTTTGGTTCGATCCAATTTGGTTGGATATTCCGCGAGAAGCAAAACAGGGCAGTACGTGCATGGGAGAGTTATTTCACGGGATTGCATGAGTCTGAACGATTTCTGAGCATGTTTGTTGATTCGAGCAACAGTTTGGAGCGTGTCAGAGGTAAATAAGGTAGATTCAACAGCAGCAAACGTGTAGGAGAAGGATTTTTGGAAAGAAAATATTCGGAGAATATTACCCTTCACTGCCGAATAAAGAGAGATTACTGTGAGTTATTACACAGGATTTTCTTCGCCTGTTGAGTATAAATATCATCCCGGGGTAGCAGAGAAGCGGACAGAGAGTTTGGGGAGAGTTTTAGAGCACCACAGAGCTTAAACACCAAAGTTGCAGAGCTGCCATTTTCTGCTACTGCATTTCTTAAGAACACGAAGAACGGACTGCCAAAGACAGTCGTTTTCCAACAGTGACAACGATGCTTAACGTGGGTCTTAAAGCAACAGTGTCAGTGATACATACTGTGGGTCGTAGTTCTCTGGTTTGTAACACTTATAACTGTTACAAACCCGGTTTTATTGTATTTCTCATATTCTCATCATCTGTAAACCATTTTTGAGCATCAATGAAATTCTTTGAGAGGTTTTCCAACATGATGAGCGGCTAATTATCTCACAACCAAGAAAATGAAGAAGATATTTACGCATGAATAATTGGTAATTATTTATTCTCTCTAATTTATAATTTATAATTTATAATTCACTCAATCACTGCTTTTGCAGAGTTTTTAATTGTTTGCAAAAAATTTCTTCATTAGTTGTGATTCAATTAGATAGGTTATGATTTGTTTAGATAATCTATGCTTAGGGATACAATTAATTTTTGAGAATTTTCCAGATTATTTGTGAATTAAGAAATAAGAGTCTTAAAAGATAATTAGAGTTTTGGATTGTTTACCACAATTTATTCATGTGTAATAGTGAAATCAGTGTCTTGGTTGTTTTCTAATATCTTGAAGTCAATTTTGTAATAAGTTTTCATTGTTTTTAAATTTTTATTAAGTCTAAAATTTATTGCCTTCACAAGTATAAAAACAACCCTTTTATCACTATCTACAACAACTTTGAAAACACATCAGACATCACAAAGGGTAGCGAGAGCTTTGCAGGTGTTTGCGAATTGGCTAACTCACATTCCTTGTATAGAGTCAGAAAAGAGGCCAGAAAGCTTAGCCATAGAAGATTCAGGTGGAGAATCTTCAGTTTCAGCAAGATCATTGTTATTTTCATCACCCTTGTCACTTTCGGAATTTTCGTTAGGAAGAACATTTGAAGGAGAAGAGGAACGAACTTTTCTTTTCTTTGGAGGAGGACCAGTTGATTTTTCCTTGCGAAGAGTACCTTTACCTTTATCACCATTCTTCGCAGCATCACCAGATTCTTCTACTTCAGCAATAATCTTCACACAGATAGAAATAAGAAATGGAAGCATGGAAGTAACAGTATTATTTAAAGTCATAAGAGAAAATTTCTTACCTCATCTGTGTATGAGCGAAGAGCTAACAGAGTACGAGATTTCTCAGTCCTGTTATAACTATCCTTTAGTTTTTGGATCTGCGGAATGTCGCCAGAGTTAGCGAACAGAATGGTAAAAATCAATAAAGAAATATAAAATGAGTTAAAGGGGATAAACATACCTCTTTCTCCTTCTCGGGCTAAGAGAAAACTCAAGGTTGATATGCAGCGAGATTCGCAGGAAGAACGTTTGATCCAGCAATGTAGGGTCCCTTTAGCATTAAAGGAAAAACACACCATTTATCATCTTTGGATTGGCGAGGAGTTGTGTTTTTACCAGAATGCCAGACAATATCTTGCATAAGAATTTTGGCTTCATCAATGTTATCTTTCCTTCTTAATCGAATACCCCAGCGAGTATTCTCTTTTTTCATGGAGATAAGTTCATATTTTTCAAAGAAATTCGCTACTGTATACTTCTAAACAACTATCTCTAGGTTTGCGAATTTTGGATCCCTAAGTTCTTTGGAGTAAAGAGATCCTTTACCAGCACCACGATTAGCGAACTCTAGCATCAGACGGATGCGGTCCCCACTTAATTGGAAGATGGCTTGCGGAAATCCCGGATGAGCGAGAATTTCATAAAATAGAGGAAGATATGGGTTATAAAGAGGAATAGGGAAACCTACGAGAATCTGACCTAGCGAAATTATGATTGATTGATCATCACAATTTTGATTAGAGAAAAGCTTGGCAGAAAGAATTGATTTGGCATTCTCACCAGGAATGGTGGAGAGTGTAAAACCTTTATCAGCAAGATCTTTTTGGACATCTTGTAAATTTTTCTCATATCTATGACCACTTGGATCCATGTTTGAATATAGAGTATGGCAATGTATAAAAAGTAAAAGGATTGAAGGAAGAAATAATTACAGCAGCAGAATTTGCAGAAGAATAACAGAGTTGCAGAGATGAGAGAATAAAAATAGAAGAAAAAGTAAAAATAAAAATGGAAAGAGGGGGAGAAGAGTATATAAAGAAAAAAATTTACTCGAAGAAATAAACACCATTAAGACGAAGAGACGTGAGCGGTTGAAAGGTAGCGGTTACAGAAGACGTGTCAAGAAATAAATGGAAGAGAGAGTACGTGTGATAAATGTGGAATATGAAAAGATAAGCAGCTGCGGCATTTCTCACATCATTATCTACTTTGTAGAGAAGATATGAGAAGAGTCAAGATGTAGGATCAGAATCTCGCAACAATTATGTCTCAGCGAAATTATCAATGGTATAGCATAATAGCGTCGCAGAACGATTTCAGAAACGACGTCAGCAAGGATCATGAGAAAGATGTGATAGTCCTGTGAAAATTAGAGAGCTTGCGAAATTAATATTTGTAAGGTTGCGAGAATGTCGCAAACCATATCTGAAAATAAAGGACAAATTAGCTGTCATCCACTATGTATTTCCTTGTAAATAGTCATTCGAGTTGTAAAGGAGGGAGAGATCTTTTTTGAGTATGAAACAAGCAAATAGGAGAGAGAAAGTCCAGAGCAGAGACCATTCTTGATTTCTTTATCTTTCATGTAAGAACATTTAAAGATTTACCAATAAAATTAAGAGTGTAAAACCTAAAAATGAGTTGATCAACAATGAAATCATATGAGGGGTGTAGTGTAGGATTTCCTGCAACTACAACCGCGACTTTCATTGCTATTAACATTAGAATCATGAAACCAATGTTGTTAATTTTGTTGCAGAATTTTACTCCATCGAGTCTTGAAGGTCTTCAATTTTCTGCTACTGAACAAGCAATCGCTGATTTGAGTGACGAAGAAACTGTAAGTATTTCTTCACATGTTCAAATGTGGTGCTTCATAGATGAAAATATTGATCATAGAGGACGTGTACAGGAGGATGTCGCCATGGAGATGGAGAATTCTGGAATTCAATCATCCTCTGGGAATGGGAATGGAGGTAATTCCCAAGATTCGGAGCCGGATGGAAGTGATGTTCCTCTTGTCGTTGATGTGGACAACTCCAACCCCTTGGACACTTTGGAGACTCCTAAAGTAAGTATATATCCTGTATATTATTCATATAAGTATAAAAGTGCTGACTTGTGAATGAATGAATGAGAACCCATGTAAATATATGAAAACTTAGTCAGAATTTCGTCGTCAGAAAATTCAGAACCCAGCTTTTTAATAGAAATGCTGTAGAATCTTCGTCCGGAGTCGGATTTTGATGATCTGCATGTGCAAATTCAAGCCCGGCTTTGGAAAAGAAGATTTTTAAGTTTTGAGCATGTTCAGAGCCTGAAAAAGGAGAAATAGTAAACTTCCAGGAGATTTCCAGAACTTTTTCAGATTGCGCATCACTTAATATTTTGGACACATGTACTTGCTCATTCATCGGATTTCCATGAAATTTTGACATGTCATAGTGGATATCCATACGAAGAGAATGGAATATGACCCATTCTCGGATTCCTTGTAGATTGCTCCCAGTTCGTGTCCTAGTATAGGGCAGAGTTCAGTTTCTTCAGACGGACTCATCGTAAAATGTGTTTTCATGAATTTCATGTTATTTGCTCGTGCCTTGAATGCATTGCTGGTATACTGTGTTTCATAATCTCCTTTGGATTCGTGACTCTAACCTCATGTAATCTTCGTATTAGGTGCTAAATATCAAAGTTGAGGATACTGGAGCCAACGATGATAACTCTAACCATTCCGGAGTTATTGATGAAGAGACAACCATCCATGTATTTCAAGGCCATGAGAAGGTTGATATTTATGTTATGGAAACCCAGATGGTTGTTGCCTCAGTGATAGAAGAAACCGAGACAGCAGCGGAGAATACCGAAGGAACTGTTGCTTTAGTCGTGCGATCCACTCCAGTGACCGAGAACCGTATAATAGTGTATGAATATCCAACTGCAGGGGTCGCTTTCGATCCTCCCTTTAACACTTCACTCCCGTATCATGAACTGGTCGGTGGATTCATCGTTCCCATTGGATATGCACGCTTGTATGAGACGATATGGAAGAAGTTCGGCCATATGATCGTTGACAGGAACCCTGGGCGTGCTTATGATTTAATCATGCAAGTAGGCGTTATCTTACGTGTCGTGAGTGATATGCATACGAGACCCAGGAATACCGTGACTCCAGATATAGTCTTTGATTGGGAGTTTAACTTGGAGAATTCAGAAAGACTTGGCCTCAACGTGAAATGGCTTCGTAAGCAAATAAACATTATAAAGGATTCATGTGAGAAGAACATACCCTTTCCAAACGATGTTGTGAAGGAGAAGGAGGACAATATTGCCAAGCTGACCGAGGAGTTGAACAAGGAGAGGGCGGCTTTGCAAATCTTGAAGGATGCTGATGAGCGAAAGCCTTTTCTTGCTGATCTCTTGAACTTCTGAACTTCTGAGAGATGTGAGGTTTATACTTGGGTTTTTGATATTTAGATGGTTTTGGATTGACTGATGGTTGAGGATTTTCTTGTAGATTTGATAAAGATTTTCTTTTACGAAATATGAACTGAATTTTGATAAATTGTTGAATTCAAATACTGATTGCAAGTATTGCAAATGTTTTGGAGGAATTGAAATACAAATAAAAGAAAATCCTAAATGTTAAATCCCAATACCATGAGTGCTTTAAACGCCCAATACCTTAAATGTCCAATAATTTCAGATAAATGCCTTGAGCCAATTTTCGTGAATTACTGGTAGGGTTCTGCCATCTGTGTTGGTCAATTTGTAGTATCCTCCGTCCACGGATTCAGCGACCATGAATGATCTTTCCCAATTGGATTTCCTTGTAGAATGAAGACCGTGTTGAACTGCTTTGAGAACCAGGTCCCCTTCATGAAACTTGTTAGGCTTGGTCGATCGTGCCTTAAATATCTTCCGCTGATTCAGAATTACCTGTTTGATGGAATTCCTCGATTGTGGCCCGTATGGACACTCGCGCGGAAGAGAGTATCCAGCATAGTGTTGATCATGCTTAGCTAAGTCTTCAGCAATAAACCTCTCGATGGAGTGACCGATTTGAAGAAGTTCTGAACCCAACCATTGAGTGTAATATTGCTGAGGTGAAGTCATCCACTCATAGCTTTTGATGACTGCTAAATTATTCATGCGGAGAAGTCCCTGGACCATAGTAGCGTATTTGAACATTGGTAATATTGGAGCAAGAGGAGGAATAAGACTTGACTGAGCTCGAAAACTTCTGACAAAGGTGTGCGGATTATCTCCAAGTTCCTGCGTAAGTCCCATCAGAGTTTTTACTTCTTCCAGATGCTCAAACGGTGGTGCGTCCTCTGCTTCGTCTTCCGACTCGGAATCCTTGTCGATGACAGGATGTGTTGAAGGCATCGTTGTCCTTTCAGCATGAATCCAAGTTCTCCCAAGGACCATGTCGTATCCAGGGTCTTCCCGGATTATGAAAAACTTGGCCTCAGTGCAGATCGATCTTTCCGTAACTTTGAGAGTGATGAAGCCGTATGCGTTTCTGGAGATTCCTTCGTGGTCCCTGATTGCTATGGGAGCGTGGGTGGCTTCCCGTCGAGTAATACCAGCAGCTCTGAGAGTTTTCAAAGGGATGATGTTGACGGCGGTACCAACATATGAACGCCCTCTTGAACTCATTTCCTTTAATGTGCACTGTGGTGAGCAGTCCCCAGTCATACATTCTGTGTCGGTGGCTGAAGGTCCGGTGGTAGTCTCTTGGATCAGCGGACGTCTTCCGGACACGATGTGGTTCAGTGCAGCAAACATGTCTTTCCTTTGAGCTTTCGAAAGATACAACAGCTCGCAGACATGTTCGATCAGAGATTGGACCGTTTCCTTGACAGGAGGTTCGGAGATGGTAAAAGTTCTGACTGGGAGGGGGTTTTTGTGCACCCCTCAGTCCCCAGGTTGAGCTCTCCTGATTCGACCTTTTCTTTGAATATGCGCTTCAAAATTTTGCAATCACTCGTGGGATGGCTGACGTATCTATGGAAGCGACAATACCGAGGATTTTCCATGGCCTCTTCAGTTGGTTCCTTCTTGACATAAGGCAATTTGATTGCGCCGTCTTGAATCCAGGCATCGAGTAGTTCATTAACTTCTTCCATTGAACAGGGAAAATCAGGTGCTTCTGGATCTTCCGTATGCTGAGGAGGGATTTTCGAATTCTCCTTCTTGTGTGTCTTTGAAGGGGTGGAGGAAGTCTGCTTGTGTTGTGGTTCTGCTTTTCGCTTACTCCCTTCCGCGACAGCATTTGTTGAAGGTTGCAGGTTATACTGCTTGTTGATCAGACGCCTGCTTCCTCGAGTGTCTTTTGAATCTTCAGTCTTTGTAGACTTTGCTCTTTCCAAAAGAGCGGGTGCAGTGGTTGCCGACCTCTTCGCAGCTTCGTGAAGTTCCGAGAAAGTCTGGAATTTAAGGTTTTATAGCAAGGACCTGTAGACCGAGAGCATGCCATTGATGCACAAGTCCAGCGGTTGTTGCTCCGTAACGTTTGGGTCATGACAATCCAGGGCTTGGACTCTGAACCTTTTCACATAATCATTGGGATTTTCACTGACCCTCTGAAACATTCTTCCAAGGTCGGAGAGGGTGACTTGTTCTGACACGAAGAAGTATTTCCTGTAAAATGGGTTAACCATTTCTCCCCAGTTGTTGATGGTCCCTGGTGTGATGCTGTTATACCAGGTGTATGCCCTGCCTTTCAGAGATTTTGAGAATTCCTTGAGACAGACGACATGATTATGTTCATTTTCTCCCAAGGCTTCGAGAAAATGAGAGACATGTTCCCGAGCATCGCCAGTTCCATCATACAAGGTGAAAGTTGGAGAAATGTAACCTTTGGGGAGTGGAATCCTCTGCGTAGCGTCAGGATAAGGAGGTTGATGACGATGGTCATGTGATGTCTTTCCTTTTCCATGGTTCTCCAAAAGGTGCTCCAGATCCTCGTGAGTGATGAAATTCGATGATCCCTTCGCTGATGAGTTGTCTACAGCAGTTTTGTGGACTTCATCGTCTTCTACTGTATGGATTGGAATTACTTCAGGACCGTCGTCTTAGGATTTCTCCTTCTCCTTTCCCTTCTATTGAGTATTCTCTGACATCTTGTCAGTAAGAGTTTTGAGATAATTATACAACTCCTTCTGTGTAGCAGCCATGTCAGTCTGGTTCTTTGCAAGAGTCTCCTGCGCTTTGATAAGATCAGCAATAGTAGGCGGTGAATATCCTCTGACTTCTTCATGGTGTCGTCCGGACAGTGGATGACCTTCGGCGTGAGGAGGAGTAGTGTCACCACCATCAGTGTTGGAGGTCGGAATTGTCTCCGGGATATTCCGATTGTTGTTGTTGCTACTGCTAGCACGGTTTGTGTTAGGATTCGTAACTGAACCTGACCTGAGATCAACCATCTTGTGAAATTGTGAGATTGCAACCGAGAGAATGATCTCTCACTGTGGTCGCCAATCTGTAGATGGGGAAAAACGATTTGCTAGTTTTTAAGGAATTGAGGAGACGACCGTACGGAGGAGACTCCTCGAACCGAGCGAAATGTTAATCCTCACACAGATGCACCGCTGCAACGGGGGAGCTTTAGATTCGAGAGATCAATCTGTAGTACTCCGGCCTAAATCAAGACAATGACCGTTCCAGATTAAATTCGGTCACAAGAGAGGATGGGTTGATCTGTAGGAGGGAAGCTGAGAAATGTGTGGAATCAATGGTAATCAAAGATTGTGGGTGTGTGAATTCTAAATACGATAAGCTCGGAGTGATTGAAATGGCTCAATTGAGAGTAGTTGCTCAATTGATGAGTTGATGATATCGTGTCGATGAGACGTGAGATTGATGATACTGATGATGCTTCAATCATGATTCAGAGACTTATTTATATTGCTGGAATTGTAGACACCATGATTCCATGAAGTGTGACAGTTGATGGAATCAAGGAGTGGGGAAGTGGAGATTGTGTTTGAAACCAGTTGCTCAACGTGTGGAGACTTGGTCGATTTTCCACCCACTACCTCGTGAATTCCTTCAACTGATTGCACGAATTTCTCACATTCCATCGTGTGTTTGAACACACGTGTCATAGACCACCAAACCAAAACCCTAAGTGATATCCCCCAAGTGACACGATTGACGTCTCGTCGTTTGTTAGTCAATTGATGACTTCGTGGTTTGATGGGACGATGAGTCCATGTAGTCGTTGAGTTGAACATGATGTTCTGAAACTCGTGAATTGAATATGTCATGAGACAGAGGTATAGTTCTTACGATGAAGTGAGCAAGTATTGCTCATTCGATGGATCGTTGAATATTGATTGTTGAACCAATATTCCTTGGTTTGAACAAATATTTATCATCTGAGCAAGTGTTGCTCATGTGATGAATTGTTGAATATTTGGTCGTCTGAGCATGTGTTGCTCGTCTGATGGATTATTGGCAGCGTACCAAAAATATTAATTATAATACTGGTCGTTGAACCAAGCATAATTAATAAAATTAATGACCATGAGGTCGTCACAAAATTATTAAGGTTAGAATCTGGAATGATGATCCTTGGATTCAGAAATCCTAATTTGATCAATTAATGATCAATTCATGGTTCGTCAGAATTTCAACCATGGGACGGAGGAGGGAGCGATTACATGGGACCGTGGATCAACCATGTAGTGTCCATATGCTCACGTGAGCAAATACGAAGAACTCCTGAAGAGTTGATGATTTGTTGGCGAAAGAATGATTAAATGCTGGTTTAATCATTTATTCGAAAATGCTCGTCTGAGCCTTACGTGAGAAAACCTAATTAATTATGACAAGGCGAGGGACCGACCATGGAGTCATGAAACCGGCCCTGGGTTGTCCCGTGACCGCCTGACGACCACTTCATGAAAATCCAAAGTGTTTGGGAGAGTTTTGGACCTAATACGGCAATTGTGCGACCGGCTTCCTTGATCTGAAGAGACAATCTTGGTCGGTCAAGATAGCGTGCTCGTGTCCCCAAGGCATCCACGTCTCAGTCCTGAGAATTTTGATATTTTCTGGCGTGCAATTGAGCATTTATTCGAGAAAATATGCCAAAATTAGGGTTTCGACGAAACTGAGGAAAACACCATGAGATGATGAAAAATAATTATAAAATAAGGAATGAGGAGGCGTGGACCGCCATGGTCAAGGCATGGTCGGTCGGTCGTGACCACGGTCCCGTGGTGCCTTTTTCTTAATTTTATAATATTTTGATGATTTTATGAAAAATTCATGAATTTGATAAATTTGATGAATTTTGGGAGTTTCCATGAACTGAAGGAGTTTTCATAAGTTCAAGGAAGCAAAATATATAAAACAAGGGCGTCTGGGACCGTGGAAGGCATGGCCGGCCGGCTAGGGACGGTGCCACGAGTTTTCCTAATTTTATAATGATTTTATGAAAAATTCATGAATTTTGAGAAATTTGATGAATTTAGGGAGTTTCCATGAATTGGAGGAGTTTTCATGAGTTCAAGGAAGCAAAAGATATTAAAATAATAAAACAAGGGCGTGTGGGACCGTGGAAGGCATGGCCGGCCGGCTAGGGCCGGTCCCACGAGTTTCTCTAATTTTATAATGATTTTATGAAAAATTCATGAATTTTGAGAAATTTGATGAATTTAGGGAGTTTACATGAATTGAAGGAGTTTTCATGAGTTCAAGGAAGCAAAAAATATTAAAATAATAAATAACAAGGTTGTGTGGGTCCGTGGAAGGCATGGTCGGCCGGCTAGGGCCCGGTCCCACGAGTTTTCCTAATTTTTTTAATATTTTTTAGGTATTTTGATGATTTGAGGGAATTTTTCCTAATTTGAGAGAAATACCATGAAATCAAGGAATTTGATGAATTCAAGGAAAACTAATAATAAAATAATAAAACAAAGGGGCGTGTGGGACCGGCTAGGGCATGGCCGGCCAGCCAAGGCATGGTCCCACAAGTTTTCATAATTTATTTTATTTTATTATTATTTGATGATTTGTGCAAAAATACCATGAAATCAAGGAGTTTTTTCATGAACTTAGAGAAATAATAATAATAATAATAAAATAATAAGGAACCGTGGGTGTGGGATCGGTTGGGACCAAGGCATGGCTGGTTGGCCAATGGTCACGCCCCACACTCCCTTCCTTAATTTTATATTATTTTTTATGGATTTATGGAAGTACCATGAAACCGAGGAGTTTCCTCAAAAAGAAGGAGATTTGATAAAATGAGAGAATTTTCATCAAATCATGGAGAATAATAAAAATGCATTAAAGTATAAAACTGGTGTGGGATTGAGCATGACACGGTCGGTCGGTCGTGTGTCCGTGATCCCAGCACCCTGGTCAATATTTTTAATTATTTATTATTTTCTTCTATATTTTGCATAGGTTCATCATTTCGTTGTATTTTTGAAATACTCGTTTGTGCGGTGACTGTTAGTGTATCATCGTTGAATACACCTTCACCATTTGAATCGGGGCTTACTTAGAGGTAGCTCAGACGCCCGGTTGTTGATTAATTATTACTAATTGTGGAATTCAATGGACAATAATTCACAAAATTGACTAATAAGATGTTTATTATTAATTGATAGGATCAGCTGAAGATTCGACTACGAACTCAGAATAATAAAGTGAGCATTACCATTCCATGGAATCGTAGATTAGACCATAAAATCAGAGTAATTAAGGTTTATCTATTACCATTTGTGAGACCCGTTGTGGATTCGATCATGAAAACGGAGTAATGAGATAATATAGTTATTGTTATTCTATGAGATCAAGCTGTGGATTCGATCATAGAATCAGAACAATTGTTATTGTCATTCCATGGGACCAGTCGTGGATTCGACCATGGAATATGAGCGATTGTAATTAGGAATAATTAACTTTGTAGCTCTATACTAGCAGAGCAAGCTGTCTAGGAGCATTAATTATCCTGATACGAGATTGCCGGTAAGTCATATCCTTTATATAGTCAGGGTAAACTTGTTGTTTGTTCCTGAAGACGTTATCGCTCTATAATAGCAGAGCAAGCTGTCTAGGAGCCGTCCATCTCGTGATGCTATATAGAAATAATCACTGAAAGTATTCAGTATTCATGAGATATGCCGTTGTCCAGTCGTGAGACTACATATTTACATGTACTCTAAGAGAAAGTACTCTCCGTTGAGAATTCGATGAGAGACCCCATGTCTCGATACTCACGTCTGATTGCTGAATCAGAGCTTCGTATAATTATGAGTTTACGAATTTAGCCTTTGTCGAAAATCCACCATCTACAGGGAGCAACTGTAAGGTTCCAGGCTTAATTTCATAATTTGCTTCAGTTTCAGATAACCTGATACACGAGGGAAGATTATTCCTAGTAGGGTTTAACAAAGCTTTCAAAGTTGCCATTTCTGGCACTATTGGAATATCAGGGATTTTCTCCTCAAACGTACGTTCAAAAACGGAATCTTCAAGAATCGGGATTTCTAAATTGAGATAATCGAGACGCTTAGAACTACTAGGTTTCTCTTTAACAAATCTACCTAGGGCGTCTCTTTTACGTTTAGGCATACAAAACAATAAGGTAGGGAATTCTATGCAATCACAAAACAAGGCTGACTCGACCAAATCAAACCTATTAATTTCTAGCAAACAAAAAGCATGATGGCTCCACTTAGATTGTTTCTAGACCAGCTTCTACTCTTTCGAAAAGGAACTCGTTACAATCTGAGAAAACCCCTCTGGAATCAATCTGAGTCAAAGTAAGTTGAATAGAGGCGAGGGAAGCTCGTTGGAGCTTTGATACCCAAGGCCTCACCGGTATTACAAGGCGGCGCAGTCACGCATTCAACTCACAGAAACCATCATGAACTTCGAAGTATGCTCAAAAGAGTAACCAATATTTTTCGAACTACTTTCCTATTAAGCTCGTTACCTTATAGGTCTCGTTCTAGTCATAATTTTAGGCTTAGGTTCGCGTTTGTTTTCATTTTCCTAAGGCGGGCAAGAAGAGAACGGTGATGAAATCCGAACCCTTATCTTGTATGGCCAGTCCTTGCCCTTTACTAGGAAATTAAAGCAGCCGTTTTAAAGTCCTCAGCATATATGCAAACGAAGGAATACAGTAAACCCGCATGACAGGGGATTCGCGGGTGTTTCGAAAAACTTACCTCCCGTACCAGACGGGCGAAGAACCGTTGAATTCGACTCGAGCCACGACTCCTATGTCATGTACGAACCCGAGGGGACGAAGCGATATCGTAATCGTCGTCCTTCTCTACACACAGTTTAGATTTAAACTACCCTTCTGTAGGGTTTAAAATAATGTCCCAAAGTTTAAAGTCCAAAGTGTCAAAAAAGAAAAGAAAAATTACAAAAATTAAAAATAAACCCTAATACAGTTTTTTTTTCTAAAAAAGGAAAAAATAAAAAAAATCCTAAAAATTAAAAAAAAAAATTGTCTTCTTTTCAGTTCTTTTCGCTTTGTCTCTTGTTTCAATCCCCAAGGTCTTTAGTCTCTAATTTCTTTTTGATTCAAAACCTGCAATAAATAGAGAAATACCCAAAAACGTAAAATAGAACAAGAAGAATAAAACTAAAAACAAAAACAAAACCTAAAATAAATCTAAAACCCTAACCTAAACACAAATCCGCGTCGGCGGCGCCAAAAATTGATGTGGTTTTTATGTTGTTGTAGAAAGTGGTTGTAAAGTTGTCGTTCACTCAGACTTGTGAAGATTTGTTTTAAACTTAAAATAAAATAAAAACTCAAGATGAAGTTGTTATCAAGATTATAAAAAGCACCGAGACTCAGGATTCCGCCATTGACCAATTAAGTGATTTAATCTAATCAATATTCATGCAATTCTTTGCATTTAAAGTGATTCTAATATATTGCCTCTAGTAGATTTTTGAAGTAACAATTGTATACATCAAGCATGAAACATCAAAAGTCTTAAACTAAGCATGCTCCATCAAAACGGATCACAATCATTCAATAAAAATCAATTTTCCAATATTAGTTCCATGCAAATAATCATAAAAGAAATTGCCAGAATTAATTAAAATAGAAATATACCACTTTTGATGGAAAAATGGATTCCTCCGTCGCCTCGACTAAGGGGTTTAGCTCCTCATATTATTCATGTTCTCAAAATAGGTGTTCATAGCTTAAAAGGGTGAAAAACAAGAGGAAACTAATAAAGGAGAAAGTTCGCAACGTTTTATAGGCGTTACAAACTGACTGTTACAGAGAACTGTTGCAATAGGTGTTGTTACAGGAAACGATAGAAGATATATGTTGTTGAATAAACGACTGCTATGAAGGGTCTAATGTTCTTCGTGTTCTTCAACAGCAGCAGAACTCGACTTCCTGCAACTTCGATTTCTCGACTCTGTAGTGTTCTAAACTTCCCTAAGTTCTCCTAAACTTTCATCCCTTCCCCTGGAACTCGAAAACGCCTTTTATATCCCTCGGAAACCTAAAAATCCCTATTAAAATTCTTCTCTTCCTTTCCGTGCAAGTCACGACAATAATCTCTCTGCCGAGTTATTTACACGTTTCTGAACCGTACAACCCATCCCAAACTCTATATTAGGTAATTAAATATCTCAGGAAAGATTTATCTGCGATTTAATCTCCTTGAATCTTCAAAAGTCAGGCCAACAGACACCCGTAACTTCTTTCAACTCTGTTTTCTCCAACCTCGATTGTTTAGCCAATTCTAACCGAATCCAAACATCATACCAAGCATGTTTATCTTTAATGAGTCCAGCCCAACTGATTCTGGTTATTGAATCTCCTCAGAACATCTCGGAGAATCCAAACAAATCCGAGAACAACTATCCTCCCTATTTTGCTTCACTCGATCATCTAGCCCAACTGGGTCCAATAAAATTATTATACCAAACCTGGTTAGAGTTAACAGGTCTAATTCAACTTAAAACAACGATTGAATCTTCTTTAATTGAGCCAAAATTCGAACCCTAAATTGTTACTTGCTGCAACACCTTTCCCGCCAAAACGTTTTTTTTCAAAATGTTGTAGATGACCTCCCCCTATCCAGAGTGGAGGTGCAAATAGAAGCTGCCTTGGGTGCTGAGGATAAATTTGGGTGCTATGGACAGGTTTGGGCTACACATAGCCTGGGTACTCCTTAGACAAATCTGGGGTCTGCTTAGCAACTGTCCTCCGGGGTGCCCCGCGCAACTTTTCGAGCCGATTTTTCCAAAAATGTTTATTGGCCAAAAATACCTGCACACACATAAAACACCATAATAAGTACAAAAATGAGCACTATCAATATATAGAATCGAGACAAATCAGACAAAAAAATGTGTCTATCAGAAGGCATCCTCTATAGGAAGAGCTTCGGGGATAAGATACTACGTTTTCTGTCTCAAGAAGAGGCGAAGAAAGTCATGGCTACGACTCATTATGCCGAGCATCAAGGTATGAAAAACTCTTCCTACAGTTGCATGAAGGGGGGTATTATTGTCCCACAATGGAATTTGATATAGCCGAGCATGTGAAGAAGTGCCAGCAGTGTCAAAGCCACGGATCGTTAATCCACGCCCCGCATACCTTGTTGCATAGTGTCGCCACCCTATGGATTTTCATAGCTGGGGACTTGACATTATTAGGACAATACGCCCAACTTCATCCGGGCGTCACAAGTATATCATCACTGCAATCGAATATTCTACCAAATGGATTGAAGTTATTCCGCTCCGAGACTACTTGGGCGCCACGATCGCTGCATTTATCAAAGTACACATCATATGTCGATTTGGTGCACCTATGATTATACGCTCGGATAATGGTACCTCTTTTGTTAATCAAACTTTCATGGATCTGTTGAACCAATATGGGATCAAGTTCCACACCTCGACTGTCTATTACCCTCAGGGAAACGGGCGGGCCGAAGCAACCAACAAAACACTGTTATGGATACTAAGCCGGACAATGCATGATCATCACAAGAGCTGGCATGAACAGCTACCCCTTGCACTTTGGGCATATCGCATCTCCAAGATAAGTTCAACCGGTGCCTCCCCTTATTCCCTGGTGTATGGAGAAGACGCAATACTGCCAGCAGAAATTTCAATACCGTATGCACGCGTGGCTATGGCCAGCCTCACTACCCCGGATGAGGTTAGTCGTTTCGCCCATCTGGATACCTTAGAAGAACGACGAGCCAACGCTGAACGTTTCGCGGATAAGTCCGAAAGGCAAGATCTTATAACCAGAAAAGCGCACCACATGTCCAGTGCAATGAAAAGGCAGGAAAATTTGTTGCAAATTGGCAAGGCCCTATATGATTAGCGAAGCAACAGAAAGCGGATATTATTATCTAAAGAAAATGAATGGCTCACGTATCAATACTCCTATCAATGGTAAATGGCTTAAAACTTATTACGCTTGAGCAACTTAATGTACGTCGGATGACTGAGAAATAATAAAACAATTATCTTATATTATACTTTGAGTCACGTTAAATTCTCGCGTACGACCCGATAGGACGCGCCAATAGTCCAAGAAAGGGCTAGGCTCCGTGCATGGCTTAGATGAAGTGCACCAATAGTCCAAGAAATGGATAGGCTCCATGCATGGCTTAGATGAAGTGCACCAATAGTTCAAGAAAGGACTAGGCTCCGTGCATGGCTTAGATGAAGTGCACCAATAGTCCAAGAAAGGATTAGGCTCCGTGCATGGCTCAGAGGAAGTGCACCAATAGTCCAAGAAAGGACTAGGCTCCGTGCATTGCTTAAATGAAGTGCACCAATAGCCCAAAAGGACTAAGCTCTGCGCATGGCTTGATAAAGTGCACCAATAGTCCCAGACAGGACTAAGATTCTATACTTATTTTAATAAAGCACGTCAGTAGCTCCGGAGGATGATACTTTCCGTGCATGATCAATAAAGAATGCCATAAGTGTAAGTCCCAACTAATCCAAATAATAAGATATTTCATAGAAGTAATATTCTTGAAGGAAATTACACGCGCGTATGATACGTGGAAAATAGCACGAATAACATGTTCATAAGTGTCCGACACGACATACAGATAAAACAGTATATTCTGTGGCCGAATCCACTGAGTCAAAGAAATGGAGATAGAACTGAGTTCGCGCGCCTCAGTCCACCACGAGCAACAGCCAAGTCGCCTTCTTTACATTCAATCCGGTTACGAGCGTTAGTAAACGCCTCAAAGGCCTCATCCGAATCCATCACACTTTCTATTGAAGGATCGATCCGACTGGCACTCAGGCGATCCACATAAAGATCCATAGCATGGAAATACTGCATTTGGATAACCCCAAATAACTCATCATATTCATGACCGAGTCGGGCATTACCAACAACAGTAGCTTGCAACAGTTCCATTTTATGTTCCTTAGAGACAAACATAAGGTACTGACTGATTCTTCCATTAGAGCTAAACAAAATGAGAGGAAAACTTTTTACTTGGAATACTTAGGATATATACCAAAAAAAAAATAATAATAAAAATAATCGGGGAGAACTTTTAAGTTGATTCAGTTATGAGCATGCCACAATGTGTGATTTCTTGTTCTACATCTCGCATCATCACAAGCGCTTCTTCACATTGAATAGTAGCCACAGTTAAAGCTTCCCGTAAATATCCTAGCACCTGATCTACCTCATGCAAAATCTTCTCAGACGCATTGTTCTGGAAAACCATGTTGGAGGTCTCATCCTGCTCCTCCAATGCTTTACGTGCATTTTCTTGCACAGCCAACCTATGAGTTTGCAAAATTCTCAATTCACTCTTCAGGTTTACTAACCGTGCCAATTCCACTTGTCTATCCGAAGGATGCACCAAGGCGTGTATCATGCACAAAGACAAGGCATAACCATGCATACGACGACTTAGCAGATGAGAAGCGGACATATCATAGTCCGCGATTACCTGATCAATATCCATGATTATAAGATTTATCTCTCGCAGCAATCGATCAACCTCATGGCGAGCGGAGACAGCATCATCCAATGCACTCTGAACCCTGAAAGAAACCGGCCCGGACACTTGAGTCTTCCGAGCTATTAAATCATCTTATACTGTTTTTCGAACTGAGTTCGAGCTTTTGTATGACTTACCAGCCTTCTCTCCCTAATCAAGTCTATTTCGGCTCTTACGAGCCGCAAGCGATCTAATTCGGATCCTCTCCTATACGAGGATACTAATGATGGCACAGAAGCCAAAGATAGCACATAACCATGCAAATGTTCGGCCATGTAGCAAATAATAGCATAGACAATGAACAGAATATAAAATGAAGACTTCATACTAACACAAATAGTCTATTTATAGGAACTACAACTATCGTCATAATTCTCACGAAAAAAAATCATCATGGTAATATATTAATCTCCAAGCGAACCTCATCAAGGGCCATCTCAATGGATCTAACATTGTGATCCTCCTCAACACATCGAAAGTGAGTAATCATACATCGCTCACGGAAATAGCCACAATACTCCAAGAAGGTTTAATCAGGAAGATCGCCTTCACTCAGAATCCTCTTCACCAGATGATCCGCAGGAGACAGCCGCTCATGAAAACTTGAGTTCTCGATCTCGAAAGTATCTCGAACAAGGCACATCACCCGGAAAAGACGGTTTAGACATTCCATTTAAAGAACTAATCTCACACGATTACCCATAAACCCCAAAAAAAAAATGAAAGAAAAGGAGAAACAAAATTCAAGGAATATTTGTCGTGATTAATCAAAACAAACTTTCATATATATATAATCAAGACAACACAATATCCGAGGAGACGAAAAAAAATTGAGGAGCACTCTAAAAGACGAGGATGATCCAGCTATAAGTGAGCGGCAGTAGGAAATGTCTTCGTCCAAGTCTTGCATCATTAATTGTGCTTCCCCATACCGGGTGGTGGAATCGGTATAAGCGATATGCACCTCCTCCAGTACTTGATGAACCTTACGCATAACTTCACTAGAAGCATACGCTTTTTGAGACATATCTAGTGTCTCCTTATGCTCGTCATAAGCCTTACGGGCCTTATCCAGAGCGATCAGACGATGATTCTGTAGCATCCATACTTCATCCTTCAAAATCAAGAGACGCGCCAACTTCGCTTTCATGTCAGCAGGACGAATAAGAGCAGACACGTCACACAAAGTCAAAACACACCCACGGAGATTCAGACCCGCCTGTTGAGTGATGAAAGCGCGGAAATCAGATATTGCCTGCTCAATATCAGTCGTCATAATTAGCGCTTCCTGAAATAGGCTCTCAGCTTTGTCCCGGGCAGCTATAGCATCACCCAGTGCACGTTGTACAGATAGAGTTATGCGTTCGGTCATCAGCGATTCCCGAGCCATCGAATAAGTCTCATACTGCTCGTTAAATCGTGTGCGCGTAGCCACTATGTTAACCATTCTAACCTCTCTAAGTACCTCTACTTCAGCTTTTACTAATAACAAGCGAGTCAGCTCATGATCCTTTGCATAAGGGACAACCAGTATTGGCACGAGGGCTAAGGACAAAGTATACCCGTGAAGACGATAAGCCATCAGCTACACAAAAAATATAGCTAGCAACCAGAGTATGAATGAAATACAGAAAGAAACTTAAAAGATGTCAAAGCAACTCCATTCATCCCTACTTATAGAAATGCATAGTGATACTATATTAAATACCACTCAATCATAATAATAAATGCAGTTAAACCAAACAGTAAAACATGTCTTGCAAAAGAAAATTGAACCATAAAATCCTCAGTCTCATAAAAAGCAAAACAAAACAAAACAAATAAATTGTCCAAGAAATCATCATCAGAAAGTATCCAGAGCAACCAACTCGGCCCTGTTCCTAGTTAAGCGCCCATTGACTTCCTCAGCAACATCCTGAGCGATCTTCAGATCCTTGGCAGCTCGACCCACGTCCGCCATAAGTTCATTACAAGATTCCTTCTTAGCATTTGCAACATCGAGTAGCTGCTTGTGCTCCCACTCCAACTCCTCGATCTCACGAGGTAACGTGGTTCGCACGCTGTGGCTAGCCTTCGCCTGGTCCAATAGATTGTTGATCCATTGGATGGGAAATCGTAGAACTAGATAAGTCTGGATGGTAGCGTCCCACTTCCTCAAGATATCCGGACCAATTGGAGTTTCATCCGTCAGGGAAATACCCTCCGTTATGATAACCAAATCATCATTGGCTACGATCAAAGAATTGATAGGCATCTCCTCCGCTATGCGTCGATAGGTAGATTCTTTGGACGAAGGGACCCAAAACCTGTGTACCAGCGCATAGTGGTTGTCCACACCATCCTCCGTCGCGGAAATGGTGCGGGGATATTTGAACCGAGAATCCTCAAGAACGGCCATAAACTTAGCATCTGCATCCATGCCTTGAGAGACCTTATGGGTTGGCTTGGAAGATCTCTGAAGCTTGTTGTTGGCATTGCCGAAGTCGCTGCCTTTGACCTGCTGGTTCTAGCCACTTTCTTTAGCATGAGTGCCGTCTCGTTTTCCGATGATCTAAAAAAAGTGGGAAAGAAGGAGAGACAGGGGGAGGAATCATAAGCAAAACATCCTGATATAGTAAGGAAATGAAATTCAAATAGAATATATATTTACTAAAGCGGAGGAAAGAGGAGGATTGGCTGGAGAATAAACATATTGGCGAGAATAAGAAGAAGTCGATGCATCCGACTCCGAGTGACCTGATAAAAGCAAGAGAAAGGAAGAAAATAAAATAATCTTGATAAGAAGTATAGGAAGTGAAGATGTTTATATAGATCACCAAATGCATTTAATAATCATAATAGAAATATTATCACCGACACATGTCGGTATATGAAGCTTAGCAATTATGAATATAGTACACTCACGGGATTTAGAAGGAGAATAGCTCTGATTTTGGGCGCCACCTTGAAGACCACTACCCTCCGGGGAATAGTCACGCACAGAATGATCCGACTCGGACTCATCCCCTGCATCTAACATGTAGGAGGGAGTGTGAAGAGGATGGTTGGGATCTTTAATTGTCTTTACAATTAAGGGACGAGTAGAGTGAAGAATCATACGAGGAGAGAGTATCTCGGGACCACTTTGAATAACTGATCGACCAAGTTGCCGCTCCACGCGCTCGATTAAAGTACTCGCAGATGACGACCCCACTTTGGGAGCCTGCGTGGAAAACGGAGGAGAGACATTAGCAGTGAGGACGAAAGGCAACCGCGGAATAGGCAGCATACCGGTGTCCCGCTTCATCTTCTTAGCCAACCGATCGCCCCTCCATTCGTTAAAAGGAAAGTTGATGTACTCTTCAAAAAAGAGACCTCTGGGTTTGCATCCGATAGGCGGAGAGTTCTAAAAGAATATGGCAAACTAGCATAAAGAAACTAAACGCGTAACCAGATTAAAATGACAACCAAAGGAGAAAGAAGATACCTTAGTAGGAGGATATGCAGCTGAAGGGACATGAAAAGGCGTCAATGATGGAACACGCCTTCTTTTCTTGGAGCCGGACGGAGGTAGAGAGCTACCCTTGCCATATTCTCGAGAAGACGGGGCGCCCGAAGGAGGGTCTCAGCTGGTAACTATCGGATGAAGAGGACGACCCTTGTTGCTATAATATAGCCTATATTTCTTTGCAAACCTCAGGGTTTAGCTTCACGCGACCTGATGCATGCATCTCTTTGAGGTCTTCCTTGGTTAAATTTGGAGGGGCAAAGGGATCTTTGATGAGTATATTCAGCATACTCCGATTAACATCATTACGATAGCTGAGCCACTCATTGGTAACACTCATAGGTCGGCGGAGCTGAGGTTGGAAGGAATCAAAGAAGCATGCGCGGTCGCTCATCCGAAGACCGCTTTTGAAGATAAAGCGATCAAAGCTTTTCCGGACTTCCATATCCTCCTCTATTGAAGAAGGAGGAGGCTCATAAGGAACCCCTTGGTCAAACCTCAGTTGTCTTGCCACACGGAAGGTATTATAAGCCTCAAAAGAAAAATTCCCACCATGAAAGTCAGGAAGACGCCCAGTTTAAATAAAAACAATCATGTCAAACTCCTCATCCGAAGGTATCTCCGCTGAAGATATCCTCCTCCAGGACTGGCTAGAAAAAGAATAGTGAAGAGAGACAGTGCGACCGTCCTGATAAGTCATAGGGTTGAAATCTACACCCTTGTCCATGTAATCCTTGAGCTTCTCCTTTCGAAGATAACCCTTATTGTGGAAAAGAGCCATCCGAGGATGAGACTCGGCTTTTGTCATTAGGCGATTGGAACCATCCTCTTGAACAACTTCTTCTTGCCGAGAAAGTGCGAGGGGATTCAGATGAGGGGGCCTATACTTGGAGAAATGTTCCCAAGCCCATGCCTGGATGAAGTTAGCAGGAAGAAAAGTTTCAGCCTCATGGGATCCGTCCACGCGACGGATGTCACTTACCAGCAAATCCAGATGGTGGTACAAACCACCCAAGAACATGGGAGCAAGCGGGAACGACGCGCCGCGGGACATCATCACGGCCATAGGGATCAATTCATTCTTGATGGTGTCCCGGGGACTGTATTCGAAAACGTCGTGACACATCCAGAAGAGGAGGAAAGCATATAGATCTTCTCTATCTGTCTCCCCCTATCGAGGAGGAACACCCTTGCCAGGACCAGATTGCAGAGGAACCCAGTATTTGATCCAGCATGAGAATGAAGCTCGTCGTTTCCCGGATTTTGGCTTCTGATCGCTCTTCACTTCTTTCACATCATCATCCTCTTCAGTAACAGAAGGCTCTGGTCGAGCATCTTTTATTGCGGACGCCATGAATTTCGAAGAAGATGAGACATTTGCGGGAGAACCTTGAGAAGCTGACGCAGCGGCTTTACCCTTCCCTTTATCTATTGGGACTCCACCTTGTCCGGAGCTTCAGCCTTAAGCTCTTCGGGGAGCTGATAGGTTTTTTTATTTGCCTTGGATTTAAGCAAACAGTCACGAAGGTCTCTGTCATCCTTGTTTAAAGATTTATGGAGGCAGCAGCTATCGTAAACTACGTCACCATGGATGGGTAGACTCGTGAGCGCCACCACGTCCTCGAGGATAAGGGTCGCTTCTCCCCAGGAAAATATGAATGTATGAGGGTTGATCCCCCAACGTGCACATAAATGATTAATGTTATCATGGTCCCGTCGGACGTATCTAAACTTGGATGCCTCTAGAGCTACCCCTATACCTAGAGAGCGGATGACCCTTGCATTCTCCGTATTGGAGCGAATGTAGTCAATCCAGGGATCCCAAGTGGCATGAGATTCAGCGGACGAACGTAAATGGATCGTAGGAAAGACATAATCCCCTCTATGTACTTCCAAGCGGGGAGAGTCCTTGAAGGAAGGCGCAGGGGGCGATTCTGCCTGAGGGCGGATAAGCCATTCTTCTGACCCGGACGGAGGAAATGGATGAGGATTAAGCATGCGGGTAACCCAAATATCGTCGATTGAGAAAAGATTAGTACCATCATCCGCAGCGGGCGGTCGAATTTCATCCTTGAGGTGGGGATTGTTCCTGAACTCGTCGAGTGTATAAGATTCGAGCCGGGGAGGCAAGTCGCGGATAGGTTATTCGTTAGACATGGTAAGCAGCAGAGAGACAAATAGAGAGGAAAGAAGACAGTGAAAATATGGGATTTTGGGGCGAGGTCTCTTCTATTTATAGGAGGGTAAAAGAAGGAGCAGTTACTGAGCAGATCAATAACCGTCGTATCCTAAAGGTCGTGAGCATTAACCTCCCATAACCCCCCAATGATAAACGCAACATACCAAGATTCGTGAATCAAGACTTCATATAACCGCCTATTTCAACCATAACATCAACAGGTGACTGTTGACACGGTCCTTGACCGGTCAAACAGTCAGGGGACTAATGTTGATACATGAAAATAACTAATCCTAGAATGGGCGACCCATTAATCCATTGAGAGTTCCCTTTTAGGATAAAAAGTCTTGGGGACTAGGCCAAACCCATTAAGATAGGTAGGTCATAGTTTACCTAAGAGTACACATGGACAGTTGGGCTTTGGCCTAAAGGAAGAAGCCTTTTAGGATTTGGTATTAACTTAAGGAAAGGGAAATGGAAATTTAGTAATATGATAATCTTATGGGTACTTATCCATAATAGGGATATTATAAAAGGGAAAGAAGGTACATCTCTTAAGGCATCATTAATTCCCCACTACTTCCCTAAACTTATCCACTCCTTGGGAGTACTTTTTGTGATTAGGGCTAGTTCCTCCTTCCCACATTCTACCCATCAACATTAATCAAACATAAATGAAGGAAAATTTCATTTGTGTATAACAATCTAAGTTTCATCTAACAGTTGAAAGATATTAGCTTGAATCTAATCAGGTGTTCATCTAACGGTGAATATCGAATGCTTTGTTACCAAGGTAACTTAGATTGCAAACCCTGATTTGAAACTATATAAAGGAGAACTCTAGCAACTAAGAAACCTAATCCCCACATCTCCTGTGTGATACTAGTAGTATAAGCTAGAGTCGATTCTCCTTTAACCTTAGGTTTTTCACGAAACCCTGTAGGTTAACGACTTAAAGACTTCATTGGGATTGTAAAGCCAGACCCAACTAGTTTCTCTGTATTTGCGTGCTCTGATCTTGCCCTATTCTATCGTATTGAGTACTATCTTCTCTAAGACTTGCTGGAGATTGATTCTCTGATAGGCAAGCTAAAAAGTAGTCACAAACATCTTCGTCTCATCTGTAGGATCAGAATCTCGCAGCAATAATGCCTCAGCGAAATTATCAATAAGACAACACAACAACATCGCAGAACAATTTTAGAAGTGGCATAATAAAAGACGTCAGCTAAAATCATGAGAAAAATGTAATGATTCTGCGAAAATAAGAGTTTGCGAGAGTAACATTTGTAAGGTTGCGAGAATGTCGCGAGCCATATCCGAAAATAAAGGACAGATTAGCTGTCATCCACTATGTATTTCCTTATAAATAGTCGTTCAGTTGTAAAGGAGAGAGGGAGATATTTTTTGAGTAAGAAACAAGTAAATAGGAGAGAGAAAATCTAGAGCAGTGGTTATTCTTGATTCCTTTATCTTTTCTTGTAAGAATGTTCAAATATTCATCAATAAAATTAAGATTGTTAATCTAAAATGAGTTGAGTGTTAATGAAATCATATGAGGGGTGTAGTGTAGGATTTCCTGCAACTACATAATGGCGCTAGAAACAGGGACGCATAGAAGATTATTCTAGAAAAAAATTGAAGATTAATATTGAGATTTGTGAAGATTTGGAGTGATTGATTAAGAATTTTACATAATTTCTTGCAATTCGTTAACATTGAAGAAATAGCCAGGAGAAGAAATACATCAGAACAACCAACTTCTGTTAGAAGAAGCAAGAGAATTGCTGGAAGAGAAAGAAGTGAAATGGGAGAATCTAATAGAATGAGAAATAATGGAGAAAATCAAATTCAACCACTAGTTCAACAAACACTAGTACAAGGAAGGAATATAGATTATGATAGGGTGAGTATACACACTTGGCAATCAAATTCCACAGAAGAAGTAGAAGAAGAGCAGCAAACCATAAACCAAAGAAATCAACAAGAAGGAATAATTCATGGAGATGAGGAAATTGGAGCGTTAGAAACGTTGAGACGAAGAATACATGAAGAAAGAATAGCTGAGGCAGAAGAACGTCCAAATCTAACAAGGCAAAATCACGAATTGAGGATGGAAAATATGAGGCTACAGAGTAGAAGATCGAGAAGTATTACAAAATCACATTCAAGATCGACTAGAAGAGAGATGAGGCAAAACTCACCCACAATTAATGCTGGAAACAATATTCAAGAAGAAATATCAAATCCTAATGAAGAATATCGCGAAAATAAAGAAAGAGTTGATGATCGTTATGTTCCACAAAATGAAACTTTTGATGATAGGCAAAATGGTAGAAATCAAGAGAATGGACAACGTCAGGGAAGAAATGATCAAGATGTCGAAGGAAATCGAGAGGAAGGAAGGAGAATTTTACATGAAAGAGAAACTCAAAGAAATCCACAGACGATTGAAGAAGAAATTGAAAGACATTATGCTGAACAAGCACGTTTAATTTGCGAACGTGAAAGATTGAGAGCGAAAATGGAAGAACAAGAGCTTCAGGACACAATTCTCCAGAACAATCACGACAATCGAGAAAGAAGGCATACACAAAACCGGAATAACGGTAATATCAATGAAGAGTATGATAGAATACATAGGATGGCTGAAAGACAGCAAATGGAATTAATAAGAAATGAACAAAATCATGAAGGGGAAAATGAGAGACATAATCATATGCGAATTCAAGATAGAGATGAAGAAGAGACTCGCAAAAGAAGACGAGATGAGGAAAGAAATGAAAAATTTCGCGAGAGAAGAAAGACATGAACGCAGAAGAAGAGAGGCGAAATTAAAAAGACCAATGGATCAAAATTCAGGTGTAAATAAACAAATCTTGAAAGAGTTAGAAGAAATGAGAGGAATGCTAAATAATAGAGGAGAAGTAGGCAGGAGACAATTGGATGAAACTATAGAAGAAGCTGCAAAAACTCCATTTACAAGGGAAGTACAATTAGGAGTAATACCACTGAAATGAAATTTGCCCGCATTAACCAGCATTTTTTATGGAATAACTTGTGCAATTCAACACATTAAAGCCTACGTGAGGTGCATGTTGCAATGGGAAAATCATGATGCTGTATTATGCAAGTATTTCGCATCCATCTTAATAGGGGAGGCGTTAAAATGGTTCGAAGGTCTACCAAAGAATACAATAACATCCTTCAATCATTTGCAGATTACATTCCTGGGGGCATATATCATAATAATTCTTCGCGACCTGGTATTGAAGACGTGTTTGGATTAAAACAAAGGATTGGTGAAAGTTTGAAGCACCTAACTAAAAGATGGAGGACTATGTGTAGAGAAATGGCTGGCCGTGTAGATGAGAGATATCTTATATTATCATTTATCAATGCTATGTTTGCAACCAACCTATTGTATGTCCAAATTTTCAGAGTCAACAATACGATCACAATGACTGAATTGCGAGAACTTCAAGAAGAATATATTGCTTTGGAGGAAAAGAAAAATGAAATGGAATCATACCCAGTTGCGAACACCAGTTCACAAACAGCGAATGCAAGCTTATTACCAAAGCTAATAAACACAGTAGCGAATACTTCGCAAGTACAACAAGAGAAGGTGACAGGCAACAATCAACAGAAACTAGTGTCTATGGGAAGACGAGATCAAGAGGAGTATGAAGGAGAAAGAAATTTCTACAATCGTGGTGGAAATAACAAGATTCAAAGACTCGATCAACCACAAGAAACTTATGGAGGTCAAAGACAAAACTATAATAGGGGACAAGGAGGTCACAAGGTAGTATGGGAAGAAATCAAAATGCCACCTCTAAATGCAAGTGTGGAGAAAATATGGGAAGCTATAATTTTAATGGAGAATATACCAACACCATGGAACATGGGAACGGAACCACCTCCAAACCACAGAAGTCATGAGTTTTGTTCTTATCATCATTTTCATGGACATACAACAAATGATTGCAGAAATGTAAAAAGAATTATTCTGAGAATGATAGATCAAGGAAAACCAAACCACTTTTTGGTAGGACACCCACAATCTCAACCATTTCTAGCACCACCAGAGCATCACAAAGTAAACACGATGAAAAAGAAGGAAACATTCTTCATAGAAGTTGGTGCAAAAGCAAAGAATCTATTCTGTCACTCTATCGTACATTCATACAAGACAATTGAAGATTTTCATGACAATGTTTTAAGTAGAGTGTTCGCAAGAGATAATGATGGAAGAGAGGTTATGAATATTGCAAAAATCTCGCCACTAAAGGAATGACAGAAACAAATCATTTCTTTTATCGCAGAAGAAATTCCTGAAGGTGAAGAGGTACATGATAATCCGTTGGTAGTAAAATTAGAAATTAATCCAAAACCGTAAGAAGATGAGGATGATGAAGCTGAAGATTCATGGGCAATTAATAGAATTCTAATTGATACTGGAAGTTCTGTGAACATCTTATTTTATCATACTTATAAAACTATGGAAAGAAGAGATGATGATCTTATACCATCGACATATAAGATATATGGTTTTAATGGTACTGCTAACAAGCCTAAAGGGGAGGTTACTATGAGAATTCCATTGAAGGGAATATCTTCTGAAATCTTATTCAGTGTCGTTGATGTAGAATCACCCTATAATGCATTAATTGGTCGACCTTGGCTACATGGGATTCTAGGTGTAGCTTCAACTTTCCACCGGTGCATCAAATTCCCACACCCCAGCGGTGTAGGAATCATAAAGGGAGATTGGGTTGAAGGAAATAGGTGTTATGAAACTGAGATAGAATCTTGCGAAGGAAGAGCAAACAAGAAGGAAAATTGGCGACACAAAATCAAAGAGACACAAAAAAGTGAGAGGTTGATGGTGGATGCAATCGAAATAAAAGTACAAGAGATGTTGCGAAACTAATGCTAGCTCAGAATAAAAATGATGAGCATACCACTACCAAAGAAACACTAGCTCAGAATAAAAACAAGAAATGCATGAATGATTAATTTGTTGCGACACTCTCGCAATAAGTGAAATTATCAAAAATACATTTTATTGAATGGCAAAATTGAGGTTGCGAAATGCAAATACAATATGATGATGTGCGAGAATTTCGCAGAGATAATGAATTTTACAGAAGACAATCAGAGAAAAATGACAAAAGAGAAAGGGGCGAACCTTTATGGCATACACCCTAGTTCGTGAATACAATTTCGCAAGAGGAAAATGTAATACCTAAAGTACGTCATATAAGGGGGTACCTGTTGCATGGCTTAGGGAAAGGATACACCGCCACCGGAACCTGAGTCATGGAGATTTGGGGTCAATAAAGCCCATCCAGGAGAGGCACCTTGGATTCTCATCTTAAGCATATGACTTAGGTTTGGCGACTAAGGTAATAAGGACTCTCCCAAGGAGTGCAGATCTGATCAAGGCGCCGAGGTACACGGTTGAGTCAAGAGTGCCAGGTGCGTTTGAAGCGTACCTTTCCATTCTTGACAAGTCTTGGCTTATACTGCACTCGGCCTGAAGAAAACCCCACTTAGGGTGCAGTCTCGTAACCATAAGACCTATAGGTAAAAGGGATAAGAGGCTGCGAAAACAACTGGTTGTTGTTAAGACTGGATGGGAGGAGCGAACCTTATATGGTAGAAGTACGCCTCCTTGAAGGGGCAACCAGGGGGAGATAAGGGAGGCACCCTCCATTAGGGAGCTGATAAGTGTCTTAAGACGCAATTGTCATGAGGTTTTTTATTCGCAAGGGTATTAAGGCTTGTCATATTTGTGAAACAATCCTGAAGAGGCAATAATACAAAAGAAAAAGATAAGACGAGATCAATGGGTTTTCGCATGAAAGTGCGAGGACGTCCTGCGATTTCGTTGCAATACGTCAATGTCATGGGGATTTATTTTCGCAAGAATATTTAGGCCTGTCATATTGTCGCAACATTCCTGAAGAGGCCACAATACAAAAGAAAAAGTTAAGGCAAGATCAATGGGTTTTTGCATGAAAGTGCAAGGACGTCCTGCGATTTTGTCGCAATGACAAGAGGTGGCATAATAAGACCTTTAATTAGGAAGTAAAAATAAGACCACACAGGAATGAGATTTTGAAATCTCATTTGGATTCAAATAACAGAGGCAAGTATGGGAATGAATGAAATTAGAAAATATTATTTGTCTCCACATGATAGATTTACACAAAAATTCAAAAATTAATGATTATATCGATTAACTGTATTGTAAGGAAAAACTGTTTTGGTGAATGCAGGTCAAAATGAAATAAACACAAATATACAGAAAGAAGGAATAAATGTACAAGTATTACAGAGTATCAAAGAAAGAAGCAAAGACTACTTCTTAGTTGATCCTTCATCATCTTCATCAGACTTGTTCCCTTCTTCGTATGCGTCAGAATCTTCATCACCATCAGAACCTTCATCATCATCAGCTTCGCTATCAGAAATAATCATACTGGGAGTATTATGTGGGATCTCTTCCAAGAGACAAGGATAATCAGAATGAGGGATATTATGGTCGTCACAAACCATTTGGATAGTTTGATTGCGAAAATGCATACCATCATTCTTAAAGTTCGCAACAGTGATATTAATTTGATTCTTTAATCTAGAATACTTGTTGTTGCGAGAAGAAAGATTCTTTGCAAGTTCCTCTATCTCAGCTTCAAGTTCCTCAATCTTTTCACGATATCTACTTTCAGAATCTGCGAGCAAAAGACAATCAATTAATAACTTGATGAAAATTCATAAGAAACAAAAGATTAGTAAATAAGAACAGTGAATAACCTTCTCTGTCAGAAATCATATCTCTAATCAAGGCTGTATGCTCAACTTGGAGACTAACATTTACACCTAAATATTTTCTGGCATCATCTAAGATTTTCGCAGCCCAAGCAAATTCATCCTCATTACTTATAAGAAGACGAGAACGAATTTGGTTTTCTCTTTCGCAGTGCTCGATGTTCTTGCGGCTAGCTTTATCTCGTTCAAGTTGAACTTCAAGAAAAGTCTCTTGGAATTTCGCCAAAGCCTTAGCACCTTGATCAGAGATGTGATCCTTATCATCTATGAGACCGCTAATTTTGGTTCTTAACTCATTGATTTTCTCTTTAGAATCAAGAAGGAGACGTTTAAATCGGTTGGCTAAGCCTAAACTAGATTTATGGTTAATTTATAAGAGGCGAAATTTTGATCTAAGCTCATTCAGAGAAAGAGATGAAATTCTGTCATTTGAGAAACTATTTAAAGAATTATTAAGACGCTCAAGAAGGGTATCATTATCCAAGGCATTAGGAAATGAACGAAGAATGGTAGCTTCATCAGAAAGACCATAAATGTCTGCAAAAAGGATCAAGTAAATAAGATAAAACAACAGGATGAATGAATGAAGGGAAAGGAGAAAAGTAACATACCATAGAGATGATTATTATCTTGCTGAAGACTAGAGATTTTGTTCTTATATGAAGAAGAATCAATTTCTAGTTGTCTGTTTTTCTCGCGAAGACATTTGACTTCAGCTTCCAATTCTTCATTCTTTGTGCGAAACTGAAGATTCTTCTTTTGAAGATTTTCGCGTCTCCTCTCTAGATCTGAGGCAACAGCGAAAGAAGCTTTTCCAGCCTGCGAGAAAATATAAAAAGTATTAATATATAAAGAGATTTTGAGTTACAATAATGAAGAAGTAAAAGGACGAAAATATACCAGATTATTAAGAGAATGCAGGGAATCGGGAGTCACTGATCTAAAAACTCCACGAAGAGAACTATCACCATCCAGTAAAGGGAAATCGCAAATTCTAGCGAGAGATTTGCAGGTATTAGCGAATTGGATATCTCCCATTCCTTGCAAAGAATCAGAAAAGAGGCCAGAGAGCTTAGCCATAGAAGATTCAGGTGGAGAATCTTTACTTGCGGCAAGGTCATCATTATCCTCATCATCCTTGTCACTCTCGGAATTTTCATGAGAAGGAATAGTTGAAGGAGAATAAGAACGGATTTTTCTCTTCTTTGAAGGAGGAGCAGTTGGTTTTTCCCTGCGAAGAGCACCTTTTCCTTTATCATCAGTCTTCGCAACATTGGCGGGTTCTTCTATTTCAGCAATAATCTTCACACACAAATAGAAGTAAGAAATGGAGGCAACAGTATACTGTTTAAAATCATAAAAGAATATTTCTTACTTCATCTATGTATGAGCGGAGACCTAATAAGGTACTAGCGCTCCCAGTCCTGTGATAGCTATCTTTCAAATTCTGGATCTGCAGAATTTCGCAAGAGTTAGCGAATAAAAGAATAAAAATAAATAAAAAGATGGACATGAGCGAAACTGGAAGAAACGTACCTCTTTCTCCTTCTCGGGCCAAAAGAATACCCAAGGTTAATAAGTAGCGAGATTCTCAGGAAGAACATTTGACCCAGCAATGTAAGGTCCTTTCAGCATCAAGGGAAAAACACACCATTTATCATCTTTGGATTGGCGAGGAGTTCTGTTCTTACCAGAATACCAATCAATGTCTTGCATGAGTATTTTAGCTTCATCAATGTTATCTTTCCTTTTCAAACGAATACCCCAGCGATTATTCTCTTTCTTCATGGAGATCAATTCATAATTTTCAAAGAAACTCGCTACTGTGTATTTCTCAGCAATTATCTCCAAGTCTGCGAATTTAGGATCCCTAAGTTATTTGGAGTATAGAGATCCTTTACCAGCACCACGGTTAGCGAACTCTAGCATCAGATGGATGCAATCTCCACTCAACTGGAAGATAGCTCGCGAAAATCCTGAGTGAGCGAGAATTTCATAAAACAGAGGAATATCTGGGTCGTAAAGAGGAATGGGGAGACCTGCGAGAATCTGACCTAGCGAAATTATGATTGATTGATCATCACAATATTGATCAGAGAAAATTTTGATAGAAAGAATTGACTTGGCACTTTCACCAAGAATGGTGGAAAGTGTGAAACCTTTCTCAGCAAGGTCTTTTTGGACGTCTTTTAAATTTTTCTCATGTTTGTGGCCACTTGGAGGCATATCTGAATATAGAGTATGGGAATGAATATGAAAGAATTAAAGAAGAAAGAACTACAGTAGCAGAACTTACGTAAGAACAAAAGAGTTGCAGAGATGAGAAAATAAAAAGAGAAGAGAAAGTAAAAACAAAATGGAAAGAAGAGTAAGAAGAATATATAAAGGAGATTTTCTTACTCGAATAAATAAACACCATTAATGCGAAAAGACATGAGCGGTTGAAAAGCAGCGGTTACAGAAGACGTGTCAAGAAATAAATGGAAGAAAGGATACGTGTGATAAATGCAGAATAAGAAGAGATGGACAGTTGCAGCAGTTCTCACATCATTCTCTACTTCGCAGAGAAGACATGAGAAGAGGCAAGATGTAGGATCAGAATCTCGCAACAATAATGCCTCAGCGAAATTATCAACAACACAACACAATAGCGTCGCAGAACAATTTCAGAAATGACATAATAAACGACGTCAGCTAAAATCATGAGAAAAATGTGATGGTTCTGCGAAAATTTGAGAGTTTGCGAGATTAACATTTGTAAGGTTGTGAGAATGTCCCAAGTCATATCCGAAAATAAATGACAGATTAGCTGTCATCCACTATGTAATTCCCTATAAATAGTCGTTTCATTGTAAATGAAGAGAGAGATCTTTTTCGGAGTGAGAAGCAAGTAAATAGGAGAGAGAAATTATAGTTCAGTGGTTATTCTTGATTCCTTTATCTTTTCTTGCAAGATTGTTCAAAGATTGATCAATAAAATTAAGATTGTTAATCTAAATTGAGTTGAATATTAATGAAATCTTGTGAGGGGTGTAGTGTAGGATATCCTGCAACTACACACTAAGCGTTGGCATGTCAAGTTTGGTTGTCATATTTTAGTGAACCAAAACTCATTTAAAGAGTCGCTTGATTATTTACTAGAGTCAACTTCGTATAGGTTAGCTAGAAAGTTAATAGGATATGAGACATACAAGTGTTACTCGAAGACTTGAAGAATGTAAAGAAGTAAAGAGCTACAACGATGACATCATCCTTCCTCTTGAGGTTAGTAATATTTTGATTTGAGGGGGAACCCATCTTCTTGTAATTATGAGTAGTTAAACCTTTGATTGATTGAGGATGAATTCAATGTTCTAGACGTGAAGTCTGATTTGTTAATACAAGTTTGTTTGAAGTTTTAATCATCATCGTTTGTTTTTACTATTTCTAGGGTTTATGATTTATTAATTAGATTGTTTGGAGTGCACGATGGATTAATCTATTGATCATTCTATTGCTAGTATTGAGTTAGGAGATAAGTAACCGTTGAACGATTCATACACAAGTAGAAATCGCGAGACCTTGCAGAGGGATTCTGTGGAGCAATTGCGAGTGAAGATAACATCAGCAAGTGGACCTTGAGATAAGAGTTTAACTACTGGGATCAACCTAATTCACAAAGCCTAAAGCGTTCGATTGGATTACACCTTGAGTGAGCTACTAATTGGTGGTTCGGTTGGATAGATTCTGATATTGGAGAGCTTCAGTATCCGTGGTAAAAGGAGTTTTGGGGATAGCACTGAGCTAGTTGTTATTCTACGGTTGGCGATGAATGGTTATAACGAAAGATAGATAAGTATTCTAATCCAGTTAACGCTTGGTAACGGCAAAGGATTCCTTGATCATCTTTCTTTTATTTATTATTCTTTTTATTTTACTTTAAACCAATCCCCCTTTTTTTTATCTTATTTTTCTATATAAATAACATGTCAATTGCACAGCTCTTTGTGGGAACGATCCATACTACCGCTATATTATTTATTTAATTAGTGGGAAATATCTCGATTAATTTGTTGTGGTTACGACAAGCATCAAATTTTGGCGCCACTGCCGGTGAGCAGTTGCTAATTGATTTGTTATTTGTTTAGCTTGTTTTTATTTTTGTTTTTAGATTTTTGTTTTATTTTCTCTTTTGATCTTGTGAGTCGTCATGTTTCCTTACGGAGATAACATGTACGAAGCGCAAGATCACACATACAACAGTGGTAATCAATATGGTTTTCTATCTCATTCATATGATAACTTCCAATCATCCTATGGGTATAATCAAAACCAATATTTTGGCTATGATCATTATCCCACGGAACCTTACGGATATTCTCATACATGTCAACAACCTTATGATGGGCATGTAAGTGAACAATCACAATAATGGGAGGATAGTTATGCTTCTAATCCTTTTTCTTCAAATGTTGCGGAACAAATGTGTACCATGATGGAAGATCTTCGTGTGCAAATAGAAAAATATTATGATGGATTAGAGCAACGTCAAAAAAGTGTCGATCAAACACTCCAAGAACTTCAAGAGGGAATTAACAACTTAAGAAGGGACATGAATCAACTTAAGGAGGAAATAGAAAAAGATGAGCATCCCTTGGAGAATTGTTGTAATGATGATGAAGTTATCCCAGCTCCGGATCGTAATAATGATCATTCGCCTATTCAAAAGGAGGTATGACCGAACCATTGTTGTAAACGGTGTCACATACTCGAACGCATATCAACGTTACAATGAATATCCGGATTACAATGTTTTTAGGACGGTTGGTTTGCAAGACGTAGGCCCAATCATTCCCTCGTATGAGACTCATGAAAAATACCCAAAAATTTATACCGAGGAAGAGTTTATGAGAGCGTAATTTGATTCAGATGATGAGAGTGTTGAAGAGATAGAGATTGAGAATGAAACCAAATTGATTGAAGTCGTGGAAGACCCAATTGAGCTTGTCAAGGAATATAATGATTCTGAGATTTCGTTTGAAGCGGAAATTAAGAGTTCGATAGAGGACCATGATATACTTAAGGTAGATAATTCACTAGAGATAAAAGATGAGGATCTCGAACAAGGTTTGTTTAATCCTTTACATAATTCCATACCTATTGATCCTTTCCATCCAATTGAAGTAGTTTCTCAAAGAGTTGTTAACACAACTTTTAGGAAAATACCTCACTTAGGATTGGAGTTGTGTGCTTCCAAATTTTTAACGGATTATTTTGATTCTAAGTATCCACCACTTGATATGATTGATTCTAGCATTGTGCGGGTGTACCAATCTGAACAACCTTTTGAAGTACCCATGTTCTATGTTCTCTATCCACTTCCGAGTGTAGAAAGGACTAAGTGTGGGGGAAACTTCAATAAAATGATAGATTCAATATTTATATCTTGTGCTAATATTTTTATGAAGTTGTTACTAAATTTGCAGATTGTTTTCTGGGAAGACTACCAGATTTTCAGATTACTGGTGTATGGCCGATAACAAGAAGGTTAGGCTGAGGACGTTAAACTAAGCGTTGAATGGGAGGCAACCCATTGGTTTGTATTTTCTATCATTTTGTTTTTAGTTTTCTTCTTTTGCATATCATATTAGGATTTCCCACCTTGACTTTACTTAGGACGAGTGAATTACATTGAGGACAATGTAGAGTTTAAGTGTGGGGGAGTGTTTGGATGTTTTTCATATAGAGTTTTTAGCCTTTTTGAGTCGATTTAAAAAAAAAAATTGTAAATTTTTGCATAAAACCTCCAACTTGTAGAGATTTTAGAGTCACTAGCATACTTGTAAGTATGTTTACATAGAGAATTCTGACCGACATAACTGAACTTGGAAGTGTTAGGGAACTACGTTCGGATTTCTTGCTTGTTAGAGTGTTAAATAATGGATTTAATCATGTCGGTGATGCTAATAAGGTGCAGAGGGAAATGCATTATTAGAGTTGCTGATCAATCATTAGTGGAGACTACCTATTTTCATATCAACGGAGGCACCAAACCAAATTTTCTTTGTAGCTGACTAAAGAGCTTTCTTTTGAGTGTGTGTCACCGTACGTTAATTCCGGGTAGAATGGTGAGCTACCCAACCTCCCACTAATAGAAGCACTACTCTTTTATCTAATTTTGTCAATCATGAGGGTGGCGTCTATAGATGCCACCTTCTTGTAGTTTTATTTGCAGTTAGCACCATTCTCTCTCGCCAACAACAGATCCATAGAAACACCATCATCATCAACAAGTGGAGCGACATCAAAATCTACAAGGAAAGTTGAAGACGTTTGAGGATTACAAGCAACAATACAAAGAAGAGCAAATTTCATATCCAAGTAAAAGAAACATACAATGAGAAGATTTTTATATACATGTTGAAGACTTACACATAAGGGGCGTAACTCCATATCCAAGTTGAAGACTTATTTACAAGAGCGAAGAAAATCGAAAGATGAGAATTATTGATGTTTATGATACAAAGACGATACTAGTTGTGAAGAATCAAGCGGTAAAGTACTTCACCATGGCCATTTTCATGGTTATTTTTGTATTATTTTTCTTGTCTGAAAAAAAAATCGAAAAAATGATGAGAAAAAAGAAGAAGAAGAAAAAAAAACGACGAGAAAAATTTGTTATTTTGTTTTTATTTATTTTTTAAGACCGTGGGGAAGAAAAATATATAATGAAGTTTCAAGCAACAAGGAAATTGAGGAAAATAGTATACAAATTGTCAAAGGATCTACGAATTTCAAGAGTTTATCATCAAAGTTGAAGACCGAAGACCAAGAGCTGAAGGCTACGTTTTTATTGGATGATGCGAGAGTGGTGTTATCATCATTGCAATCGGATGTGAAAGTGGAAGTACTCTCATCCTCGATAATAGTGGTTGATTTCCTTTCTTAGAGATCATCAGAAAAAGATTTTTATTTCCCACGATCTTGTGGGGTCTCCAGAAATAATTCGGAAGGTTTCCTTCCCACCATTCAACGTGTATAGGATTTATCTCTTCATTCCTACCTGCATATATGTGAGACCCATAAAAAAGTCGTTTTATTGAGTGCAATTATCATAAAATCCTTTTAAGTGAGGCAAAACTCGAGGCGAAATGCTTATTGATCGCTTTCAAACACGCATTCTCTCATTATGGTGTGGTTATTTCCCACTCAACATTTAATAATGAGAATATGTTCTTTGGTATTTCTAACTTCTTATTACTAGCATGCAGAAACTCTATGTCCTCATAGCTCTTTGGATGCTTGGGAAGCTGGAACGCTTTGAAGTTGGAGTACATTTTGTGGGAATATATCTCTTGTAAGCCCTCACGAGACTATAACTCGTCCACTAGGGACACATAGGGGTTTAAAGGCATGTTGCATTTGTTAAGTGTTAGAGCATTGCTCGGTCGAACTCGCATGCGTTGCTATCTCAAGCATGTTTGTCAATGTTAGTGATCAAAACTATAAGTCTTGATTTCTAGTCTACTATAGCTAAGTCTCGGACTAGGATAAAAAGTGTAGTTGAGCTCAAGGACTTCATGGCGATTCATCATACAAGAAGAAGAACTATTCAAGGAACCGGTGGAACTTCTCGACAAAAAGGTATGTGAAGACTTGAACTTATCTATCACTCAAAAGTCTATCTATTCTATATCCTACTTCTTGATACAAAAAGTCGTATGCTATATGTAGACTTTGATTATACACAGTTGGTATTTAGAGCCGAGTATACCTCACCTATCTATATCTCGAAATATGTGTTGGTAAGCTTTTCGCTTCGACCAAGTTTATCTTTACCTAGTGACGAAAGTCATGATATGTTTCAATCACTTTGAAAATTGCTTTGACGAAGAATGTTTCAATGATTGGAATGAGAGTTTAGATTACATAACCAATATGGACATAAGCATTGTTGTGGAAACACATTTATGTATAAGTCCTATTCCTTGAACCAAAGTTTGTGAACTTTATTGATCAAGAGAACCGGAAGAATGGTGTGAGCCAAGTCCGCGAACTCAGTCCGCGAATTGCCGAAGTTCTCAAACCCGAGAATTTCTGTTGGAGTTGACAAACTAGTGCGTGAAGCTAAGTCCGAGAACCCAGTCCGCGAACCGGCGAAGTTCTCATCCCGAGAATTTCTGCTGGAGTTCGTAAACTCTGCCCGGTAACTTAAGTCCGCGAACCAAGTCCGCGAACTTAAGAAGGTTATATATCTGAAAATAATTTCTGAACTTAAACTTAAAAATACTAACGAATGCAGTTTGCAAACCGTGGCTATAAAAGTTCATGAACCGATTCGAGTGAATCAAATCATCTTTGCTTCAATTGTGTCTTGTGTAGTTACATAAGAATTCTTTACAATTGAACAACTCTATAACTAGTTCATTTGAGTCGTTTGAACTAGTTATGGTGAAGAAGAACATGGTTGATATGAATGCTCATATGGTAACCTTTTGGTTAACTATTATTGAACCAAAAAGTGCATACGTTTGGGTACGGTTAACAAACCTAGAAGCGTGCATTTCAATTGTGTGTAACAAGCTAAGTTTTCGATCTAACGGTTGATAAATATTATCTTGAATCTAAATCAGGTTTTCATCTAACAGTGGATATTGATTGCTTTGTTACCAAGGTAACTTAATGGCAAACCCTGATTTGAAAGACTATATAAGGGGACATCTAGCATCAATGAAAAAATAATCCCCACACCTTACGTGTGATACTAATTTGCGTGCTAGAGTCGTTTCTCCTTTAACCTATGGTTTTCTTCTTCTAAAACCAGGTTAGCGACTTCATTGGGATTGTGAAGCCAGATCGATACTACTTTATCGTAGTTGTGTGATCTGATCTTGCATCTTCTATCGTACGAGTACAATCATATTGATTGGCTTGAGATTGATATCTCCGATAGGAAAGATATAAGAAGTAATCACAAACATCTTCGTCTCATCGTTTGTGATTCCGCAACATCTTGTTTCGCTACCATACGATTAACATTGTTGTGAGGTGATTGATAACTCTAGGTTGCTCTTCGGGAATATAAGGCTGAATTATCAATTAGTTCCTGTTCACCTTGATTACTATCAAAAGACGGAACAAAACCTTTTAGGTTTTATCTGTGGGAGACAGATTAATCCTTCGATAGACTTGTCTGTGTGAGAAAGATTTGTTTATCATCAAGTCTTCGACTTTGGGTCGTCGCAACTCTTAGTTGTGGGTGAGATCAGCTAAGGGAATCAAGTTCGCAGTATCCTGCTGGGATCAGAGGCATAGGGAGTACAACTGTACCTTGGATCAGTGGGGGACTGATTGGGGTTCAACTACAGTCCAGTCCGAAGTTAGCTTGGAGTAGGCTAGTGTCTGTAGCGGCTTAATATAGTATGTGTTCAATCTGGACTAGGTCCCGGGGTTTTTCTGCATTTGCGGTTTCCTCATTAACAAAATTTCTGGTGTTTGTGTTATTTCGTTTTCCGCATTATATTATTTTATCTTTATAATTGAAATAATACAGGTTGTGCGTTAAATCATATTAGAGTAATCTAACCTTTGGTTGTTGATTGTCATTGATTGATCTTCGGATATTGGTCTTTGGTACCATCGGAGTTATTCCTTGTATTTGATTAGGACTCTCTGATTTATATTAGCTTGAGTAAATCAAAACAAGAGAGAGATATTAACTCCTTGAGATACTTTTCCCTAGAGGACTAGCAAAATCTAAGTATGGGGGAATTTGATAAGTGCTTAATTTACATGTTTAGAGTGTCAATTCCATACTTGTTTTAGCTATAATTCTTGCATATTACTTGTTATTATGATTATTTTCTAGTTTATGTGTCATATCAAGTGAATCATCCAAAAAGGATCTAAAAAGTGCTTACATGAACATGGAAGTGGAGTTTGTCAATGAAGGAAGGACAAATACCAAATTCAACTCATTCAAATCTAGGAGTTCTTGATACTATCTTGAAGAAAACGAGAATACGAAAAGAACGCAAAAAGAATGAGGTCATCCGAGTTCGGACGAAGAAGTTATAGGCGAAACAAGATTGAAAGACTTGAAGTTACAGAGAGAGGTTCGGCTGATAACTTCATCAGCTCGAGTCATACGAACCTTGAGCTTAAAACTCAATATTTTCGAAGAGTATACAGGAGAGTGTTCGTCTCAAAAGTAATCTTATCAAGTGAGCCGAACCTAATACTCGCCTGGAGTGAACTTCACTTGTCAGGTTCGTCCGGGAAAGGTCGACAAGTTATGATCCGAACCTGACAACTTCCTGGGACATATTTGGACAAGAAATTGACTTCTATCTCAAGGAAACACGGTCCCGGAAGGATTATAAAGCCTAACTTTGAGAGTTCTACATAGAAGACATCCAGAGCCTTAAGAATATATCTTTTTTTTTATCATATTTCATATCTTTTACACAATTCTACCTCCCATATTACATCTCTTACATCAAAACCTTGGGTTTACCCCTTTCGAGGGAACCTATTCTTCTTTTAATTGTGAGTAGCTAAACCTTTGATTGATTGAGGATGAACTCAATGTTTTAAACGTGAAGTCTGATTTGTTAATACAAGTTTGTTTGAAGTTCAATCATCATCGTTTGTTTTCACTATTTCTAAGGTTTATGATTGATTAATTAGATTGTTTGGAGTGCACGATGGATTAATCTATTGATCATTCTATTGTATTGAGTTAGGAGATAAATAATCTTTGAATAATTCATACACAATTAAAAATCGCGAGACCTTGCAGAGGGATTCTGTGGAGCAATTGCGAGTGAAGATAACACCAGCAAGTGGACCTTGAGCCAATAGTTTAACTAATGGGATCAACCTAATTCACAAAGCCTAAAGCGTTCGATTGGATTACACCTTGAGTGAGCTACTACTTGGTGTTTCGTTTGGATATAATCTGATATTGAAGAGCTTCTATATCCGTGGTAAAAGGAGTTTTGTGGATAGCACTGAGCTAGCTGCTATTCTACGGTTGGTGATGAATGGTTCTAACGAAAGATAGATAAGTATTCTAATCCAGTTAACGCTTGGTAACGACGAAGGATTCCTTGATCATCTTTCTTTTATTTGTTCTTCTTTTTATTTTACTTTAAACCAATCCCCCTTTGTTTTATCTTATTTTTCTATATAAATAACATGTTAATTACACAATTCTCTGTGGGAACAATCCTTACTACCGCTATATTATTTATTTAATTAGTGGGAAATATCTCGATTAATTTGTTGTGGTTATGACACGCATCAGAGATTCAGGAAATAAAGGCTATTACTTTGAGAACTCTTGAAATTCAGAAGGTCCTGGTTTGGCATCAGTTCAAAAGGTTTGTTGGAATCAATTCCCTTCTTCATGAACCTTATGTTCCCATGGCTGTTGACAACAAGGAGTTCGGGGACGATAAAGAATTTTTCAGAGGTCTCAATGTCTAGGAAACTTCTTATGAGAATTTATTCTTGTGTTTTTAAGAAAGGATAACTAGGGTTTAGAATAGCCATTATTGTGAGTACACATAGCTATTGCCAATGTTTTCATCTTGCAATGTTTTTAGATTTATTTGTTTAAATTCTAAAGTTGATTTGAAAGATGATTTTTGCAGTATTAATCTTTATGATTTTATATATTACAAATTGTTATGGGATATGCTGTTTACGTCCGTGAACCTTGACTATCCCATATTTGTTCAAAAGTTAACTCTATTATATGTCGGTATGAAAGTATTGATAAAAGATAGAATAAACTTTTGATTACAAAAGTTAAGCCTTTTATGTCATTATGCAAATATTGATGGAAGGAAGGATGAACTTTTGTTTACAAAGATTATGTCTATTATATGTCATTGTGCAAATATTGATGAAAAATAGAATGAATCTTTGATTATTCCGTAGTATTGGTCTTTCCCTGATCCACATCTTTGTGTATGTACTGTGTTTCTCCGTAAGTTCTCTTATGTTGAGCATGACCAATTGAATTGATCATTTTTCTTGTGATTAATTCAATTGAGATTTTTGGATACAAATTCATGTTTCATGTGATTTGTTAATGTCCAAAGAAATCCTTCTTTTCTTGCAAAAGTAAGGTCGCTCTTGTTGTTCTTTCGGGAATGGCATTTGATGAGGGAGAGTTCTTAATTGAACTTATGATTAATTGCCAAATCTTTGTGGGGAGTGCGGCTGTGGAATATTGTAGGAGTTATCTTGTATCTTTATAAACTCCTTGATGAATAAACTAAGTTTCTCCTATGTGAATTCATCGAAACAAGTTCGTATGTTGTTCTCTTTTGGTCATGAAGTATCTCTATGAAAATTTCATGAGGATCCCACTAGTTTTCGTACCTTTTCCAATTTATATTGACAAAAGGGGGGAGAATTAATGTTTAGTTCACACTACAAATACATATGGTTTACAGATCATTATGTAAGAGTGAGTGGTTTTCATTGTGAGATGAAGTATTGACCAAGGGGGAGTGATACATATCACCATAATATTGTTGTCAAATTTGTGATACAGTTGAACTTTGATGTTGTGTAATGATACTATGACGCTGTATAACAATGATTGAGAGCAACTGTTTTCTCATTGTTATACTTACGGATGTTCAACAACTATGATGCTGAGTTGAACACATTTGGAATCATTGGAGTACTTGGAAGTGACGAAGATTTCGAGTAATGTCGAAGAACCAAGGAGATCAAGCATTTGTATGAGAAGCTATAAAGTTTATTATTTTTTAATCCATATGTATTGATAGTTTTGTCACTAAAATTGACAAAGAGGGAGATTGTTAGAGCACTGCTCGGTCGAACTCGCAAAGCGTTGCTATCTCAAGATTGTTTGTCAATGTTAATGATCAAAACTATAAGTCTTGATTTCTAGTCTACTTATAGTGATGTCTCGGACTAGGATAGATTGTGTAGTTGAGCATTAGACTTCACGACGCTCATCAATTAAAGACGAAGAACTACTAAGGAGAGCTTGTGTAACTTCATCAACAAAATGTATGTGGAGCCTAAAACTCATCTATCATTTGGAAAGTCTATTTCTACTCTATCTCCTATATTGAGACAAAAGTCGTATTACTATATAGTTGTCGATTATACACATTTGAGATTTCGAGCTGAGATTAACTCGCTTACATATTTCACGAAATATGTGTTGGTAAACTTTCTCTTCAACCAAGTTCATCTTATATTCTTGACGAAATTCAAAATATGATCATGTGAAAATCGTCGAGTAACATCTTACATGGTTTGTGTGATACAATATTTTGGTATAGACTTGGAATGTTTTGTTATGATTATTTCAATAACTTGAAAATTGCTTTGGTGCTAATAGTGTATGAAAACGGATATTGTCATCCTCTAAGAAAGTTTCAATGATTGAAATAGAGTTTAGAACTATTGGATTATATACATAGTGTGAATTCTTGCATGTATGTGATCTATGATCGGAACTAGAGTATGCATACCTGTATGCGTACTTGTAGTTGTGAAATTCCGTGTACGAAGTACACATACCGGTATGCATAATTGCATAAGGTATTGGTTCGGGAATTTCTAATGGGTTTTGGATGTGTACTAAGGTATGCATACCCGTTCGCATATTGGCGAACCCAAACTCAGACGGCTACTTAGGTATGCGTACCGTATGCATACTTGAGTGGTTAAAGTTCTAAAATCGGTTGGCTCATGAACTAAAATACATTTATATATTAACGAATACATTCTTTGCAAATCATTTCTATAATGTTCATGAATTGATTCGAGCGAATCAAACCGATTTTGCTTCAATTGTGTTCTTGTATACTTCTATCAGAATATAGCAATTGAAAAACTCTTTAACTAGTTTCATTTGAGTCATTTGAACTAGTTATGGTTAAGATGAATAACGTTGATATGAGAATGTTCATATATTTAACCTCGGTTAACTACTGTTGAGCCAACATGGTGTACACGTTTAGGTACGGTTACTCAAGCCTAAATGAAGGTACATTTCATTTTTGTATAACAAGCTAAGTTCGATCTAACGGTTGAAAGATATTAGCTTGAATCTAATCAGGTGTTTATCTAACAGTGAATATTGAATGCTTTGTTACCAAGGTAACATATATTTCAAACCCTGATTTGAAAATTATATAAAGGAGAACTCTAGCAACTGGAAACCTAAACCCCACACTGAAAAGACGAGGGTACCCAAATATACCTCAATTTAAAACTTTTACACATATAAGTCCTTTCTGCGAAAGTGATTGTCTATGGACTGAGTCGAGACAATACAATCGGTTCACACTTCGTGTGATCGTCTATGGATACGAGATCAAGACAATACGACAACAAGATAACTTGTGTGATTGACTATGGATACAAGATCGAGACAATACAACAACGAAGTATAATTACTTGATAATAGGTTCGGACTTAACCAAACACAATAGGATTGCTATCAAGTAATTAGGAATTAACGTTTGTGTATTTTACTTCTAATTATAATAAAAACAATTATAACTGCGGAAATAGAAAAGTAAAAGACACAGCAAGATTTTTTTAACGAGGAAACCGCAAATGCAGAAAAACCCATGGACCTTGTCCAGAATTGAATACTCTCAGGATTAAGACGATATACAAAATATAAACCAACTTCGTATAGTTGAGACCAAGAAACTAAACCTATAGTTCACTTAGTTCCGTCCGTATCCCTGCGCTTCCAACTTGCAATAAGTCACGCACTTGGAACAATTCCTTTGGTTCGTATTCCAAACAGTCAAGGAACAACAAATTTGTTCGGTAACAACTCTTTTCAAACAAGTGATATGAGTTTGACAAAAGGCTCTTCCGTTTATCCCAATAAACTCCTTTGTCAGGTTCTTAGATCTATCTATTCATATAACTACCAAAGTAGTTGGGTCTAGATTTTACAATCAATACTCTTAGTCACAAAGACGATATATTGATGCCAATCTACTCAACTAATCAATCAAGATTATCACAAAGATAAATCGACTATAGTTAGATCCCCAGCCAATCAAGTTTTGTGCACACCAAAGATTATGAACTCAAACAAGCAATCTTCTTTGTCTTCAAATCTTCTTAGATCTTCAATAAACACCTGCATAGAATCAAGTTGAATCTCTTGTGATCAATCACACACAGAACGAAGTCTGTTAACAATGGATTATCACAAGACGTCTTTAGATCTACAAACAGTCTAATGATCCCCGTCGAAACTTCGATCTAGTTTAAGTGAATCTTATATCAGAAGAGAAGATTCTCAAGCATAAGCAAACTAGGTGCAATCAAAGTTAAACAACCGTTAGTCAATCGAATCAACCGAAAAATAATAATAAACTGCAATTATCTAGTTTCCCACCAACGGTACTAATAGAGCTTCTCAATCCCAAAGAAGTCTTTAAACTGAGCGGTTGTAAGAGATTTCACCTAATTAGGTTACTTTCCTCTCCGAATAGACGGCTCCACCAGTAACAACACAACTAGGTAGTTTTGCTGGCACTGAGGATTAGTTTGCTCGAAATGCAAACTTCCGTATTTATAGACTAAGGAAGTTTGGACACCAAGGAATTTCTAAAAGATATGCAATAAAGCCAAATTCGGTTTTCATAATTCCTGGAAATGCTCTGTCCAAATATTGACCGAAGTCTCAGTAAAAAATCTCCAATTAGTAAATGCACATTACCAATTTTTATTTTCTAAAGATATGCATTTTAATTGCTGGAAATTAAAAGCATATAAAACTAAAAGCCTTAACTAAAAGATTCTCAATTTATTTCGATCCGGGATTCTCCTTTTGTTATTAAGGAATATCTTTGAACAATAAAAGATAAGAGTTACTACACATGTCCAAAGTATGTCGACGTCTTTACTTTGTAAATCCTTTTTCATATTTACAATCTTGAAAAAGATTTTCCACACTTCCAAACGAGTTTAGAATTGGTTCATCTGATTTCCAAGAACTATGTGATTGATCAAAAACATTCAATCACCATTCATGGATTTAACGATTCTACCAAAACAATTTTCGGTTCTACCTCCAAGTGTCTACTAGGATCGGTCACATTAGTTTCCAAAAAAATTGTTAACTAAGTACCAGGATCGGTTACCACTTATTTATGGTACTTACGTGTGGTCGGTTGCACAAGTTATAGGATCGGTCACACCAATTAATAAAACTTATTAACCTACTACAAGGATCGATTAAACATCTTGTGATAGTCCCAACAAAGTTCTATAATGGTTACCCAATGACTAGGAATTGTCACACCAATTACAAATATCGATCATACCATCTCGGGTGATTACTTAGGATCAGTTTCACTAATAAAAGTCATACCAATACAAAAGTCAGGCATTGTGAAGAGTTTTACCAAGATACATAAACAATTATGAGAGGTTGTGCTAAACACACATATTGGTAATCCAAATATTTTCAATGAATAACAATACCAATAAGCCTGGTGATTTCCCTTTCAATTCATAAAACAAGTTTATGAATTGTACTTCCTTTAAACAAATGTAAAACATTGTTTCCTAGGACGAAATCTTCACCCATACCCATACACATAATCACAATAGCATTCATACGATTATGTCGATGTCTTATATACGAAGTTCAAAAGATAGGAATTATACTTCGTATTGTAATTCCTTAATACTATATCTAACTAGAGTATAATCATTCACAGCTTCACAGTTATGTTTTCAATATGCACGACTTGAAAGATACGTTAGGAATGAAACAGTTCAAGTCAAATATTACTAACCTCAAGTGAAAGGATGATGCATCGTTGTAGCTCTTTACTTCTTCACATTCTTCAAGTATTCATGTAATACTTGTAAGTCTCATATCCTAGTAACTTTCTAGCTAACCTATACGAAGTTGACTCTAGTAAATAATCAAGCGACTCTTTAAATGAGTTTTGATTCACTAAAATATGACAATTAAACTTGACATACCAACACTTGGTGGGTTCAACCGAGATATGCTCTAACATGCTCCACATGAGCTTCAATAGATGGACTATAAACCAAAATGTCATAAAAAAACACAAGCACGAATTTACGAAGATATGGTTGAAACACCTCATTCATGAGTTCTTGGAAGGTAGCAGGGGCATTAGTACGCCCAAATAACATGACTTTGAACTCATAATGGCCATGACGAGTACGAAACAAAATTTTGGGAATATCAGATGCATAAACCCTGATTTGGTATAGCCAGAACAAAGATCAATCTTGGAAAACATCATAGAATTATTCAACTCATCTAATGAATCTTCTATAAGAGGTATTGGGAATTTATCATTGACTGTAATGTCATTAAGTTTACGATAATCAATACGAAATCGCCAAGTACCATCTTTCTTATCCACTGGGAGAATTGGAGAAGCAAATGGGTTGTGGCTTTGTTGTATTACTCCGGTGGAGACCATTTCTGAGACTAAGGATTCCACTACATATTTATGAATATAAGGGCATTCGTAGGACCTTTGAGAAGTAGGGTTAGGCCCCATTTTGAGTGGAATCTTATGATCAAGGGATCTAGAGGGTGGGAGGCCATATGACTCTGCGAAAACATCTGCAAAAGTCTCTAAGAGAGTAGAAACTGCAGGGAGTCATGGACTAACATGAGTGGTAGAAATAGAGAAAAATTGGCCAATGAGAATGGGGGTATTACTCTTAATGAATTTCTTTAGGGAATATCCACTAATCAAACTCACAGAAGGTTTAGAAGTATTACCTTGTAGTGTGATTTAACTTCCTTGATGTGGAAAAGAAATTCTCAGTTGAGTGAAGTTAAAGAGAACATCACCAAGTTGGCACGACCAATCATCTCTTAATACAATGTCACATCCACCTAGAGGTAGAGATCTTAAGTTAGCAGATAATTAGTGTCCCTGCATTTCCCAATTGAGGTTCTGGAAGTTTCCCTGACTGATTGTGCTATCCCCATTTGAAAATGTAGCAAGCATCTGACCAGTAGGAGACACATGAAGACCCGATTTGGTGGTTAAAGTAGCATCTATGTGTGCTTCTTGTATCAATGAGAACTACCACATGGTGCTTGTTAAGGTGACCAGAAATTATGATAGTGTCATGAGCAATGTTCCCTGTTAAAGCATGTAAGGAAATTTCTATAGGGGGGTCACTTTGAGAAGGAGATGCATCATTAATTTTTTCAGTGGATATTGTTCCTGGCTCATCTATGTCATCATCAGCAATCAATATAAAAAATTATTGAATTTTGCATATGTGACCTTGTCTATAAAAATCATCACAATCATAACAAATCCCTATGTACTTTCTAACTTGCATTTGGGCATGAGTTAGTCTTTTAACAATAGGTAAGGGATTGAAAGGTGAAGTTTTAATGGGTGTACTTGGGTGACTTACAATGGGAGTTGGTGAAGAAACATTGTTCTTAGTATAGGAAATTAAATGAGAGAAAAAAGTTTTGATGGCAGAGGGTGGGTGTGAGATAGACAATGGTGTAGGTGAAAATGGTTTAGAGAAGGATTTGACTGGTTTACGCTGATGAAGCATAGAAGCTTGTTTCATTATATCCAGGTAAAAAGCTGTATCGGTATTTTATGGTTTAAATATTTGCATAACAATGTGTGAAAAAAAGGGGGTCTAGCACCACCACCCAATATTTCGTTTAGCAATCTGTATGGAGTAACTCCGAAATACTTTGCTAGAGAATCAACTAGACAGTCAGACTCAATCTAGATAAAAGTATCTCAAGGAGTTAATATCTCTCACTTGATTTGATTTTTACTCAAGCTAAAAACAATAGAGAGTCTTTATCAAATACAAGGAATAATTGGACGGTACGAAAGACCAATGCCCAATGATCAATTAATATCAATCAACAACCAAAGGTTGGATTTCCAATTGATGATCACGAACGCACAACCTGTATTATTTCAATTATATAAAACATAGTGCGGAAAAGAAATAACACAGACACCATAAATTTTGTTAACGAGGGAACCGCAAATGCAGAAAAACCTCAGGACCTAGTCCAGATTGAATACACACTGTGTTAAGCCGCTACAGACACTAGCCTACTGCAAACTAACTTCGGACTGGACTATAGTTGAACCCCAATCAGTCTCCCACTAATTCAAGGTACAGTTGTACTCCTACTCCTCCGATCCCAATAGGAAACTGCTCACTTGATTCCCTTAGCTGATCTCACCCATAACCAAGAGTTGATGCAACCCAAAATCACAGGCTTGATAATAAACAGATCTGTCTCACACACAAAAGTCTATCAAAGGATAAATTTGTCTCCCACAGATAAACCCTAGGTTTTGTTCTGTCTTTTGATATAAAATCAAGCTGAACAGGAACCAATTGATAATCCGGTCTTATATTCCCGAAGAACATCCTAAATTAATCAATCACCTCTCTACAATCCTTCTTGACTACACAAGCGGATTGCCGAGGAATCACAAATAGTGATACGAATATGTTTGTGACTTCTTTATCTTGCCTATCAGAGAACTCTCACGATCTCAATCGATTGTACTCGTACGATAGAAGCTGCAAGATCAGATCACACAACTAAGATAAAGTAGTATCGGTCTGGCTTCACAATCCCAATGAAGTCTTTAAGTCGTTAACCTGATTTTAGAGAAGAAAATCAAAGGTTAATGGAGATCAACTCTAGCGGGCGCACTAGTAGCACACAGACGTGTAGGGATTAGTTTTGCACAATGCTAGATGTATCCTTTATATATCCTTCAAATCAGGGTTTTTCCTTAGTTACAAAGCAATCCTTATTCACCGTTAGATGAAAACCTGATTTAGATTCAAGCCAATATTTCTCAACCGTTAGATCGAAAAACTTAGCTTGTCACACACACTTGGGTAGACGTTTCCTGGGTTTGTGAAAACCATGCCCAAACGTGTACGTGTATGTTGGTTCAACATAGTAACCCAAAAGGTTAACCATATGAGCATTTCATATTAACCTTGTTCTTCTTCAGCATAACTAGTTCAGTTGACTCCAATGAACTAGTTAAAGAGTTGTTCAATTGATATGAGATCTTATGTAACTACACAAGATACAATTGAAACAAAGATGATTCGATTCGATTGAATCGGATCATGAACATTATAGCCACGGTTTTCATAAAGCATTCCTTAGTAATTTAATGTTTCATGTTCAGAGCACATCTTAGGTCATAACCTCTTAAGTTCACAAACATGTCCGCGGACTTAAGTTAATCGGTTGAGTTTTCCAAACTCAGTAGAAATTCTCGGAAAGAGAACTTCCGCCAGTTCGCGGACTTAGCACACCAATGAGTTTTTGGAAAATCCAACAGAAATTCTCGGTCGAGAACATCCGACAGTTCGTGGACTAAGTCTGCGGACTGGGTTCGCGGACTTGGCAAGCCAATTACACAATCCTCCCGATTTCTCTTGATAAAAAAATTTCGAAAACTTCGGTTCAAGGAATACATGGTTATGTAATCTAAACTCTTATTTCAATCATTGAGACATTCTCAGAGGACGCTATGTAGTCGTTATTCACAGACCGATTTACGTCAGATCAATTCTCAAGGTGATTGAAAATTTTCATGACTTTCGTCACTAGGTGAAGATAAACTTGATCAAAGCGAAACGCTTTACCAACACAGGATTTCGAGATAAAAGATAAGCAATGAATTTTCAGCTCGAAATATCAAATGTGTATGATCTAGTCTATAGAGCATACGACTTTTGTCTCATAAGAAGTAGGAGATAGAAGAGATAGACTTTTGAGTGATAGATAAGTTCAAGTCTCCACATACCTTTTTGTTGATGAAGTTCCACGGTTCCTTGTATATATCTTCGTCGTTGTATGATGAATCGCCATGAAGTCCTTGAGCTCAACTACACTTTCATATCATAGTCCGAGACTTAGCTATGTAGGCTAGAAATCAAGACTTATAGTTTTGATCACTAACATTGACAAACATGCTTGAGATAGCAACGCATGCGAGGTTGACCGAGCTATGCTCTAACAATCTCCCCCTTTGTCAATTTCAGTGACAAAACTATTAATACATATGGAATACAAAAAAGATAAACTTTAGTGGCTCCTATTCCATAGTCTAATCTTCAACGTTCCTTGAAATCTTCGTCCTTCCAAGTACTCCAATGATCCCAAAGGTTGTAAGTTTAGCACCATCGTTGTTGAAGATTCGTAGCTATAACAATGAGAGAAATCGAGATTCTCGATCATTATTATACATTGTCATAATATTATTATATAACATCAAAGTCCAATTGTATCACGACTTTAACAATAATACTACGGTGATATGTATCACTCCCCCTTTGCCAATACTCCACCTCGATCATGGAAACCACTCCTCCTTACAAAATGATCCCGAAAACCATATGTATTTGTAGTGTGAACTACAATATTTCTCCCCCTTTTTGTCAATAAAATTGGCAAAGGTACAAGGATAGGATCATAATGAAATTTCCACAAGACGCATTTCATGACCAAAAGAAAAATACATACCAACTTAATTTAGATGCAATCTAATAGCCGAAGCTAACAACATTCATCAAGGAGTTTTAAGATACAAGATAACCCCTATAAAATTCCACAGCCGCACTCCCCGCAAGATATTACCATTAATCACAAGTTCGAAAGAACTCTCCCCCATTTGATGTCATTCCCGAAAGAACAACAAAAGCGAGCTTAACTTCGAAAGAAAAAAAGGATTTGTTATTGGACACCAAAACCCATAGGAATGATTTTCTATATCCAAAGCTCAACCAAATTAACCACAAGTAAACCCATGATTAATTCAATTAGAATATGCAACTAAATCAAACCACAAAAGTGATCAATTTAATTGAAAGTGATCAACATAAGCAAACTTACGGATCTACGACTAAGTCAATCACACGGAGATGACTAACTTAACCGTTCATATACATTAATCAAAGGACATGATAGTGTAGCCTTTCATATACTCAACACAAGAACTTGTGGGATAAATGAAAACTAAACTAGATTAATTACAAGAGAACCTATAATTAATCTAGTTGGAATACAAATAACCAAAATAATCATCGAAGTAATCAATTTAATTATTTTGAGCTCAACAGAAAAGAACTTATGGAACCCCGACTAAGTTCATCATAGAATATGACAACCTTAACCGTACATGTACTCAACATAAGAAAGAAAACTTATGGAGTGCTAACTAAATAACCAAACTAGTTGATTAATTTAGTTTCTAATGCTCGACATATAACATCTTATGGAACAACCAACAAAGCCAAGGTAAATCAACTGAGTTGTAAGGTGCTCAACATAAGACACACAATGGAGCCTTCACGGTAAAACATAATAAAATGGATCAATGAAGATCAATACCGTGGATAACATACAACGGTCTATTCTATTTTCCATCATAACGACATAATAGACTTTATCCTTGTTCAACAAAAGATTTTATCCTATTTTCCATCAAATACATGACTGCATAGGAATAACTTTTGTATATGTCAAAAGTCCATTCGTCCTTTCATTAATACGAATACCGATTCATGAACGACTTTACTTTTCACCGCAATATGGGACCTTCAAGTTCACGGACGCAAACAATACATATCCCATAAAAATATTGCAATATCACAAACCATTAAAATACTGCAATAAACATCATCCTCCAAATATTTTTAGAATTTAATACCAATAAACCTAAAAATAACATAAGAAGATGAAAACAAAAATAGCTATGTGTAGTCACAATCATCGCTATTCAAAGCACTAGTTATTCTTCCAACTAATCCAAAAAGAAGACATACTAGGCAAATATCTAGAACCAAGATCAGACGAAAAAATAAATCCTGTCTGCAACCAGGGTTTGAACAAGAGCGAGTTCCTCAGTTGCCTTCCTTAGTTCGTCTTTTAGGTAGTCTAGATTTCGTGATGCGATACCAAGTTGTTCGCGAACGACCTTGAAGTCTCCAAGAAGATTTCCTACCAGTTGTGTAGAAATCTGAACTTGTAGTTGCAGGAAATCCTACACTACACCCCTCATATGATTTCATTATTAATCAACTCATTTTTAGGTTTACACTCTTAATTTTATTGATCAATCTTAAAATATTCTTACAAGAAAAGATAAAGAAATCAAGAATGATCTGTTTTCTAGACTTTCTCTCTCCTATTTACTCGTTTCTTACTCACAAAAGAACTCCCTCCCTCTTTACAACTTGAACTACTAAAATACATAGTGGATGACAACTAATCTGTCCTTTATTTTCGGGTATGGTCTGCGACATTCTCGTAACCTTACAAATGTTAATTTCGCAAGCTCTGTAATTTTCACAGGACTATCATATCTTTCTCGTGATCTTAGCTGACATCATTTATTTTATTCTTCTTGAAATTGTTCTGCGACGCTGTTGTATTGTATTGTTGATAATTTTGCTGAAATATTATTGTTGCGAGATTCTGATCCTACATCTTGCCTCTTCTCATATCTTCTCTGCAAAGTAGAGAATGATGTGAGAAATGTCGCAGTTGTTCATCTTTTCATATTCTGCATTTATCATACGTATTCTTTCTTCCATTTGTTTCTTGACACGTCTTCTATAACCGTTGCTTTTCAACAGCTCACGTCTTTTCGTCTTAATGGCATTTATTTCTTCGAGTAAAAAAAAAATCTCCTTTATATACTCTTCTTTCCACTTTTCCTTCTACTTTCTCTTCTATTTTTATTTTCTCATCTCTGCAACTCTGTTATTCTTCTGCAAGTTCTGCTGCTGTAATTTTTCCCCCTTCAATCTTCTTACTTTTTATTCATTCCCATACTCTATATTCAAATATGGCTCCAAGTGGTCATAGACATGAGAAGATTTTAAAAGATGTCCAAAAAGATCTTGCTGATAAAGGTTTCACACTCTCCACCATTCCTGGTGAAAATGCCAAATTAATTTTTTCTGTCAAACTTTTCTCTGATCAGTATTGTGATGATCAATCAGTCATACTTTCGCTAGGTCAGATTCTCGCAGGTCTCCCTATTCCTCTTTATAACCCAGATCTTCCTTTATTTTATAAAATAATCTCTCACTCGGGATTTTTGCGAGCTATCTTCCAACTGAGTGGGGACTGCATCCGTCTGATGCTAGAATTCGCTACCCGTGGTGTTGGTAAAGGATCTCTATACTCCAAAGAACTTAGGGATCCTAAATTCGCAGACTTAGAGATAATTGCTGAGAAACACACAGTAGCGAGTTTCTTTGAGAACTATGAACTGATCTCCATGAAGAAAGAGAATACTCGCTGGGGTATTCGCTTAAAAAGGAAAGATAACATTGATGAAGCCAAAATCCTCATGCAATATATTGACTGGCATTCTGGTAAAAACACAACTCCTCGCCAATCCAAAGATGATAAATGGTGTGTTTTTCCTTTAATGCTAAAAAGACCCTATATTGCTAGGTCAAATGTTCTTCATGCGAATCTCGCTGCTTATCAACCTTGGGTTTTTTCTTGGCCCGAGAAGGAGAAAGAGGTATGTTTCTTCCCATTTAACTCACTTTATATTTCTTTATTGATTTTTATTATTCTGTTCGCTAACTCTTGCGACATTCCGCAGATACAAAAACTGAAAGATAGTTATAACAGGACTGTTGATTTTAAATTTTCTCTTATGATTTTAAATTTTCTTCAATTTTCTCTTATGATTTTAAACAGTATACTGTTGCTTCCATGTTTCCATTTCTTATTTCTATCTGTGTGTGAAGATTATTGCTGAAGTAAAAGAATCTGCCGATGTTGCGAAGACTGGTGATAAAGGTAAAGGTGCTCTTCGCAGGGAAAAATCAACTGGTTCTCCTCCAAAGAAAAGGAAAGTTCGTTCTTCTTCTCCTTCAAATATTCCTCCTCAATAAAATTCCGAAAGTGACAAGGGTGATGAGGACAATGATGATCTTGCTGTAAGTGAAGATTCTCCACCTGAATCTTCTATGGCTAAGCTCTCTGGCCTCTTTTCTGATTCTCTACAAGGAATCAGAGATAAACAATTCGAAAATACTTGCAAAGATCTCGCTACCCTTTGCGATGTCCTTTTACTGGATGGTGATAGCTCTCTTCGTGGAGTTTCTAGATCAGTGACTCCCGACTTCTTGCATTCTCTCAATAGTCTGTTATACTTTTATCCTTTTACTTCTTCATTGTTATAACTCAAAATTTCTTTCTATATTAATATATATATATATATATATATATATATATATACTTTATATTTTCTCGCAGGCTGGAAAAGCTTCTTTTGATGTTGCCTCAGATCTAGAGAGAAGATGCGAAAATCTTGAGAAGAAGAATCTTCAATTTCGCAAAAAGAATGAAGAATTGGAAGCTGAAGTTAAAGGTCTTCCCGAGAAAAATAGACAATTAGAAATTGATTCTTCCTCGTATAAGAACAAAATCTCTAGTCTTCAGCAAGCTAATAATCATCTTTACGGTGTGTTACTTTTCTCTTTTCCCTTTATTCATTCATCCTGTTGTTTTATCTTATTTAAATGATCCTTTTTGCAGACATTTATGGTCTTTCTGATGAAGCTACCCTTCTTCGTTCATTTCCTAATGCCTTGGATAATGATACCCTTCTTGAGCGTCTTAACAATTCCTTAAATAGCTTCTCAACTGATAGAATTTCATCTCTTTCTCTAAATGAGCTTATATCTAAATTTCGCCTCTTACAAATTGACCATAGATCTAGTTTAGGCTTAGCCAACCGATTTAAGCGTCTTCTTCTTGATTCTAAAGAGAAAACCAATGAGTTAAGAACCAAAATTAGCGGTCTCATAGATGATAAGGATCGCATCTCTGGTCAAGGTGCCAAGGCTTTGGCGAAATTCCAAGAGGGTCTTCTTGAAGTTCAACTTGAACGAGATGAAGCTAACCGCAAGAACATCGAACTCTGCGAAAGGGAAAATCAAATTCGTTCTCGTCTTCTTATAAGTAGTGAGGATGAATTTGTTTGGGCTGCGAAAATCTTAGATGATGCTAGAAAAGATTTTGGTGTAAATGTTAGTCTCCAAGTTGAGCATACAACCTTGATTAGAGATATGATTTCTGACAGAGAAGGTTACTAACTGCTCTTCTTTATTAATATTTTGCTTCTTATGAATTCTCATCAAGTTAATAATTGATTGTCTTTTGCTCGCAGATTCTGAAAATAGATAACGTGAAAATATTTAAGAACTCGAAGCTGAAAAGGAGGAACTCGCAAAGAATCTTTCTTCTCGCAACGAAAAGTATTCTAGATTAAAGAATCAAATCAAGATCACTGTTGCGAATTTTAAGAATGATGTTATGCATTTTCTCAATCAAACTATCCAAATGGTTTGTGAAGATCATAATATCCCACATTCTGATTATCCTTTTCTCTTGGAAGAAATCCCACAGAATATTCCCAGTTTGATTATCTCTGATAGCGAAGCTGACGACGAAGAATCTGATAGTGATGGAGGTTCTGATGATGATGAAGATTCTGACGCAGACGAAGAAGGGAACAAGTCTAATGAAGATAATGAAGGATTAACTAAGAAATAATTTTTATTTCTTTCTTTGATTCTTTGTAATACTTGTACAATTATTTCTTCTTTCTGTATATTTGTGTTTCTTTCATTTTGACCTACATTAATTAAAACAATTATTCTTTGCAATACAGTTAATCAATATAATCATTAATTCTTGAATCTTTGAGTAAATCTATCATATGGAGACAAATAACATTTTCTAATTTCATACATTCCCATACTTGCCTCTGTTATTTGAATCCAAATGAAAGATTTCAAAATCTCATTCCTGTGTGGTCTTATTCCTGTATAACTTCGCAATCTTATGCGAAGTGAATTTTGTTTCTTTTCAAAATCTCATTCTCGTGTGGTCTTATTTTGCCTTCCTAATTAAAGGTCTTATTATGCCACCTCTTGTCATTGTGACAAAATCGCAGGACGTCCTTGCACTTTCATGCAAAAACCCATTGATCTTGCCTTAACTTTTTCTTTTGTATTATGGCCTCTTCAGGAATGTTGCGACAATATGACAGGCCTAAATATTCTTGCTAAAATAAAGCCCCATGACATTGCCGTCTTGCGACGAAATCGCAGGACGTCTTCGCACTTTCATGTGAAAACCCATTGATCTCGTCTTATCCTTTTCTTTTGTATTATTGCCTCTTCAGGATTGTTGCACAAATATGAAAAGCCTTAATATCCTTGCGAATAAAAAGCCTCATGACATTTGCGTCTTAAGACACTTATCAGCTCCCTAATGGAGGGTGCCGCCCTTATCTCCCCCCTGGATGCCCCTTCAAGGAGGCGTACTTCTACCATGCAAGGTTACTCCTCCCATCCAGTCTTAACAACAACCAGTTGTTTTCACAGCCTCTTATCTCTTTTACCTACATGGCTTATGGTTACGAGACTGCACCCTAAGTGGGGTTTTCATTAGGCCGAGTGCAGTATAAGCCAAGACCTGTCAAGAATGGAAAAGTACGCTTCAAACGTCTCTGCCACTCTTGACTCAACCGTGTACCTCAGCGCCTTGATCAGTTCTGCACTCCTTGGGAGAGTCCTTATTACCTTAGTCGCCCAACCTAAGTCATATGCTTAAGCTGAGAATCCAAGGTGCCTCTCCCGGATGGTCTTCATTGACCCCAAATGTCTATGACTCAGGTTCCGATGGCGGTGTAGCCTTTCCCTGAGCCATGCAACAGGTACCCCCTTATATGACGCACTTTAGGTCTTACATTTGCCTCTTGCAAAATTGTATTCGCGAACTAGGGTGTACGGCATAAAGGTTCGCCTCTTTCTCTTTTGCCATTTTTCTCTGACCATTTTATGTAAAATTCATTATCTCTGCGAGCGTCTCGCAAATCATCATATTGTATCTGAATTTCGCAATCTCAATTTTGCCATTCAATCAAATGTATTTTTGAGAATTTTGCTTATTGCGAGAGTATGGCAACAACTTAATCATTCATATATTTTTTTATTACCTTTGTCATCCTCTGCTACTGCTTCCTTAGTAGTGGTATGTTCATCATTTTTATTCTGAGCTAGCATTAGTTTCGCAACATCTCTTCGCCTTTCCTTTCGATTGCATCCACCATCAACCTCTCACTTCTTTGTGTATCTTTGATTTTGTGTCGCCAGTTTTCCTTCTTGTTTGCTCTTCCTTCGCAAGATTCTATCTCAGTTTCGTAACACCTCTTTCCTTCAACCCAATCTACCTTTATGATTCCTACACCACTGGGGTGAGGGAATTTGATGCACTGGTGGAAAGTTGAAGCTACACCTAGAATCCCATGTATCCAAGGTCGACCAATTAACGCATTGGAGGGTGATTCCACATCAACCACTCAGAATAAGATTTCAGAAGATATCCCCTTCAATGGAATTCGCATAGTAACCTCCCCTTTAGGTTTGTTAGCAATACCATTAAAACCATATATCTTATATGTTGATGGTATAAGATCATCATCTCTTCCACCCATGGTTTTATAAGTATGATAAAATAAGATGTTCACAGAGCTTCCAGTATCGATTAGAATTCTATTGATTCCCATTAATCTTCAGTTTCATCATCCTCATCTTCTTTCGGTTTTGGATTAATTTCTAATTTTACTACCAATGGATTGTCATGCACCTCTTCTCCTTCGGAAATTTCTTCTACGGTAAAAGAAATGATCTGTTTCTGCCATTCCTCTAGTGGCGAGATTTTCGCAATATTCATAATTTCTCTTCCATCATTATCTCTTGCGAACGCTCTACTCAAAACATTATCATGAAAATCTTCAATTGTCTTGTATGAATGTACGATAGAGTGCCATAATAGATTTTTTGCTTTTGCACCAACTTCTATGAAGAATGTTTCTTTCTTTTTCATCGTATTCACTTTGTGATGCTCTGGTGGTGGTGGCAGTGGTTGAGATTGTGGATTCCCTACCAGAAAGTCGTTTAGTTTTCCTTGATCTATCATTCTCAAAATAATTCTTTTTACATTTCTGTAATCATTTGTTGTATGTCCATGAAAATGATGATAAGAACAAAACTCATGACTTCTGTGGTTTGGAGGTGGTTCCGTTCCCATGTTCCATGGTGTTGGTATATTTCCATCAAGATTATAGCTTCCCATATCTTCTCCACACTTGCATTTAGAGGTGGCATCTTGATTTCTTCCCATACTACCTTGTGACCTCCTTGTCCTCTATTATAGTTTTGTCTTTGACCTCCATAAGTTTCTTGCGGTTGATCGAGTCTTTGAATCTTGTTATTTCCACACGATTGTAGAAATTTCTTTTCTTTCATACTCTTCTTGATCTCGGCTTCCCATAGCTACCAGTTTCTGGATTGTTACTTGTCACCTTTCTGTTGTACTTGCGAAGTATTCGCCACTGTGTTTATTAGCTTGGGTAATAAGCTTGCATTCGCTGTTTGTGAGCTGGTGTTCGCAACTGGATATGATTCATTTCATTTTGCCTTTCCTCTAGAGCAATGTATTCTTCTTGAAGTTCTCGCAATTCAGTCATTGTGATCGTATTCTTGACTCTGAAAATTTGGACATACAATAGGTTTGTTGCAAACATAGCATTGATAAATGATAATATAAGATATCTCTCATCTACACGGCCAGCCATTTCGCTACACATAGTTCTCCATCTTTTAGTCAGTGTTTCAAACTTTCGCCAATCCTTTGTTTTAATCCAAACACATCTTCTATACCAGGTCGTGAGGAATTATTACTTATATATGCCCCAAGAATGTAGTCTGCAAATGATTGAAGGAGGTTATGTTCTTTGGTAACCTTCAAACCATTTTAACGCTCTCCTGTTAAGCTGGATGCGAAATATTTGCACAATACGCATCATGATTTTCCCATTGTAACATGCACCTCACATAGGCTTTAATGTGTGAATTGCACAAGTTGTTCCATCAAAAATGCTGGTTAATGCGGGAAATTGCATTTCGGTGGTATTCCTCCTAATTGTACTTCCCTTGTAAATGGAGTTTTCGCAGCTTCTTCTATTGCTTCATCCAATTGTCTTCTACCTACTTCTCCTCTATTATTTAGCATTCCTCTCATTTCTTCTAATTCTTTCAAGATTTGTTTATTTACACCTGAATCTTGATCCATTGGTCTCTTTAATTTTGCCTCTCTTCTTCTGCGTTCATGTCTATCTTCTCTCGCGAAATTTTGCATTCTTCTTCATTATCCTCATCTCGTCTTCTTCTGCGATTCTCTTCCTCATCTCTATCTTGAATTCGCAATGATGATGCCTTTCATTTTCCCCTCCATGATTTTGTTCATTTCTTATCAATTCAATTCGCTGTCTTTCAGCCATCTCTTTACTCTATCATACTCCTCATTGAGATTACCGTTATTCCGGTTTTGTGTACGCCTTCTTTCTCGATTGTCATGATTGTTCTGGCGAATTGTCTCCTGAAGCTCTTGTTCTTCCATTTCCGCTCTCAATCTTTCACGTTCGCAGATTAAACGTGCTTGTTCAGCATAATGTCTTTCAATTTCTTCTTCAATTGTCTGTTGATTTCTTTGAGTTTCTCTCACATGTAAAATTCTTCTTCCTTCCTCTGATTTCCTTCGCCATCTTGGTTTTCGTCCCTGATGTTGTCCGTTCTCTTGATTTCCACCATTTTCCCATCATCAAAAGTTTCATTTTGTGGAACGTAACGATCATCACTCTTTCTCTATTTTCGCGATATTCTTCATTAGGATTTGATATTTCTTCTTGAATATTGTTTCCAGCATTGATTGTGGGTGAGTTTCGCCTCATTTCTCTTCTAGTCGATCTTGAATATGATTTTGTAATACTTCTCGATCTTCTATTCTGTAGTCTTATATTCTCCATCCTTAATTCGTGATTTTGCCTTGTTAAATTTGCACGTTCTTCTGCCTCAGCTCTTCTTTCTTCATGTATTCTTCGTCTCAACGTTTCTAACGCTCCAATTTCCTCATCTCCATGAATTATTCCTTCATCTGCTTCTTGATTTCTCTCTTCCTGTCTATAATTTCTGTTTTGTTGCTCTTCTTCTACTTCTTCTGCCGAATTTGATTGCCAAGTGTGTATGCTCACCCTATCATAATCTGTATTCCTCCCTTGAACTAGTGTTTGTTGAATTGGTGGTTGAATTTGATTTTCTCTATTACTTCTCATTCTAGTAGATTCTCCCATTTCACTTCTTTCTCTTCCAGCAATTCTCTTGCTTCTTCTAACAGTAGTCGGTTGTTCGGATGTATTTCTTCTTCTAGCCATTTCTTCAATGTTAACAATATTGCAAGAAATTATGGAAAATTCTTAATCAATCACTCTAAATTTTCACAAATCTCAATATCAATTTTCAGCTTTTTCTAGAATAATCTTCAATACATCCCTGTTTCTAGCGCCATTATGTAGTTGCAGGAAATCCTACACTACACCCCTCATATGATTTCATTATTAATCAACTCATTTTTAGGTTTACACTCTTAATTTTATTGATCAATCTTTGAATATTCTTACAATAAAAGATAAAGAAATCAAGAATGATCTCTGTTATAGACTTTCTCTCTCCTATTTACTCGTTTCTTACTCACAAAAGACCTCCCTCCCTCTTTACAACTTGAATGACTATTTATAAAGAAATACATAGTGGATGACAGCTAATCTATCCTTTATTTTCGGGTATAGTCTGCGACATTCTCGCAACCTTACAAATGTTAATTTCGTAAGCTCTCTAATTTTCGCAGGACTATCATATCTTTCTCGTGATCTTAGCTGGCGTCATTTATTTTATTCTTCCTGAAATTGTTCTGCGAAGCTGTTGTATTGTGTTGTTGATAATTTCGCTGAAATATAATCGTTTGCGAGATTCTGATCCTACAGAACTGGCAGTTTGTATTCCTTTTCATGATCAAGAGCATGAAAGCAGGAAAAATCAATAGGACATAACTCAACATCATCAACCTTTTTGCTTCCCTCCATTGTGCACCACAAAGACTATTTAGAAAATCTTTTTGCACCTCTGGAACACATTATAAAAATAAGGGATTCCATCAAACCCTAGGAAACAAGACGTTCGTGAGGGTTGGTGCGTGTACTAGAGAGACGGGCCTATGAAAGACCAAAGAAGCCCAAAGAGAAAGAGAAATAGATGTTGAGGAGCAAACGAAATAAGTAACATCGAATGCAGTACAATCCTGACAGTTTTCTCAAGATGAAAATCCTGAGAATCATGAGCATCCATTTTTAACAAATCATCATAAAAAAGAGATGCAATCATGAACATGTCAAGGCGTAATAAAATGAGCATGTTGCTCATCATTCTTCATTTCTTCTTTTTCCTTTTTATCGGTATTTAGCAAACTACCTGGTTTAATTGAAGAAGCATTATCAAGAGAAGATTTAGAAGTACCTGGGTTAACCGCATTCCATGTTCTTAGTCTGTTTATATGAATCTTCAGATCAAAGACTCGATTTTTGACATGTAAGAAGTCTGAATTGGAAGTCTTGGATTCACAGTCCTTTTTGAGAGAATTAGAGGAACCTGAAATTTTCTTCCTTCTGTTCTTTTTTCTCTTTTCAGACTGATTTAACAGATCCGTTAAAATTTTGCCATTCTTTTTTCTTCCTTTGTAGAAATCCTTCGAAGGAACATGGCAAGGATCAACTTTATCACACTTCATCCCTTGATAGCGAAAGTCCTTGATTCTGCCAATCTGTGATACATGTTTAACAACTTCTTTATACATCCATGTAAGAATATTACGAAGTTTTTCATTCCTTTTTCGAAGACGATACCTTTGCTCAGAGTGTCCTTTGTTCCCGCAGAAGTAGCAGGGAAAGGATTTATATTCAGTGGTTCACTTACTAGCACACTTTGTTAGAGTAGAATCCTTGTTCTTGCAAGCTGACACAGGTCTTTCACATGAAGAATTATTAACGGCTCTAAGAAAGTTGATCTTACCTGTGCTTGGAACGTCTATACCTTTATAACCCATACCACGTGTATCACGATGTTCTTTACATGCTCCAAGCATAGATGATAGCTTTGTAGAGCTAGTGTTGAATCTCTTCAGATTTTCCTCCAGAGATTTTACCTTCCCAAGCGCAGCCGCAAGTTCAGTTTTCAAGGATTTTTCTTTGGTAAGAAACTGATGTTCTTTGTCCTTGAACTATTTACACTGAGATTCATATCTTGCTTCAGTTTCGTCAAGCCTTTATTTTAACACACCGAGGTTACGAAGAAGATTATCACATTCAGTTTTTTTTGAGCGAACCTCTTCTTCATGATCTTTAACGGTAGATTGTAATAGTTTGTATCCACCATCATAACCCTTGAAGAGTTTCTCAATTTTCTGTTTTCTTGACAAAGAGGACCCATAAATTTTATCAGGGAAGCAGTTGTCTTTGTTTCTTTTAATTCACGATTAAACAACATGATGTATTGAGAAACTTCCTCATCAGCGCTCTGTTGTTCTTCTAAATCACTATCATCTGAAAGATCATCCAACGGTTTATCCAGAGATTTTTTCCAGTTGAATGCAGATTCGGCAGAAGGAGACGAGGAGGAGTTTTTCTCAAAGGTTTCAGATCTCTGAAGCTTATCTGAATAACCCTGAAATGATGTTGCGTTATCAGAGATAGTGCTCTTTCGCATGGAGTCATATCGCTACAAACACAGACTGATGAGGTCTTAAACGTGTTTGCCTGCTCTGGTACTAATTGAAAAAGCGGGGGTCTAACAACACCTCGCTTAGCAATCTGTATGGAATAACTCCGAAATACTTTGCTAGAGAATCAACTAGACAGTCAAACTCAATCTAGATAAAAGTATCTCAAGGAGTTAATATCTCTCTCTTGATTTGATTTTTACTCAAGCTAAAAACAATAACGAGTCTTTATTAAATACAAGGAATACTTGGACGGTACCTAAGACCAATGTCCAAGGATCAATCAATATCAATCAACAACCAAAGGTTGGATTTCCAATTGATTATCACGAACGCACAACCTGTATTATTTCAATTATATAAAAAATAATGCAGAAAAGAAATAACACATACACCAGAAATTTTGTTAATGAGGAAACCACAAATGCAGAAAAACCCCGGGACCTAGTCCAGATTGAATACACACTGTATTAAGCCGCTACAGACACTAGCCTACTGCAAACTAACTCCGGACTGGACTATAGTTGAACCCCAATCAGTCTCCCACTAATTCAAGGTACAGTTGTACTCCTACGCCTCTGATCCCAGTAGGATACTGCGCACTTGATTCCCTTAGCTGATTTCACCCACAATAAGAGTTGCTGCAATCCAAAATCACAGACTTGATAATAAACAAATCCGTCTCACACAGAAAATTCTATCAAAGGATAAATCTGTCTCCCACAGATAAACCCTAGGTTTTGTTCCGTCTTTTGATATAAAATCAAGGTAAAAAGGAACCAATTGATAATCTGGTCTTATATTCATGAAGAAGAGCCTAGGTTAATCAATCACCTCTCTACAATCCTTCCTGACTACAGAAGCGGATTGTCGAGGAATCACAAACAGTGAGACGAAGATGTTTGTGACTTCTTTATCTTGCCTATCGGAGAACTCTCACGATATCAAGCCAATCAATCGATTGTACTCGTACGATAGAAGATGCAAGATCAGATCACACAACTACGATAAAGTAGTATCGGCCTGGCTTCACAATCCCAATGAAGTCTTTAAGTCGTTAACCTGATTTTAGAGAAGAAAATCAAAGGTTAATGGAGATCGACTCTAGCGGGCATACTAGTAGCACTAGTAGCACACAATGCTAGATGTCTCCTTTATATAACCTTAAAATCAGGTTTTTGCCGTAGTTACAAAGCAATCCTTATTCACCGTTAGATGAAAACCTGATTTATATTCAAGCTAATATTTCTCAACCGTTAGATCGAAAAACTTAGCTTGTCACACACACTTGGGTAGACGTTTACTGGGTTTGTGAAAACCATGCCCAAACATGTATGTGTATGTTGGTTCAACATAGTAACCCAAAAGGTTAACCATATGAGCATTTCATATTAACCTTGTTTTTCTTCACTATAACTAGTTCAATTTACTCAAATGAACTAGTTAAAGAGTTTTTCAATTGCTTTGAGATCTTATGTAACTACACAAAACACAATTGAAACAAAGATGATTCGATTCGATTGAATCGTCTCATGAACATTATAGCCACGATTTGCATAAAGCATTCGTTAGTAATTTAATGTTTCATGTTAAGAGAACATCTTTAGATCATAACCTCTTAAGTTCACAAACAAGTTCGCGGACTTAAGTTAATCGGTTGAGTTTTCCAAACTCAGCAGAAATTCTCGGAAGGAGAACTTCCGCCAGTTCACGGATTGGGTTCTTGGACTTAGCACACAAACGAGTTTTTGTAAAATCCAACAGAAATTCTCGGTCGAGAACTTCCGACAGTTCGCGGATTGAGTCTGCCGACTGGGTTCGCGGACATGGCAAGCCAATTCCACAATCCTCCCGATTTCTCTTGATCAACAAAGTTCGAAAACTTTGGTTCAAGGAATACATGGTTATGTAATCTAAACTCTTATTTCAATCATTGAGACATTCTCAAAGGACGCTATGTAGCCTTTATTCACAGACCGATTCACTTCAGAGCAATTCTCAAGGTGATTGAAATTTTTCATGAATTTCGTCACTAGGTGAAGATAAACTTGATCAAAGCGAAACGCTATACCAACACACAATTTCGAGATAAAAGATAAACAATGAATGCTCAGCTCGAAATATCAAATGTGTATGATCTAGTCTATATATCATACGACTTTTGTCTCATAAGAAGTAGGAGATAGAAGAGATAGACTTTTGAGTGATAGATAAGTTCAAGTATCCACATACCTTTTTGTTGATGAAGTTCCACGGTTCCTTTTATAGATCTTTGTCATTGTATGATGAATCTCCATGAAGTCCTTGAGCTCAAATTTCTATCCTAGTCCGAGACTTAGCTATGTAGGCTAGAAATCAAGACTTATAGTTTCGATCACTAACATTTACAAACATGCTTGAGATAGCAACGCATGCGAGGTTGACCGAGATATGCTCTAACAGTGTGTATCTCTTCCTTAAGTCCACTTATAAAACTCAATGTATAAAAATTCTCAGGAAGATAAGGATTATTGGCAACCATATAGCTCTTGTAATGCTCCCATGTATCATAGTATTCCTCAACAATATTTGTTTGAAAAAGTTTATTGAAACTACCCACATAGTTATCCTGAGCAACATCTTCAAATCAAGCATATAAGTCATGAACAAAATTATCTCAAGAGATTAATTCCTTACCTTGTTGATAGTTCAAAAACCATGGATCTACTGGAGAATCGAAGTGAACTGCAACCATATCAACACGTTCATCATCAGAAAATTTATGAAGGTGAAAATATCTTTCACATTTGAGAACCCATCCACGAGGATTAGTACCATTGAACCTTGGGAAATCTACTTTAGGAGTGCGAGTGAACTTACGAGGTTCAATTGTGAGAGAGGTTCTTAATGACTTGATGAATTCCCTCAAAAGAATTTTCTGTGTTTGGCGGAGGATCACTAGATGAATTAGGATCTGATTGTGGATGAGAAGCCGATGATGTGGTTGGCCATTTTCTAGTAAACTAATAATAAGATTCATCTTGGTACCTAAGGAGTGAATCTCAGATTTGATTTTAGTGATCGAATCGGTGTGTTGAGCAACGATAGTTGAAATTTCCTGAAGCTTTTCTTTGGTGGCATGGTTACAGGTTCCAAGAGAGAATATGATACCAATTGTAGAGTACCGAAGTACAACTACAAGGTGAAGATGAAGATAATAGCAGCGAGATGCCTTCTCTCTGATAAATCAGAGCATAACTTTCAATTGAAAGCTTAGTTTTTCATTTGATTGCTTTCTCAAGAGAACAATCATTGGTCTTTAATATGCTAATCCCTGATAACTTCATCCAACAGTTATTGTTACAATCTAACACAAATGCTAAACTCGAGGAACAACCCTAATGCTAGTTCCACCACTGACTGTTTCTAAGTTACCCCCTTCAAAAGTAATTCAAATTACATTGTTAAAATAAAAATAAACTTGCAGGGAGATGACAAATTGCCTGAGTAAGTTAGGAATATTATGTCAAAGCTACTACTATTGAGTTTACAAACATCAGAAGTAGTGGAATCCAAGACCCTAGGTTGGTCTTTCCTTGGTAAACAAAAATCAATTTTTTTTCCAGTATTTTCACTTATTAATCTTAAACCAAATCTTTAAAAAAGTCTGAGAATCAAATCTTTATTTACTACTATAAAAACCACATCATATATATGTTCCCTTATTATTAATGTCATTAGTAATGCTACTTGGATGCCTGCTCCTCCTTATTGGTTTAAATGCAATACTGATGGTGCTTTCGGTTATATATCCTTAGTTAATAATGCAGACTACATAATGCAAGATTCATCTGACAAATCATCATTTATGGTGCTATTACTATTGAAGTTTACTCTCCATAAGAAGAATAAACCAAGACAATTTGGCATTTTTGAAGAAGTCATGCAGTTGATCAACACTGACATCATAGTTGAAGTGATGTTAAAGATTTGACCGACCAATTTTTTCTGGGAAAATTCAAAGGAAATTAACAGACGGATCCTCTTTTTAGAGCAAAAACTTCTAACAATGTTGCTCATTCCCTAGCTGCTTGGACCAAAAAAAAAAACTCTGAGCCTTGTCTCCGGTGTAGACCTCGGATGTGGCTTATCCAAGGCAGTCAAGGTCTCTTGACAGGGGAATATTCACATTGCAAAACGTGCATATTACTTTAATGCCACTAATTTGAACATTATAAAAGGATAAATTATATTATAACAATAAGATTACAACTATTTTATTGATAATATTACTTTGATGCCACTAATTTGCACATTATAAAAGGATAAATTATTACTAAGATTACAACTATTTTATTGATAATAATTGATGATTAAGACGATTGATCACTAATGAAAGCTTTTGTTCATCCTTATTAATCAGCTTTTTTCCTATTATTAGTATATCCAGAAATTATTGCCTAAGAGTGGAGGCAGAGTCCATACGTGGCCCAATGTGGTTGGTGAACATGGGTTGTTTTATAATCCTTGGTCGGTTTATCGGCGCTATCGCTAATGCATGTTTTTATACCGTACGCAATGAAATCCAAATATTCAGCACTGAAAAATGTCGTAACAGTTGTGTTATTGCTATTTCAGCAGAGTTGATCGATATTAGCAGTAGTTCTAGGTTTCTTACGGGTAAAAAAAAAGATAGCGACTATGGCCATCTTCCTAATAGTTCAAGGCTGTTTAAGCAGTCGTTTCTCATAATCAATATCTACAGCACATTATTACTGAAACAAAATTAAGCTTTGAGCCTTGGAGGATAGACGTTGTTTCATGGATAATTGAGATTAATTGTACTATAGCGCTGTGATCTATATTATCATCTGAGTTCGATATACGTATTCTTATGATGATTAAGTAATTCAGAATATTGTATTGTATAATGTAAAGTTAAAATAAAGGAATATGGGTTACGTCTGGTACGAAGATTAAACAAATGCCTCCTCATTAATCAAGATTATCATGTTAACAAATTTAGATTATTATTGCATTAGGAAACAGATAATGCGGTCGCATACGTTCTCTTTGAAGCTCAATAGTATGCATTATAAAACTCCAAAGACCGGCCAGATTGTGGTTCTTCGTGGACTTTTTGGAGTCCTTTACCTGGTACAGTCGCTCAAAGTACACATTTGTTGCACCTTTAACATTTTGGTTCCTCGTTAACAAAAGAACAATTCAATTAGAAAAAAAGTGGCATATATTTTCTACCTGCGTGGTAAAATTGTACTCCTCATCTGTATTTTTGAAAGGAGGGAGTAATTTGTATATCGATGATTTTCACGATTTGAATTCAAATTTATTCAACAATTTAGAAAAAAAAAATTAAAAATGAAAAAACAAATAAAAAATGAACACTAATAAAATGAGTCGGCCTTCTCATTGCAGGGTGTCATGAAGAAGATGCATGGTTTTGTTAATAGCCGAAGAAATGCAAACAAAGAGTATGTTGGTTGTCCATGTTTGTAGGCCCGAAACTCCACAGATGTGATACTACTAGATAAGTGTTGTAAGCCACTTAGGCTAGAAATTCAGACGATGACCAACCAACAAGACAACAACCAATCAGAGCTGCGCTGTGTTGTTGACCTAGCTGTTTTTCTCTTAAATTTTAGTTGTCAATTAGGCGCTTCCATATCATTGTTGGAATATAAGTTCCAAAACCAATCCCAAGAGATCTGTTCTTGTTGGCAGATAATGTATGTTTCAAGTCCTCCCTTCAAAATATTCCTGCTTACCTTAATACCCTCTGGCCTCTATTTAGTTCAGTGAGTAAAAGGAACTTTTGGAGGTTAAAAGAGTCTAATTCATGAATTAAGAACTGGAATCAACCACCGTCCCATATGATGCACATGTCTGACAAGCCTGGACATAGCCGACTATTTTTACATCCATTTTAGGTTTTTACCTAACTGTGACTCGTGTATGCAAAAGAAATAAACTCCATACAAGCTATTAGTACGAGCGGTCCTTACTGGTTGAGTAAAGCAATTTACTTGTGTTGCGCACAGTAGATTTAGGTGGTGTACTTTAATGCTTTCTGTTGTGTGCAAGAAAAAAGGAAAAGCTACATTTACCGCTATGGTTGTAACCTCCTTCTGATTCAGTGACGGAATCAGGTGGCTGACGGTGCTCCAACCGCCCCAATATTTCAAAACCTATCATAACCGCCGGAAATTTAATTATTAGCTCATTTTATCGATGTAATCAACCCCACAAACTTTCGAATGATGTAACCCACCTAGAAAATTTATCATTTCTTCTAAAGGAACACATTCACGGGACGCAGCGGGGAAGCCAACCTAGTGCAAGGGTCCGTATTTGCACCTCCTGCCAAGCAGGCTTCTGAGCTAAGTGCCGGGAAACAGAGACAGAGTTAAGTGCAACCTAAGGGGCGGATTAATTCATTATTGATTTTTTGATATTTTTATTATTTGGAAAAAAAAATCTCATAATCAGCCTCCTATAGTATATGTTTTGTAAATTAGTCTCCTTGGAAAAAAATTCAGGCTCCATCCCTACCCGGAAAAATTTGGATTTTGACCTTTTTTCAAGTTTATTTTTTCTTGTTTGCACCTCCTAATCTGAACATGTTGGTACAAATTGTACGCTTCCGTCCTAAAGGCTCGTTTGCTACAACAAGTCTAGACCCACCGAGAATGCAATCGCCGGAAGAGCAAAACCCTCTCTACCACTGACGGACCTACAGTTGGGCTAATTTGGGCTTTAGCCCAGGTAGCCATCACAGTCCAACAACCTAAAAAAGTGATATGCTATGGTCGACCAAGCCTAATAGCCCGGACTGGAAAAAGAAGAACGATTTTTTAGGGACCATGGTTTTTTTTGAGGGGACCATGGTTTTATTAGGCCACCTTCCCTATAGTTATAAGGGGTGTCCTAAAGTATTGAAATGACTAACCTACCCTTAACCTAATTTAATTTAAAACCAACTCAATAACCACCTACTCCTCCCACCACCACCTCCCACCATCGCCGATTACCACCACCACCACCTCCGATTATCACCACCGATTACCACCACCAAAACCGTCCACCACCGCCGATTACCACCACCACCACCTCCGATTATCACCACCACCAACCACCGATTACCGCCACCATCTCTGATTACCACCACCACCACCACTATATATATATATATAACTTAATTTAAAACATTAACAAAAGTATTCTCACAAACCCATTACTTGTCTTTCATTTTTGGTTGAATAAATGAGAAGTAATCATTAAAATGAGTTGAAAATGGAAGTTGCAGAGAGGTTTAATGGAGGATTTTTTTCAGAGAAAAGTTCGGTTATCACGAATTAAGTTTTTCTTAACCGAACTCAGAGTTCGGTTGATTCGCGAAAAAATACTTTTAACCGAACTCCTTGTATTAGAACAACACAAGTCCATAAGTTCGGTTCCTTCGCAAAATAAGGATATCACCGAACTCTACCTTTGAAAATTCGTAACCGAACTCTACCTAATTCGCCAAGAAATAAATTTCGTTGTAACCGAATGCTTTCCTAATTGCATATATGCATATATAAGCCCAGTTCGGTTGATTCGCAAAATATGTTGAAGTTTGCGAACCAACCGAACTTCTAACACTAGGTTACTTTTAACCTGCAGTTCGGTTGGGAACTTGGTCGCGTTGAAGTTTGCAAACTAACCGAACACTCGAGATGTACCCAAATAAATTGTTAAGTTCAAAGTTCGGTTACCTATCATTTTATCCTAGGTAACCGAACATTACACTGTACGACCAAAACCTCCATTAACGAGCGAGTTTGGTAAATTGCGTGTTTGGAAAACGTAACCGAACTACACTTTCAGGTGTGTTCGATTACATGTTCTTGACATATGGTAACCGAACTGGCCCAAATCTACATAAAAATTTTCATTTTTTTTTGAAAGTTTGGAACAATTCAACCAACATTATCTAAGTTTGAAGCATACCTGCGTACCCAAATACCCTTCCTCCGGTTGTGGTTGGTAAAATCCATCGTTTTTCATGTTTTCCTTATTCATTTTCTATAACTTTACTCTCTCAATAATTCTACTTCATCAAAAAAAAACATCTGATTTTTTAATCTCACTAATTATCTTTAACTTAATCATCTCAATAATCATTACACTAATTATTATTAATACTAACTAATCATCACCCAAATTTAATCAGGAGGGTAATTTAGGTATTAATATAAATATCTAGATAAGGGATGAACTAGATTTACTTCTAATGTCTTTACCCAAAATAAAGTCATGGTCTCCCAAAATAAAATCATGGTCCCAAAAAATCGTTCAAAAAGAATTCAAACGTTTTGGGTCCGTCCCTGCTCTTTACATCAGATGATCAATTAGCAAATGTGGGCCCATTTTATATTTCACACGGTGATATTTTCGGGAGAAATGTTACTGTGAATCTATACTTATTGTTTCTTGACATCACGCTTTATGGAGTAAAAATATATTCCCCTTTTCTTCTTGATGACAAGCCATCTCGCACGAACAAACGAAATGTTAGCGTCAAATTAACAGATAATAAAGGTAATTATTTCATTGGTTTTTTATTTTTGAATCGCTACTTCACCACAAGCTTCGCGAACAACTTTGTGGGTCCCTAGTGATGGTATCTAGCACCGTCGCACTCTCGTTTTCAATCTGTCATTTTTATACAGCAAAATTCTTTATGGGTCCCGTTTTCTAGACTCTTCTATTGATAAACCGCCAGGACATCCACAACCATTGATTCTTACACACAATCTACCAGTCTTGATTCTCGACGGTATGTGCTTTCCCTTTCTACATCTCAACAAAATTGCCAACGTAACATGCTAATGTTACTATTCTGGAACGAAAATGACCGGAGAGCGTCCGAATTCAGTTTTGTATACATCCTGAAAGTATGTTGTTCTTTTTTTCTTTTTCCTCATAGTGGACTGTTCTCGTTAAAGAGTGTGTACAAATCCGGCTCAATTTTGGATTACTAGTTTTAAGGAACTTTTTTCTAACAATACTCGCATTCAAAACGAGTAAAGATAGTATATGAAGGTGAATCCAGTGGAGCCGAATAGTGTAAAGAATTCTCAACAAAACTACCAATCTTCTAATTATACTTTGTACTGTGTCTCGAAATTTTCAGATTTAACATGGTCTTACAACATGTTTGTTTTTTACATCCGGTTCGTTTAGGAATTTTAGCTATTATAAAAGTTGGAATCCTGATCTCCGTAGTGGGAGGCAGCATGAGAACCATAAAATCTGGTTCGATGTCTAGATCTGTTAGAGCTTTAAACTTACCAACATAGTCTGCAGTCCCATCATTTTTTCTTTTTAACTTTTACCACCCCGATCCGTGACGGATATACAATTCCGATCCATCTGAGTCGAGTAACAAAATGGCCGTTACCTCTAATTCCTAAATGTTGAAAAGTCATCAGATTGTGAAGCATTGTCAAATCAGCTTCAATCTACCTTCTGGTTAAACTCTGGTCACGGAGGACCTGTGATTCAGCACAAACTTTGAGGAGTCCGTCACACAAGTACTGTGTACGTTCTATACATTCGATTGGAGCCGAGCCTGTTGTCCTTGTGATTGGAGTAAACACACAGTTGTTTCGTGAATTACATCCTTATGACATGTGACCAACCTTTCAATAGTAGTGGTACATAAAATTCTCGGAATGGAATGAAATAATCAATCCATTTTGGAAATGATTGAGTTATTCCCATACTTTCACGGACCTTCATGTTTAGATCCACAACTGACACATGATGTTAGCCAAATTTTCTCCCCCACAACCCGACTTAATATGACATTGCATTATTCTAGCCCAACCGTGAAAAAGCTCCTTAAAAATCCGATCGCAAAGTCATAAGTTTGATTATCTGATTTCGAATCATAAATTTAAATATTTAATTATGAAACTCTGTCAATGACGCTCACGACTCTAGATTCAGAAAAATAAAGAGAAATCATAAGTGTTCTCTGGTTTTTGCCGTAAATCCATCTCATAAATTAAACTGTTTAGAAATGCAATTGATTAGTGAAAAAACGATAAAGAAAACCTTGTGTGCGGCTATCATCACATATGGGTAGGTGTTTTAGACCTCAAAAATAAAACATATAGCGGATAAAATAGACACTCTGTTTGATGGTCACAGCTCATGAAGAGAGAATCATATCGAGCTTGGCTAGCTAAGAGGATCTCGAGTGGTTATGACATACAACTATTATTTTATTCATGTGGTAGGTCTGTCTATTCATCTTTTACAACTTACAAGAACCACAAATTCATCTTAGAGACACAAAGACATATACATGGTCCATGAACTCATGCACATGATTAAAAAGTGCTAGTTGCAAGTTTTCTCCTTTTAACCCTGTGGTAAAAATAATTCAAACAAAATTTACTTTTTACATTTCTTAGAAGTAAGAAAATAATCTAAATTTGAATGTTATCTGCTATGTCAGCTTGAAACTGCGTCTCAAAAGAATTTCTAAATTATAGAATGTAAATTTAGATATCTATCTTATACTTGCGACAACTTTAACTATCAGGATTAACCGAACCCTTCACCTTCCCGCTACAAAACAAGTGCCTGAACCCTCAACCTTTCTGTTTAAACTTTGAAGCCAATCCTTGCCATGGCATAAAAACGTGCACAATACGTGTAAATGTCGCCTAATGGACAATCAATGTGTTCCAGAAAATGCAAGTACATAACAAAAGAAAAGTCTAGTTCACTCCAAGTAGTACAGTTTCTGATGGACATTACACTGTAACTATTCAATGGTCGGTGAAAAGTTACATCAAAATTTTGTATTCAGAGAATGGCCGGGGGGGTGGCAATGACATCCATCCATCCAAAACCATGAAAACGAAGCAAAATAGAAAATATATCTGTGGGGATAAGGGGCGGCAATATTTAGTTAATAAAAACCTAATCACCACTTCTATTTTATCATCTCTACACAACCACTGAAGCTTATCACTGATATCACTATAATATAAATACCCTCGTTTCCTCTCATCTCAAACACAAATACAAACTCACTCCTCTTCCTTCCTCTCCACAGTACTCAACTCTTCTTTATTTCCGGTACTATCCTATTCTGAATTTGTACTGTTTCTTGAGAAATCAAAAATATGGGAAAAGACGAAGTAGCAGAACATGGTGAATTCTCAGCAAAGGATTATCACGACCCACCACCAACACCATTTTTTGATGCAGATGAGCTTAAGAAATGGTCTTTCTACAGAGCTATTATTGCTGAATTTGTAGCTACTCTTTTGTTCCTTTACATCACTGTTTTGACTGTTATCGGTTACAAGGCTCAGAGTGAAGCTGATGATTGTGGTGGTGTTGGTATTTTGGGTATCGCTTGGGCTTTTGGTGGTATGATCTTCGTCCTGGTTTACTGCACCGCCGGTGTCTCCGGTAAGTTTTTCCTCTCTCCGGTCAATTTATTCAGACATGAGTTAAATAAAATGTCTAATTCAAGTATCTTACCTTGATTGGTTTATAGCCTGACTCACACTGCCTCTTCAGATCCAACAGAGTCCGATTTTCGGCTCCATTTTTAGCGAATTTTCAGTTTACTCTGAAATCACACTCTAGTTCTGAGTCAGACCCACCGATCAAAAAATAAAAAAAGTTCTGAGTCAGACCATAAATGAGCCAATCCCTATAATATTCCCTCACTTTGAATGAGGCGTAAGTTAGTATCTTAACTGGTGTTTTTCTATGATGCGCAGGAGGACACATCAACCCAGCAGTAACTTTCGGACTATTTTTGGCAAGAAAAGTTTCACTACCAAGAGCAGTACTGTACATGGTGGCTCAATGTTTAGGAGCAATCTGTGGTGTTGGATTAGTCAAGGCTTTCCAATCTGCTTACTACGTTAAACATGGTGGTGGCGCCAATACACTTTCCGCTGGGTACAGCAAAGGAACTGGTCTAGCAGCTGAAATCATCGGAACTTTCGTTCTTGTGTACACAGTCTTCTCAGCCACTGACCCCAAGAGAAACGCCAGAGACTCCCATGTTCCCGTAAGTATTCTATCAGCACCAAAATTTATTATCAACAAACAAACGGAAAACATGTTAAGTTCCGGTCCTTTTTAAGGTGGTCCGGACCGGTTCTGTTTGAAAAGTGGTTTATGTTTTTCTCCTGTTTGTGTGGCCATTAGGTGGTACCTAAACTTCTTTGTTGTCTTTCAATAATCTAACCAACTCTTTTTGTGGAAATTAGGTTTTGGCACCACTTCCAATCGGGTTTGCCGTGTTCATGGTCCACTTAGCCACTATCCCCGTTACCGGTACCGGTATTAACCCAGCTAGAAGTTTCGGAGCTGCCGTTATCTTGAACGACGAGAAGGCATGGGATGACCAGGTATAATAATCACTTTCTCTTTATGCATTTGAATCATGTTTAACTCATCAATCTTATACCAAGTATTAATTCGGATAAATGGGTTTTTGGTGCAGTGGATCTTCTGGGTCGGACCTTTCATTGGTGCCGCAATCGCTGCTATTTACCACCAATTTATCCTAAGGGCTGGTGCTATTAAAGCTTTGGGCTCATTTAGGAGCAGTGCTCGTGTCTAATAAGACTTGAAGAATTATTGTTGGATAGAGATAAGGGTGATGTTTTTTTTTTTTTATGTTTGGAAGATGGTGATGATGTTTGCAAGGAATAATAATAATGGAGCTCCTCCTCTAGGGGTCCATATAGGGGTGGTGGATTTGTGACTTGTCTATCTATCTAAAAAAGTTTACATTTATTCTATCTCTGTCTGTCTCCCTCCACTTCTTGAAAAAAAAAGAGAAAAGAAAAGAGAGGGTGAAAAACGAGAAGATGATTGATAAATTGGAAGTTTGTAGATATAATCTCTCTATTTATTAGTGTATTTTCCCTTTTGTTTCATGAAAGTCTTTCAAGTGTCAACTGTAATATTATCTGCTCTTTTGCTATTTCTCTCTAGTACTTTTGTTTTTCAATAATGTATTAATGTCTTTAGCCACTGTTTTCATTCTTATTCCTAAGTTTATGTGGGTTTTACTTTGAATATTCTACCACAGTTGTTCTCCTAATATGGCCCTTTAGGAAGAACTAAGAACTTTTAACATGGCCTCTATAGAGAATCAGTTCAAAAGAAAAAAAAAAGAAACACAAAAAGAAGTCCACAAAAACGAGTGGTAAGAAAAATAATTGGCTCGGGAAGTGAAGCTCTCTCCCCCACTAAAATCTCCCAAGAAAAAATGAAGGACAAAACCATAATGTTTGCAGAAGAATGTAGTCACTGGATTTCTGGATAGGTAATCCTCATAGGATTTGGTAATCCTGTAATAGCCACACAAAGTTTTTGGGAATCATTCTGTTAAGTATTCCATAAAAAAGAATTTGATTAAAAACTCACATACCAATTATCATTTCAATCGAAACTAGCTTTTAATTTGGTGTGCGTCTACTTCGCCATTACCTATTTATGTTTAACATGGGTCTTATTGTCTCATTCTAATAATGCATTATTAGCCTTATCTTGTTGACTAACAAGATTCTACGGTTTTTCTCAATTATTTCACTCATGGTAGAATTAAAATAAATGCTAGTTCGTAATAGTAACCGAAAAGGATCCCTGTAAATCAAGCGGAAATAATATGCTGACCAAATAAACATCCTGATTTTTGTCCTTCGTGTATATCAAATGGGACTCTCGTATGCGCATTACCAATCCAAATGTTGAGAAGCTTGGATCTCTTCCGTTGATTTCTCTATCAGGATTTTTTGCGAGAAATAATGCCGGTAACTGTAGCACTTCTCCAAATCAAGTTTATTTATTTAGTAAGTTTTGTGGTGGGTTGGTGGTGAATATGATGGGCTATATGGTATGAGATGATGTATTGGTGCAATAAAAGCGGAATTAGGTTAAGACTTTAGCGGAGTATTTTTAGCTTTTGGATAGATCCTTAAATATTAATTACTTTCAAGAAAGGTATTGTTAGTTTAGTTTGATGTTTATCTTGCTATATTAAAATGACTTTAATTAATTAATTAACTAACCAAATCTAGTTACATTATGCCTTTATATCATTGTATGTTTTTTATTCTCCTCTTCTTTTATAGATTGTGATTAGATGATGATCTGATTTTAGCTTAATTGGATAAGCACTTTAACTTAAAAAATGAGAAAGCAGGTGAGTTTTTGTTGTTGTTGTTGGTTCCTTTTCAGTTTAGCGACAATATAGCAACAATAGAGAGAGAGGCCTAGAGAGATCTATTAGTGTTTGGTTAGTACATTCTCATTAGATTCTTATCTTTTCGAATCATCTAGTACAATTTTACTAGCGTATTGTTCAAGTGTGTTATAAATCATTTCAATTGATCACTAATCACTAACTCTTTTTTATCCATATCATATGCGTTCCAGGATATAAGGTCTCCACCCATATCATATGACCTCAAAGAAAAAAGAGGCCGACATCGCTATTGTAAAATAATAAAGTTATTCGGTAATAATATCAGTGGTCCGAGTTCAAAATTTTCTAGCACTAGTTTCTTTACGGGAAAAAGAAAAATAATAATGCGAGTTTGACTGAATAATATGGCCAAACAAGAATAACACACACAAGAAAAAAAAAGTCTTAACAATTCTTTTTTGTTTTCGTTTTTTCAGGATTATTTTATTTTAAGTGTTGAGCTAGTAGACTACTAATTTTCCTAGAATTTGAGATTCTTACATTTTTTATCGCTTTTCCATTGAGGAGACGCCAGTGCGATTTTTATCTCTTTCCTAGATTTAGAATTCAATTACCAAGTAGACTTAATGCACTATTTTAAATTAAAGAAAAAAGAAAAGAAAAATAATACAACCAAAATAAGTTGTTTTTTTTCTTTTGGAAGGGAAAAAAAGACAAAAATGCTATTCACCTCCCTATTCTGCTCCCTCCAATCTACACCACACATTTATAATTTGAATCACATTCAGGTATAGGTGGGATTCATCATTATCCAGATATGGAGTTTAGATTAGAGGGAGCAGAGTAGGGAGGTGGAGAATAGAAAGCTGAATAGCACCACCCAAAAAAAAAAAACAACTAAAAACAACAAAAGTATAATGTGGTGATCTGCAGCATAAGCTGCTAAAAAAAATATGTCTTATCATACTCTACTCTTTTAACACCCTCGTTGAGAATTTCCAACTAATCAAGCTTGTGAGTCATGGGGCCATGTCAAAGCAAGGGCCAAGGATCTTGTGCTGGTCTTAAAAGTTTAGGGCTCCTGGCATGATTCATCTGGTGGACCAACGCGTGTCTTGCGTGCTTTTGGCCTGTAGTTATTGCTAAGCTCACGTACATACGTGATACCTACGGACAGACTTAATTATGGAAGTTATTTCTGTTACTGATGACGCTTCACAAGTCTTGTGGTGCGTACAAAAACGTGAAGTTTCCTGTACCAAAAGGAAAGCCTTGTGCACGAGAGTTGAGGCCTTTATTTAACCATGCCTACTTGTTAGTTCTAGCTACCAGTCTCTGCTCACTAACATCTCTGATTCCACAATATAGAGAACGACAATGACTAGTTCCATGGTCATCATCAGTATGTCTTGGTTCTTCTTCTTTCTCTTGTTTTCACTTTCTAATCTGGCTTTCTCAGTTCCTCCTCCACCTTTACAACTAGGCCGAGCTCCTCACGGCCTCGTAAAACAATATCCAGTAGCACCATTCTTCTCTCCATCTGCTCTCAGTTTCTTCAACTATCCGAACTCGTCTCCGAAGAAAGAAACCAATTGTAACTACTCTCGTTCTGGTTGCAGTACTCCGTCATCAGTTATAACACGAACAAAGTCATTATCAGTCGAAAAAGACGAAGAAAAGAAGGAATTAACAATTACCCAAACCGTCAAAAGCGAGGGTTATAGAGTTAAAGCTGGTGCAATTGCAGTTGTTGTGTTTTGTTTCATTTTTACATTTCTTTTGTGCTTGGGAGTTTTCATAGTTATGGCTACTCGTCGATCCAGCAATGCTCATCTAGCAAATTCTATTCTTGTATCACATAATAATGCTTAATGTTTTGTACAAACCGTATTCACAATCTTCCATGTACTAGCTTTATATATAAGAAATTTGGTGTTAATTGCTTTTTCTAATTTAATGATTTTTTGCTTGGCAAAAGATTATTATTTTTTTAGTCAGTATAATACGGTCAGCTGATAAATGAACCGTCAGTCAACTCGAAAAGTGAAACTATGAGTCAATAAGAATGTGAGATGTGTTTCTAGGCTAGGAATATTTGATTTCAAAGAGGTCTCGAGGACAGGGTTCATGACTTTGGTAAGTGATTTGGTCTTTCAGTAGTCAGAATATGGTCTTGGCATCCATTACCGTGCTCATGGAGTTGTAAATTCCCATCATTACCATTTCAGTGAAAACTATTGTCAAGTGCAAAATTGCTAGATGATTATAATGCAGCATTTTCCTTTGGGAAAAAGAAGCAAGTGGTGGAAATTGTCAAAATTTGGAAAAGAAATTAATACTGTACTAGATTGAGAATGGGGCACGGAGTCACAAAAAAATATGAGGATACGAGCTTTCGAGGATTATGTGGTGTTAACAGTTCAAAGAGGCTTCAAGACAGTTTAGTTTCACAGCTAATTGGAAATAGAGTGCCGAACCTTGAATAAGACTAAACGAGCTATGAAAGTGAGTGCTCGAGAGGAAGTCCATCCGCAGCTAACATCACAGAGTGACCAAAGTAACTCAAAATCCGGCAAGTTATGGACACCAATTTTCATCTTAAATAGTCAAATTTAGCAATTTCAGATAATAATGGTACCAAATTTTTACCGTGGAAGAGAACACTTTAACAGTGAAGATTGTTAGTACTCACATTAATGACTAGAGTAATGGCCAATTGGGATCAACTTTGACCCAAAATCAAGACTCTGTCAGTCGGAAATCACCAGTGGAGAAAATTTTGATTCTCTAATATTATAGTCTTAGGTTGGAGGTGTTAGGATTAATGTCTTAGGATTAACGTCACAAGACACTAGTAGTTCTTTAGATCAACGTAGAACTAAAGAAAACAGAAATAAAATGTACTAACGAAACAAAGAAAGACACAAGATTTAACGTGGTTCGGTAATATGTCTACGTCCACAAACGGCTACGATCAACTCTTATTATAGAACGAATTACAGAGAATAAACCGCAATTATGACCAGGAGGATGCTGTTCACAAACCCTAAACAATTCTCTATTAAACGTTCTAAACCCTGAAATTCTCTAGTTATGAGAAGTCTTCTCTGAATTGTGTTGTGTGTTTTCCCTTAAGACTTGTACACCTATTTATATAGGTTACAAACTTGTCTTCCAAGTATATGAGTTATACCAGGAAACCTAAACATAGCTACAAAAGGAAACCTTGAGTTTAACTAAATTAGGAAACCTCTAGCTATACTAAATTAAGGAAACACCTAGACGATTCTAGAATACTCTAGAAGCTTCCTAAAACATCGACAACATAACAATTCTCCACCTTGCCGATGTTTCCACCAAACTGAGCTTGATCTTCTCAAGTTAACCGCAGCCTCAAATGCCCCTAGGGCCTCAACAACGAGCAGTTTTGATCAAGATGAGACACCTCTCAAACTTGACCTTCGGAACGACTTTCGTCAACATGTCTGCTGGATTATCTTCAGTATCAACCTTCAATAGTTGTACTAATCCGTTATCAACAACTTCTCGTACCTTATGATAATGAACATCAATATGCTTGGTCCGTGCATGATAAACTTGGTTCTTAGCTAAATGAATAGAACTCTGACTATCACAGTTTACAACAACACTCCGTTGTATAATCCCCAAGTCTTTAACCAAACCACGAAGCCATAATTCTTCCTTAACAACCTCCGTCACAGAAATATACTCTGCCTCCGTAGTAGACAAAGTTACGATTGGTTGTAACATAGACCTCCAACTGATAGGTCCTCCACTCAATGTAAAACAATACCCTGAAGTAGAACGACACTTATCCCTATCACCCGTATAATCAGAATCAACAAATCCACAGACCTTCAAATTCTGCTCCTTCTCAAACACTAAACCAATATCCAAGTTCCCTTAAAGATATCTCAAAATTCCCTTCACCGCATACCAATGTGCTCTTCCAGGATTAGCCATATAACGACTAACTAAACCAACTGCCTGTGAAATATCCGGACGAGTACAAACCATAACATACATCAAAGAACATACCACATTAGCTTAGGGAACCTTTGACATAAACTCTTTCTCCTCAGTTGTAGTATGACACAACTGTTTTGATAACTTAACTGTAGGCGGAATTGGAATACTAATAGCTTTGGTGTTATGCATTCCAAAGCGACGAAGAACTCTCTCAAGATAGGATTTCTGAGTAAGACATAACTTCCCCTTAGATCTATCTCGAGTAATCTCCATACCCAAAATCTTCTTAGCTGGACCCAAATCCTTCATCTCAAACTCTAAACTCAATTGTTTCTTTAAAACATCAATTTCTGACTTGCTCTTTGCAGCTATGAGCATGTCATCCACGTAGAGTAAAAGATAAATAAAACCTCCATTTGGAAACTTCTTAAAGTACACACACTGATCATACTTGCTACGAGTATACTTTTGCTGCAACATAAACGTATCAAACCTCTTGTACCATTGTCTTGGCGATTGTTTCAAACCATACAATGATTTCTCAAGTCGACACACATAATCTTCCTTACCAGCAACTTCATAACCAATGGGCCGTGACATATAAATGTCTTCCTCCAAATTTCCATGCAAGAATGTTGTTTTGACATCTAATTGCTCGATCTCTAAGTCAAATTGCGCCACAAATGCTAAAAGGACTCGGATAGAAGTGTGTTTAATAACCGGAGAGAAAACATCATTATAATCCACACCTTCCCTTTGTGCATATCCCTTAGTTACTAACCTGCTTTGTATCGTACACCACTAACGACACCCTTAGAATCTGGAATTCCATCCTTTACCCTATAAACCCACTTGCACCTAATCTTCTTTCGACCCTTAGGCAACTTAACAAGCTCCCAAGTGCGATTCTTGTGAAGAGACTTCATCTCCTCATCCATGGTTGTTTTCCACTCAACTGCATGAGTATTACTCATTGCCTCCTCAAAGGTAAACGACTCATCCTCAAAAACAGATAATGCATAAGATGCAAACTCATCAAAACCATAACGGACTGGTGCACGTCTCTCACGTTGAGACGTCAAGGACGGAATATTCTCAACTTGTTGCTGTGTAGATTCCTCACTAGGAACCTCAAACTCAACTTCATCTTCTAAAAGAGTTTCTTTTCCTTCTTCTATAGTAGATGAACTAGGAACCCTTTGCTCCACCTGCATCAAATCATCTTCAACACCGCTACTACTTTCACTTTCAATTTGAGAGTCCCAATCAGTGAACTTCTTTGAATCATGCATCGCTTTCTCATTAAAGGTTACATCATGACTGATAATAAACATATTCAGTTCTGGGCACCAGAACCGATACCCCTTAACACCTAGTGGATAACCTAAGAAAATTACTTTCTTAGCCCTAACATCCAACTTATCTTATTTCACATGAAAATAGGCTGGACAACCAAACACCTTCAAATTAGAATAATTGACGGGATTACCGGTCCATATCTTCATAGGTAACTTACACTTAATAGCTGTTGATGGTGATCGATTCACTAAATAGCACGCTGTATTAACTGCTTCAGCCCACCAAATCTTTTCTAAACTTGCGTTTGACAACATGCACCGTGCTCTCTCAAGTAACGTTCGATTCATTCTTTCCGCTACTAAATTTTGTTGTGGTGTACCCTTGACTGTGAAGTGCCTAACGATACCTTGTTCCTCACTAAACTCCTTCAATGGGTCTTCGATGTATTCATCGCCATTATCGGAACGTATCTTTTGAAACACACGACCAAGTTGTTTCTCTACCATGCTCTTCCACTTCTTAAACACCTCGGTGACTTCATTCTTATGCTTCATGGTGTAAAGCCAAACTCTCCTTGAAAAGTCATCAATAAAGGTCACAAACCACCTAGCACCTCTCTTAGAAACTGTACGAGAGGGACCCCAAACATCCGAATGGTTGTAATCTAACATACCCTGCGTTTGATGTACATCGGTACCAAAACTGCTCCTACATTGCTTCCTGAAGATACAATGCTCACAGAAATCAATCTTGCAAGTCTTTTCACCTCCAAGCAAGCCTTTACTACTCAACACGGACATACCTTTCTCACTCATATGCCCAAGACTCATATGCCATAAACGTGTTGACTCCACCTGTTTCTCATCAATTGATTGAGAAACCATAGCTCCACCAAAAACTATATCTCCTTGTAAGAAATATAAATTACCATGTATTTCACCGGTCATCTTCAAACTACCGTCATAGTATACCTTCAACAATCTATATTCAGCAACATACTTGTATCCAAGTGATTCAAATACTCCTAACGAAATCAAACTCTTCCTCAAATATGGAACACGTCTAACCTCTGAAAGTGTTGTGATAACACCATGCGAACGAACCTGTACCGTACCAACTCCAACTGTTTTGCAGGCATCAGAATTTCCCATCATAACAGTACCATCATTCACCTCTCTGTAAGTAGTGAAACAATCCTTTGAAGAACACATATGATACGAAGCACCGGAATCAAGCATCCAACCATCATTGAGATAACTCTTTGATGTAACGATTAATACTTCCTCATCAAAACCACACATTGGGTCTTCTAAAACTTCACTACCTTCCGCAACCGAAGCAACAACATTCTTCGAATCTGATTTCTCACGTTTCCCATCTCTTGCCTTAAGCTTGAGACAATCAGCCCTAATATGACCAGTTTTACGACAATAATAACACTCAATATCGTTCTTCTTGAAACGATTCTTCCACTTCTGCTTCTTATTACTATTCTTTCCTATATCAACAAACAAACCCACGGCTTGTGCTTCATCGCTTAAATCTTGTTTCCTTAATGCCTTAGCTTGTAAAGCAGCGACCACATCATCGAAAACCAACTTATTGTCTCCTTCGGTTTTCACACTCAGCAAGTAGTCAACGAAACCATCATACGATGGAGGCAGAGAACATAATAATATCATAGATTTGTCCGTATCAGAAATAGTCACACTGATGTTAGATAAATCAGAACAGATCTATTAAACTCGTTAATATGATCAACCATAGGCTTACCTGAAGCCATCCGAAAGGCATGAAGCCTGCGCTTCAAGTAAATCTCCGAAGTCAAATCCTTTTGCAAGTAGAGCTTCTCTAACTTATCCCACAACACCTTTGCAGAGGTTTCACTCGAAAAATTATGAGTGATATCCCTTGACAAACATAACCGAATAGTTGAACACGCCTCCAAAACAAGGTCATCCCACTTCTCATCGCTCCATTCCATTGGTAACGCTGCTGGTTTGTCCTTGATCACTTTGATTTGTTTCATATTAACAAGAATATCTTTAACATCAGTTTTCCATGATGTAAAATTATTCTTCCCGTTGAATTTGATAATATCAAATCCATGCACCTTCGAAAAACTTCCACTTGATGTAGAACTAGACATCTTCACTTCCAACTATGATCCTCTCCACGCTCACCGCACCACTTGTTAGGATTAATGCCTTAGGATTAACCTCACAAGACACTAATAGTTCTTTGGATCAACGTAGAACTAAAGAAAACAGAAATAAGATGCACTAAACGAAACAAAGAAAGACACAAGATTTAACGTGGTTCGGCAATATGCCAACGTCCACAAACGGCTACGATCAACTCTTATTATAGAACGAATTACAGAGAATAAACCACAACTATGACCAGCAGGATGATGTTCACAAACCCTAAACAATTCTCTATGAACCAAACGTTCTAAACCCTAAAATTCTCTAGTTATGAGAACTCTTCTCTGAATTGTGTTGTGTGTTTTCCCTTAAGACTTGTACACCTATTTATATAGGTTACAAACTTGTCTTCCAAGTATATGAGTTATACTAGGAAACCTAAACATAGCTATAAAAGGAAACCTTGAGTTTAACTAAATTAGGAAACCTCTACCTATACCAAATTAAGGAAACACCTAGACGATTTTAGAATATTCTAGAAACTTCCTAAAACATCGACAACATAACAGTAGGAATTGAACTAATTCGTGGGAATTTTACAGGCACTTGCAATGGAGTTGGATGTTTCACCTCAACAGCAATACATCCAGAGCAAGTTCGGAATCTACTGGAGGCAGTATTATGTGACAAATGCCATGAATGGAAATCCTACGTCTGTAAAGTGACAACTGACAACTATCAACCTAATTAGTGACTCTTTAGTTGTTTTGCAATCTTTTGATTTTTGGACTTGTACTTTGGGAAGCAAACAGCTGATAATATTTCTTAATTTGCAAAAAGCATATCTATGAATGACTGACCTTCTTGGATTCAGGTGAAAATCCAGGCCGACATAGACAGTATGAAATTTTATCCATTTTAATCTATTTCCTTTCCTATTAAAAATAAATAACCTCTATGAACAAAATGGATACCAATATCCTGCAGTGTGGATGCTATAAATGTCGATAGACTTGATATGCTGGAATTGAGATATTAATTGTCATCCAGTGCATATTCATTATGAAAACGAAACAAAAATAAATCTATTATTGTGTGGGTAAGGGGCTCCATCAACATTCAACGCTACTTCACTACCACTGGTCTACCACTGCTCAAGCTTATCTCCATAATAAATTTCATATCTCTGCCGTCTAAGCTTCTTCAACCCAGTTCAGCACTGTATTGTGTTCTGGAGAAACAGTTGTTAATTAAAGCTCGCTAGATTTGCTAGAATCTAATAAGGTATGGGTGATGATGAAATAGAAGAGATGGAGCAAATTGGTGAAGTTCCAAAAAAGGATTATCATGACCCCCCACCAGCACCATTTTTCGGTTTAGATGAACTTAAGCTATGGTCCTTTTACAGAGCCATTATAGCTGAATTTGTAGCTACTCTTTTGTTCCTCTACATTGGGGTCTTGACTATAATTGGTTATGCCAGTCACATAGGAGAGGATGAATGTGGTGGTGTTGGTGTCTTAGGTATTGCTTGGGCTTTCGGTGTTATGATTTTCATCCTTGTTTACTGCACCGCCGGTATCTCTGGTACGTTATCTTTCCCGTCTCTCCCTGGACCACTTATACGCATTAGTTTTTCATTCTCAAACTTTGTTTCTGTGGTGTGCAGGTGGGCATATTAATCCGGCTGTAACTTTTGGGTTATTTCTGGCAAGAAAAGTTTCATTACCCAGGGCAGTGTTGTACATTGTGGCTCAGTGCTTAGGAGCTACTGTTGGTGTTGCATTAGTCAAAGCTTCTCAACCAACTTACTACGACCAATACGGTGGTGGGATCAATTCAGTTTCAGACTCTTTCAGTAAACTAGATGCATATGCGGCAGAGATAATGGGAACTTTTTTTCTTGTTTATACTGTTTTTTCAGCCACTGATCCTAAGAGAAATGCTAGAGACTCCCATATTCCAGTAAGCACTGTCTCTACTGTTTATAGCACAGTTATGAATTGGCCAATTAAGAATTTCTTAGCTCCTGAATTGTGTACTAATTTTTCTGAATTGTTGTTCAAAATTAGATTTTGGCACCACTGCCAATTGGGTTTGCGGTGTTTATGGTTCATCTAGCTACCATTCCAATTACGGGAACCGGTATAAACCCCGCTAGATCTTTTGGAGCTGCTGTTGTCTACAACAAAGCAAAGGCATGGGATGACATGGTATGGTTAACAATAATGCTGCTTATTGAATCAATTTTAATAGAAATTTATTTGCTGAGTAATTAACGTTTGTCTGGATGGGGTTGTGGTGCAGGGGATCTTTTGGTTCGGACCTTTCATAGGTGCTGCTTTTGCTGCTGTATACCACCAGTTTGTTCTAAGGGGTGGTGCTGCTAGAGCATATGGTTCAATTAGGAGCCATACTACCAGTGTCTAAGAGTCCAGGATTTTCCTCAGATAAAAAAATATTTATCTTCATTTACCTATTCATTGGTACCATTTTTTGTTATCGGGTTTATTTTGCTGTAAATTTGGAGAAATGCACCTCTCCTTAAGGTTTGGCACTTCTGTCATCAATGAAGCCATCATCACTTGAATTCTGCTGATGTTGTCTGCTATTGTATTTTGTGTTCTTTATGCTCGTCTTCTATGTTTGATTGTTTTACTACTATGATTCTTCCTCCACCTAATAGTGTTAGTCTCAACTCTCACCTATACTGGATTAGTCTCTTAACGTTAAGCAGTCAACCGAAACGGGTTTGGTGGTTCTTTCGTCCAAAAATGAGGCACCTTCAAAGTTCTACAAATTACTAGTTCCACCTCTGTGATCAGGGCAGAGACAGCTTAGAGTATGCGTGTTAGTTGCACACCCATCCCAGCTGCCTCCCAAGACCAATAATAATTACTACGTCCGTTTCAAAAAAATAGGCTGGTTTGTATGCAAATTTACACACAAACCAGCCTATTATTTAGAATCGGAAGGTGTATTGTTAGGGGTGTAAATTGGGCCGGTCCGGGCAACCCGACCTATTTATTAAATGTGACGGTATAGGACGGGCCGGAACATCTCTTATCCATGAAATTAAAAGGGCCGGGCGGGCAGGGTTATTTATCTACAGTTAGTACCCATGGCCTACCCAAGCCAGTTTTGTAATTTGGGTCGGGCGGGTAGGGCCGGGAGGGCCTTGAATATTACAAACAAATATATATATTATACATATATATTGTTAAAAATAAAAAGAAAGTAGTAATAATACACAAGTTTTACTTAAAATTAATAATCAAATACGAGAATTGAGATGGGAATAAGATAAACTAAACTTCCTATAATTTTTCCTGAATTGAATCATCAGAAAAGGAAATTGCCTTAGATTTTGCTCAATATTTTCTCTATATGGTTAACAAAATTAGACTTCAATGGAATAAAAGTTAAGAAATACATATGAAAACTATGAGGGTTGACTGTATTAAGTATGTATACCAAGTATATTCTTGGATAAAACAAATGAGAACAGTCACTTAGGCTAGGTAAATGGATAACACTAGCGGGCTAACATGGCGGGTAGCATTGACGGGATAATAGGGAGGGTATTGGGCCGGGCAAGAAAATTTGAATTGTGGCCTGTGCCCGCCCTCTTATTTAAATGGGCTAGGTCGGGCCATCCCGTAAAGGGCCGCGGTCACCCATGAACTGTCATGGGACAGGGCGGACGGTACTGGGCCTCGGGCTGCCGGCAAAATTTACACCCCTATATATTATTTATTTATTTTTTGGTATTAATTGGTCGGCCGAGTCCATTTCGTACCTCCAGTATGGGTGGAGAATTTTTTTGCACCCCCTCTCGTTAAAACCTGGCTCCGCCCGTCTGTGATTCACTTTTATTTTCCCTGATCAGGGATTCTATGAGGTTAGTGTGGAATTAAGCCAAACACAACCTTGGTGGACTTGGCCAGCAAGATTAGAGCCGCCGCTTCCTATTTATACCCGCTCTTTTCTGGTTAGTGTTTCACGGAAGAGCAAAGAGCTTGGAAAACCTCTCGCACCATGTCCAGGAGGAAGCTGAAGAAGAAAGCGGCTGCAATGCCAAACCTTCCAGAAGAGATTCAGCTAGAAATCTTTGCAAGATTACCAGTGAAATCTCTTTCACGATTTTTATGCGTAAGCAAATCTTTGTCTACTGTAATTGCTAGCAGTGAATTTACAAATATGCATCTTAATAACATGAAAAGCAACCCTAGCATTCTTTATCATTCGTCCATGGAAAAGATTTGCTCCATAGATTATAAGTCAATATCATCGTTATTCCCGTTATCAAAATCATCATCAGTGCACCACTACAGTAAATTTACTAATCAGATGCGTTACCCTTCCATACCTGTACGTTATCTATTTGAGTCTTTGTGCTCATGTGATGGTTGGCTTTGCATCCGTACTAACGTTCAAAATGAAAGACGCATATGTTTTTGGAATCCATTAACCAATGAGCAGAAGAGAATACCGGGAAGTGATATACAGTATGATAATACGAGAGTCGGAGTCGCATATGGGCTTGGATATGATTGCAAAATTGGCAATTACAAACTGGCAAGGATTGTTAGTTCGGATATTCCTTTTGGACAGCGACATTCTAAAGTTGATGTTTATACATTAGGTTCAAATGAATGGAAATCAATTCATCAGAACATACCTTATTACGAGTTTACAGTTTCCGAAGCAAATGAGGGAGTGCACCTTAATGGAGCTATCCATTGGCTTGCGCGTACCATTGGTGAACAATTTCGAAGCTCCAAAGTTCTGGTCTCTTTTGATATTAGCAATGAGATACTCAAGGAGGTGGCATTACCCGAAGAATCTATTCCAGATCGACGATCAACTTATAAGTACAATCAGTGGTGCCAACTTGATGTGGAAGTGTTGGGAGGGTGTCTTTGTCTAATTTCCCATGTTTCACGTGTCCGAGTTGATGTATGGGTGATGATGTTAGTTATAGAAGACTAATTAATTATTTCCTAAAGTTAGTCGTGGTTATTTAGGGAAGGGATTTCCTAAACCGGTTAGACTTCTTGGTGGCCAAGTTTGTAGTCTATATAAATAGGTAGTTAGGCCTTGTAGAATTTGTGTATTGTGTAGAACACAATTAAGAGATCGGTGAGAGATTTCTTGTATAGCTTTTAGGTCTAAAGCTAGGGTTTCCTTGTGAGAGCATATTGGCGAGGAACAAGAGACAAGGTTATCGTCTCGGATAATTGTTGCGGTATAACCAAGGGTTTGCTGGGATTCACACGACGCTGTAATCGTTTTTCCTTCATAGTGGATTTGAGTTGGTGCGGCTCAAAGTGGACGTAGACAATATATACAAGTTGTATGTATTGGTCGAACCACTATAAATCTTGTGTCTTGTGAGTTGATTTATCTTTCTCCTATTTTCATAGTTGCTTGTGCTTGGTTTACTTATTATTCATCATAATATCTCAAGATCCGTTATTCCGCGATTGTCAGTGATTATTCCCTAAGAAAATCCTGACAACTGGTATCAGAGCTCGGGTTAGAGCTTTAGGGTTTATCGTAGTACGATTGGAGTGGGAGTTATGGGTGATAATAACGAAAGTACGGTAGCTAGGGTTAAAGTTTTTAATGGGAGAACTTTGCGTTTTGGAAGTCTCAGATGGAAGACTACCTATATGAGAAAGACCTTGCTGATCCATTGGGTGGAGTTGTGAAAAAGGGAGCACGCAAAGACGATGAATGGAATACTCTTGATCGCAAGTGTGTAGCCGTGATCCGTAGATGCCTAACGGAGGAAGTCTACAATAACATACAAGAGGAAACTAGTACGAAGAATCTTATTGATAAACTTGAAAAGTTGTATCAAAAGTCATCAGCCTCGGGGAAGATTATGTTGTGTGAACAATTATTTAATCTGAAGATGCAAGAAGGAGAAGCGATTTTAGCACATCTTGGGAAGTTTAAATCAATTATTTCTCAACTTTCAAAAGTTAGTATTACTTTTGATGATGAAGTTCAAGATTTACGGTTGTTGTCGTCATTACCAAAGAGTTGGGAGACTGCAAGGACAACCATAAGCAATTCTGCAGGGAGCGAGAAGTTGAAGCTTGATGATGTGCAACAAAGGTTAATTGCTGAAGTGGAGATAACAATAGAACAAGGTTATCTTTCTAGTTCTTCAAGCTCGGCCTTAAGTATGCATGATGAAGATAGAGGCAGGAGTTCAAATAGGAACAACAACAACAAATCCAGATGGAAGTATAGAGGGAAGTCTAGGGGGAGATCTCAATCTCGACCTATAGGTGTTGTTGAGTGTTGGGCGTGTAAGAAAGTAGGACACTTCAAGCGCGATTTTCCGGAAAACAAAGGTGCTAATAATGGTGGAAACAAAGGTAATCAAGAAGAGGTCAACTTAATTGCAGCTGTGGAACCGGTGAAGGTCCTTGTTGATAACAAGAAGATGATTACGGAAGGTTTTCTACTACTCTCTGAGGACAAGCAAGATGAGTCTTGGATTATAGACTCGGGAGATTCTTTCCATGCAACGGGTGATAAGAGTATTAGATCTCTTATGAAGAAGGATACTATGGCCAAGTATTCCTAAGTGACGGTGAAGCATGCGACATCATTGGTTTGGGTGATGTGATCTTGAAAGTCAACGGTTCGACATGGAAATTGAAGGATGTACGACACGTTCCAAATTTGAAGAAGAACTTGGTGTCTGTGGGCCAAGTTTGCGATGATGACTGTGAAGTTGAGTTAACGAAACACAATTTGAAAGTAAAGAAAGGGGCTATGGTGTTAGCTCGTGGAGTTAGAGTCGGTACTCTATACCGGACTTCAGACGGAACTACTTTAGCAGTGACTAATAGTGGTGAAGACACTAACTTATGGCGTAGAAGATTAGGGCACATGAGTGAGAAGAACATGAATATTTTATGTTCGGGAGGATATCTACCTAAGGTGAAGTCTGTTGATATGAGTTTTTGTGAAGAATGTGTTCTTGGAAAGAAAAAACGAGTTAGTTTCAGCAGAAGAGGAAGAGACTTGAGAAGTGCAAAACTTGATTTGGTTCACACGGATGAATGGGGACCAATTGATGTTGCATCTCACAGCGGGTTCCAACATTATGTCATCTTTATTGATGATCACTCAAGGAAGGTGTGGATTTACTTCATGAAGAATAAGTTCGAGGTGTATGAAGTGTTTAAGAAGTGGAAAGATTTGGTTGAAACAGAAACTGGTCTGAAGTTGAAGTGTCTAAGGTCAGACAACGGTAGTGAGTATGACAAAACAGAATTCTTACAGTTATGTGCTACGAATGGAATTCGTTTGGAGAGGACAATTCCAAGGACACCACAGGAGAATGGAGTAGCAGAAGGTATGAATTGGACGTTGAATGAACGTGCAAGGTGCATGAGGTTGCAGTCTGGTTTGCCCGAGACCTTCTGGGCACATGCAACAGAGACGGATGCTTATCTAATTAACAGGACACCTAGTAGTCCATTAGATATGAAGATACCAGAGGAGGTTTGGACTGGAAAAAAGGTAAATCTTTCCTATTTGAAAGTTTTTGGTTGTGTTGGTTATGTTCATCTTAGTCCCAGTGAGAGGTCTAAGATAGGTGCTCAAGCAAAGAAGTGTATATCCCTTGGTTATGGAATTGACGCTTTTGGGTATAAACTTTGGGACTATGAGGGTCACAAAGTTATTAGAAGTAGAGATGTCACTTTTAATGAGAATGAGATGTACAAAGACAGGAATACAACTCAAGTTGAAGATTTCAGGTCAAGCAACGTCGATAAGGAGTTTTATATCGATATTGATGATGTTTCTAGAAGAAGTGTGGAACAAGAAGAGCATGACGTTGCTGATGGCAGAGAAGTACAAGTTGAAGAGACTTGTACTGCAGTGGGAGTTATTCCTACAGTTTCACAAGAAATACGAAGATCGTCACGAACTCCTAAACCAAACCCAAGGTATGCTTTGAATTATCTATTACTTACGGATGAAGGCGAACCTGAAGATATTAAGGAAGCACTAGCAGCTGATGATTCAGGCAAGTGGAAATTTTCTATGGAGGATGAGATAAATTCACTTGATGAGAATGGCACTTGGGTGACCTAGATGAAGAAATTTACATGAAGCAACCAGAAGGATTCATAGTAAAAGGCAAGGAAGAGATGGTGTGCAAGATAAAGAAGAGTTTGTATGGTTTAAAACAAGCCCTGAGACAGTGGTACAAGAAGTTTGATAACTTCATGCATAGAAGTGGTTACTCACGGTGTAATGAAGATCATTGTTGTTACTTCAAAAGGAATGGTTCTGACTACATCATATTACTACTGTATGTGGATGATATGTTGGTTGCCGGAACATCTCTACAAGAAGTTGAGAATTTGAAGAAACAATTAGCAAGTGAGTTTGCTATGAAAGATCTTGGTGAAGCAAAGCAGATTCTTGGTATGAGGATCATAAGAGACAGAGCTAAGGGTGTACTTATGCTTAGTCAGGCTGAATATATTGAACGAGTGTTGAAAAGGTTCAATATGGAGAATACTAAACTAGTTAGTTCTCCACTTGGAAGTCAAATTCGTCTTTCAAGTATGCAGTGTGCGAAGACAGATGAAGAAAAGGAGTACATGGCTAACGTACCATATTCTTCGGATATTGGGAGTCTAATGTATGTTATGGTGTGCACGAGACCGGATATTTCACATGCAGTGGGAGTAGTGAGTAGATATGCAAGCAACCCATGAAAACAACATTGGGAAGCTGTGAAGTGGATTCTCAGGTATTTGAAAGGTAACACAAACGTACCATTGTGCTATCGAAAAGGTGGTTCTATTTTGAGGGGTTATGTGGATGCAGACTTCGCAGGTGATGTAGATAAAAGGCGAAGTACGACCGATTATGTTTATACTATGGGGTCAGCTGCAGTGAGTTGGAACTCACGGTTACAGAAGTTGGTGACATTGTCTACTACGAAAGCGGAGTACGTAGCGGTGACGGAAGCGAGCAAGGAGATGATTTGGCTACAAGGATTATTAGCTGAGTTGGGAAAGGAACAAGGAGATAATGTTCTGTTTAGCGACAGTCAAAGTGCTATACATTTAGCCAAGAACTCAGCCTATCATGCTAGGACGAAGCATATAGATATTCGTTATCATTTCATTCAGGATCTCTTAGAAGAAGGAGAGTTGAAGCTCGAGAAGATTCTTGGTTCGAAGAATCCGGCGGATATGTTTACCAAGGGAGTTACATCAGACAAGGTAAAGCTCTGCAAGGCTTTAGTTGGTCTCTCAGAATGAGGATCTGGGAGTGGAGCCACACTAACAAGGAAGATGTTTTAGCACCGTCAATCCAAAGTTGACGAATGGAAGACAATCAATAAGTCTTCAAAGTGGGAGATTGTTAGTTATTGAAGACTAATTAATTATTTCCTAAAGTTAGCCGTGGTTCTTTAGGGAAGGGGTATCCTAAACCGGTTAGAATTCCTGGTGGCCAAGTTTGTAACCTATATAAATAGGTAGTTAGGCCTTGTAGAATTTGTGTATTGTGTAGAAAACGATTAAGAGATCGGTGAGAGATTTCTTGTATATCTTTTAGGTCTAAAACTAGGGTTTCCTTGTGAGAGCATATTGGTGAGGAACAAGAGACAAGGTTATCGTCTCGGGTAATTGTTGCAGTGTAACCAAGGGTTTGCTGGGATTCACACGATGCTGTAATCGTTTTTTCCTTCATAGTGGATTTGAGTTGGTGCAGCTCAAAGTGGACGTAGACAGTATATACAAGTTGTATATATTGGTCGAACCACTATAAATCTTGTGTCTTGTGAGTTAATTTATCTTTCTCGTATTTTCATAGTTGTTTGTGCTTGGTTTACTTATTATTCATCATAATATCTCAAGATACGTTATTCCGCGGTTGTCAGCGATTATTCCCTAAGAAAATCTTGGACTAAGAGTTTCACCATTACCGAAAAGGATGTTACCCATAGCCCGGATTTGAAGTTAATTTGGAGTTTTGAAAACAATGAGATTCTATGGGAGATTGATGGGGGTTTTGTTTTATATGACCCAAAGAAGAAAAGATATGGAAGGTTGATATCTATAAAGTTTAAAAAACGCAAAGTCATAGCAGGTAACTGTGTTGCTAGCAAATAGGTGCAAATTTCATTGAAGAAAGCACGAAGAAGAGAAACTTAAGATTCCTCTCTTAAGTATTGGTTTATGTAAAAAAGCTTGTCATAAAAGTTCGTGTGCAGAACTCGGTGTGCGCTGCGAGCATACTGCCGAATTGTTTAGCACTTGTTCTTTCGTTCCAAGGTAGTTTGAGAAATAGGGATGTGTTTCATTCATATCTTAAGAAAGAATGTGTCATATGGTATACTGGAACGGGAGCTTAAATTATTTCATTTAAGAAGACAACCATAATATCTGGAACTATTTCATTTCCTCCAGAATGGCACTATTACTTGGGTGCACGAGATGGAGCTTAAATTAACCAACAAGATTTGGTACATGCTTGCTTTTGCGATTACCTGGGGCATTGGGCCTTGTGAGCTGAAAGAAATGCCGCAGCGATGTGTAGAGAAAGATAGAGTGAAGTAGATGGTAATCACTGAAATCAAAAGATTGAGCTTTCAATGGGGGTCTTTGTATTCCAGTTTAGATGTATCAATTTCAGGGATTTCATTTGATTTCAAATTGGGAGGATGTTTTGGATAACTGATTTATTTTCTGTTGGGCTTGTGGTTTAGGTTCAAATTTGTTTTTCCATGTCTTCTAATAAAATTTTAATCTTTGCTTTCAAAGAAAGACGCACCAGAATATGAAAATAACATAAATGAAGTATTACTAATGTGTAAAAAAAAAAAAAAAAAAATCAACTCGGATGGTGTCACCTAATACTACTGTACTCGACTCTATGATACTGACTCGACTCTATGATACTGAGATGGGTTCGTTTACGTACCACCAACTAGTAGTTTTTCCATTCACCACACATGGCCAAATGTAAAAATTCCCAACTATATATGAATGCTAGATAGGTACGTCGTGCTTGTGCGCCTCTCTTCATTTCTGCACCGACTGATAAGCAGATAACTCTCTCCTCTATATAAACTTCTTGTAACTCATGATCAGCTTACCTAGCACCGATAGCATTTACTTACTACACAAAGGATTTCAAAAGTATCAATAGGAAAGTCTCTTGTATCCATGGAGTTGAAATATTTACATTATTATGGAGTGTGATTGCAGCATGTACCTTGCATTTTCTAAAAGACGCTGTCTCGCACTTTCGTAGTGCCAAATATTTATGAAAATATGTAACACTTGTTTTTCCATGATTTTCATTTTGATTGAAATCAAACATCGTCAATCAAACCATACAAACCTTAGGGTTTAATTGCTTCTAATTCTAAATTAACTAATAGGCAGGACATTATGAATGTAAAGAAAAAATGCTTAAAGTGCTAAGTAAGCTAACCGCCAACCACCAAAAATTCTGTTAATTCTGTTATTGGCTTCCACCCACCGCCACTACATATAGTTGTATTGTGTGCTAACAAAAATCCTAACTAGTCTGAATGTCCAACGGATTTTCATGGTTCCGTTAAGGCCCAATCTCATATTTTGTTGAATTTAAAAATTCAAGGATTCATCCTAGCTAGTAGCTAGCATATTAACACTCATGAGTCTTGAAGAGAGAAATACGTGCTTTTGTGCAGAAACGATATGAAAGTTTCCATGCTAAAATTATGGCTCTAGGGTTGTATCTCGATACTGTAGAAAATTAAAACCAAAAAGACTAATCATGGTACGAGGGGAAAGCAGTAACGCATATGTTTATCGGCCAGAACGGCACAGGGGACAAACGTTGCGTATGTTTAACCACCCAAGAATACATTTTGTGTGATATACCTTACCGCAGCATAGCGTCTCGATAACATCATTCCCTTTTTCAAATTCATCCCAGCAAATCACGCAATAAGGAGTAAAAGTATTATCATTACCATCATAATCGTAGGTTTCATCACCAAATTTCCTTGGTTCTGGCAGGGCCTGAAATCTTCGACAAACATGTAAAGAATTTTCACCTATTTCATCATGAAAATCATCTATTAATAGCAGGGTTTTTATGTTTACTCCGACGTGAATAAGAGATGGCTTTCTTTCTCTGACATTGTCCGCAGCTTCCTTACAAATCAAGTTTATTTGACGTCCAACTATGTTCCTCCGGAAGCTTTTAGTTCCGCAAAAACTCACGAGATTCCTGATATGGCCACTACGGAATACATATTTAGAGGCAAAGAAGTCGGCATAATCAACCTGGAACACCTTCGGTCGCATCGTGTTGTGTCGTTTTATTTGCTTGTCAAAAGGAGCATGGTGATTTAGTAGTAAAGCCGCTGGTGGTACGATGAACGAATTCACTTCTGAATTGGATTTCAATAAAGAATTTACTTTCTGTCATAGGGTTCTCGACTGTAACCTCTGATGTGCCACAACTGTAACCTGTAATTCGAGCATACTTGAACTCGCGGTTGTCGATTGTCATGGAAGAGAAGATCTATGGGAAAGTCTCTACCGGTGGTGTTGAATAAGAGGAGAGAAGCTTGAGGCTTCCGGTATCTATATACCGTAAAATTTTGATAAATTAATTGCGTTGAGACCAAAAAAAATTATTATTTCAGTAGAGTTATTAATTTATCGAATTAAAATTTAGGATATCCAATCTAGTCGCGACCAGAGACAGTGTGGGGTCTCAAACTTGTGACCACATACTTGGGGTCAACTTACATAGAAGAAAAAGACTTGGGGTCAACAAACTATGTAAATTAGCCGACGCGGTTTGTGAAAATGGTTTTGTGAAAACTGCTCTCACTTCCCCATCCTAGGCACTTCTCCGCCCCTGTTGCTCCTCTAACTCTAGTAAAAAGGAGCTGCGCATTAAGTGGTGAGTGCTGTTTTCTTCCTCTTCTAATATTTTAACCTCCGATACATATTAAGTTGGGCCTGATCTTATGAAACGATCCAGCTAGCTAGCTAGCTAGGCCAGTTCCGTAACCAGCCCAGCATGTCAAACCAACCTACTAATTTTAGAACCGTTTTTTGGGCACTACTCCATTTTGGAGTAGGGTGTAAATAATACCCGAAAATACTCGGCATGCTTGTATCCGTCTGAGCTTGCATGTACCCGAATGAGCCCAAAGCCTGTTGCAGTCCGCCACGGTCCGCCTGGCCTGGCCTTGTTAGTTTAAATGAGCGGGTTCGGGTTTTCTCTAAAATTTATTAGCCTGGCTTGTTACCTGCCCGAATATCCTGACCTGGTATCTGTTTAAATTTTTTAAGGATTTTTGTTCTAATGTTAGAGCAAATTGTTGTGTATTTTGGTTATTTTTTGGATCAAAATTCTTATTTTCATTTCTATTTTACATTTAGAAGATTAATTATTTAAGATTATTTTAACTTATAGTTCATTCAATCTCTAAATTATAGATTGAAGTTAAATCGTTTGTTGCAGAATTTTGAAAATTCCAAAAACCCGAAGCCTGTTTGGTCTGCCTGGCCTGGCCTGCTTATAGAATGTGCTTTGGGCAAGTTTTGGGCCTCAAATAAGTGTTTCTACCTGGCCTGCCCGTCCTGACGGGTTTTTTGGGTAGCTAATTATGAGGCCTATCTGGCCTGGCCTATCTGGCCTGGCCTGTAGCAGGAAACGGGTCGGGCTGCCCTGCCATGCCCAATTTACATCCCTAAATTTTGGAGGGGGGCTACTATTTGATAAGAACATCACCCTTTAGTTATAAGGGGCGTCCTAAAATGTGGAAATGACTAACCTATCCTTAACCTAATTTAATTTTAAAAAAATACTAATAACCATATATATATATATATATATATATATATATATATATATACAACCACCACCGCAGCCCACCACCACCGACCATCACCTACCACCTCTGACTACCACCACCACCTATATATATAGAGAGAGAGCTTAATTTAAATCATTAACAAAGATATTCTCACAAACCCATTACTTGTCATTCGTTTTTGGTTGAAAAAACAAGAAGCAATCATCAAAATGAGTTGAAAATGGAAGTTGCATAGAGAAGTTCGGCTAGGAATTATGCGAAAAACTTTGTCGAACTAGCAAAACTCAACTTTAATGGAGGTTTTTTTATCAGAGAAAAGTTCAGGTCACGTCGCAAAAAAAATGTCCCAGCCGAGCTTTTAGTCCGGTTACGTTCCAAAAAGTTCGGCTACGCAACAATTTTTTCTCCTAACCGAACTTTTCTCTGGAAAACCTATATATTGAGTTCGATTACGTCGCAAATTTTTTTCCTAGCCGAACTCCTAGTTCGGTTACGTGCAATTTTCTTCTCCTAACCGAACTTTTCTCTGAAAGAAAAAACTCTATTAAAGTTGAGTTCGGCTACCCGTGTTTTCTGAAACACTAGCCGAACTACACTTACAGATGAGTTCGACTACCTTTTTTTTCCAGATATCGTAGATGAACTTTTTTAACCAACTGAAATCAATTTGTAAATTGTTCATTTTTATGAGTTTTGGCCAATTCAAGCACCATTAACTAAATTTGAAGTATCCATGAGTACCCAAAACATCATACTCTTGTTGTGGCTCTTAAAGAGAAAGATCTAACTTTTTTTCCTCCAAAACCCTCATCTTCATTAACATCTTCTGAAAAAGCGGGGGTCTAACAACCACACCCAATATTTCCTTAGCAATCTATATGGACTAACTCCAATATACTTTCAAGAGAATCAACTAGACAGTGAGACTCAATACGAAAAATATATCAAAGAGTTATATCTCAATTTCTCGATTCAATTCTCACTCAAACAAATAGGAATTTGCGAGCCTGATTGAATACAAGAGAAATCACTTGAACGGTACCAAAGACCAATATTCAAGGATCAATCAATTTCAATCAACAACCAAAGGTTGGATTTACCAATTGATTGATTTAACGCGCAACCTGTGATATTTCAATTATATAACAAAATATAATGTGGAAAAGATATAACACAGACACCAGAAGTTTTGTTAACGAGGAAACCGCAAATGCACAAAAACCCAAGGATCTAGTCCAGATTGAATACACACAATATTAAGCCGCTACAGACACTAGCTTACTACAAACTAACTTCGTTCTAGACTGTAGTTGAACCCCAATCAATCTCACACTGATCCGAGGTACAACTGCGCTCCTTACGTCTCTGATCCCAGCAGGATACTACGCACTTGATTCCCTTAGTTGATCTCACCCACAACTAAGAGTTGCTATGACCCAAAGTCGAAGACTTTAATAAAAAAATCTATCTCATACAGAAAAGTCTATAAGAATAGATAAATCTGTCTCACACAGAAATACCTACGAATTTTGTTCTGTCTTTTGATAAATCAAGGTGAAAAGGAACCAATTGATATACCGTTCTTATATTCCCGAAGAACATCCCAGAAATATCAATCACCTCACAATATCGTCTAGCGAAACAAGATATTATGGAATCACAAATGATGAGACGAAGGTGTTTGTGACTACTTTTCTATCTTGCCTATCGGAGATATAAATCTCAAGCCAATCTTACGATTGTACTCAATCACGATAGAAACATCAAGATCAGATCACTCAACTACAGAGAAAATAGTCGGGTCTTTCTTCACAATCCCAATGAAGTCTTCAAGTCATTAACCTACAGGGTCTCGAGAGAAACCTAAGGTTAAAGGAGAATCGACTCTAGTTTACACAACTAGTATCACACAGAAGGTGTGGGGATTAGGTTTCCCAGTTACTAGAGTTCTCCTTTATATAGTCTTTAAATCAGAGTTTGCAATCTAAGTTACCTTGGTAACAAAGCATTCAATATTCACCGTTGGATGAAAACCTGATTAGATTCAAGTTAATATCTTTCAACCGTTACATTGAACTTAGCTTTTTATACACAAATGAAATGTAACTTCATATAGGTTTGAGTAACCGTACCTAAACGTGTACACCTAGCTGGTTCAGCAATAGTTAACCAATGGTTAGCCATATGAGCACTTTCATATCAACCTTATTCATATTCACCATAACTAGTTCAAATGAACTAGTTAGAGAGTTGTCAATTGCTTAGATCTTATAGAAGTATACAAGACACAATAGAAGCAAAATCAATTTTGATTCACTCGAATCGATTCATGAACATTATAGCCACGGTTTGCAAAGATTGCATTCCTTATTATATAAAAGTTTTAGTTCATGAACAAACCGATTTTAGAAAGTAACCTACTTAAGTATACAAACGGGTACGCGTACTTAAGTAACCGGATTGAGTTTGTTTTCACTTCCAAACTCCATCAAAAATTCACGGACATGAACTTTCCGCTAGTACACGTACGGGTACGCATACTATCCCGGATTTCCAACAACCGCTAGTACGCGTACGGGTATGCATACTTTGGGTTCCCGATTTTGGACTTTTACACAAGTGTAAAAACACACTATGCTTATTTCCAAAGATGGATACATGTTCTAAACTCTCATTTCAATCATTCAAACTTTCTTAGAGAATGTTATATAGTTTTTATTGTTAGAGCACTGCTCGGTCGAACTCGCATGCGTTGCTATCTCAAGCATGTTTGTCAATATTAGTGATCAAAACTATAAGTCTTTATTTCTAGCCTATTTATAGATGTCTCGGACTAGGACATAATTTGTGTAGTTGAGCTTAGACTTCACGGCGCTTATCACTTAAGACAACGAACTACTGAAGAGCTTGTGAAGCTTCATCGACAAAAGGTATGTGGAGACTTAAACTCATCTATCACTTGAAAAGTCTATTTCTTCTCTACCTCCTATATTGGGACATAAGTCGTGTTACGATATAGTTTTCTCTATACACATTTGAGATTTCGAGCTGAGTATATCTCGCTTACATATTTCTCGAAATATGTGTTGGTAAGCTTTCGCTTCGACCAAGTTCATCTTATATCATGAGAAAATTGCCGAGTAACATCTTATATGGTTTCTGTGATACAATCATTTGGTGTAAGACTTGGAATGTTTCGATAATAATTATTTCAATATCTTAAAAATTGCTTTGATGCTAATAGTGTGTGAAAACGGCTATTATCATTATATAAGAATGTTTCAATGATTGAAATGAAGAGTTTAGAATCCTGTAACCATCTTTAGATATAAGCATAGTGTGTTCTCACATTAGTGTATAAGTCCAAAACCGGGAGCCTAAAGTATGCATACTTGTGTGTATACAAAAAGGTTGTCGGAGACTGGGTAAGTATGCGTACCCCTACGCATATTGACGGAAGTTCACATCCGTGAATTTCTGCTGAGTTTGAAAACCAAAAAAAAACTCATCCGGTTACCTAAAGTACGCGTACACGTAAGCATACTGGCGAAAAGTTCACGTCCGTGAATTTTTGCTGAGTTTGAAAACTAAAACAAACTCATATTTGGTTACTTAAGTACGCATACCCGTACGTATACTTAAGTAGGTTACTTTCTAAGATCGGTTGTACATGAACCTAAAACATTTATCAATAAGGAATGCAATCGTTGCGAACCGTGTCTATAATGTTCATGTATCGATTCGAGTGAATCAAACCGATTTTTCTTTAATTGTGTTCTTGTATAAATCCATGAGAATATTGCAATGGAACAACTCTTTAACTATTTTTAGTTGAGTCATTTTAACTAGTTATGGTTAAGATGAATAAGGTTGATATGAGAGTAATCATATGGCTAACATCGGTTAATTATTTGTGAACCAACATGGCGTACACGTTTAGGTACGGTTACATAAACATAAATGAGGGTACATTTCATTTGTGTTTAACAAGCTATCTAAGTTCAATCAAACGATTGAAAGATATTAGCTTGGTTGAATCAGGTTTTTCATCTAACAGTGATTATTGAATGATTTGTTACCAAGGTAACTTGGATTGCGAACCCTGATTTGAAAACTATATAAAGGAGAACTCTAGCAACTGGGAAACCTAATCCTCACACCTCCCGTGTGTTACTAGTTGCATAACTAGAGTCGATTCTCCTTTTACCTTAGGCTTCTTCTCGAGACCCTGTAGGTTAACGACTTGAAGACTTCATTGGGATTGTGAAGCCAAACCTAACTATTCTCTTTGTAGTTGCGTGATCTGATCTTGTTGTTTCCATCGTGATTGAGTGCAATTGTAAAATTGGCTTGAGATTTATATCTCTGATAGGCAAGATAGAAAAGTAATCACAAACACCTTCGTCTCATCGTTTGTGATTCCACAATAACTTGTTTCGATTAAGTTTATTGTTAGGTGATTGATAATACTAGGTTGTTCTTCGGGAATATAAGTCCGGTTTATCAATTGATTCATGTTCACCTTGATTTATCAAAAGACGGAATAAAAACTCTTGGGTATTTCTGTGGGAGACATATTTATTCAATCCTATAGACTTTTCTGTGTGGGACAGATTTGTTTATCAAGTCTTCAACTTTGGGTCGCGACAACTCTTAGTTGTGGGTGAGATTAGCCAAGGGAATCAAGTGTGTAGTATCCTGCTGGGATCAGAGACGTAAGGAGTGCAACTGTACCTTGAATCAGTGTGAGATTTATTAGGTTTCAACTACAGTCCAGTGCGAAGTTAATTGGTAGGATAGGGTCTGTATCGGCTTAATACAGTATGTTGTTCAATCTGGACTAGGTCCCGAGGTTTTTCTGCATTTGTCGTTTCCTTGTTAACAAAATTCTGGTGTCTGTGTTATTTCTTTTCCGCATTATATTTTATTATATAATTGAAATACAACAGTTTGTGCGTTAAAATCAATCAATTAGAATATCCAACCTTTGGTTGTTGATTTACATTGATTGACACTTGAACATTGGTCTTTGGTACCGTTCAAGTAATTCCTCTTATATTCAATCGGGCTCGAAGATTTCTATTTGCTGATTGCGGATTAAATTAAGAGTTAGAGATATTAAACTCTTTGATATACTTTATTCTAGATTGAGTCTGACTATCTAGTTGATTCTATAGAAAGTGTATTGGAGTAAGTCCTATCATATTTCCAAATGAATTGTTGGGTGTGGTTGTTAGACCCCCGCATTTTCAATTAGTATCAGAGCAGGCAAACACATTAAAGACCTTACAAGTGTGTGTTTGTAACAATCAGACTCTATGGACAGAGGTGTTATCTCTATCAACGTACCACCAGTCTTCGATGGCTCTAATTACTTATGGTTGAAAATTGCTATGCGAGCTTTTCTTCAAGCACGTGATTTTCAGATCGCTGCCATCTAGATACGATTCTAAGAAGCATGCCATCCTTGAAGGAAAAAACCTTGATACTCTTTCTAGACGTACTATTGTGGGAAAGATTAAATTACTTGATATTGATCAGAATACAGTCATAACTTCTTCGTTCAATGTTGTGACCATTCCAAGTGAAGCCTCTAACTTGTCATAGGCCGATGAATGCTGTTCGAGTCATGTTGATTCTAATAAACCACTGATGGCACAAAAGATCAAGGATATGCTAAAGAAAAGAAAAAGATCTGAGAGATCGTCTTTTGTCTCTATTGCTTCTGATGATTCAAGTCAAGAAAAATCTCAGGGTCAGAACGTCTTACATACTACTATAGTATGAACGGAAAGTTCAGCCTTCTCGGCAGAAGTTTCATATAATTCAAACTCCAGCTTGGAATGCGAATCAGAAACTGAGATCCTAGAATTTTTGAATAAGTCTAAAGAAATTCACCAGAAAAGTATTCAACTGAAAGTACTGTTGAATGACCTTGAGTCATCACTACAGGTGAAATCTCTTGAGATTGACTGTCTTAATGATGAATTCACCAGAACCCTATTTCTAAAAGAAAAGGAGATTAATTCTATCATGTGTGATTTGCAAAGGTTTTCAGCAATGTTATTTGGTCAAAAGGCTTTCGGAAACACACAAGGTTTAGGGTTCAAAGGTATTACTGTAAGCACAACAAACTCGGTTGTTCCAACCGGTTTTGGATCAATCAAATTTGAGCGTTGTGGAAGTAAAAGTCAATCTTCTTTACTCTGCTCTTTTTGTGGAAGTAAAAGTCATGTCCATAGTAAGTGTTGGATATTCGAGAGGAACTGTAAAAGAATTACCAAAGTTCAAGATGACATGCAAAAGATGAATCTTACTATAGAGAAGCAGTCAGAGACGCCTAGGTACAAGAATAAATCCAAAAGAATCATAGGAAGACGAGGTAAGTCTGTTTACTCAATAAACCTTGAAATGTCACCCGGTGACACAAGATGTGAACACTCTGTTCACTCTATTACTATCTAAACCATAGTAATAAATCGTATCCTTATTTTGGACTTGAAAAATAAGGATTACTTCAAGGTTGATTCAAGTCTTGTAAATATTTTGTTGATTTTTCTGTTCCATATTGAGCAAGTAAATATTTTATTGTTAAGATTGATAATGGATCATGAACTGTGGAGACTTTTTCAAGGTCCTTTAGGGTTGTGCTATCCTGAAGTCTATGTATGTTTATTTGTGAACATCACTGTTCTTTACCTTCTTTTCGAAAGATACAGTCTCATGACCCCTATAACTAGAGGTACCACGAAAACAGATGTTGTAGAAGAAGCTAACGTGTATCTGTATGAAAGAATTGTTTCTTCAAGGAAAAAGAAGGCAAAAAACAAGACTGATAATCCAGGTTCTTCCTCTAACTGCCTATTGTCTGTATGTCATTCCGATAATAACTTTAGGGCTATGGTGTAGGATTTCATCAGGAAAAGAAATGATTTAAAGTCTCGAATCATTTCTTCTATAAGAGATATCTCTCACTATGAACAAATGTTGTCTTTAACAAAGAACACTCTGCGTGAACTGAAAGAGAACTTAGTGAGTTAACTAATATTTCCGAAGATTTGGAGGTGTTGAATAATCCCATTATCAATGGTTTTTTGAATAATGATAAGGAATTCTCTTTAGGTGCCCTGAGAAAGCTCTACAACGTCTAGTAAATCCTTTTTTTTATGTTTTTAGAAGAATAACTAGGGTTTCGAATAACCTATATTGTGAGTACACATAGCTATGTCCAACGATTTTCATCTTCAATGTTTTTAGATTTATTTATTAAATTCTAAGTTTTTGGAAGATGATTTTTGCAATTTTATTCCTTATGATTTTATATATTGCAAACTGTTATGGGATATGTTGTTACGTCCGTGAACCCGTGACTTTCCCGTACTTGTTCAAAAGTTATCTCTATTATGTCGGTATGAAAGTATTGATAAAATATAGAATGAACTTTTGACATTACAAAAGTTCAAGCCTTTTATGTCATTGTTTTGATGGAAGAAAGGATAAAACTTTTGTTTACAAGGATTAAGTCTATTGTATGTCATTGTGCAAATAGTGATGGAAAATAGAATGAATTCTTGTCTATTCCGCAATATTGGTCGATCTCTGATCCACGTTTTTGTGCATATAATGTGTTGCTTCATAAGTTTTCTTATGTTTGAGCATGACCAATTGAATCGATCATTCTCGTGTGGTCAATTTAGTTGTTGCTCCGTAAGTTCTCTTATGATGAGCATGACCAATTGAATTGATCACTTTTGTGGTTAATTTAGTTGTAATTCCAATTGAATTAGTCATGGGTTTTCTTGTGGTTAATTTAATGCATTTCGATTGGATTAATCATGAATTCATTTGTGGATAATTCAATTGAATACTTTGGATTCAAATTCATGTATACATGTGATTTGGTTATGTCCAAAGAAATCCTTCTTTTCTTGTGAAAGTAAGGTCGCCTTAGTTGTTCTTTCGGGAATGACATTTTATGGGAGAGAGTTCTTTTTGAACTTGTGCTTAATTGCCAAATTTTTGTGGGGAGTGCGGTTGTGGAATATTATAGGGGTTGTCTTGTATCTTTATAAACTCCTTGATGAATGCATTTAGCTTTGGCTGTATGATGGCATCTAAATAATTTGATATGGTATTCTCTTTTGGTCATGAAGTATCTCTATGAAAATTTCATGACGATCCCACTATTTTTCGTACCTTTGCCAATTTATATTGACAAAAAGGGGGAGAATTAATGTGTATTGTGATACTACAAATACATATGGTTTACGGATCACTATGTAAGGGGGAGTGGTTTTCATGTCGAGGTGAAGTATTGACTTAGGGGGAGTGATACATATCACCATAGTATTGTTGTCAAAGTTGTGATACAATTGAACTTTGATGCTGTGTTATAATACTATGACATTGTATAACAATGATTGAGAGCATTTGTTTTCTCATTGTTGTCGCTACGTATCTTCGAAAACTATGATACTGAACTTACAACCTTTAGGATCATGAAGTACTTGGAAGTGACGAAGATTTCGAGTCGCGTTGAAGATGCCAAGGAGATTAAGCATTTGGATGAGAAGCTACAATTTTTATTTCTTTTGCAATCCATATGTATAGATAGTTTTGTCACTAAAATTGACAAAGAGGGAGATTGTTAGAGCACTGTTCGTTCGAACTCGCACGCGTTTCTATCTCAAGCATGTTTGTCAATGTTAGTGATCAAAACTATAAGTCTTGATTTCTAGCCTATTTATAGATGTCTCGGACTAGGACATAGTTTGTAGTTGGGCTTAGACTTCACGGTGCTTGTCACTTGAAGACGAAGAACTACTAAGGAGAGCTCGTGAAACTTCATCGACAAAAGGTATGTGGAGACTTAAACTCATCTATCACTTAGAAAGTCTATTTCTACTCTATCTCCTACATTGAGACATAAGTCGTGTTACAATATAGTTTTCTCTATACACATTTGAGATTTCGAGCTGAGTATATCTCGCTAAGCTTTCAATTCGACCAAGTACATCTTATATCATGATAAAATTTCCGAGTAACATCTTACATGTTTTGGGTGGTACAATCATTTGGTGTAAGACTTGGAATGTTTCGATAATGATTATTTCAATATCTTGAAAATTGCTTTGATGTTAATAGTGTGTGAAAACGGATATTGTCACTATAGAAGAATGTTTCAATGATTGAAATAAAGAGTTTAGAATCCTGTAACCATCTTTGGATATAAGCATAGTGTGTTCGCACATTAGTGTATAAGTCCAAAACCGGGAGCCTTAAGTATGCATACTTATGTGTATACAAAAAGGTTGTAGGAGACTGGGTAAGTATGCGTACCCGTACGTATACTGGAGGAAGTTCACGTATGTGAATTTATGCTGAGTTTGAAAACCAAAACCAAACTCATCCGGTTACCTAAAGTACGCGTACACGTACGCATACTGGCGGAAAGTTCACGTCCGTGAATTTCTGCTGAGTTTGAAAACTAAAACAAACACAAATCCGGTTACTTAAATATGCATACCCGTACGCATACTTAAGTAGGTTACTTTCTAAGATCAGTTTTACATGAACTTAAACATTTATCAATAACGAATACAGTCCTTGCAAACCGTGGCTATAACGTTCATGTACCGATTCGAGTGAATCAAACCGTTTTTGCTTCAATTGTGTTCTTGTATAAATCCATGAGAATATAGAAATTGAACAACTCTTTAACTAGTTTCATTTGAGTCATTTGAACTAGTTATGATTAAGATGAATAAGGTTGATATGAGAGTAATCATATGGCAAACCTCGGTTAACTATTTGTGAACCAACATGGCGTACACGTTTAGGTACGGTTACATAAACCTAAATGAAGGTACATTTCATTTGTGTTTAACAAGTTATCTAAGTTTAATCAAACGATTGAAAGATATTAGCTTGGTTGAATCAGGTTTTTCATCTAACAATGATTATTGAATGATTTTTTACCAAGGTAACTTGAATTGCGAACCCTGATTTGAAAACTATATAAAGGAGAACTCTAGCAACTGAGAAACCTAATCTTCACACCTCCCGTGTGTTACTAGTTTCATAACTAGAGTCGATTCTCCTTTTATCTTAGGTTTCTTCTCGACACCCTGTAGGTTAACGACTTGAAGACTTCATTGGGATTGTGAAGCCAAACCTAACTATTCTCTTTGTAGTTGCGTGATCTGATCTTGTTGTTTCCATCGTGATTGAGTGCAATTGTAAAATTGGCTTGAGATTTATATCTCCGATAGGCAAGATAGAAAAGTAATCACAAACACCTCCGTCTCATCGTTTGTGATTCCACAATAACTTGTTTCGATTAAGTTTATTGTTAGGTGATTGATAATACTAGGCTGTTCTTCGGGAATATAAGTCCGGTTTATCAATTGGTTCATGTTCACCTTGATTTATCAAAAGACAGAATAAAAACTCTTGGGTATTTCTGTGGGAGACAGATTTATTCAATCCGATAGACTTTTCTGTGTGGGAAAAATTTGTTTATCAAGTCTTCAACTTTGGGTCGCGACAACTCTTAGTTGTGGGTGAGATTAGCCAAGGGAATCAAGTGTGTAGTATCCTGCTGGGATCAGAGACGTAAGGAGTACAATTGTACCTTGAATCAGTGTGAGATTGATTAGGTTTCAACTACAGTCCAGTGCGAAGTTAATTGGTAGGATAGGGTCTGTATCGGCTTAATACAGTATGGTGTTCAATCTGGACTAGGTCCCGAGGTTTTTCTGCATTTGTCGTTTCCTTGTTAACAAAATTCTGGTGTCTGTGTTATTTCTTTGCCGCATTATATTTTATTATATAATTGAAATACAACAGGTTGTGCGTTAAAATCAATCAATTAGAATATCCAACCTTTGGTTGTTGATTTATATTGATTGACACTTGAACATTGGTCTTTGGTACCGTTCAAGTAATTCCTCTTATATTCAATCGGGCTCGAAGATTTCTATTTTCTGATTGCGGATTAAATTAAGAGTTAGAGATATTAAACTCTTTGATATACTTTATTCTAGATTGAGTCTGACTATCTAGTTGATTCTATAGAAAGTGTATTGGAGTAAGTCCTATCATATTTCCAAATGAATTGTTGGGTGTGGTTGTTAGACCCCCGTATTTTCAATTAGTATCAGAGCAGGCAAACACATTAAAGACCTTACAAGTGTGTGTTTGTAACAATCTGATATGGACAGAGGTGTTATCTCTATAAACGTACCACCAGTCTTTGATGGATCAAATTACTTGTGGTGGGAAATTGTTATGCACGCCTTTCTTCAAGCACGAGAATTTCAATCATGGGTTTATGTAGTTAATGTCTATGATGTTCCCGTTGTGGCAGTAGAGAATGCGACCGTTCCTAAGGATATTGGTGCATACGTCGCTGCTGAGATACTTGATGCAAAGAAAAATTCTGACGGTTTGAATCCCTTCATACATGCCATTACCCCAGATCTTCAGCACCATGTGACTATGTGTACTCGGTCTAAAGATGCTTGGTATATCTCAGAAACCGTATTCGAAGGAAATACCAGTTAAAAGAAAGCCAGACTTCAAAACCTTAATTCTGATTGGGAAAACTTTCGTATGGAAGATGCAGATTCATTTGATGATTTTAAGCACAAACTGTCTGAAATTGTTAATGCATCTTTTGCATTTGGTAAGACTATTCCTGAAAAGGGCATTGTGATGAAATTCTCAGAACGTTGCCATCTAGATACGATTCTAAGAAGCATGCCATCGTTGAAGGAAAAAACCTTGATACTCTTTCTAGACGTACTCTTGTGGGAAAGATTAAATTACTTGATATTGATCAGAATACAGTCATAACTTCTGCGTTCAATGTTGTGACCATTCCAAGTGAAGCCTCTAACTTGTCATGGGCCGATGAATGTTGTTCGAATCATGTTGATTCTAATAAATCACTGATGGCACAAAAGATCAAGGATATGCTAAAGAAAAGCAAAAGATCCGAGAGATCGTCTTCTCTCTCTATTGCTTCTGATGATTCAAGTCAAGAAAAATCTCAGGGTCAGAACGTCTTACATACTACTATAGTATGAACAGAAATTTCATCCTTCTCGGCAGAAGTTTCATATAATTCAAACTCCAGCTTGGAATGCGAATCAGAAACTGAGATCCTAGAATTTTTGAATAAGTCTAAAGAAATTCACCAGAAAAGTATTCAACTGAAAGAACTGTTGAATGACCTTGAGTCATCACTACAGGTGAAATCTCTTGAGATTGACTGTCTTAATGATGAATTCACCAGAACCCTAGTTCTAAAAGAAAAGGAGATTAATTCTATCATGTGTGATTTGCAAAGGTTTTCAGCAATGTTATTTGGTCAAAAGGATTTCGGAAACACACAAGGTTTAGGGTTCAAAGGTATTACTGTAAGCACAACAAACTCGGTTGTTCCAACCGGTTTTGGATCAATCAAATTTGAGCGTTGTGATAAACAGGTATCAGCTCTACAAAGCAAATCTTCTTTACTCTGCTCTTTTTGTGGAAGTAAAAGTCATGTCCATAGTAAGTGTTGGATATTCGAGAGGAACTGTAAAAGAATTACCAAAGTTCAAGATGACATGCAAAAGATGAATCTTACTATAGAGAAGCAGTCAGAGACGCCTAGGTACAAGAATAAATCCAAAAGAATCAGAGGAAGACGAGGTAAGTCTGTTTACTCAATAAACCTTGAAATGTCACCCGGTGACACAAGATGTGAACACTCTGTTCACTCTATTACTATCTAAACCATAGTAATAAATCGTATCCTTATTTTGGACTTGAAAAATAAGGATTACTTCAAGGTTGATTCAAGTCTTGTAAATATTTTGTTGATTTTCTGTTCCATATTGAGAAAGTAAATATTTTATTGCTAAGATTGATAATAGATCATGAACTGTGGAGAATTTTTCAAGGTCCTTTAGGGTTGTGCTATCCTGAAGTCTATGTATGTTTATTTGTGAACATCACTGTTCTTTACCTTCTTTTCGAAAGATACATTCTCATGACCCCTATAACTAGAGGTACCACGAAAAGAGATATTGTAGAAGCAGCTAACGTGTATCTGTGTGAAAGAATTGTTTCTTCAAGGAAAAGGAAGGCAAAAAACAAGACTGATAATCCAGGTTCTTCCTCTAACTGCCTATTGTCTGTATGTCATTCCGATAATAACTTTAGGGCTATTGTGTAGGATTTCATCAGGAAAAGAAATTATTTAAAGTCTCGAATTATTTCTTCTATAAGAGATATCTCTCACTATGAACAAATGTTGTCTTTAACAAAGAACACTCTGCGTGAACTGAAAAGAGAACTTAGTGAGTTAAATAATATTTCTGAAGATTTGGAGGAGTTGAATAATCCCATTATCAATGGTTTTTTGAATAATGATAAGGAATTCTCTGTAGGTGCCCTGAGAAAGCTCTACAACGTCTAGTAAATCCTTTTTTTTTTATGTTTTTAGAAGAATAACTAGGGTTTCGAATAACCTATATTGTGAGTACACATAGCTATGTCCAACGATTTTCATCTTCAATGTTTTTAGATTTATTTATTAAATTCTAAGTTTTTGGAAGATGATTTTTTCAATTTTAATCTTTATGATTTTATATATTGCAAACTGTTATGGGATATGTTGTTACGTCCGTGAACCCGTGACTTTCTCGTACTTTTTCAAAAGTTATCTCTATTATGTCGGTGTGAAAGTATTGATAAAAGATAGAATGAACTTTTGACATTACAAAAGTTCAAGCCTTTTATGTCATTGTTTTGATGGAAGAAAGGATAAAACTTTTGTTTACAAGGATTAAGTCTATTGTATGTCATTGTGCAAATAGTGATGGAAAATAGAATGAATCCTTGTCTATTCCGTAATATTGGTCGATCTCTGATCCACGTTTTTGTGCATATACTGTGTTGCTTCATAAGTTTTCTTATGTTTGAGCATGACCAATTGAATCGATCATTCTCGTGTGGTCAATTTAGTTTTTTCTCCGTAAGTTCTCTTATGATGAGCATGACCAATTGAATTGATCACTTTTGTGGTTAATTTAGTTGTAATTCCAATTGAATTAGTCATGGGTTTTCTTGTGGTTAATTTAATGCATTTCGATTGGATTAATCATGAATTCATTTGTGGATAATTCAATTGAATACTTTGGATTCAAATTCATGTGTTACATGTGATTTGGTTATGTCCAAAGAAATCCTTCTTTTCTTGTGAAAGTAAGGTCGCCTTAGTTGTTCTTTCGGGAATGACATTTTATGGGAGAGAGTTCTTTTTGAACTTGTGCTTAATTGCCAAATTTTTGTGGGGAGTGCGGCTGTGGAATATTATAGGGGTTGTCTTGTATCTTTATAAACTCCTTGATGAATGCATTTAGCTTCGGCTGTATGATGGCATCTAAATAATTTGATATGGTATTCTCTTTTGGTCATGAAGTATCTCTATGAAAATTTCATGTCGATCCCACTATTTTTCGTACCTTTGCCAATTTATATTGACATGGGGGAGAATTAATGTGTATTGTGATACTACAAATACATATGGTTTACGGATCACTATGTAAGGGGGAGTGGTTTTCATGTCGAGGTGAAGTATTGACTTAGGGGGAGTGATACATATCACCATAGTGTTGTTGTCAAAGTTGTGATACAATTGAACTTTGCTGCTGTGTTATAATACTATGACATTGTATAACAATGATTGAGAGCATTTGTTTTCTCATTGTTGTCGCTACGTATCTTCGAAAACTATGATACTGAACTTACAACCTTTAGGATCATGAAGTACTTGGAAGTGACGAAGATTTCGAGTCGCGTTGAAGATGCCAAGGAGATTAAGCATTTGGATGAAAAGCTACAATTTTTATTTCTTTTGCAATCCATATGTATAGATAGTTTTGTCACTAAAATTGACAAAGAGGGAGATTGTTAGAGCACTGTTCGTTCGAACTCGCACGCGTTTCTATCTCAAGCATGTTTGTCAATGTTAGTGATCAAAACTATAAGTCTTGATTTCTAGCCTATTTATAGATGTCTCGGAATAGGACATAGTTTGTGTAGTTGAGCTTAGATTTCACGGTGCTTATCACTTGAAGACGAAGAACTACTAAGGAGAGCTCGTGGAACTTCATCGACAAAAGGTATGTGGAGACTTAAACTCATCTATCACTTAGAAAGTCTATTTCTACTCTATCTCCTACATTGAGACATAAGTCGTGTTACAATATAGTTTTCTCTATACACATTTGAGATTTCGAGCTGAGTATATCTCGCTAAGCTTTCACTTCGACCAAGTACATCTTGTATCATGATAAATTGCCGAGTAACATCTTACATGGTTTGGGTGGTACAATCATTTGGTGTAAGACTTGGAATGTTTCGATAATGATTATTTCAATACCTTGAAAATTGCTTTGATGTTAATAGTGTGTGAAAACGGATATTGTCACTATATAAGAATGTTTCAATGATTGAAATAAAGAGTTTAGAATCCTGTAACCATCTTTGGATATAAGCATAGTGTGTTCGCACATTAGTGTATAAGTCCAAAACCAGGAGCCTTAAGTATGCATACTTATGTGAATACAAAAAGGTTGTAGGAGACTGGGTAAGTATGCGTACCCGTACGTATACTGGCGGAAGTTCACGTTTGTGAATTTTTGCTGAGTTTGAAAAACAAAACCAAACTCATCCAGTTACCTAAAGTACGCGTACCCGTACGCATACTGGCGGAAAGTTCACGTCCGTGAATTTCTGCTGAGTTTGAAAACTAAAACAAACACAAATCCGGTTACTTAAAATACGCATACCCATACGCATACTTAAGTAGGTTACTTTATAAGATCGGTTTTACATGAACTTAAACATTTATCAATAACGAATACAGTCCTTGCAAACCGTGGCTATAACGTTCATGTATCGATTCGAGTGAATCAAATCTTTTTTGCTTCAATTGTGTTCTTGTATAAATCCATGAGAATATATAAATTGAACAACTCTTTAACTAGTTTCATTTGAGTCATTTGAACTAGTTATGGTTAAGATGAATAAGGTTGATATGACAGTAATCATATGGCTAACCTCGATTAACTATTTGTGAACCAACATGGTGTATACGTTTAGGTACGGTTACATAAACCTAAATGAGGGTACATTTCATTTGTGTGTAACAAGATAAGTTCGATATAACGGTTGAAAGATATTAGCTTGGTTGGATCAGGTAAATCATCTAACGGTGATTATTGAATGCTTTGTTACCAAGGTAATTTGGATTGCAAACCCTGATTTGAAAATTATATAAAGGAGAACTCTAGCAACTGGGAAACCTAATCCACACACCTCATGTGTGTTACTAGTTGCATAACTTGAGTCGACTCTACTTTAACCTTAGGTTTCTTCTCGAGACCCTGTAGGTTAACGACTTGAAGACTTCATTGGGATTGTGAAGCCAGACCCAACTATTCTCTTTGTAGTTGCGTGATCTGATCTTGTTGTTTCCATCGTGATTGAGTGCAAATGTAAAATTGTCTTGAGATTTATATCTTCGATAGGGAAGATAGAAAAGTCATCACAAACACCTTCGTCTTATCGTTTGTGATTCCACAATAAATTGTTTCGCTAGTCGATTAAGTTTATTGTGAGGTGATTGATAATACTAGGTTGTTCTTCGGGAATATAAGTCTGGTTTATCAATTGGTTCTTGTTCACCTTGATTTATCAAAAGACGGAACAAAAACTATTGGGTATTTCTGTGGGAGACAGATTTATTCAATCCTATATACTTTTCTGTGTGAGACAGATTTGTTTATCAAGTCTTCGACTTTGGGTCGTAACAACTTTCGGTTGTGGGTGAGATCAGCTAAGGGAATCAAGTGCGTAGTATCCTGCTAGGATCAGAGACGTAAGGAGCGCAACTGTACCTTGAATTAGTGTGAGATTGATTAGGGTTATGTTAGATAATTTCTCGGTCGAACTCGCATGCGTTGCTATCTCAAGCATGTTTTTCAATATTATTGATCAAAACTATATGTCTTAATTTCTAGTTTACTTATGACTAAGTCTCGGTCTAGGATAGTTAAGTGTAGTTGAGCTCCAGACTCCATGGAGATCATCTTACGAAGACAAAGAACTACTAGAGGAACCAGTGGAACTTCATACGACTAAAAAGGTATGTGGAGACTTGAACTTATCTATCACTCTAAAGTCTACTCTATCTCCTACTCTTGAGACATAGTCGTACAAGTATGATAGTTTTCATACATACACATTTGCTATTTCGATCCGAGTTTACTCGCCTATCTTTTTATCGAAATATGTGTTGATAAGATTTTGCTTTAACCACTTTCATCTTTACCCGTGACGAAAGTCATGATGACGTTTCAATCTTGAAAGTAGCTTTGATGACGATAGTCTTGAATAACGATTGTGATAACATTATAGAAGAATGTTTCAATGATTGAAATGTAGAGTTGAGATTACCAACTATGGATATAAGCATATATAGTGTGTTCGCACATTAGTGTATAAATCTATCTTCCGGAAACCAAGTGTGTGCATATGTGTGCATACGTTATTGGTGAAGGAGACAGGTTGGGTACGCGTACCAGCGGAGTTTTCAACCGAAAATTTCTGCTGAGTTTGTAGTTTGCAAACTAGTAAACCAGTCACCTTAGGTACGCATACCCGTACGCGTAACCTCGGAAGTTTTCGAACCGAAAATTTCTGTTGAGAGTTTGTAAACTCAAATCCGGTAGCTAAGGTACACATACCCGTACGCGTACCCAAGCTGGTTATTTCTCAAATCGGTAGTTCATGAACTTAAAACAATAAATTATAAGGAATGCAATTTTTGCAAACCGTGGGTATATTGTTCATGAATTGATTCAAACGGATAAAAACCGATTTTGTTTCAATTGTGTCTATGAATAAAGACCTAAGAAATTGAACAACTCTTCAATTAGTTCTTATGAGTTATTTGAACTTGTCATGAGAAAGATGAATACGGTTAATATGAAAGTGCTCATATGGCTAACCATTGGTTAACTATTTGTGAACTAACTAAGTGTGCACGTTTAGGTACGGTTAATTAAACCTAATTGAAATACATTTCATTTGTGTGTGACAAGCTAAGTTTTGATATAATAGTTGAAAGATATTAGCTTGGTTGAATCAGGTTTTTCATCTAACGGTGAATATTGAATGCTTTGTTACCAAGGTAACTTGGATTGCAAACCCTGATTTGAAAACTATATAAAAGAGACATCTAACAACTGGAAAAACTAATCTGTACACCTCCCGTGTGATACTAGTTGGTATTGCTAGAGTCGATTCTCCTTTAACCTTAGGTTTCTTCTCGAGACCCTGTAGACTGAAAGACTTCATTGGGATTGTGAAACCAGAAGAAACTACTTCTCTTGTAGGTGAGCGATCTGATCTTGCCATTTTCTTTCGTACGAGTTCAGTTGAATAATTGACTTGAGATTATATCTCCGATAGGGAAAGATAAAAAGAAATCACAAACATCTTCGTCTCATCGTTTGTGATTTCGAAATATCTAGTTTTGCTACCGTACGATTTAGATTATTGTGAGGTGATTTATAATACTAGGATTTTCTTCGGGAATATAAGCCTAGGTTATCAATTAGTTTCTGTTCACCTTGATTTATCAAAATACGGAACAAAAACTCATAGTTTTATCTGTGGGAGACAGATTTATCTATTATCGTAAAATTTTCTGTGTGATACATATTTGTTTATTAAAGTCTTCGATTTTGGGTCGTAGCAACAGGGAATCAAGTGCGTAGTATCCTTGCTGGGATCAAAGACGTAAGGAGCGCAACTGTACCTTGAATCAGTGTGAGATTGATTAGGGTTCAACTACAGTCCAGACTGAAGTTAGTTTTTTGTAGGCTGGTGTCTGTAGCGGCTTAATACAGTGTGGTGTTGAATCTGGACTAGGTCCCGAGGTTTTGGTGCATTTGCGGTTTCCTCGTTAACAAAACTTCTGGTGTCTGTGTTATTTCTATTTGTTGGAATTTTGATACTGGTAAGTAGAGTTGTCGTTCACTCGGACTTGTTGAAATTGATTCTAGGCTTAAATACAAAAATAATAAATTATATACAAAATATGTCACGGGATGAAGAATTCACTGGGACTTAGGATTTCATTGCTTTCATATTCAAGTGGTTCAAAAATTAATCCTAGACATTTATCGCTCAAACAAAAGAAATATCAACTCTAATATTTTGCCAAGGATAGATTTCGTAAAACATCAATCGCAAATTACAAGCATAGTGTATCTAAAGCACCTAAGACTAAGCATACACTATCTAACAAGATGACAATTGATTAATAGAAATCATAAATCATTTAAAATCGGTGCAAAAAGTAAATAAAAGAATTAATCAAATTACCACATTGATGAAATCCATCTTCCTCCGTCATCCCAATGTTGGGTTTAGCTCATTAGGTTGGAAACACGCTTGAAATATAATTTCATTGCTCAAAATGTTTACAAATAATGAAAATGGGAGAAAATTATTAACGCAATGATTTTATTTTCTCTCCCCAACTCTCCCCCCCTCAAATGTGCTCTCTAGCTCTCTATTTATACACACAAATACACATTACTCAAATATATTCTTCCATAACTCCAAAATCTTCTTCTTTTTAATTAAAAATATCTTCAGGAATTTTTCCTTCTCTTTATTCTCCATATTTCTTTACTAAACTCATATCTTCTTTAATTCGCAGAATTAAATCCAAGATAAAATCTTCCAAGGATATCTCTCTTGTTTAATACAAGATAACTTCCTTTTTCTTAAAATTCTTCCTGTTTATAAGGCAAGAAGATATTATTATCTTAAAGATAATAAATCCTATACCGGTGGAACCAAATTTCCCGCAAATATTCTTTTTGAATGTTGAAGATGAAGGGTGCCTCTTATCCTTATGTTGGGGTGCCGATAGTAATTTGGGTGCTGAGAACAAATTTGGGATGTACATAACCGCGGGTTCCCCTTAGCCAAATCTGAGGTCCGCTTAGCAAATGTTCTCCGGGGGTGCCTTTAGCAGTTTTTCGAGCCGATTCTTCCAAAAATGTTTATTTTCCAAAAATACCTACAAACACACAAAACACCAAATAAGTACAAAATCGAGTACCAACATAGAGAAAATTGAGGACAATTTAGACACAAAAGTGTGTCTATCAAACAACCCAAAACTTATTATTTGCTAGTCCTCGAGAAAATTTATTCTAGAAAAGAAAATTCAAACTCACTAGGTGGCCCTAGTGACCGATTTATAGTCTCGGGAGGGTTTACCAGAGGTGTACCCACAAAACCTTTACTCCAAACCCTAGCTATCTATGCAGAACTTTGGAAGGCACTAAAGAATCTCCTTGGTTGGCATACAATCATTGATTATAGGAGGAAGTACCCTGATGCGAAATTCCAATTGTTGTACACTAGTTTGCACTCAAGCATACTAAAATTCATATAAAGTGACAGAGCTCTACTCAGATAGTTTATGTACATCATAACCGGAGTCAACCAATCACATGGAAAGATTAAGAAGATGGATAAAGAGAAAAGATATATGGTTTAAAGTGAACAGTGTTTCCCATATCTGTCTGAAGGCCTCTACCAAGATGGACCTATCCTAATGGACTGAGATCCGGTCTGACTAATATCAAGACAACTGGCATATACAATGGGACCAGTGGTCGATAAACCTAACTCTAGGTCAACACAACTGGCATATACAAGGGCACCAGTGGTCGACTTTATTGAATTTATTCCTGTTGGTCTGATGGTCTGGTCTTAATTTTTTTTTTTTGGTATCTCAATCACCCTATTTCACCCTAGCAAAGGTATCAACTTGAATCGTGTGCCCCACCAAATCACTTAAAAAATAAAAACAGAAGGATTAGGATTCAACGAGATATGGCGAAACTACCATGTTTTTTTTTTAATTCTAACACCTGAGCTCTGTGCTTTTATGAATAGACTCTTTAGATGTTTCCATCTAATCAGTTTGGTTCCTCAACTCCTACAATCAAGATGTTTCCATCCACTTAGATAGGTTAGTGCTATTCTTAATAGGCATAAATTTCTAGGCTCTGGAGTTTATTTATACTGCAACTAAAATTTTTCTCCCATACCCCCAAACTTAAATCTTACATTGTCCTCAATGTTCTAAAGATAAAATTAAAAGCATGAACAAGGAGAAACTGTTACCACTTGAAGCAAAAGAGTTAAGGAAATATATTACCGTGTTGCATGAGCATGGGTTACCTCCCAAGAAGTGCTAAGTTTAAAGTCTTCAGCCAGACATCAAAAGGAATTAGTCACCTCTTAGAATCATAAAGTAATAGCCGGAATAATTGTGGATCACCAAAACCAAATAGGGGTGTCACAAGTAAAAGGAATCCGCAACATCCCAAGAAAATTAGCAAATAAATCACACCCTTGTCTAGTTTCCTGTTTAAGACAATTATATCTAACTGTGGTTCAGGTTCAGGTTCTATAACAGGGTCTAGATAAAAATCTTTCATTGGTTGGATTTCCTCAATGACGTTCTGAATATCAGGCTGAAGAGTCTGGAAATACTCAAGTAAGAACTTAGAAGCGCATAACAAAAGCCTGAATAACTGGGGATCCTCTAAGTCAATCAGATTTGACTCACACAACTGACCACAATGAAAGAGGTGGTCTTCCTTAAGAAAATGTGTCGACCCTATTCTCATAAAGTAATTAGGTTCAGTCTCAAAACTTAATAACTGACACATCTGAAAATCATAAGTTCCCACAATTGGAAGAAAAGTATTTGGCGGGAAAACAAAGTCAATTTGGGTATTATCGCCTGGGTAAACCACATCAACCAGAGGATGGGTTTCTAACAACTGAGCTTCTTTCTGGAAATCATTAGGTTCGGTAAAATGTGTATGAAGATAATCTTGTAAGATGGTTGAGGCACAAATGTCAAGTCCTACACGAGGGAACTTTCTAATAGTTAAAGCACATGGAGAATTATCCCCAAACTTAGAGTTTTTTGTGTCTCTAGAAAGACTAGTCACAAATTCCCTAATTTCTAGGTCATCAGATTCCCGAAAATGGTCAATTGATTCTTCTAAGTCTGGTTCATCCTCGCTCATCTCTACGAGTTTATGGTCTTCTAAGATTAGTGTTTCTAAATCGCTAGACTCTAAAAAAATATTCTCAGCGTAAACTCTTTCCTATAAACCATCATCACAATCATATAGAGGATTATCAGAGAAAGTTTCATATAAAGGCTCATTAATTAAGGTGTTAATCATGGTTACTTCCTTCGATTCACTGATATGCACATCAAATAATGAATTATCCAACATACTGCAGGCTAAAGGATCATGAACTACATCATCTAAAATGGTGGTATCTCTAGTCAAATCCTCATCCTTTTGAATAGGTGAATAATTATTAAAATTATTTTTATTTGTACTAGAAACAACACTATCATTACAAAGCTCAATCGGAGTAACAAATTCCTGATCACTATGCCTACATATTTCATGTTCTTCATCAATACTATCCTCATCATAATCGTCTTTATAATAACATGAAAAAGATTGAACCTCATCAAAACAAGTAGTGTTACCAATTCTAACCTCGTCATCTTGATTATGTGAATAAAAACTATCCTTATTTTCAAGGGTGGTATTGGGAACACTATACTGGAAATTAAGACTATCCTGAGAAAGTTTTTCCACAATCCTATTTGTACTCTCAGTAAATTGCTTGAGGGACTCTTCTAGAGATATCTTAGTTGACCGCTCTACGGACTCTTCTGGGAGAAGAATATTATAAGTCTCTTTCATAAATAACTTCTGTGTTGACTCATTGAAACTCTTGAGAGACTCTTCTAGAGAAATATAAGGATTGTTTTGCTCGTATGACCTGTGGGTATATGGATAGTAATTGGGCTCACAATGGTATGGACCATAACCTTCAAAAGTTTGTGTTCCCAATCACTATTCACACTATGGTCATAAAAAGGATAATGTCCAAGCTGCTCAGTCAGATACTCATTGTATTGGTTATTATAATACCAGTTCGACATCCTAACCGCAAGGGAATTCTAAACAAACACAAAGAAGGCTAACTCGACCACAACAAGCCTATTTTATCTAGCAAACAAAAAGCATGATGGCTCCACTTAGATTGTTTCTAGACCAGCTTCTATTCTTTAGAAAGGGAATTCGTTACAATTTAAGCAAACCCCTATGGAATCAATCCGAGTCAAAGTAAGTTGAATAGAGGCGAGGGAAGCTACGTGGAGCTTTGATACCCAAGGCCTCACCGCATTACAAGGCGGCGCAGTCACACATTCAACTCACAGAAACCATCATGAACTTCGAAGTACGCTTAAAAGAGTAACCAATATTTTTCGAATGACTTTCCTATTAAGCTCGTTACCCTATCGGTCTCGTTCTAGTCAAAATTTTAGGCTTAGGTTCGCGTTTGGTTTCGTTTTCCTAAGGCGAGCAAGAAGAGAACGGTGATGAAATCCGAACCCTTATCTTGTATGGCCATGCCTTTCCCTTTACTAGGAAAGTAAAACAACCGTATTCGATTCCTCAACATATATGCATACATAATCATCCAGTAAACCCTCTGACAGGGGATTCACGGGTGTTTAGAATTCTTACCTCCCGTTCCAGACGGGGGATGAACCGTTGAAGTCGACTCGGGCAACGACCCCTATGTCATGTACGAACCCGAGGGGCCGAGGCGATATTGTAATCGCCGTCCTTCTCTGCACACAATTTATTTAAAACTACCCTTCCGTAGGGTTTTTAAAAATAGAATAAAGTCCAATGTCCAAAAACAAAGTCCAAAAAGAAAAAAGGTCCAGAAATAAAAAATTACAGAAATAAAAACCTTAATTATAGTTTCTAAAAAAAATAAAAAAAATAATTTACAAAATCTTCTTCTTCACTCCTTTTGGATTTCTCTTTTCTTTCCTTTTTGGGATTTGCCTTTCTTTTCAACACTTTCTCCCTTTTCTTTAGCTTAGCTCCAAATCTGAAAGAAAATAAGAAATACCAAAACGCATAAAAAAGAACAAAAATAATAAAAAGAAAAGAAAACCTAAAAACAAATCTATAAACAAATCCGCGTCGGCGACGCCAAAAATTTTTGGAATTTTGATAGTGGTAAGTAGAGTTGTCGTTCACTCGGAATTGTTGAAATTGATTCTAGGCTTAAATATAAAAATACTAAAAATAAGAAATTATATACAAAATATGTCACGGGATGAAGAATTCATTGGGACTCAGGATTTCCCTGCTTTCATATTCAAGTGGTTCAAAAATTAATCCTAGACATTTATCGCTCAAACAAAAGAAATATCAACTCTAATATTTTTCCAAGGATGGATTTCGTAAAACATCAATTGTAAATTACAAACATAGTGTATCTAAAGAACCTAAGTCTAAGCATACACTATCTAACAAGATGACAATTGATTAATAGAAATCATAAATCATTTAAAATCGGTGAAAAAAGTAAATAAAAGAATTAATCAAATTTCCACATTGATGAAATCCAGCTTCCTCCGTCATCCCAATGTTGGGTTTAGCTCATTAGGTTGGAAACACGCTCGAAATATAATTTCATTTCTCAAAGTGTTTACAAATAATGAAAATGGGAGAAAATTATTAACGCAATGATTTTATTTTCTCTCCCTAACTCTCCTCCCTCAAATGTGCTCTCTAGATCTCTATTTATACACACAAATACACATTACTCAAATATATTCTTCCATAACTCCATAATCATCTTCTTTTTAATTAAAAATATCTTCAGGAATTTTTCCTTCTCTTTATTCTCCATATTTCTTTACTAAACTCATATCTTCTTTAATTCGTAGAATTAAATCCAAGATAAAATCTTCCAAGGATATCTCTCTTGTTTAATACAAGATAACTTCCTTTTTCTTCTAAATTTTCTTGTTTATAAGGCAAGAAGATATTCTTATCTTAAAGATAATAAATCCTTTACCGGTGGAACCAAATTTCCCGCAAATATTCTTTTTGAATGTTGAAGATGAAGGGTGCCTCTTATCCTTCTGTTAGGATGCCGATAGTAATTTGGGTGCTGAGAACAAATTTGGGCTGCACATAACCGCGGGTTCCCCTTAGCCAAATCTGAGGTCCGCTTAGCAAATGTCCTCCGGGGGTGCCTTTAGTAGTTTTTCGAGCCGATTCTTCCAAAAACGTTTATTTTCCAAAAATACCTACAAACACACAAAACACCAAAATAAGTACAAAATAGAGTACCAACATAGAGAAAATTGAGGACAATTTAGACACAAAAATGTGTCTATCACTATTCCGCATGATATTTTGTTATATAATTGAAATATCACAGGTTGTGCGTTATATCGATGAATTGTCAAATTAAACCTTTGGTTGTTGATTGATCCTTGGATATTGGTCTTTGGTACCATCCAAGTTTATATCTCTAGTATTTTATAAAGACTCGCAGATTGCTTGAGTAAAGATCAAATCGAGAGATTGAGATATTAACTCCTTGATATACTTTTTGTTAAGATCGAGTCTGACTGTCTAGTTGATTCTCTTAAAAGTATATTAGAGTTAGTCCATACAGATTGCTAATCGAAATATTAGGTGAGGTTGTTGTACCCCCGCATTTTCAGGTTCAATTACAGTCCAGTCTGAAGTTAATTGGTAGTAGGCTAGAGTCTGTAGTGGCTTAATATAATGTGGTGTTCAATCTGGACTAGGTCCCAAGGTTTTTCCGCCTTTTCGGTTTCCTCGTTAACAAAATTCTGATGTTTGTGTTATTTCTTTTCCGCATTATATTTTGCTATATAATTGAAGTATCACAGGTTGTGCGTTAAGATCAATCAATTATAATATCCAACCTTTGGTTGTTGATTTATATTTATTGACACTTGAACATTGGTCTTTGGTACAGTTCAAGTAATTCCTCTTATATTCAATCGGGCTCACATATTTCTATTTACTGATTGCGGATTGAATTAAGAGTTAGAGATATAAAAATCTTTGATATACTTTATTCTAGATTGAGTTTGACTGTATAATTGATTCTCTAGAAAGTGTATTGGAGTAAGTCCTCTCAGATTGCCAAACGAATTGTTGGGTGTGGTTGTTAGACCCCCACATTTTCAGTTATTCACAAACTAATTTTCATCAAAGCGATTTTCAAGTTATTGAAATAATCAACATGACTTTTATCACGAGTAAAGATGAACTTGGCCAAAGCGAAAGCTTACCAACACATATTTCGAGAAATAAATAAGCGAGATAAACTCAGCTCGAAATATCAAATGTGTATAATCGAAGTATATATATCACAACGGATTTTGTCTCAAGATAGGAGATAGAATAGATAGACTTTTTAGTGATACATAAGTTCAAGTCTCCACATACCTTTTTGTCGATAAAGTTCCACCAGTTCCTTGAGTAGTTCTTCGTCTTTGCATGATGAACATCGTGGAGTCTAGAGCTCAACTACACTTACTATCCTAGTCCGAGACTTAGCTATAAGTATACTAGAAATCAAGACTTATAGTTTTGGAAACTAAACTTGACAAACAAGCTTGAGATAGCAACGCTTTCAAGTTCGACCGAGCAGTGCCCTAACATTTTCATCTTGTTCTTCTCCCTCTCAATAATTCTTATGTTGAAAAAACCAACTTATTAATTTAATCTCACTAATCATTACACTAACTTAATTAGAAAGTTTAATTTTGGTATTATTAAAATAAATATATGGATAAGTAGTGACTCAAATTTACTTCAAATATCCATCCAAAAAAGAAATAGTAGTCCCCCTCCAAAATGGAGTAGTGCACAAAAGACGGTTCTAATTTTACAGGTGGACATCCAACCTGCCTATGCGTGGGTTGAACATGAATGCATTTTTAAAATGTCAGCATATATTGGGTAGGTGTGAATGTAAGTACGAAAATCCATTGGGCAACCCACACCCGCTAGTTTTGGTATAATCGTATAGGCGGTGACTGGGCCGATCAAGTCACGACAATGTTAAACTTACGCCTTGTTTGTTTGCAGCTGACTTGGCATCTGGTTCTGATTCACCCCCTGACTCGCGGAGAGTCAGTAGTCGGACTATTTGTTTTCTATTTAGAGTCAAATTTGACTCGATTTCTGACTCAGACTTACCATCTAAGTCAGACCCGTTTGAGTTAAGTAATAAAATACCCCTGACTCATAGGACCAAATCACCGACTCACGTATTCTTGAGTCAATGGAGTCAGACCTGGTTCAAAACAAACATATTGAGTCAAATCCAGATGAGTCACGTGATTTCACTCGGATCCAGATGATTTAGATTCAGATTTCTCAAGATAATTCTGAAGTAAACAAACATGGTGTTACACTTAAGATAAGTGGGTTACTATTTTAACGATGAGAAAATTAGGCTAAGGCGCAACCCATGGATAACCCATAATATGAGTCCCTTAATTAAAAGAAGTTTAAATCTAGGCCCAGAGTTATTAAAAGACATCCATATCCTTTTATATATTGTCAAGCCCCAAATTAAATAAAATTTAAATTTAAGCCTAAAATTATTAAATCTAGGCCCAAAATTATTAAAGTATAGTGTGAATGTGTAAACAGAAGTTACACATGCATATGCCATGTGTATCCAGAAGTTACACATCCTTATGACATGTGTATTTCAAAGTTACATATCAAAAAATAGACATCAAAAAGAACGCATAAAAAAGTACATGTATTACTTTAATATTCATTTATAATAATTTCTTAGCTATAAAAAGTACATGTATTACTTTAATATTCATTTATAATAATTTCTTAGCATGTGTAACTAGAAGTTACACACGCATCTGTCTAGTGTAATTGAGAGTTACATATGCATCTATCTAGTGTAATTGAGAGTTACACATGCGTCTGATTTGTTTATTCAGCGTCAACTCCAATTCCAGCGAGACCATTTAAGCAATTAGCTGTTATGAAGTTATCTTAAACCTTAAATATAAAAATAAGCAAATCTGCATGTTCCAGGAAAAAATTATAGTCAATTACCACATAAAAGGAGGCAAAAGTTCGTAAACAGGTAAAATCTATGTAACCAGAAGTTACACATATAATTAGCATGTGTAACTAGAAGTTACACATCAAATTAGCATGTGTAACTTCTAGCTACACATATATTTAGCATATGGTCTATGTACTAAACAGTTACACATGCATCACATGTGAATTTTTTTGCCTATAAAATCTGTTCGTTTTAGCATGTGTAGAAAAGAGTTACACGTGCGTCTGACTAGTGTAACTAGAAGTTAAAAATGCATCTTACTAGAAAAAAATTCCATCAAAGCATCATACTAACAAGGTTCAAAGACAAGTTATCTGATATTACAAGAACAATAGTTGATCCTAGATTCTCAGCACATTAAATCATACATGTCGGAGCTAAAAACAAGTTTTAAATGACACGGGGTAACTCACCATTAATTATATTATACCGAATGAGGGCCTGAAGAAAGACGCATGAAAGTCTCACAAGTTTGTTCTACATATAGTTGTCCTACAAAGTAATAAGACAAAAAGGTACCATAATATCAAATTAAGATGAAGTATTTTCTCTTCTTGTTAGATGAAATCTGCTGAATTGCAATCACACTACGAAAAAGTTGTTTTTATGGTCGGATCCCAATAACAAGGCAACTTAAAAAGGAAAAAAAATACACAACTGGCAAATAAACTGCTTTACTAATTTGAAGGAACTAAGTGAATAAATTACAATTAAGATATCAGTTGCAATAAGAACTTAAATAGATGTGTAACACGACTTGTGTAACCGGAAGTTACACATGCATATGGCATGTGTAACCGGAAGTTACACATCCAATTAGATAGTGTAACTAGCAGTTACATATTAAGTTAGTATATCCTCGGACATAACTGAGGATCAACAACAACAACGTATGGCATACTTCAGTATAATAAAAAGAATAGTATCATCAAGTATGAGACTCATGCATGATACCAATTGTTTGAGGGTGAAAACAGTTTCTGCTGGTTTCGGTGATTTCGTGTGTTGTGGGTGAGAAACGAGCTTAAACCCTAAACAATGTACTGCAAGGGAGTACTTTAGATTCGAGAAATCAATCTGTAAAAATCTGACCTAAACCAAGAAATGGTCGTTCCAGACTTGCTTCGGTCACAAAGTGAAGGAGAAGGGTTGGTTTTGGTGAGGGAAGCGAAGAGAGTGTTGAGACCAAAATAGTTGATTCTGGAAGAGTAGTTGTTTGACTTGTATCAGAAAGTGAAAGCTAACAGATGGGAAAGCTAACAAGTGATTTCTGAGTGTTCTATGCTCCTGACCAAAACTTGTTTTTCGGTGGAAACAGGTAAGACCTATTTATACAAGTCGAAGTGAAACAAGTGAAACGTACTCTGGTCTCGTAAGAAATAGAAACATATGAGTAAATTGGAGGAGGTGGTAACCGGTAACGCCTGGAATTGATGTTCCATAACGAAGGAAAACGTTTCACCATTACTCCCTGTATTTACTAACCGCCCCATTCTTATGGAACTGTCTTGTAACGGGCGTAGTGTATGCCGCGCGCTGTAAACCGCCAAACCAATACCCTAATGAGCATCCCCCAGTTTGTGACATGTGTTGATGTATCGAGTGTTTTCGTGGAAAACATGTAGCATGTTGCTGCTGTTTGTCAAGTTGAGCTAGGGAGACTTGCCAGCTCGGTGGTGACCCTCAACGGTCGAGATTTTGCATCTTGAGAGGAAGGGTAGCCTTCGACTATTGCAGCTCTTCGTTTGGTAGCCAATGGCATGAAAGCATGGCCGGCATGGCTTTGACATGGTTAGGCGTGGCCAAGCTATGATTTTTGGCATAGTTTAGGCGCAGCCAGGAACTAGGGTTTTGGCATAGTTTGGGCGCGGCCAAAATTAAGCTTGGCGTTGGACCAAAGTTTTCCACGCGTTGGCAGCCAACAACGTGAAGGAAAGGCTGGCATGGTTGACATACTTTGGCGCGGAGATGTGGCTGGCACGACATGTCATTGGCACATGTGGCATGCTTGGCCTTGGTGCGGAGATGCGGCGCGGCATGCCATTGGTACATGCGGCATGATTGGCATGCCTTGGCGCGGAGATCTGGTCGGCACGACATGCCATTGGCATATGTGGTATGGTTGGCATGCCTTGGCTCGGTGATGTGGCACGACATGCCATTGGTACATGCGACATGATTGTTATTCATTGGATCGGAGATGTGGCTGGCACGGCATTCCATTGGAACATGTGGCACGGCATGCCATTGGCACATGCGGCATGGTTGGCATGCTTTGGCGCGGAAATGTTGCACATGCCATAGGCGCATGTGGTGCGGCTGGCATGGTTGACATGCCTTGGGTGGAGAACTTGGACGGCCGAGATATGTATCTCAGATGGAAGGGTAGCCGTTGATTATTGCAACCCTTCGTTTTGGCATCCAACGTAGTGCACGGTTTGGCATGTGTTAAACGTGGCCAAATTAGGGTTTGCATAAACCGTCACGTTTGGACTTGGGTTGGAAGTTGCCATGCATTGGGTGGCGAACTTGGACGGCTGAGATATGCATCTCGTATGGAAGGGTAGCCGTTGATTATTGCAACCCTTCGTTTTGGCAGCCAGCGTCGTGCATGGATTTGGCATGTGTTAGGCGCGTCCAAATTAGGGTTTGCATAAACCGTGACGTTTGGCCTTGGGATGGAAGTTTTCATGCGTTGGGTGACGAACTTGGACGGCTGAGATATGCATCTCAGATGGAAAGGTAGCCGTTGATTATTACAACCCTTCGTTTTGGCAGCCGGCGTCGTGCATGACTTTGGCATGTGTTAGGCGTGGCCAAATTAGGGTTTGCATAAACCGTGACGTTTGGATTTGGGCTGGAAGTTGCCATGCGCTGGGTGGCGAACTTGGACGGCCGAGATATGCATCTCAGATGGAAGGGTATCCGTTGATTATTGCAACCCTTCGTTTTGGCAGCCAGCGTCGTGCACGACTTAGGCATGTGTTAGGCGCGACCAAATTAGGGTTTGCATAAACCGTGACGTTTGGCCTTGGGATAGAAGTTTTCATGCGTTGGGTGGCGAACTTGGATGGCTGAGATATGCATCTAAGATGGAAGAGTAGCGTTGATTATTGCAACCCTTCGTTTTGGCAGCCAGCGGCATGGTTTAGGGCCAGCATGGCTTTGGCATGGAGGCATGGCTGGAATGGTTGGCAAGCCTTGGCATGGAGACGTGCATGGCATGGTTTGCCATTGGCACGGTGGTGCGGTTGGCATGCCTAGGCGCGGAGACGTGGCTGGCATGGTTTTCCATTGGCACGGTGGTGCGGCTGGCATGGTAGGCATGTCTTGGTGCGGAGACGTGGTTGGCCTGGTTTTCCATTGGCACAGTGGTGCGGCTGGCATGGTTGGCATTCCTTGGCGCGGAGACGTGGCTGGCATGGTTTTCCATTGGCTTGGTGGCGTGAGAATTAGGGTTTGTATGAAGGTGATGTCGGTCAATACTAAGGGTTCTGCCGTGGAACATGATACATGCATAAAAAAAAGGTACCCTGGTAATCTTACTGTAGATGGTGGATTTTCGACAAAGGACGGCGACTGGCGGCGGCGGCGCTGATCCCGGCGGTCTTCTCGTGCTGCTGGCGTGAAGGTGCTGAGATGATGGAGAGCTGGTCGTGGGAAAAATAAAAAAAAAGGATTAATCCCTTTTATATCAATTTTATTTCCAAAACCTAATTTTCTAAGGATTTCCTTATTGGGACCGACCCGTGAATCCTAACCGACCACGCACTCGTCATACAAACCAGCGATTCAACACCAATTTATGCTCATCAAACGACGCTCCAATCATGACATTGAAGCCTTCATCAAGTTTTGGTTTGCTCATGCTCTCTAAATCCGGTAATGTCTCAATTTACGACTAAGTTCAATTACTGGTATTATTATTTATGGCCGGAAAATCACCATTTAATGCTGACTGAGGAACACAGCTTTCCTCAGTAAGCAGGGGACTTAATGTAGATAGTGGATTTTCGACAAAGGCTAAGTTCGTAAACTCATAATTATACGAAGCTCTGATTCAGCAATCAGACGTGAGTATCGAGACACCGGTCTCTCATCGAATTCTCAACGGAGAGTACTTTATCTCAGAGTACATGTAGATATGTAGTCTCATGACTGGACAACGACATATCTCATGAATACTGAATACTTTCAGTGATTATTTTTATATAGCATTACGAGATGGTCGGCTCTTAGACAGCTTGCTCTGCTAGTATAGAGCGATAACGTCTTCAAGAACAAACAAAAAGTTTACCCTGACTATATAAAGGATATGACTTATCGACAAGCTCATATCGGGATAAATAACTAAAAATATTGACCAGGGTGCTGGGAGCACAGACACACGACCGAACGACCGTGTCATGGTCAATCCCACGCCAGTTTTATATTTTTAATGCATTTTTATTATTTTCCATGATTTGATGAAAATTCTTTCATTTTATCAAATCTCCTTCGTCTCGAAGAAGCTCCTCGGTTTCATGGTACTTCCATAAATCCATAAAAAATAATATAAAATTAAGGAAAGGAGTGTGGGGCATGACCATTGGCCAACCGGCCATTCCTTGGTCCCAACCGGCCCCTCACCCCACGGTTCCTTATTATTTTATTATTATTATTATTATTTCTTTAATTTCATGAAAAAACTCCTTGATTTCATGGTATTTTGCACAAATCATCAAATAATAATAATAAAATAAGTTAAATTATGAAAACTTGTGGGACCGGGCCTTGCACAGCCGGCCATGCCCTAGCCGGTCCCACACGCCCCTTTGTTTTATTATTTTATTATTAATTTTCCTTGATTTCATGGTATTTCTCTCAAATTAGGAAAAATTCCCTCAAATCATCAAAAATACCTAAAAAATATTAAAAAATTATAAAAAGCTCGTGGGACCGGTCCATAACCGGCCGTCCATGCCTCCATGGTCCCACACGCCCTTGTTTTATTATTTTAATATTTTTTTGCTTCCCTAAACTCATGAAAACTCCTTCAATTCATGGAAACTCCCTAAATTCATCAAATTTCTCAAAATTCATGAATTTTTCATAAAATCATCAAAATATTATAAAATTAAGAAAAAGACACCAGGGGACCGTGGTCACAACCGGCCGACCATGATTTGACCACGACGGTCCCACGCCTCCTCGTTCCTTATTTTATAATTATTTTTCATCATCTCATGGTGTTTTCCTCAGTTTCGTCGAAACCCTAATTTTGGCATATTTTCTCGAATGGATGCTCAATTGCATGCCAGAAAATATCAAAATTCTCAGGACTGAGAAGCGGACGCCTTGGGGACACGAGCACACTATCTTGACCAACCAGGATTGGATCTTTGGCTCACGGAAGCCGGTCCCATCATTTTCACAGTTTTGACCTAATTTGCACAATTGCTCGTATTAGGTCCAAAACTCTCCCAAACACTTTGGATTTTCATGAAGTGATCGTCAGGCGGTCACGGGACAACCCAGGGCCGGTTTAATGACTCCATGGTCAGTCCCTCGCCTCGTCGTAATTAATTAGGTTTTCTCACCTAAGGCTCAGACGAGCATTTCTGAATAAATGATTAAGCCAGCATTTAATCATTCTTTCACCAACAAATCGTCAAATCTTCAGGAGTTCTTCGTATTTTCTCACGTGAGCATATGGACACTGCATGGTTGATCCACGGTCCCATGTAGTCGCTCCCTCATTCGTCCCATGGTTAAACTTCTGACGAACCATGAATTGATCATCAAATGATCAAATTAAGGTTTCTGAATCCAAGGATCATCATTCCAGATTCCAACCTTAATAATTTTACGACGGCCTCATGGTCATTAATTTCATTAATTATGCTCGGTTCAACGACCAATATTCTAATTAATATTTTTGGTACGCTGCCAATAATCTATCAGATGAGCAACACATGCTCAGACGATCAAGTATTCAACAATTCATCACATGAGAAACACTTGCTCAGATGATAAAGATTTTCTCAAACCAAGGAATATTGGTTCAACAATCAATATTCAACGATCCATCGAATGAGAAATACTTGCTCACTTTATCGTAAGAACTATACATCTGTCTCATGACATGTTCAACTCATGAGTTTCAGAACATCATGTTCAACTCAGAAACTACATGGACTCATCGTCCCATCAAACCACGAAGTAATCAATTGACTAACAAACCACGAGACGTCAATCGTGTCACTTAGGGGGATATCACTTAGGGTTTTGGTCTGGTGGTCTACGGCACGTGTGTTCAAACACACGATGGAATGTGAGCAAGTCGTGCAATCAGTTGAAGGAATTCACGAGGTAGTGGGTGGAAAATCGACCAAGTCTCCACACGTTGAGCAACTGGTTTCAAACACGATCTCCACTTCCCCACTCCTTGATTCCATCAACTGTCACACTTCATGGAATCATGGTGTCTACAATTCCAACAATATAAATAATTCTCTGAATCATGATAGAATCATCAGCATCAACAGTATCATCAATCTCACGTCTTATCGACAACACGAGATCATCAACTCATCAATTGAGCAACTACTCTCAATTGAGCAATTTCAATCATTCAGAGCTTATCATATTCAGAATTCACACACCCACGATCTTCAATTATCATTGATTCCACACATTTCCCAGATTCCCTCTTACAGATCAACCCCTCCTCTCTTTTGACCGAATTTACTATGGAACGGTCATTGTCTTGATTTAGGACGGAGTACTACAGATTGATATCTCGAATCTAAAGCACCCCCTTTGCAATGGTGCATCTGTGTGAGGCTTAACATTTTGCTCGGTTCGAGGAGTCTCCTCCGTACGGTCGTCTCCTCAATTCCTTAAAAACCAGCAATTCGTTTTTCCCCATCTACATATTGGCGACCACAGTGGGAGATCATTCTCTCGGCTGCAATCTAACGATTTCACAAGATGGTTGATCTCAGGTCAGGTTCAGTTACAAATTCTAACACAAACCGTGCTAGCACTAGCAACAACAACAATCAGAATATCCCGGAGACAATTCCGACCTCCAACACTGATGGTGGTGACACTACTCCTCCTCACGCTGAAGTTCATCCACTGTCCGGACGACACCCTGAAGAATTCAGAGGAGATCCACCGCCTACCATTGCTGATCTTATCAAAGCGCAGGAGACTCTTGCAAAGAACCAGACTGACATGGCTTCCACACAGAAGGAGCTGTGTAATTATCTCAAAACTCTTACTGACAAGATGTTGGAGAAGACTCAAGAGAAGGGAAAGGAGAAGGATAAATCCTCAGACGACGGTCCTGAAGTAATTCCAATCCATACAGTAGAAGACGACGAAGTCCACAAAACTGCCGCAGACAACTCATCAATGAAGGGATCATTGAATTTCATCACTCGCGAGGATCTGGAGCACCTCTTGGAGAACCGTGGAAAAGACAAAACATCGCATGACCATCGTCATCAACCTCCTTATCCTGCTGCTACGCAGAGGATTCCACTCCCCAAAGGTTAAGTTTCTCCAACCTTCACCTTATATGATGGAACTGGCAATGCTCGGGAACGTGTCTCTCGTTTTCTCGAAGCCCTGGGAGAACATGAACATAATCATGTCGTTCGTCTCAAGGAATTCTCAAAATCTCTAAAAGGCAGAGCATACACCTGGTATAACAACATTGCATCAGGGACTATCAACAATTGGGGAGAAATGGTTAACGCATTCTACAGGAAATACTTCTTCGTGTCAGAACAAGTCACCCTCTCCGATATTGGAAGAATGTTTCAGAGGGTCAGTGAAAATCCCAATGATTATGTGAAAAGATTCAGAGTCCAAGCCCTGGATTGTCATGACCCAAACGTCACGGAGCAACAACTGGTGGACTTCTCCATCAATGGCATGCTCCCGGTCTATACGGCCTTGCTAGAAAACCTTCGATTCCAGAATTTCTCAGAGCTTCACGAAGCTGCGAAGAGGTCGGAAACCACTGCACCCGCTCTTTTGAAAAGAGAAAAGTCTACAAAGACTGAAGATTCAAAAGACACTCGAGGAAGCAGGCGTTTGATCAACAATAAGTACAACCTGCAACCTTCAACAAATGCTGTCGCGGAAGGGAGTAAGCGAAAAGAATAACCACAACACAAACAGACTTCCTCCACCCCTTCAAAGACACACAAGAAGGAGGATTCGAAAATACCTCCTCAGCATACGGAAGATCCAGAAGCACCTGAGTTTCCCTGTTCAATGGAAGAAGTTAATGAACTACTCGATGCCTGGATTCAAGACGGCGCAATCAAATTGCCTTATGTCAAGAAGGAACCAACTGAAGAGGCTATGGAAAATCCTCGGTATTGTCGCTTCCATAGATACGTTAGCCATCCCACGAGTGATTGCAAAAATTTTAAGCGCATATTCAAAGAAAAGGTCGAATCAGGAGAGCTCAACCTGGGGACTGAGTGGGTGCACAAAAAACCCCTCCGAGTTAGAATTTTACCATCTTTGAACCTCATGTCAAGGAAACGGTCCAATCTCTGATCGAACATGTCTGCGAGTTGTTGTATCTTTCAAAAGCTCAAAGGAAAGACATGTTTGCTGCGCTGAACCATATCGTGTATGGAAAACGCCTGCTAATCCAAGAAACCACCACCGAACCGTCAGCCACCGGCAAAGAAATGTATGACTGGGGACTGCTCACCACAGTACACATTAAAGAAAATGAGTTCAATAAGGCGTTCGTCGATGTTGGTACCGCTGTCAACATCATCCCTTTGAAAACACTCAGAGATGCTGGTATTACTCGACAGGAAGCCACCCACGCTCCCATAGCAATCAGGGACCACGAAGGAATCTCCAGAGACGCATACGGATTCATCACTCTCAAAGTTACGGAAAGAATGATCTGCACGGAGGCCAAGTTTTTCATAATCCGGGAAGACCCTGGATACGACATGGTCCTTGGCAGAACTTGGATTCATGGTGGAAGGACAACGATGCCTTCAACACATCCTTTCATCGACAAGGATTCTGAGTCGGAAGACGAAGCAGAGGACACACCACCATTTGAGCATCTGGAAGAAGTAAAAACTATGATGGGACTTACGCAGGAACTTGAAGATAATCCGCACACCTTTGTCAGAAGGTTTCAAGCTCAGGTAAGTCTTATTCCTCCTCATGCTCCAATATTACCAATATTCATATATGCTACTATGGTCCAGGGACTTCTCCCCATGAACAATTTAGAAGTCATCAAAATCTACGAGTGGGTAACCCCACCTCAAAAATATTACACTCAATGGTTGGGTTCAAAACTTCTTCAAATCGGTCACTTCATCGAGAGGTTTATTGCTGAAGACCTGGCTAAGCATGATCAACACTATGCTGGATACTCTCTTCCGCGCGAGTGTCCATATGTACCACAATCGTGGAGGAATTCCGAATCAGCGGAAGATATTCAAGGCACGATCCACCAAGCCTAACAAGTTTCATGAAGGGGACCTGGTTATCAACGCAGTTCAGCGCGGTCTTCATTCTACAAGGAACTCCAATTGGGAAGGACCATTCATGGTCTCTAAGTCCGTGGACAGGGGATACTACAAATTGACCAACACAGATGGCAGAACCCTACCAGTAATTCACGAAAATTGGCTCAAGGCATTTATCTGAAATTATTGGACATTTAAGGTATTGGGCGTTTGAAGCACTCATGGCGTTGGGATTTAACATTTAGGATTTTCTTTCATTTGTATTTCAATTCCTCCAAAACATTTGCAATACTTGCAATCAGTAGAATTCAACAATTTATCAAAATTCAGTTAATATTTCGTAAACCTCACATCTCTCATAAGTTCATAAGTTCAAGAGATCAGTAAGAAAAGGCTTTCGCTCATCAGCATCCTTCAAGATTTGCAAAGCCGCCCTCTCTTTGTTCAACTCCTCGGTCAGCTTGGAAATCTTGTCCTCCTTCTCCTTCAAAGCATCATTGGGAAAGGGTATGTTCTTTTCACATGAATCCTTGATAACGTTTATTTGCTTACGAAGCCATTTCACGTTGAGGCCAAGTCTTTCTGAATTCTCCAAGTCAAACTCCCAATCAAAGAGTATATCTGGAGTCACGGTATTCCTGGGTCTCGTATTCATATCACTCACGACACACAAGATAAATCCTACTTGCATGGTTAAAGCATAAGCACGCCCAGGGTTCCTGTCAACGATCATGTGGCCAAACTTCTTCCATATCGTCTCGTACAAGCGTGCATATCCAATGGGAACGTTGAATCCACCGACCATTTCATGATACATGAGTGAAGTGTTAAAGGGAGGATCGAAAGCAACCCCTGCAGTTGGATATTCATACACTATTATACGGTTCTCAGTCACTGGAGCGGCTTCCACGACCAAAGCAACAGTTCCTTCGGTATTCTCCGCTGCTGTCTCGGTTTCTTCTATCACTAAGGAAACTACCATCTGGGTTTCCATAACAGCAGTAGCGACCTTCTCATGGCCTTGAAATTAAGGGATGGTTGTCTCTTCATCAATAACTCCGGAATAGTTAAGTTATCACCGTTGACTCCAGTATCCTCAACTTCGGTATTTAGCACCTAATACGAAGATTACATGAGGTTAGAGTCACGAATCCAAAGGAGATTATGACACACAGTATACCAGCAAGACAACATCATCAAGGTTCATCATACTACATTCAAGGCATGAGCAAATAACATGAAAGTCATGAAAACACATTTTACGATGAGTCCGTCTGAAGAAACTGAACTCTGCCCTGTACTAGGAGACGAACTGGGAGAAATCTACAAGGAATCTGAGGATGGGTCATATGCCATTCTCTTCGTATGGATGTCCTCTATGACATGTAAAATTTCATGACAATCCGATGAACGAGCGAGTAGATGTGGCCAAAATATCAAGTGATGCGCAATCTGAAAAAGTTCTGGAAGTTTCCTGGAAGTTTACTATTTCTCCTTTTTCAGGCTCTGAACGTGCTCAAAACTAAAAAAGCTTCATTGATAAAGCTTGGAAATTTTCCGGGCTTGAATTTGCACATGCAGATCATCAAAATCCGACTCCGGACGAAGATTCTACAACATTTCTATTAAAAAGCTGGGTTCTGAATTTTCTGACGACGAAATTCGACTAAGTTTTCATATATTCACATGGGTTCTCATTCATTAATTCACAAGTCAGCACTTTTATACTTCTATGAAGAATATACAGGATATATACTTACTTGAGGAGTCTCCAAAGTGTCCAAGGGGTTGGAGTTGTCCACATCAACGACAAGAGGAATATCACTTCCATCCGGCTCCGAATATTGGGAATTACCTCCATTCCCATTCCCAGAGGATGATTGAGTTCCAGAATTCTCCATCTCCATGACGACATCCTCCTGTACACGTCCTTTACAATCAATATTTTCGTCTATGAAGCACCACATTTGAATATGTGATGAAATACTTAAAGTTTCTCCGTCACTCAAATCAGCGATTGTTTGTTCAGTAGTAGAAAATTGAAGACCTTCAAGACTTGATGGAGTAAAATTCTGCAATAAAATTAATAACATTGGCTTCATGATTCTAATGTTAATAGCAATGAAATTCATGGTGAGAAATATTGGGAACTCACTAAAGAACGAACTGGGGACTTCATGGTATTAGGTAACAACTTATAACTTTTGTTCCTTCCTTCTCCGTCGTGAATGAATTCTCCAATATCTGAAAAATCTGCATGGATTCGAGGTCTTACGCTACGAACGTCCTGTAAAGAATTCAATACCATGATCAGAATACAGTTACCATGGTTTCATAAAAGACATGTGGAGAATCTTACTTGAGAACATCCTGGAGATAATTTTCGTTTATCACCAGAAAGGTACTTCAGTCTTGGTCGACCAGAGATCATCTCAGCAGACGGAGGAATCTTCACTGGAAGTTGACTAACTGTCACGAATTCATGCAACCTCTCAAATTGTTGATGCCAGAATTCTATATAACCTGGGGTTACATATGCAAGTCTATCAGAACCAGGAAACCAGTAACTACTCCCTTCCACGTGAGTGTGATCTAAACGAGACGCAAGCTGATCAACTGATGGTTTCCTTCTCCGGGTAGTTGGAACGCATTTATCCATACCCATTTGTCGAGCCGCCCTATCAATGTTGTATTCTTCTACTGCCCACTTTCCATACATTACGGATAACAAGTGACCAGGAGTACAGCTCAACATGAAGGATCTCTCACCATCATTCGGCTTAGCACCAGATTTCAGAGTCGTGCTGTCTCCAGTATTGAAAATCGTTGGTTGAGAAATATAATCAGGAACCGACACCCACGGACGAAAGTTGAACTCCGATTCTTTATCTAATACATCAATGAGACGTGTTTTAGACCGAGGCTACTTTGTAGACCAACGCATGATTCGGGCATTATCTTTCTCGGCGAAGATGTGACGGGCATCAGTATTTGGTCCTTGCAGGATGTTACGTGGGATAGGCGCATAATTCTTGAAGTGACCCCACATCAAAGCTTGAAGAAACATCGTGTTAACATAACACTCAATCTTCATGAAGCCATTCGACACGCTGGAATCTAACACCAAGGAGTCTACGTTAGAATACAAGGAACCCAAGAATAAGCTACCTATTGGGAGTTTCTCATCTTGAGCCATCTTAATAGCAAAAGGGATTACGAAAGGCTTCAACAAATGTCCACTGTCTTCAAATATGTCTCTGGATAACCATAAGCATAAGAAAGCGGCAATAGGTAACATACCGGTGATGGGACTATCAGAAACTTCATCTCTTGGCCACCAACGTGTCAACCAATGGGAATAACAACCTTTACTACCAGACGCCTTGTTCACTTCTTCCATCGCAGCTGTCAGAGTGTCAAAAACCACTTTTTCCTCATCCGAAAGACCTCCATAGAAATTACCGGTAATCGGGAGATGCATCAAAGCATCCACATCTTCTAAGGTAACAGTAAATTCTCCCCATATACATATGAAGGTATGAGTGGGAACACACCAACGGGCCAGCAAAGCCACGATACTTTTCATATCATGATTAATAGACAAGTCTCCTGAAGCTTGAATAGCTCTCGTCACTTGCGCCTGGTTGAGCATAGCCCTGACATGAGGGAAACCCAACATATGCCTTCCCATCCAGAAATTTTTTCCAAAGGGCGTCGAGAAAGCTTAAACTCTATGGTCGATGCAAGGAAAAGCCTTCGTACGAGACAAAAACGTATTACCATCTTCGGGGTCACCAATTTCTTCTGAGTCACAGTCCTAGCGTTGATCATAAGACGATATACTGGGGACTTGAGATATGCTTCAGCTCCTTTTGGATCCTCTTCAAAGAATGCGTCGTCTATATTCGGAATGTTTTTCACGCCAGTGGCATCATCCTCTTCTTCACCAATGGAGGTCTCGTCCATGAGTGCATCATCCCTGGAGATGTCATCATCAGAATGCGATTCGTCCCTTGAAGTATCGTCGGCTGAGGAATTGGTCATTTTGCTAAACAACTGCAAAGTCCACATTACATTCCACTTCAGTATGCTGTCCAGAAACGAATCAAGGAAATACGGCAAAAAATGGTAACTCTTAACTCTTACCTTTTTTACTTCCACTAACAATAGTGATAGTAACGGTAGAGTTAACGCCTCAAAACCGTTCGTCTCTTCGAAAACTGCAAAAAACGAACGAAACTTTATTAATTTCGAAACTGATTTTTCATAAAATCACGGACACAATTTTCATAATGTGAACATTCACACAAATGACCTATGAAGTTTACAACAATAAAATATTTGATCATAAATATATTGTCTATCTTCGAAGGTTCCTCAAAACCCACGTTTCTGATTTTTCGAAAAAACAACAATTAATGCAACATTGCTTACATAAATTCTCAAGAATTTTATCTGATTCATGAAAATAAAATATATCATCATATTTTACACAATATATGTCACGGCTGCATATATATAAAAAAAAAATTATTTTTCCTTCATATCGTCGTTATTTGTCTTTAAAACGAAGGTTTATTTCAAAAATATTGTGAAAGCTCACATCTCATACATATGATAAAGTTTTGTATTTACATCAAAGCTCATATGCAAAATTTTATCACTGGACACAAGTTCATCATACATATTTTCCTTTGTGTCATCATTATTTGTCTTTAAAACGAAGGATTATTCCAATTTCATGAAAATTCACTTCTTTTATGATAAAACCTTGGTACACATGAAAACTCATAAAATAAGTTTTATCACTGGACCTAGGTTCATATAAAAAAAAATCTCTCCTAAATCAGGGATTATAGTTAGTTTTCAAAACTAACGATTGAACGAACATACGTTTTCAAAAAACGAGGGTTTTTCATAAAACTCACACTAATATGCACACATGTATATAACTTCATCATGATAAAATCATGAACAACTCATGATGATCATCAACATCAAAAAAAAATACACGTACTTGGTCGGCCGGACTTTGGCCGGCGGCAACGGACGGCGACTGGCGGCGGCGGCGTTGATCCCAGCGGTCTTCTCGTGCCGCTGGCGTGAAGGTGCTGAGATGATGGAGAGATGGTCGTGGGAAAAATAAAAAAAAGGATTATCCCTTTTATATGAATTTTATTTCCAAAACCTAATTTTCTAAGGATTTCCTTATTGGGCCCGACCCGTGAATCCTAACCGACCACGGACTCGTCATACAAACCAGCGGTTCAACACCAATTTATGCTCATCAAACGACGATCCAATCATGACATTGAAGCCTTCATCAAGTCTTGGTTTGCTCATGCTCTCTAAATCCGGTAATGTCTCAATTTACAACTAAGTTCAATTACTGATATTATTATTTATGGCCGGAAAATCACCATTTAATGCTGACTGAGGAACACAGCTTTCCTCAGTAAGCAGGGGACTTAATGTAGATGGTGGATTTTCGACAAAGGCTAAGTTCGTAAACTCATAATTATACGAAGCTCTGATTCAGCAATCATACGTGAGTATCGAGACATGGGTCTCTCATCGAATTCTCAACGGAGAGTACTTTCTCTCAGAGTACATGTAGATATGTAGTCTCACGACTGGACAACGGCATATCTTACTGAATACTTTCAGTGATTATTTCTATATAGCATTACGAGATGGACGACTCCTAGACAGCTTGCTCTGCTAGTATAGAGCGATAACGTCTTCAGGAACAAACAACAAGTTTACCCTAACTATATAAAGGATATGACTTATCGACAAGCTCATATCGGGATAATTAATGCTCCTAGATAGCTTGCTCTGCTAGTATAGAGCCACAAAGTTAATTATTCCTAATTACAATTTCTCTTATTCCATGGTCGAATCCACGACTGGTCTCATAAATGGTAATAGATAAATCTTAATTACTCTGATTCTATGGTCGAATCTACAATCCCATGGAATGGTAATGCTCACTTTATTATTCTGAATTCCTAGTCGAATCCTCAGCTGATCCTATGAATTAATAATAAATATCTTATTACTCAGTTTTGTGAATTATTCTCCACTGAATTCCACTATTAATAATAAATAATCAACAACCGGGCGTCTGAGCTACCTCTAAGTAAGCCCCGATTCAAATGGTGAAGGTGTATTCAACGACGATACACTAACAGTCACCGCACGAACGAGTATTTCAAAAATACAACGAAACGATGAATAGGGAAGAAAATAATAAATAACTAAAAATATTGACCAGGGTGCTGGGAGCACAGACACACGACCGACCGACCGTGTCGTGGTCAATCCCACGCCAGTTTTATATTTTTAATGCATTTTTATTATTTTCCATGATTTGATGAAAATTCTTTCATTTTATCAAATCTCCTTCATCTCGAAGAAACTCCTCGGTTTCATGGTACTTCCATAAATCCATAAAAATAATATAAAATTAAGGAAAGGAGTGTGGGGCGTGACCATTTGCCAACCGGCCATGCCTTGGTCCCAATCGGACCCACACCCCACGGTTCCTTATTATTATTATTATTATTATTATTATTTCTCTAATTTCATGAAAAAACTCCTTGATTTCATGGTATTTTGCACAAATCATCAAATAATAATAATAATAAAATAAAATAAATTATGAAAACTTGTGGGACCGGGCCTTGGCCGGCCGGCCATGCCCTAGCCGGTCCGACACGCCCCTTTGTTTTATTATTTTATTATTAGTTTTCCTTGAATTCATCAAATTCCTTGATTTCATGGTATTTCTCTCAAATTAGGAAAAAATTCCCTCAAATCATCAAAAATACCTAAAAAATATTAAAAAATTATGAAAAACTCGTGGGACCGGTCCATAACCGGCCGGCCATGCCTACATGGTCCCATACGCCCTTATTTTATTATTTTAATATTTTTTACTTCCCTGAACTCATTAAAACTCCTTGAATTCATGGAAGCTCACTAAATTCATCAAATTTCTCAAAATTCATGAATTTTTCATAAAATCATCAAAATATTATAAAATTAAGGAAAAGGCACCACAGGACCGTGGTCACGACCGGCCGACCATGCTTTAACCACGGCGGTCCCACGCCTCCTCATTCCTTATTTTATAATTATTTTTCATCATCTCATGGTGTTTTCCTCAATTTCGTCGAAACCCTAATTTTGGCATATTTTCTCGAATGGATGCTCAATTGCACGCCATAAAATATCAAAATTCTCAAGACTGAGACGCGGATGCCTTAGGGACACGTGCATGCTATCTTTACCGACCAGGATTGGCTCTTTGGCTCACGGAAGCCGGTCCCATCAATTTTCACAGTTTTGACCTAATTTGCACAATTTCTCGTATTAGGTCCAAAACTCTCCCAAACACTTTGGATTTTCATGAAGTGATCGTCAAGCGGTCACGGGACAACCCAGGGCCGGTTTCATGACTCCATGGTCGGTCCCTTGCTCACTTCATCGTAAGAACTATACCTCTGTCTCATGACATGTTCAACTCATGAGTTTCAGAACATCATGTTCTACTCAGCAACTACATGGACTCATCGTCCCATCAAACCACGAAGTCATCAATTGACTAACAAACCACGAGATGTCAATCGTGTTACTTGGGGGGATATCACTTAGGGTTTTGGTCTGGCGGTCTACGGCACGTGTGTTCAAACACACGACGGAATGTGAGCAAGTCGTGCAATCAGTTGAAGGAATTCACGAGGTAGTGGGTGGAAAATCGACCAAGTCTCCACACGTTGAGCAACTGGTTTCAAACACGATCTCCACTTCCCCACTCCTTGATTCCATAAACTGTCACACTTCATGGAATCATGGTGTCTACAATTCCAGCAATATAAATAAGTCTCTGAATCATGATTGAATCATCAGCATCAACAATATCATCAATCTCACGTCTCATCGACAACACGATATCATCAACTCATCAATTGAGAAACTACTCTCAATTGAGCAATTTCAATCATTCATAGCTTATCATATTCAAAATTCACACACCCACGATCTTCAATTGCCATTGATTCCACACATTTCCCAGCTTCCCTTCTATAGATCAACCCATCCTCTCTTGTGATCGAATTTACTCTGGAACGGTCATTGTCTTGATTTAGGCCGGAGTACTACAGATTAATCTCTCGAATCTAAAGCATCCCCTTTGCAGCGGTGCATCAGTGTGAGGTTTAAAATTTCGCTCGGTTCGAGGAGTCTCCTCCGTACAGTCGTCTCCTCAATTCCTTAAAAACCAGCAAATCGTTTTTCCCCATCTACACTTACGTAGGCATGTTGGATGATTCAATAAATGCGCTAGTGACGTCATGTCAGATGTAAGGTCTTACGATTTTAACCCTAAGATAAAAACCACCATCAACATTAAGTCCCCTGCTTAGCTTGGAACAGGAGCATTGTTGCGAGGTAAGCATAAGATGGTGACAGACAAGGACAAAATCGAAACGGAAAGTCATGGAAAGATGGTCAGGAAGACCCGGCTAACCTTTTTCGAGTGGTAAGGAAAATATCTGATTCTTGTGTTGGAGGCCTTGCGTAAATTATACTCGTGCTATTACTGGCTAGACCTGAAATGGTAGAGGCGGTTGTTGGCTGAGATGAAGAATGTTAGCGTCATCTTGGAATGGGATCCGCAGGTATTACGCGTCTTGGAATGGAGCCGCTAGCATTGGTCGGCTTGCGATGGAGACATTAGCGTTGGTCGGCTTGCAATGAATATGTTAGCGTAAGCTTGGCGTGGGCACTGGCTCTGGGTGTGTATGGACATTGGCTGGGCGTGGACGTCGGCTGGGCGTGGACGTCGGCTGGGCGTGGACGTTGGCTTGGTGCTGGATGTTGGCTTTGCATGGCGCAGACTGTTTTGCGCTGTGAAGCGCTTGCTATCCTGGTTGCTTCCTTCCATGTGTGGCTCAGATATGGAATCTTTTCCTTTTCAAATTCCGAAAGTGTTATTCCCATAAAAGGGGGCATTACTCCGTCTCCTCATGTTACGTTGCCGGTTTTACTTCCAAATCTCGGTGCTGGCAGCAGAGAAGCAATAACGCGGGCAAGTGTGTCTCAAACACGTACTTCCACGTTTTCTCGTCAAAACCTAATTATCTCGCATGGCCAGCTATGAGACTTTTCCTTATATTTGCTGGTAGAATAGGTTTTAATTAAGACCTGATGTCACGCCTTAATTCACGACTAGTAGAAAGCTTTCTTTTTCGGGACTTCACCGTTCTGCTGGATATAAGAGATGATCTTAAATCCTTCATTCGCATAGGTTGTCCTAAAATCGTGCCCATCCTCTTTACAGGTATCGCCTCGTGTTTTCTCCAGGTTTCCATTTTGTCTTTTTTCTTATGTAGGTTGCTGGTGTAGACAGGGTGAAAACGTACCCCCCTCTCTGGTTTTGTAGCGCATAATGGGATCTTCCAGTGGCAGTTTTACCTCTAACTCTTCGAAGAGTAACTTTGGAATCAGCGAAAAACAGTTTTCTTCTCATGAGGAGGCATTAGATAGAATTGAATCTCTGTTCCGTGAAGCTGACGGAATTATTCTAGACATACCTTTTATATATCTAGGCGAAGTGCGAGTGCATGTTCATACCTTCTTCGTTTCAGTGAACATGTAGGAGGAATGGGAAGGTGACGAAGCATCCCAGTGCATTGAGAGGCTTCAGTGCAACAAAGCTTCTTCACGGCCCAGTGCTAGGGAAAAATGGTTCGTTCCTCGATTAAAAAGACGGAAGACGGAGTTTTTTAAACTTTTAGGGGAAGGCCAACGTAACTTCCCTGTCCAAGACGACATCATAATCCTCGATTTTGATGCGGATAAATCGTAAAATCCTCCTCGAAAGGTTGCTGAGAAGACCTTCGAGGAAGATGACGTTTCGTTTGATGAAACTGAAACAACTTTCGGAGTAGATGCCGAAACCGTTGTCGGTGACATTGGGGGAGCCATGGTGGAATATGATGGGTCGGTTATTGAATCGGACGTCGGGAAGGAGACGGATGTTGTTGCTGATGAGACGGTTTCAGGGTGGGATGTTGAGGTTACTACTGCTGATGCGGCTTTCGGATAGAACCTTTGCTTCCCAAGAGATTGTTGGGGAAAGTGCTTGAAAGATATCTAACCGAGGCATTGGCAACTCGCGCATCAACTTTTGATGACTAGATTCTCTTTTTTATTGTTTTTATTTGTTGCATAGTCGTCCTGATGCTTTTGCAGACTCATCTTTACCTTCTTTGTATTCGTGGCAAAATTAGAGTTTCGTCAATTAGTATCTCGCTTGCGGTTTCTCATCTTTGAATAAAACTTCTTATTTGAAAGACCCAAATCTTCCATTAAAATAGGTTTTTCGACTTTCCTTGTCCTTACATTATTCCCTTCAGAACTTTGAATAATTGAATAAGGTATTTCTGGCACGTTTCGACTTTTCTAGTTGTGACCTGATGGTTAATGGTTTCTCAATGATTCAGGATTTATTTGGTATGTGTTTTTTTTTCTTCTTTTTTGAGATTCAGAAGACTCATTTGGAAGGAAAGGTATGCTTTAAATAAACAACGAAACCCTAATGAAGAATGCAAGCGGTGCATTCATCTCGGGGGGGGGGGGGATACAAATATTGAGTGGAAATAGAAATTGATGAAGGAAATACTAAAGGAAGAGTGCTGGAAGAGAAATTAGTACAAATTTTTAGGTATTGAAAAGCTTGAGCCATCGAGAGTGAACTATCACGCCCTCGAGCTTGTCTGTGTTGATGAGCTTGCAGTAACCACCCAAAAGGACGTCTACCACCATATACGGCTCGTCTTCTTTTTCTTTGGGTAAATCGGTTCGAACAACTTTCTTCACCGTCATATTTTCGACTTGAAACGAGGTCGCTTTGACCACCATATCTCCGATTTGAAACGAGTTCGGGTGTTGTGTAAACGCTTGAATCTTGGTTTCATCAGTTTTGACTGCAGCTTCCAAATTCTTGGCGAAGCGCTTAAATGGCGCAGCGCCTCAGTCACATCTCTTGACAGCGTCTGTTCTGGTAATCGTACTGAGTCCCCATGACGGGATAAGGGAAGAAATGACTGGTTGTAGAGAAGATCGTTCAACCATACTTACTTGCGTTTGGAACCTATGAGTTAGTGCCAACGGGCTTTCTCCGGGTGATCGAGTTCCGCTGGTAAGTCGTTGGTACGGCAGCAGGTCGGACGACTTGTTGGAGATTGTTTTGGGTGTCGACATCGGCAAAGGGGATGTTCCCAGTTTCGTTTTGTTGCCGAGTACCCACGAGCGCCCCAAGATCATGTCGTAATTTAGTTCTTTGACAATGTGGAACTTTATATGCGTTATAGCGTCTCCCACCTTGATCTCGAGGTTAACGTAGCTGTACGCATTCAAGGCTTCCCATTCCGGGTTCTTGATTACGAACGGGGAATGGGTAACCTCTTGCTTTGAAATTAACGAAGATTTCAGAGCCTTGAAAACGATGTTGAAGTCAGAGGCCGCGTTGACTAGTGTGTTACCGAATTCAATGCCTCTTAAATAGGACATGGTCAGCAGTCTCCATTTGTGTTTTTCAGTACCGCTTCCCGAGATAGCTTGGGCTATTGGCGCGACTTCCGTAATAGGAAAAAGACGTTTGCCCGACACGAAACGATTGAGAGCCGCGAAGATATCTCGACGCTGCGTCTTGGAAAAGTAGAGAATTTCGCATATATGCTGCATCATGGATTGTACAGTCGCGTGCACGGAGTCCCCATACACCCCGCAATTCCTCACCGGAAGTGGATCTTTATGCACTCCCTCGTTCCCAAATTAAAGTTCTCCTGCTTCTACCTTTTCCTTGAAGATATGCTTTAGTCTATTGCAGTCACTAGTTGGGTGATGAACAAATCTGTGATAGTGGAAGTATTTGGGGTTTTCCATCTCGGCCTCGGTCGGTGGGCGCCTAGGAGATGGTATTCTGATAACATCATCTTGAATCCATGCCTCAAATAGTTCGATCACCTCCTCGATGGGAAATGGAAAATCCAAAACATTTCCTTCATCTTCGTGATGAGGCATGGGAGTTTTAGCGGCGGCCCTCCGTGGCGGAACCGCTCGTCGTGCTGGCGCCGCGCGTTTAGGCTGCTGGTCCGTGGCTGGGGCCTTCATTTTTCCTCCCTCGTCTAATATGCTCACATAGGAGGGACCGACGTTTTACTTCTTGTTGACGAGACATCTACTCCCGCGAGTTTCGCGCACGTATTCGGCTCTGGTTGGTCTAACTCTTTCTAACAATGCTGGTATCGTCGTGGTTGATCGCTTGGCAACTTCATGGAGTTCGGAGAATGTATGGAAATGTAGGTTCTCTAGCAAGGCACGGTAAATGGGAGCCATACCGTTGATGCAGTAATTCAACAATTGCTGCTCGGTTACGTTTGGGTCATGACAGTCTAGGGCTTGAACCCTGAATCTCTTTACAAAATCATTTGGATGTTCGTTGGCTCGCTGGTACATCCTTCCTAGGTCCGAGAAGGTAACTTTCTCATACACGAAGAAATACTTCTTGTAAAACGCGGTAACCATGCCACCCCAGTTGGGGATGCTGTTTGGGTGATGTTGTTATACCACGTGTATGCTCTTCCGGTAGGCGATTTCGAAAACTCCCTCAGACGAAGAACATGATTGTATTCGTGTTCGCTTAGGGACTCCAGGAATCGAGAGATATGCTCACGTGCATTTCCGGTGCCGTCGTATAGGGTGAATTGAGGAGAGGAGTATCCTCTTGGAAGAGGAATTCTTTGTATTCAGGTGGGTAAGGGGGTTGATGCTGATGCATGTCGATTTCATCACTTTGACTCGATTCTGAAAAAGTTGCTCCAAATCCTCTCGTGTGACAAAATTGCACGGTCAATTTCTCTCAAATGGGGTTCTGTCATGAATCTCTTCGTCCGCGGAGATGCGCTCTGCTGAGGTGCCGGCGCCAGGGGTGTTTGAGGCGTTTCCCATTGGCTCTGGATGGCGTGACTCCTGCGGTAGCCGTTCTGTAAGGGTTTTGAGAAAGACGAGTACTTCTTTATGAGTCGAGACCATGTCCGTCTAAGCTCTAGCAAGAACCTCCTGTCGTTCCATTAAATCATCGATGGTGATATAGGGTCGGCTCCCTCTGGATCCCCGGGTTTCTCGTCCCGTTGGTGGGGTCACTGGAGTTCTAGTGGCGGTTGGAGGCGCCATGCTTGAAGAAGTATTAGGGGTGGCAGCGGCAGCTCTGGCTCGGGTGACTGGCGGTGTAACGCTCGAAGGAGCGCTTTCGGTGCTGCCAGGATTAGCAGGTTGCACAGAAACATTAGATATGGCAGCGGCTCTGGCCCTGGTGATTGGTGGTGTAACACCTGAAGGAGTGCTTTCGGTGCTGCTGGGATCAGTAGGTGGTGTAGTGATGTCGCTGGAAGTAGCGTTAACACCAGGGACAGATTCTGCGTTGGTGTTCTCGGAGTTTGCAGCTGACCCGGATCTGAGTTCCACCATGTTGAAGTTGGAATTGAAAGGTGATACTGGAAATTGGAAATCGATATTGCAACCGAGAGACTAATCTCCCATTATGGTCGCCAATTGTTTGAGGGTGAAAACAGTTTCTGCTGGTTTCTGTAATTTCGTGTGTTGTGGGTGAGAAACGAGCTTAAACCCTAAAAAATGTACTGCAAGGGAGTAATTTAGATTCGAGATATCAATCTGTACAGATCCGGCCTAAACCAAGAAATGGTCGTTCCAGACTTGCTTCGGTCACAAAGTGAAGGAGAAGGGTTGGTTTTGGGGAGGGAAGCGAAGAGAGTGTTGAGACCAGAATAGTTGATTCCGGAAGAGCAGTTGTTTGACTTGTATCATAAAGTGAAAGCTAACAGATGGGAAATCTAACAGATGGGAAAGCTAACAAGTGATTTCTGAGTGTTGTATGCTCCTGACCAAAACTTGTTGTTCGGTGGAAATGGGTAAGACCTATTTATACAAGTCGAAGTGAAACGTACTATGGTCTCGTAAGAAATAGAAACGGATGAGTAAATGGGAGGAGGTGGTAACCGGTAATGCATGAAATTGATGTTCCATAATGAAGAAAAATGTTTAACATTACTCCCTGTATTTACTAACCGCCTCATTCTTATGAAACTGTCTTGTAACGGGCGTAGTGTACGCCGCATGATGTAAACCTCCAAACCAATACCCTAATGAGAATCCCCCAGTTTGTGACATGTATTGATGTCTCGAGTGTTTTCGTGGAAAACATGTAGCATGTTGCTGCTGTTTTTCAAGTGGAGCTCGGGAGACTTGCCAACTCGGTGGTGACCCTCGACGGTCGACATTTTGCATCTTGAGAGGAAGGGTAGTCGTTGATTATTGCATCTCTTTGTTTGGTGGCATGTGGCATGAAAGCATGGCCGGCATGGCTTTAACATGGTTAGGCGTGGCCAAGTTAGGATTTTTGGCATAGGTTAGGCGCGACCAAGAACTAGGATTTTGGTATAGTTTGAGCGCGGCCAAAATTAGGGCTTCGCGTTGGGTCAAAGGTTGCCACGCGTTAGATGGTGACTTTGTACGGCTAATATCTTCATCTTAGATGGAAAGGTGGTCGTTGATTGTTGCAACCCCTCATTTTGGAAGCCAACGACGTGAAGGAAAGGCTGGCATGGTTGACATACTTTGGCACGGAGATGTGGCTGGCACGACATGCCATTGGCACATGTGGCATGGTTGGCATGCCTTGGCGCGGAGATACGGTGCGACATGCCATTAGTACATGCAGCATGATTGGCATGCGTTGGTGCGGAGATGTGGCTGGAACGGAATGCCATTGGCACATGTGGTATGGTTGGCATGCCTTGGCGCGGTGATGTGGCACGGCATGCCATTGGCACATGCGGCATGGTTGGCATGCCTTGGCGCGGAAAGGTTGCACGACATGCCATAGGCGCATGTCGTGCGGCTGGCATGGTTGACATGCCTTGGGTGGCAAACTTGGATGGCCGAGATATGCATCTCAGATGGAAGGGTAGCCGTTGATTATTGCAACCCTTCGTTTTGGCATCCAGCATCGTGCACGTCTTTGGCATGTGTTAGGCGCGGCCAAATTATGGTTTGCATAAACCATGACGTTTGTCCTTGGGCTGGAAGTTGTCATGCGTTGGGTGGCGAACTTGGACGGCTGAGATACGCAATCAGATAGAAGGGTAACCGTTGATTATTGTACCCTTTGTTTTGGCAGCCAGCGTCGTGCATGGCTTTGGCATGTGTTAGGCGCGGCCAAATTAGGGTTTGCATAAACCATGACGTTTGGCCTTGGGATGGAAGTTGCCATGCGTTGGGTGGCGAACTTGGACGGCTGAGATACGTATCTCATATAAAAGGGTAGCCGTTGATTATTGCACCCTTCGTTTTGGAAGCCAGCGTCATGCATGGCTTTGTCATGTGCTAGGCGCGGCCAAATTAGGGTTTGCATAAACCGTGACGTTTGGCCTTGGGCTGGAAGTTTCCATATGTTGGGTGGCGAACTTGGACGGCCGAGATATGCATCTCAGATAAAAGGGTAGCCGTTGATTATTGCAACCCTTCGTTTTGGCAACCAGCGTCTTGCACGGCTTTGGCATGTGTTAGGCGCGGCCAAATTAGGGTTTGCATAAACCGTGACGTTTGGCTTTGGGCTGGAAGTTTCCATGCGCTGGGTGGCGAACTTGAACGACTGAGATATGCATCTCAGATGGAAGGATAGTCGTTGATTATTGCAACCCTTCGTTTTGGCAGCCAGCGTCGTGCACGGCTTTGGCATGTGTTGGGAGCGGCCAAATTAGGGTCTGCATAAACCGTGACGTTTGGCCTTGGGCTGGAAGTTGCCATGCGTTGGGTGGAGAACTTGGACGGCTGAGATATGCATCTCAGATGGAAGGGTAGTCGTTGATTATTGCAACCCTTCGTTTTGGTAGCCAGCGGCGTGGTTTAGGGCCGGCATGGTATGGCATGGAGGCGCGGATGGCATGGTTTACCATTGGCACGGCGGTGCGGCCGGCATGGTTGGCATGACTTGGCGCGGAGATGTGGCTGGCATGGTTTGTCATTGGCACGGTGGTGCGGATGGCATGCCTTGGCGCGGAGACGTGGCTGACATGGTTTGCCATTGGCACGGTGGTGCGGCTGGCATGGTTGGCATACCTTGGCTCGAAGACGTGGCTGGAATGGTTTGCCATTGGCACGATGGTGCGGCTGGCATGGTTGGCATGCCTTGGCGCGACGACATGGCTGGCATGGTGGTGCGGCTGGCATGGTTGGCATGTCTTGGCGCAGAGACGTGGCTGACATGGTTTGCCATTGGCACGGTGGTGCGGCTGGCATGCCTTGGCGCGGAGACGTGGATGGCATGGTTTGCCATTGGCACGGTGGTGCGGATGGCATGGTTGGCATGCCTTGGCGCGGAGACGTGGATGACATGGTTTGCCATTGGCACGGTGGCGTGAGAATTAGGGTTTGGTATGAAGGTGATGTCGGTCAATAATAAGGGTTTTTCCGTGGAACATGACACATGCATAAAAAAAAGGTACCCTGGTAATTCTTACGTAGGCATGTTGGATGATTCAATAAATGCGCTAGTGACGTCATGTCATATGTAAGGTTTTACGATTTTAACCCTAAGCTAAAAACCACCATCAACACCAATCTAAAAGGAAATTCACTAGAAAAATTTAAAAACTTTGTTTAGTACTTCCTGATGCTACTATTGCGTCATTTTTGCACAATTTATCCATGTCCAAATGAAACACATGAATATAAGAGGGACAAGTACCTTAATATGAAGTTATAAGTACTTGACATAGTCAACGATATCATCCACGAGTAAAGGATCATCACTGATCACCTTGACAGTAGACAACATCCTTATCCATCCAGGCATAAACTGCTAGAGTGTCCTGTCAGTGCAGCTGGTGAATCCAACTGTAATCAACTTCCTAATGTGTTCCCATGCACAAAACAACACAAAACTAGTACAGATGCATATGCATATCCCATCAAATTAGCATGTGTAACTAGTAGATACACATCCATTTAGCATGTGTAACTAGTAGATACACATCCATTTAGCTTGTGTACCTAGAAGTTACACATTTAATTAAGTTTCTCAAAGTGAAGGACAAAAACACTTACATAAACACTTAAGCAAAAGAAAAAATTAAGCAGAAAAAGGAGGAGCAGATAAAACTAGAACCCTAAGATCCCAACAGGACTTGTCAACCTTCATACCTACATTTTGCATAATCCCCATGTTAGAAACATAGCTCTAAGCGCCAACAACTTCAGTCTCGACTTCTACCGGTGTTTCCTCGGCATGCCTGTCAACCTTCACACCCACATCTTCTGCATAATTGCCATGAACCTTCAAGAGCAAAGAACAAAAAATGTTACAAACTCAACTATTAGCAGAACACACTAAAATCACATTACGAACAAGACCAATATAATGACATATAATATGTGGATTGAGAATTACATACCTCCATCAGCTTTTCAAGATCAAACTTGAGAGCCTTCAAGATCTTCCCTTTACGAATGAAAACATTTTGCAGGGGGTAGATGACCGAATCTTCCTTCTCAATATCTTTTCCAATCAACTTGGGGATGAGTTCGGCAACCAACTCTTTCAAATCATAAGACGATGCTTGGTTAACCAGAGGTGATGTTACAAAACTGCTCCATAGAGACGATGCAAATAAAACATTTTTAATTTGTGCACAAAAACATGTATCGGTTAACATTTTTAGTACATGTGATATTTCCACAGAAATAAAATGGATACACCAGAAGAAGAACAAGCAAGGGCCAATCAGTTCAAAGGAAGAGAGTAAAGTGAAGCCGAAACCCTTACATGAAGAATTTGGCTTGATTCTGCATATGTGGTCCTCTTGACTTGATTTTTACGCCTATGAGTGAAGCCAATACATAATATCCTCAGAATGAAGTTGTCTGTTGTCTTCACATCAACATGAGCCTCAATCAAAATCTGCCACTTATGGACAAGTGACCTTAATTTGTTAGTCAAAACATTCTTTACGTAGGATTCATGCTCCACTCTTTATGTAGGACAAGAGACCTTAAGTTTATAATGGTTACCCAAAAGTTAGTCAAAACATTCTTTCCTTGGACATCCTCCACTCTCAATCGCATCTTTATGTAGGACCGATCCTCATCGTTCTGTAGATCAGCAAGACACACCTCAAACATTCTATGCTTAATCCCCTCTGAAGCAATCTGCAAAAATAAAATGCAATTTAGCTTGTACATCCAGCAATGACAAATGCAATTTAGCTTCTACATCCAGAAATTACACATGGAATTTAGCTTGTGCGCGCAGCAGCAAACACACGGCAACTAACCTGCAAAAATAAATAAGAAAGAAAACAACCACTAGTAAGCAGCAAACAAACACAGTTCAATGTGGAAAGTTAAGAAGAAGAAATCAACTCAACAAAATTAAAAAGTTCAATGACCATTAGGTTTTAGAGAAAAAGAAAACTGATACAACGTTTAATACCCAGGTTGTAACTAGTTGGGACATATACGCAAACTAGTAAACTGAACTATGCATCATATCAGGTTTACTCAAGCTTTTACAGGTTCAATTCTGATGTGTAACTAGAAATTACACATACAATTATCATGTGTAACTAAAAGTTACACAACCATTTAACTCATGAACATCATTATAGGAATTTTTCTTAAGACCATTATAGCTCCTGAACTTGAAGGATCTATGAATGATGCTAAAATTGATGTAACTCATGTTTTCTTTAGCATACAGAGCTTGCTTTGAACTAAGCCATAAAGATAGTTATGTAACATAAAAAAAATAAGTAAGAAATCTTAAGCGGACAATAATCTGTAGAATTATCACATGTAGGATAGTTAACGCCTTGAACTATGTTACAATTTCAGTACACAGTTGTTTAACATATAATACTCGTTTCATATCTCATATAATCAACTAAAATATTTCTTAAATGATTAATAACGGCCACCACCACCATTAGCACCAGCAGCGAAAACTTCAAATGCTTCATCCTCTTTCTTCTCACCATCTCTTCAATTTATCAATTCTGAAAAACACCACAACTGGCTTCAAATCCTCCTCCAAACCTGCTCCAATACCACCACCTATACCACAACCACCTCCTCATCCACCTTCAGAACCTACACCTCAACCACCAAGACCACCACAGATTCGTTAATCAAACTCAACATGTGTAGGACTCAAGATAAAAATACCAACAAGTCAATAACTGAATCCATTGGAATTATGAGATTTCAAGTAGTATTATCAACAAATCCAACTTAAACAACAACATCACCAGTAACAACAACAATCTAAACGTACCTAGAATCAAAACTTGTTGATTCATCAAAAATCATATTGTTCTGTTCCGATCTGAATAGAAAAACCAAAACATAAATCAAAACCTAATCAAACTAATAATAAAATAGAATTACTAAATGAGAAAAAAATATAGAATCAAATCGAAAACCTTACCTGAAGTAGCTTCGAAACAACAAATTGGAATCAGCTGGTTGATTTGAATTCGTAGTTGTTAAACCTATTTGAATCAAATCGATTACATGATATGTCTTCGAATCAACTGAAAAATTCAGATTAAAGGACACATATCAAATTGATTGGATGGTTGAGCTGCTAAATCGATAAACTAATATATAAATCAAATGAGAAGAAAGAAAACCCTAGAAAAATCTGTGTAGGTTTGGTCTGAGATTCAATCTAAAAACTAAAAATGAATGATTGATTTTGTTCATCCGTTTGTAGTTATCAGCAGAGATCGATAAAGCTAGAATCATTCCTCTCTGTAATCGTTTTCTCCTGTTTGATATTAAAACCGTAAAATTCTTCAGAGCAGAGACGAGAGAGAATTGAGAGAAAGTGAAAATAAAAATGAATCTGTAAATGAAACCTATAGCCTATTTCATTAGGTATATATAGTAAAGGGCATTTTTGGTATTACGAATTTTCCCAAATCCTAAACTTTATTATCAAGCCCTGAAATCTAAAATTCTGGGCCTAGAAATATTAAAAAAGTGAAAATATGAAGTTGATAGGGAAGGATCCATTTAGTGGGGCTTCTATATATTAAACCCATATGGTAGGGGTTCTAGTATTTTTCACTTTGACGATATTCTCAGCAACTAATCCTGGGGACAGTGTTCCATAATGAGGTTTAGTTTCCCGTTGTCTTCGAAGAAAGATCGCCAAAAAAGTGGTATCGTGGAAATCCGGTTGATGAGGTTCTTTTTGCAAGCTTAGAATTTCTTTCACTCTAGCTTTTTCTTTTGTATTGCTCTGTCTTGGAGATTTATGCTCTTATTTAGTTTTTGACACGCCTTATGTGCCTTTAATTCAGTTACGTTTGCGGATTAAAGGAAAAACAATATGTTTGCGGATTAATTCAGTTATGTGCCTTTAACTCGTGAAATGAGTTTAGGGTTTTTTATTTTTACTACATGGAGCCAGCAGAGAGTGCCTAATTAAACGTACTAAAACAAAACCCATATATATTGTCTTGAGCAAGCAGGTTATTACATGTTAAAATTTTAGTACTTGTTCACGGTGTTGTCGTGCATGATAGTCAAACTGTGTTGTCTGCATGATAGTAAAACACATGGCATGACATATACTTCATAGCTGTCTGTCTGTCAAGTTTACGGACACTAATCACTCATGTGAGCAGCCACATCACCTCAGACTCACTTTCTATGATTTATTTACATCCGATGGTGTGTGAAAAGGTTCACCAGAACTATTCAGCTCAGCTGACAACCTTTGAACACCCTTTCAGTATTCTAGTATCGTTGAGGAGACGGGAATGAATTGTTCCATCTGCAAGACTGCATTTCCATCATATAATCATTACGGTTATTCATATACAGTGCCCGATGGAGGAACTGCATTATGTAGGAGTTGTTATGAGGAATTCACTAACATGATGAAGTTGATCAACAAAGACAGAAATGGAAAACCCGTATCCTACCCAGCCGACGCCAATTGGGTAACCACTAAGCAGCACACCTCTCTTGGGTTATATAAATGAATTATTTCATCATTTCTCTATCTTCTGAATTATTACACCATTTCTTTATCTTCCTTATATGTGAAGAATTTAGATGCGCATTTGTTTTGACGATTTTATGTTTTAGTTTTTTTTTGACATATAGCGATGTTGGATTTTTATTAGGGGACAAGGTGGATCGAAGAAGCGCTGAAAGAGAGACGAGAAGGTTGGATTGGTTTTCTAGGCGACTTAGCTGTTACATTCAGGGTGGGAATTCACTCGGATATTCAAGTGAAGCCTGGCAGTGGATTTCCTATACCTTCCCATGAATTTTTGTTGGTTAGTGTGAACACGTAAATCACGAGGGCATCTATATGTTCACAAACAATGTTCGCATTCTATACACATGGTCGCACTGAGGAGACGATTGTATTGATTTCTCGGATCAAAACCTTCGGGTTTATCATTGCCTCGTCTAATATCATCACCAGAGGCGTTCGCATAAAGGAAGGTAAAGAAAGCGAAGTGTAAAAGTAATACTCGTGGAATATGAACTGGATGTAAAGTGCTGAAATGTAAATAAGACTGGGATTTACGTGGTTCAGCACTAAGGCCTACATCCACGGGGTTGTTGTTTTCACTATGCATTTGATGATTACAGAGGTAGTCGAATGACTTTGGAGTTTACATAGGTCTGCGGATTTAAAAGGTAAACTTACACTAACTATTCTTCTCTCTCAACTTCTCTCTAAACTTCTCTCCTTTTTTCCCATCCCATCTCTCTTGGTGGAGAGGGGGTATTTATAGGGTTAGAGTGTGGGACCCGTTTCTGAGAGCCGTTGGAACCTTATTTTCTTGTGCTTTGTGTCCATCACGCAGAGGTCTTCGTTCATTTCTTGATCACGCAGAGTCATCCTCGTTCGTTCCACGGATTGATCGACACGTACACTGCTCAGAGTGTTTAATGCGGGTAGTTGAGACGCATGCTCGTGTCAGACAAGTGTCTTCTGCCCCTGTCATGTCCATGTCAGTTAACCTTCTCTTCACCGTTGATCTTGGCTTCTTTTGGGGATGAGATAAAGCAAATCTTTGGGAGTTATTTGGTGCTCCGAAGTACACAGTGCTTTTGGTACATCCTTTGACTTCTGCCCTTGGATTTGTTCGGGCGAAGATCCGACGTCGACGGGATGGGCTTCTTGGCTGTGGGCGTGTGTCATCATGTTTTGATGACTTGGTCTGCATGCTCTCCACGTGTCTTCTCACATACACGTGTTTGATGATGAAATATGTGCACACAATTTGCCCATTTTCTTCGGGCTTGAGTGTTTAGTGGGAGCATTGAAGAAAACAGACGTTACATATTCCTCCTCTCTCCTAATAACTTCTCCTAGATACTTGGGTACGTTTCTCAGTCGTGCATTAACTACTCATTTAACGGGAACGTTTCCCATTCCTCCATTAACTTTCTTCTCTTTCTTTCGAGTATATAAAGGAAAGGAGAAAAAATTAATTTCATTCTCCTTGAAAATTAATTTCATTCTCCCTGTCAGACTTCATCCTTTGTTCTTCAACCATTAAATTCTCTCTGCCCTAGCATTAATCACGCTCGTTTCTTCTTTGTTTCTGGTTTGTTCTCTCATTTGTCTTCTTTTGGGATTTTGTTTGTGGTGGTAAGGTTTCTTTTCTTTGTTTCTGTTGTTTTAAATTTTGTGTTGATTGTGTTGATTGTAAATTTCCTGCTGCTGTTGTACCTTGTTTGTGATGAACAACATCTTTCGATGCATGTATGCTAGTTTTCCCCTGTTCTTCTTCTCAAGTCGATGAGGCCAGTGTTTCAATTGTATTGATTTTTTTTTTTTAGGGTTTCTGGGCTATGCTGAGATGAACTGCTAATTTTGTGGTTTTTTGATCTTTGGTGATGCCCTCATGTTTGCTTCTAACTTGTTTTTTTGTACCTCCTCGCAGCCATGTCTGACCTTCCGCGGCTTCCTTATCAAACTCCGCCTTCCAGTCTGCCGAGATCCCCTCCGCGTAGAGAGTCTGATACATCTCCACATGGGGGAGATCTCTCTAAATTGTCGCAGATGGATCCCCGCGGTAATAGAGTTTCTTCTTCTTCTGGGACGAAGTCTTCACCTCCTAGGAAGGGGGATCCATCGAAGGTCCCTTTCGGGTCTCGATACGCTGCCAGCCGTGCTCCTTCTCGTCCTCGTGATGACTCCAGGTGTACGCAGACACCTCCTCGCGGTGACACCTTCGATATTCCCCCTCTTCATTCTATAGTTCCCGTGCAGAACCCTCTGCCGCCGCCTCCAGTACTTTCTTTCAAAGGAAAGAACTCCAAAGGTGCTGTGCCGAGAGCTGAATCATCTAAAAATCCTCCTTTCAAAAGAAAATCTTCCGAAGCTTTTTTTGGTTCATCCGATCCCGCGGAAAAAGAGGAGGCTGTCCCGGTGATACGCAGCGTTTCGGTTAGCAAGAAGAAAGTCACGTTTAAGCACATTGACCTTGAAGTTTTCAAGGAAAAGCATGAGCTCCAAGCCTTCGAGGTTCGTTTCTATGCCCCTGAGGATGATATTACTTACGAGCTCATCTCGAAGTATCAGTTTGATGAGTTTCATCTGTTGACTACGGTTGGAGCCTTCGAGGCGGGTCTTATGCTGCCGTTGTATAAGTCTGGTGATTCCTTTTATTATGATGTTGGCTGGTCGCGAAGGCTCTTCCACCAATACTCATAGTCGTTCCGTGTCGCAATTATCGGGGAACTATCTCCGTGCACTGAGGGAATGTTATCTGCGGAGTAAGGGGAGACGACGATGACATGTTACGTTCCAAATCCCGCTGAGAGGGAGTGGTATACTCCTGAAAACTTCAACAGCTCCTTTGGGGATTATGTCAATAGTAGGAACCGTAAACCGTGGAGTGTTAGTCTTCGTAACCTCGCTGCTCCTCGGGGCGAAATTCGTCTCTTAAGTGAGGTGAGCGATGCCAAACTGAAATACGTTCCAGGCACCGAGGGGTCGGCTCAGCGGAAACTTTTTCCTGCTCGTGAAAGGATCAAGCGTGACCATGATTATGAGTGGCATGCCACTGTTATTGAAATTGTTGGTCCTTGGGCGTATGGTTGGATTCCCGGTCCGCGCGGTTGGCGTCCTTCTGAGAGTAGCAGGCCTCGTGAATCTCCTCCTGCTCGTTATGGAGATTTCTGTCCCTGGCGTTTAAATTTCGAGGGCATGAACTTTCCTTATGCTCTCGACGTTGTTGATGGAGACGAGGAAGAGGGTTCTGGTGCTATACTTCCACCGAAGAGTGCCGCTACTACCAAGGTATGGTTATTGCAGATTCTGGCCGCGCCCCTCCTTTTTTGAAAATCAAACTGTGTATGAGGAAATAACTCTTTTTGTGGAACGTGTATTGGTTTGCAGGTGTCGAAAAAGAAAAAGATTGGGCCCAAGCAGTCTTCTACCATTGTGACGGGTGAGGCTGAGGTTCATGAAGAAGTTACCAGTCCAGTGAACGAAGAGTTTGCCGAGGATGAGGAAATGTCTGATGGGGAAGAACGCACTGATACTTCCCCTCCTGATGTCGAGGAAGAGGTTGGTGCGGGTTGTGATGGTGTTGATGGGGGAAATAATACCGCGGTGGCCGAGGGAAGTGTTACCGCGGAAATGTCTGCTCCTGCTGGTGATAACCCTGGTGGTCCGGAATTTATCGGGGGGGTGAGGCTGCGGAAACTCTCCCCACCATTTCTCAAGAGTTCTCCTTTGACAGGATATATTCCGCAAGGGAACTCTTTGATGATGCCCTCGGTTTTCCCGAAGACTTTTCTTTGCTTTCCCCCAATGATGATTGGGATGTGCTCGGGGATTTTGGTAAGGAAAATGTGCTGTTCAGAATGAGGGGCGGATGATCACATTGCGCGGTGATGCCGAGACTTGTGTGATGGGGAAATGACAGCAAAGGGGAAGTCTGTGGTTGACTCACCTTCCGAGGATTTCCCTCACTCGCTGATGTTTGAGGGTGAGGATGCCATAATGGATTGGCTCAAGAAAAAGAGTCTGTTGTTTGTTCCCCATCCTGCCCCGGTGGTTGCTGGCGAGAAAGATTCTGATGCTTATACTCGTCGGATGATGGAACTATCTTCCGAGGCGCGTGTTGCCGAGATGTGGGGAAAAGCTTGAGTGTTCCAGAGGCTACCCTCGTAGCGGACCCTCCATCTTCTGTTGCTGAAATGATGGCCATAGCCGATGGGTACCAATATGGTTTTCCCCAGCAGCGTGTCTTGGAGGTAAGTCCTCGTACATATCTCTTCGTGACACTCGAATCCTTCGGTGTAATAATGTTTCCGTTTGATGTGTAGATGATGAGGAGTGAGCATTGTAACCATGTGTTGTATCAATTCTTTAAAGCGAAATCTTTGAAGCTGGAGGCTAAGCTTCGTCACAGGGAAAAGGCATTATCTGCGGCTGAGGTGGAGATAGAAGAACTGAAGAATAGCCTTAAAGAGAAAGAAAGGCTGGGTGAAGCGGAGGCTGGTCTTCGTTCAGAGCTTGCCACCGTTGCGCTGAGTTAGAGCAAACTCGCGGCAAAGTTTCAGCTTTCACAGGTTTAGTTCTTCTCCATCTTTTATCCCTCGTAATTCCTTTCTACTACTTTGTTGTTCTGTCTGAGTCTCCCCACCCTATCTTCAGTGGGTGGAGTCCCCGAGCTGATATGGCTTCGGAATGAAAGGGCACGACAAAAATCTCGTATCAAAGAGTTGGTCGAAAAAATTAAGAGCGAAGCCAAAAAGTGGGACGCTCGGGCTGAGGGATGGCGCGCAAGGCATGTTCAGATGGTTGATATGCAGAATCTGTATAACCATGACCGTATTTTGTTCAATGGTACGCTGCTGTGGACACGTGAGAATCTGCGGGAATCCCGTGAGCGTACTTGTTAGAGGCTAGAATACATCTTCTGGAAGAGGAATTACGAAAGGCTCGCTCCCTTCCTTTTCCGGGAATTAGGAGAGTATGTTGTGTCTTACCAGAGAAAGGGACGATGCCAGAGCCGAGGTTGGGGCTCTCAGCAAAGCCCTTGCTGCGTCTCGCGCTGAAATAGCCCGCCAGGCTGAGTCTGAGAGAAATCTCGAAGTATGCATGTACAGACTTACAAAGGGGTAACAGAGATAAACAACGAAGTCAACCATCTTCGTCACATGGATTCGATGAAGCAGGTAGAATTAGATGCAAGTCAATTTACTCTCACCAACCTTCAACTAGATTATAAGAAACTATCCGAGGAATATGACTATCTTGACGAAGCGCGAGACGGTTGTTAATGAGTATGAAGAGGCTTCGGCTTGTGTCGAAGGTATAACCTCATTTCATCGAGTGTGATTGTCTTTTCTGTGCTAACTCCCTTGTGTTGTCTTTTTCAGAGCTCGAGGGACAACTCCGCGCTGCAAATGAAAAATTTGAAAAGGCTCAATCTTCCTTAGCGCAGCAGGAAGGACAGACTAATTATTTTAAGAGTTGTGGCATCCCGCGAGGAGGCCGTTGGTGCTGCTTCTAAAGAAGTGAATCGTCTGTCCTCGTTGTTATCTCAAGCCCACCAGCGAACGACAGTTATTATGCATAAGGCTCGGTGTCAATTGGCGGAGGAGACAAACAAGATGCTGGAGAAGATTGAGCTTGGCCTTAAGACCGATCATGGCCTCGTCAAGAGCTATCCGCGTCGTCCTGTACCTGCCTCCTTGCCTGGCTCCTCGGGACCCTCTTCTGGTGGGAGCGTCCCTTCAACTCTTCGGAACAACCCTGCTGATGGGGCGGCATCTTCCAAGTAGAAACCACGGCATTAGCCTTCAGTTAGATTTTGCTAGTATTTTGTAAAAGAATGTTTTTGATGTGTTTTTCCTTGAATTGGCCTTGCCGCTTTTGTAACCAACCCTTATGAAATGGATCACTTTTGTATACCTGCAGTATCAGTTTGTTTTTTATTTTAAGCATTGTGAGGAAGGACATTAAAAACAAAAGAAGAATGTTTTAAGTGTTTGGGTGCGATACCGAAGGGAGGTACCTTCGTGATCGTCTTGAGACCTGTCACCCCGCTGGCGAACCCTGGGCCAGAGGATTCCCAGACGGTGGGGGCCGAGGCAACGTTCTAGGATATGGGGTTAAAATATTTACATACACCCATTCCGTCGACCCGTTGCCTTAAGATTGGTTGGGTATCTCTTTCTGCTGGGTGCCTTCCCCCTGGTCTTACACTCATAGACACTGATGGGGGAGCCCTGAGAGATTGTAGATTAACTACTTTCCCCAATATTGTTATAATTTTGTTTACTTGAAGGTTTCAAAAGCTTGTTTGATTGATAGGTTGAGGCCTGCTACTCCTCGTCCAGAGATAGAAACATGTAAAGCGGTTACGCTGCCTTCTTCTTCTGGTATTCTTCACGCAGATGCAAAGCTGCGTTGCTCCTATGGGTAGTACGGTTTGAGCCACTTAGCATTCCAAGGATGCCGGAGGACCTCGCCTTTCAGATTGCGAAGATAGTAGGAACCGTTTCCCGCAATGTCGTGTATTATAAAAGGTCCTCCCCATGTAGGTGCTAACTTTCCCCATTTCTTCTCTCGTTGATACTGTGGGATTGTTCTTAGCACATACTCCCCTCTACAAAATTTCGAAGCTTTACCTTTTTGTTGTACTCCCTCGCTAGTCTTCGTTGATAATTTTCCATCTTCTGCAATGCTGCTTCCCTCTTCCTTCCAGGTCGTCCAATCTCTCTAACATCATGTCTGTTGTGAGATTTTTCTCCCATGCTTCGGTCTTTGTGGTTGGCATGAGGATCTCTGTTGGGATGACTGCTTCAGCTCCATAAGTGAGGAGAAACGGGGATTCCCCAGTGGCAGATCTTCGTGTTGTCCTGTATGCCCATAACACATTGTGCAGCTGTTCACACCATCGCCCCTTATGTTCGTCTAATTGCTTTTTGAGGATAAGGGCGAGGGTCTTGTTAGTGGCTTCCGCTTGTCCGTTGCTTTGAGGGTATATGGGGGTGGATTTGTTCTTCCTTATTTTGAAAGTATCGAAGAGCATGTCTATATTTTTCCCCTGTAATTGCTTACCATTATCGGACACGATTTCCGCTGGTATGCCGAACCTGCAAATGATGTTTTGGAATATGAAAGTAAACACATCCACGTCTCTGATCCTGGCTAAGGCTTTAGCTTCCACCCATTTACTGAAGTAGTCCGTGGCTACTATCAAAAATCGTCTTTTCCCTGATCCTTCGATGAAAGGCCCGACGATATCTATGCCCCATTTTGCAAATGGCCACGGGCTATCTACAGAATTTAACGTTGTTGCTGGCGCGTGTATCTTTTTGGCGAAACGCTGACATTCTTCACATCGTCGGGACATTCTTGCGGCATCCTGTATCATTGTGGGCCAGTAATATCCTTGCATTTTTGCTTTGTCGGCTAGTGATCTCATGCCGCTATGATTCCCTGCGTCACCATAATGGATGTCGTTTAGAATTCGATGCCCCTCTTTTCTGGACAAGCAACGTAGTAACGGTCCGAGGAAGGATTTCTTGTACAGGACCCCATCCCGAAGATCATATCTTCCTACTTTGGAGAGTATTTTCCTGGCTTGTTTATGATCCGCGGGTAAGGTTCCATCTTCGAGAAACGCATGGATCACCATTCTCCAATCATCTTCGTTGCTGAAATCTTCGTCTTGATTTGCTCTTGACAGGATATCTTCTTCGTCAAAATCGTTATGGATGTCTTCTCCTACCTGTCTTCGATATTTTCTTCCACTGTATCTTGATTGGTAGCGAAGGAGAATTGCGATGCAATTGAAGGCTCGTATACCCTTGTTATTTTAATAGCTTCGATGCTTTTGTCCTTCAGCATGGATGATATATATGCTAGGGCATCCGCGTGCCTGAGATCCCTTCTGCATAAGTGCCGGAACTTGATGTTCGGAATTTGTGATGCCAATGTTTGGACCAAGGCCATGTAAGCTGAGAGGGTGTCGTCGTACACATTGTACTCGAGCCCTATTTGCCGTATGACAAGCTGCGAATCACTTGTCAGTCTTACATCGGTTACCCCCATCTCTATTATTAAGCGGAGGGCATGTACGACTGCCTCGTATTCGACGATGTTGTTAGTATGCTCTTTGAATTCTAACCTGAGTGCCTGTACGATCCTTTCTCCAGTTGGGGTGGTGATGACAATGCCTATTCCTCCCTTCCTTATTTTTGGAACCATCGACGAAGACTTCCCATTGTCTTTGACTCGCGGGTTCGAGGATATCCATTGGATCCTTGCTTTCTTCTCGGCTTCTGGTATTCCCTTAATCTCTTCGTCGTTGTCCAGGGGGAGGTCTGCTAAGAAATCCGCCAAAACTTGGGATTTTTGGGAATGTTGAATTTCATGAATGATGTTGAATTGGTCCAGGTGGGTGTTCCACTTGGCTATTCTGCCTACTTTTCCCGCGCTTTTGAGGACTGCTTCCAGTGGTGCTTTGCATGGGACGCGGATGAAGTGAGTTAGGAAATAGGTTCTCAGCTTTTGAGTAGCCCATACCAATGCCAGGATAAGTTGTTCGATCTTCGTGTAGTTCCTTTCCGCAGAATTGAGGGTCTTACTGACATAATAGATAGGTTGTTCTATCTTCGTATTGGTTTTGACCAACACTGCGCTAACTGCGTCTTCTGTCGCTGCTATGTACAATGCCAAAACCTCATCAGGATCAGGGTTCTGCAGGATTGGAATTGAAGCCAGGTGTTCTTTGATTTTTGGAAGGCTTCTTCGCATTCTGCGGTCCATTCAAACTTACTCCCTTTTTTGAGAATATTGAAAAAATGTTTGCATTTGTCCGAGGATCGGCAATAAATCTTCCCAAGGCTGCTATGGACCCATTGAGCTTCTGCACTTCTTTTAAATTCTTCGGGGATGGAATTTCTACTATGGCCTGAATCTTTGCTGGGTCTACCTCAATGCCCCTTTTTGTTACCAGATATCCGAGGAATTTCCCTGAGGTGACACCGAAAGTGCATTTTTCTGGATTTACTTTCATGTGATGTTTCCTCATTGCTTCGAAGATATCTCTCAGATCCTGGTGGTGATCTTTGCGCAGCTTACTTTTGACGAGCATGTCATCAACGTAGACTTCTAAGGTACTACCAATCCATGGCCTGAAGATAGCATCGACCATTCTTTGGTACGTTGCCCCTGCGTTTCGAAGTCCAAAGGGCATTCTAGTGTAGCAATAAAGGCCATGTGGGGTGTAGAATGCTGTGTGTAGTTGATCTTCTTCTGCCAGGGCTACTTGGTTGTAGCCAGAATATCCATCCATGAATGACAGCTCTTCGTATCCTTCTACTGCTTCAACCAGCTGATCTATGCTTGGCAGGGGATTGTCCTTTGGACATGCCTTGTTGAGGTTAGTAAAATCGATGCATATCCTAACCCCTCCATTTTTCTTAGGAACGACGACCATGTTGGAGATCCATGTAGGGTACTTGACTTCCTTGATGAACCCTGCTTCTAGTAGTTTCCGAAGTTCTTTTTCCACTGCCTTATGATACTCCGGTGCAACTTTTCTTATTTTCTGCCTGAAAGGTGGCGTGCCTGGTTTGATGCGCAGCTCGTGTTGGATTATTTTCGGGTCAATCCCCGGCATATCTCCTAGCTTCCAGGCGAATACATCCGCGTATTCTTTAAGTAATTTGGTTAAGGAATCTTCTCTTCTTTCGTCCATTATGGTCCCTACTTTGATCATCTTCGGGTTTTCTTCCGTTCCTATGTTGATTTTTTACGGGCTCTACTGGTGTGAACACCGGCTTCGGATCCCCGAGGACTGGGACGTTCTTTGATTGCTATTTGGTATGTTTCTGTCCTTCGTTGGCTGCTGAAGTACCTGTTTCTGTGTTTAGGACATTATCATTTGTCAAACCCCTCCCTGTGGTTTCCTTGAGGAACAGGTCTATGGCCTTTTCTTTCGCGGCTTCTTTATTTTTAATTCTTCGGGTTTTTCGCTGCTCTTCTTGTTCGTTGTTGATACGATCCTGAGTGGTTTGGCACTCTTTGCAGAGACCCGATCTCCCTTGATTTCCATCACTCCCTCAGGTGTAGGGAATCTGAGATATTGGTAGTAAGTTCCGCCACTCCTTTGAGTTTATGTAACCACTTTCGTCCAATAATGGCGTTATAGGGGGATGGGGCGTCAACCACGCTGAATCGTGTTTCTACTTTCATGGGTCCGGCGTTAACCTGCAACACGATGTCTCCCAATGGCTTCGTGGGTGCTCCATTGAATCCGTAGATGGTGTAATAAGAGGTCATTAGCTGTTCTTCATGGAGCTTCATTCGTTTGAATGCGTCGTAGAATAGAACGTTTACTGAGCTTCCCCCGTCTATGAGGATCTTTTTGAGGTTACATCCACACTGGTAGTGTTAGGACCAGGGATCGTTATATCTTCGATATCTTCAGCATCGAAGATAATAGGTGCGTCCATCCACTCTTCGTGCTCGTCCACCTCTACACCATCAATCTTATATAATTCGCAGTGGTCCTCGAACTGCTTCCGTAGCCTCTTTCCTATCTGCGTGTAAGGAGGGCCCGCGGCTTCGGAACACGAGATGGTGTTGATTGTGCGGTTTCCCTCTGGAAGTTGGACTGGCTTGGTCCGTTTGGATCTATCCTCGGCGACCTCCTTTCGTATGTAATGTTGGAGTTCGCCAGCATCAATCAGTTTTTGGATCATTATTTTGAGGTTTTTGCATTTCTCGGTCTGGTGTCCATTGAAGCAGTGATATTCACAGTAATCTTTAGACTTCTCGGTTCTTGGGGGCTGTTTTCCCTTAGACCACGGCCACTCCAAATTTTCCCTTCCTTTGATCTCTCGCAAGATCCGAGCATAGCTAGCATTGAGCTTCGTGTAAACTTGATCTTCGAATTTTCGATCGTCTTTTCGTCGTTCATCTTCGTTCCTTCCTATCTTCGTGAGGCCGTTCCACTGAGCTATTCTTTTGGCCCCATTGGTTTGTTCTGCGGAATTGGTACGGTGAGACCTCTGCGGGTATGCCCTCGGGTTTCACGCTGGATTTCTTCAAGACGAGCGTGCTTTTCAATAATTATTCGAAGATCTCCTTCTGTCTTAGGCACGCTTCCATGAATCTCAACAAATAGTGGACTCATTCGGTCTAATCCCCACTTGTAGCAGTTGATACTTACTACTGGGTCCACACTTCCTATGGCTTGGCAGATCTTGTGCCATCTGTTAGTGTATTCCCTCGTGTTTTCCTTGTAGCCAATTGCCAGCGAAAAGAGCTTATCCATTCCGGTGTTAACAGCCTTGTTGTACATGTAAGTTCTTAAGAACTTTTCTGCGAGTTGATCGTAGGAGTGGATGGAGTCAGGCGGCAAATTATCAAACCAAGACAATGCCGATCCCTTCAGGCTTGATGGGAAGTATCTACAGAGTACGGCGTCGTTCTGACTCCATCTGGCTAAGACACGGTTATAATACCGAATATGTGCAGCGGGATCACTGGATCCGTCATAGCATTCGAAGGTCGGGACAGGGCACTTCAGCGGAATAGGGGTGTTGGCCAGGCGATGAGTTAGGGGCGTGGAGTTAGCCTCTCTCATGACCTCTTCTAACCTTCCCCCGCCTTGTCTAGTTTTTAACTGCCTGATCTCAGCCATCATTTCATCACGCAGCTCTTCCATCGCGCGGTGGTGCCCTACGCTCTCTGCCGTGATAGTCTGACTCTTCGTCATTATAATCCGGGTCGGATGCGCTACTTCCCCTACGCCTGCTACGATGACTCTTCGGTCTCGATTAGGTTCTGGTGCCTTTGAATTTGCTTCATCAAGTTGTTGGCTGGTCTTCGTGCTTAGGGCAATCCGGTCTTTTAAATCTTGATTTTCTCTGGCCAGCAAAGCTACGGCATCTGCGTAAACCTGCTGGCTCTTCTTCAATTCTTCAAGCTCAGCCATCAGTCGATGTGATTGGTTTGACCCCTGATTAGGAGTCCCAGCTCGTGCTACTACGGCCATGGTGCCGCCTTCTTCTACGATTTGCACTAAAGGTGGTAGAGGATCAGCTTCGATTGTTGGCATTTCCAAATTTGGTCTTTCAGGCCGAGTGCCCATCTGCGGTGTTAGAACCGCCAGTACAGTTTGATCTGATCGTTTGTTGATGGCATTCCGAAGGTTGGCGGATGCGCGGGTTGATGTGTTCTGGATTCATCCACCCTTTCTTTTGGTTGATGGAATTGATTCGTAGCAAAAGTTTTGCTGGTTTCTGCAGCCTTCGGGGCTTCCGCAGCCGTACTGTACTTTGTCGCCGCTGCTCTGAGAGTCGCGGCTGCAACGGAGTTAGCGTTCATAGGCGAAGTGATTTCCGCAGTATCCTGCCTCTGCTAGTCATTTTGGCTTTGTCTCCTTTCTGCTTGCTTCGGGTGATGACCGGGGTTGTCCTTGGTGCTTCCTTTGACGAGGCTTTGGATTTTCCTTCCTCCTGTGTCTTTTCCATCTTGGGTCCTTTTGTTGATTTCTTTATGCACAAGGGAATTTCAAACAGCGAGGAATAGAAATGTCCGTGAGGATCGGGTCAGTTTGCGAAATACCCTATTCCAAGATGGGGAGAAACTGCCCGAGGGCCACAGAGAAAACTTTAGGGAGGCTCACTTGATTAAAACATATGAGTTAAAATACATGGGTTAAGGTCTATTAAAAGTGCGGACTCATTGAAAATACATGAAAACGCGTGAAGATTCCTTGGAAGATGCACGTAAATCCTTTGAAAATGTACGAAAACCCACCGAAGAAACAGGTCCGTACGAGATCTAAAAAATGTAAATCCGTGGATCTAAGCAATAAATCTTTTAACCAGTTTAAACTGCATCGATAGATACTGCTAGAGCTAATGAAGATAATGGGTGTGTTTTTGAAGATAATAAAGTTAACAAAAGATAAATACTGCTAGAGCTAATGAAGCAGAGCAATCATATGCTAGTTTAAGGTGAAATCACATGATAAGATAAATCTTTTACCGGGACGAAGTCCCTGTTTCTAGCGCCAGATTGTGAACACGTAAATCACGAGGGAATCTATATGTTCACAAACAATGTTCGCATTCTATACACATGCTCGCACTGAGGAGACGATTGTATTGATTCCTCGGCTCAAAACCTTCGGGTTTATCATTGCCTCGTCTAATATCATCACTAGAGGCGTTCGCATAAAGGAAGGTAAAGAAAGCGAAGTGTAAAAGTAATACTCGTGGAGTATGAACTGGATGTAAAGTGCTGAAATGTAAATAAGACTGGGATTTACGTGGTTCAGCACTAAGGCCTACATCCACGGGGTTGTTGTTTTCACTATGCATTTGATGATTAAAGAGGTAGTCGAATGACTTTGGAGTTTACATAGGTCTGCGGATTTAAAAGGTAAACTTACACTAACTATTCTTCTCTCTCAACTTCTCTCTAAACTTCTCTCCTTTTTTCACATCCCCTCTCTCTTGGTGGAGAGGGGGTATTTATAGGGTTAGAGTGTGGGACCCGTTTCTGAGAGCCGCTGGAACCTTATCTTCTTGTGCTTTGTGTCCATCACGCAGAGGTCTTCGTTCATTGCTTGATCATGAAGAGTCATGCTCGTTCGTTCCATGGGTTGATCGACACGTACACTGCTCAGAGTGTTTAATGCGGGTAGTTGAGACGCATGCTCGTGTCAGACAAGTGTCTTCTTCCCCTGTCACGTCCATGTCAGTCAACCTTCTCTTCACCGTTGATCTTGGCTTCTTTTGGGGATGAGATAAAGCAACTCTTCGGGAGTTATTTGGTGCTCTGCAGTACACCGTGCTTTTGGTACATCCTTTGACTTCTGCCCTTGGATTTGTTCGGGCGAAGATCCGACGTCGACGGGATGTGCTTCTTGGGTGTGGGCGTGTGTCATCATGTTTTGATGACTTGGTCCGCATGATCTTCACGTGTATTCTCACATACACGTGTTTGATGATGAAATATGTACACACGGTTAGTATATAAGTATGTGTAGATATATTATGTAGTGCATACTGAGTTAGCGGCAACCTGTAACTAAGGGTGCACACGGTACGGTTCGGCTCGGTTCTTGCCGAGACCGAGTACCTGTACCTCCCTAGCCTCGGTTCCAAAATTTTGGACCGGTATACGTACCTTGTGTCTCGGTTCCGGTACCATTCGGTACACGTACGGTACCAGGTACGGTTCCGGTACCAATTGGTACTTTCCAGACATATATTTCTGTCATTTTCCCAGACAATGTAAGTACCTGTTTTGCCTGTTTTTCAATATATTAAGCAATATCTCAATCAAAGAACAAAGCAACAACTAATAAGTAGCAATAATACTAGCAAACCAAAGTGCCAAACAACCAAAGTCTTGAAAATCTGAAAAAAAAAAAAAAAGAACAAGTAGCAGTAGCAGTAGCACACAAACACACACACTGAATCACTGACCAATAAAAAAAATACTACAAGTCTACAATAGTCTTAATTCTTAATTTTTACTGTCTTAACCAACACAAACAATGCACTGATGGTGGCGTTATCAAGTAGCAGTGCTGCAGTAGTAATGACTGGACAGTGGTGGCAATGACAAATACAAAGTCTTGAATCTTGATCTTCTAATCCATGGCAGCAGCACTGGTGGTGGCATTATTGTTGATAGGACCACGTAACACTGCAAAAACAAGTAATAGCATTTAGTAACTACTCCCTCCGTCTCTAAAAGATAGGCAGGTTTGTGTGTAAATTAGAGACGGATGTAGTATTAGTCTATATCTATTACTGCCAAACACAAGTAATAATGTAATATGTATATCAGTATATGTTTGTATGTTACCTTCTTCAAGTTCAACATCGTCATCTGGTATGTAATCAGATAGAAGATCAAGTTGTATTGGCTTCCTTAGCCAGCTTTGTGCGCAACACAATGCCTCAACTTTCCTTGTAGATAAAGAGCTTCTACAAGGACTTAAAACTCATATTTCATGTGCTAAAAGCAGATTCAGAGGCAACAGACGACACAGGAATGGCTAGTATATCCTTATCCATATGTGCAAGTATCTTATACTTGTTACTGTTGGTCTTCCACCAACCCAACAGGTCAAACTCATCATCACCATCTTCTCCTTCACCTTCTTCATACTTGTCAATGAAATATTTATCCAACTCTGTTTTGCTCACATCATCACTTGGGATGCTCTTGAACCTCTTACTCATTGACATCAACTCTTTCATACGACTTGGCCCTGCCCCTGGTTTACTTACCACTGCTTTTCCCTGAATAAAAGTACTTAACTCCTCCTCATGAACTGAATACACATCTTTATATTCTTTAAATAGAATCTTAAAATCTAATAACACACTCCTCATAACAGATTCAACCTTAGAAGATTTCTTCACATACAAGCACTCAAGAGCAAATAAAAGTCCTTTTTGTTTCTCTCTAGGATCCAACAACATAGCAAAAAAGGTTGTAGAATTCATATTTGCATAATCACCTCAATATTTGTTATACTTCTTAAACTTTTTTCCAGCCATATTAGCAATAAAAGGATCTTCATCTACATTATCTCTAAACTCAACTAGTTGTTCATAAATGATATCTAATTGCCATAAGAAAGTGTTTGTTGTTACATTAGTTGAGGCTGAAAATGCAATAGTGGCATCAAAGAATATCTTCAAACATTTCACAAGGCCTCTGGAAAAGATCCAATCCTCTTGACATGGAGCAGGTTTCTTCAGTATAGCCTTCTTCTTCTTCTTTTGTGCCTTCTTCTTGCCTTTCACTTCTTCTTATTCTTGTTGTTCTTCTTGTTCGTCTTCACTAAATTCTTCTTCTTCTTCACCAACAGTAACATCAATATCAAAATCATTAACATTGGGTAAATCTTTATCACTGTCTTTAGTAGGAAAAAAAAACAACTTCTGATATTCCCTATCATACCTTTCTAACCTACTGAAATCTCTTTCAAACACTAGTGCAACCTCTAGCATCAAGAATGTGTTGTTCCATCTAGTCTTAACATCTAATATCAATGCTATCTTAGACTTTATTCCAACTAAATTTGCACAATGCCTAAGCTTAGCCAACCTAGATGGATAACCCTTTATATACTTGACAACTGACCTTATTCTTGCAATTGATTTGTTGTAGACCCTTATAGCATATTTTACAAGAAGTGCAAGTACGTGGGCTACACATCTTACCTGAAAAGATGTAGATTCATACAAATATTAGATTTTTGTACAAAGTAACAACTAATAAACACAATTCTAACTAGGAAGTAAAAAAAATCATATACATATATTTACATGCAAGTACTTAGCTCTCTCTTCTGCCCTTGTCATTGAAACAATACTAGTGGTTAAATAATCCATTGCTACCTTGTTGGCACTAGCATTATCCAAAGTGACAGAAAAAACATCTTAAAGCCCCCAATCAGACAAGCACTTCTCCAACATATCACCAATATCAATTCCTTTGTGACCACTAACCTCACAAAACATAATAATTCTCTGTTCTAACTTCCAGTGCTGATCAATAAAGTGAACTGTTACACAGATGTAGTTGAAATTATTTGGTGAAGTCCATGTGTCTGTTGTCAAACTAACCTTCTGCTTGCTTGACTTGAAGTAATTTTTCAACTTTTCTTTCTCTTCTACATACATTCTAACAAACATCAATAAACAGTCATTCTACTTGGTACAACAAATCTAGGCTCTAAGACATGCATCAATCTCCTAAACCCTTCACCCTCAACTGCTCTAAAGGACATCTCATCAATTATAATAAACTCAACAACTGTCCTTTTACATTTTTCTTGACTGAAAATAGTATACATTAACAGATCTTCATCCTCATCTAGTGTTGCAGGTTTTAATGTCAGAGTTTGTTGTCCTTTTGGCTTTGGCTTGTTCGGATTCTGCTTGCATCTGTTAAAGTGCTTCCACATTCCACTTGTACAATTCCTTCCAGTATGAGCCTTTATTATCTTCTTGCAGTAATTACACTCAGCTTCTTGAACATTCTTCCTAGTGAAATGATTCCAAATGTCAGAAGTTATCTTGCCACCAATTTGAGTAGAAATAGCTTCTACATCTATTGTTGTTGGCTCTGCTGCTCCATCTATTGGTTGGATAGAGGATCCAACAACTGTATCTGTAGCAGGTGTAGGTGTAGCATCTTAAGTAGGTGTAGGAATAGTTGTTCCATGTTTTTACACGACATTTGACTAGGCTTTCCCACTTCTCTTAAAACAAGTGGTGTTTCAAATTTACCCACTTTACAACAGACTTGTGAGAGTTTTTACACGACATTTTACTTTGGTTTAACATCCAAGCTGACTTTCAGAATGGATATTGAATGATCCGAGTAAAATAATTGTTTCAAAGTACCAAGTAAAACATGCATTTTAGAATACAAATAAAAGATGTATCTAAAGGATCAATTTACTGGAAAGAAATGGCTGAAATAACTTTCAGGATATTTCAAGGCTGTTGTGATCAAGTTACATTAACGTCTCTAACAACATACGAACTAGAGAGGAAAAGGCCTTGTCAATGAATCTAAATTCAAAGAAGAAATCAAATGAAATGCATTCTAGAAACTTCATTTTTTAAGGATAAGTATGGAATTTAATCAAAGTAGGATTATCATCGCAATCAAAACAACATTCAAGAAGATTACTGAATAATACACAATCGAAAATCCTGATTAGGGTTAAAAAGAGTAAAGAAAAGTATCGACTCAGTAATGAGAAGGGTTTAAGACATTACCGGTTGGAACTTTGGTGAAATCGCAAAGAACCAGATTCTCTAAGTAGAAGGTCGATGGAATCTGGGGTGAAATTTTAGAGAATATCTCTAGTATGTCGTTTGGTTGTGGTGGTTTCGGGGGTTCTAAGGAGTGAAAATGGGATTTTAGGGCATTGGGATTTTGTTGTTGTGGCGCATTATACGTACTATGCAGGCATAGCCACGACGACCGCCGGATTCAAAACAAACCCGACACCGGCCAGTTCTTTTAGTATATTTTGTCTTCCTTCCAGATTGCCATGAGCACATGACAATTTTAAGCGCACACTCTCAATTTCATGGGTCTCTCTAGTCCTCTGCCCCAAATGCTGCACATTGGCATTCTCAATTTCACAACCGTTTGCATTTTGTCGCGTGTTTATTACACGAAATAGGTAAATCATCGCTGGTTGTGAAAATTCGAATCTAAATTTTCCAAAGTCCAAAGTTCCAGCAAAAATCTCCAAGTTCGGACTCAGATGAAATCCTCACAGCAAACCCTTAAGTGCGGCCTGGAAGGGTCATGTCTCTTCTACTTAGTGACTTGTCAAATGGAGCTTCGCGACACAAAACAAGTGGGCCCCACCTCTTGGAGAAAAACAGGGGGTCTCATTTTAGGGGTGCCTGCGAGAAGCGGTTTTAACATGGTTTACTTTTCACAATTCATTAAAAAAAGATTTATTCTTTTATTTTGTTATCTAACATTAGATGGCCCACCATTACTCTATCTCAATTACTCGTGAAGTTTCGCACCTCCTTTGACATGTCAAAGGATAACAGTTAGCCAGTTTACCCGAATAAGATAAACATTAACTAGACTAAGCTTTAAGTAATTGATTATAGGGAAATGATTGACATACCAAAAAAAAAAATACCGAATTTTCACCGTGTAAGAAGGTAATGGGCACACATATGTCTTTTACCAGATCTCAATGGTAAGAACGCAAAATTGAGACCGTACGAGAAAAAGCGTACTGTAAAACTTCAGTGTATCTAGAAAGGTTCTTGATTATATGGTTGACACACATGTCAACAGGTGACTGTTTTCTATTGCTATGTTTAGGCGATGTATATATATTAGCCGGGTATGTCGTCAAAGTGTAACAGAAACCAAGTTCATAACAAAAAATGAAAACAGAAATTATCCCCTTCCATTTAACTTGTGTATACGTTCTCTAGGTAGTGGAGTACTTAATTGATATCTCGTATCAGTATTTTGATGCCATGGAATATAGAGATCTTAAGGAACATCATTTTATAAAACGTTATCAACACGAATTGTTCTGTAGCGATCCACATGGGGACTGCCGATACGGAAAAATTAAGGATAATTCTCTTTAACCTTTGCATATTTTATTTAACTATTGTTGAATGGTTTTATGCATAAATTTTTATAGAGTCTAACTTCGTTTCATATTTTGTTTAGGACTTGTTAAAGAGAAAATTTGACATCTTACCATGTTTTGTATGTGCTATTTGGAGCACGAAAAATTATACGGTATACGAAGAGATATCCAAAATAGATATGTATTAGTAAAGACTCATATTTGTGATGTTATTCGATTTCCGAATTTAGCCAAATATTTGAGTTTTGTAGTGTTTTGCTATTCTACTATTTATCCAACCAACGGAAGGTTTTCCCGCGTCCTTTTGGATAACGTAGAGAAGAAAATTACTTTTGTTGGTGCACCAATGATTTTTGTGGTGTTAACGGTTTTAATATCGGCAGCGCGAGGAATTGTGAATTGTTGCATCTCGAGGGATAGCAAAAAATTTAATATTCCTTTGCTATAATATCCTTCGGAATTCAAAGTCGTTCCACCTAAGACCGGAAAGATGAAAAATGGACACCAGGTTAACACGGTTAGCGAGTCTCTATCAACGATCCGTTAAATGACTTATAGTTGATATCGAGACAATTTCTTTAAGATAAAGAATGTGTTCATATTTTAGCTTTGATAAATTAATATTTCGTCGATCCTAACTGACGAAATTGGAGATTTGTCGGTATTGAGTTAGAACTCTATACTATATATTACATTTTGAATGCTTTCTTCCTTTTTTCACCATTGATTATTATGGTAATTAGTTCGGCTTGATTTTAGAGAAAATAAATGCACCGTGTAAAATGTTGCAGCGAGCAATGAGTAGAGCTGCAAAATTTTGCGCCCTTATATGCTCCGCTATTTTTTACGCCATGTATAGTATGCACCTATTATATGCATCGACGAACTTTAAAAATTAGTGTGTAATTTGCACTTTGTATATGTTGTGACAGCAACAACGAAAGCTGCATATTTTAACTGCGCCTCGTAGATATATAAACATCACGCGATATTAAGAGATATTAAGAGTTAATATCAAGTCTTCTCGTCACTTAAGCTATTACCAAAAAATCACGAATTTGATGAATTAAATTTGTAGCGATACCTATGCAAATATTAGTTTATTTTTGGAAAATGGATAGACACGACAAATGAGGAAGATGCAATTATGGTGGGCATAGTTTTGAAAAATGGTCCTAATGACCCATTTGTCTTTGAGATCCGAGCATCACGCCTAATCTTATGTTTGTTGTGACTATAATTTAATTTCTTAATTAAAAACATAAGAACTAGTCATAAAACAAGGTGACCAAATTTGTGGTACAAAAAATCCAGCATGTTATTTTTAATAAATAAAAACCATTTAATTAAAAAATGACACAAAAATCCCATGTCAAATAATAATGAGTAAATTTAGTTTTTATTACTTTTAAAAAAGCCAAGCATACCCTTTTTATCTTTATTTTCTTCTTTTTCTTGTCTCTTTTCTTTTTTCTTCTTTCCTCCGCCTCCTTCTCCCCACCACCAGCAGCAAAAAACAGCTCACTGAACACCAGCAACAACACCTCCGTTACCACCAGCAACAACATCTCTATGCACTACAAGAAAAACAATATATAGCCACACCACCTATTTGAGTGCATGTAGCAAAATGCTTGTATTGCCTCACTTGGATGACGGTGAGGCAAAAAATAGTTTTTAGCCACATGGAAACCACCAATGAGGGTAAACAGTTGGCTTTTGCCGCATCAAGCTTAAGGGTGAGGCAAAATGATGGTTTGTTGCAGCAGTACATGTACTGGGTGCGGCAAAAGCCTATTAATTTACGGATAATTTATTTTATTCTTTCTAAAATTAGAGTATATTTATAGATTTTCGGGAGTCAAAGTCCAACCCATGTACATATTCCGTTTCTCATAATTACTCTGTTTCTCTCTCTCGAACTTTCATTCCATGTTCTCTCTCCCTCTTTCTTACGGAGAACCTTTCGGATCTCAAGAAAAAAAAAATCCATGGAAACCAAATTGCAAAAACAGTTCTTTTAAGTTTGATTTCGTTTTTGCTGGAACATGGGTTATTCAATCATAATATCGACCAGTTCCGGTTAATGAAGGTTTGCTTGATTCAGCAAAACCAGGGGGAAAATCTTATGATGATTCAACTTGCTTAAGGTTTGATGACTATTAGTGTAAGAATTCACACTCTCTGCAAAAGGTTTACGTATTTAAGAAATTGTTTAGTTGAGATCTAATTTATGTTTAGGGGTTTATAATAATTTTTCATAAAAAAAAAAATCCTTTGTTTCCTTAGATTGATACTCTTCCATTTTCTTTTTTAGCTTGATCTAGTGTTAATAAAATTGGTTGATTTACAGGGCCTAAGTGGATACTGCTAATCAAGTTGGGAAAATTTCCATCGCAAGGTAATTTTCATATGTTCCCTATGTACAACTGTTATTTACATATTTAGAACGATTCCGAATTTTGAAAATACTTATCTTCCTTGCATATTTGTTTTGCAGTACTAGAAGCAGATCGGGATGAAGTTCATGTTATTTATTTACTTCCTTTTTTTACTTTTTTTTTTTCCTGTAAACTATGATGCAATCACATTATTATTTTCAAGGGATGTGTCATTTATGCATTTGATGTGTATTGTGTAAATTAAAAATTCCAAATGAAATAAAATTAATGCATCAAATGAAATTTTGTTCTTGTTAAATAATATGATTTTTTTTCTGTTTTGAAGCAATATGATGAGCATTATTTGAAAATGAAAACTGGGAAAAAAAAAGAAAAAAAAACTAGGAATAAAATAAAATTACGGGCATAAAATAAAACTGAAAAAAAAAGAAACTAAATTGGAAAAAAATTAAAATTAAAAAATACCTTTTTGGCTCATTTTATTGCCACGCTAGTTAGTGTGGCAAAAGACCCGGTTATTGCCGCAGGATTCTAAAGGTGTGGCAATAACTTTTTGTCACATAGTTTCTTGCCACATGGTGTGACAAAAGGTTTTTATGTGGCAAAAGGCTTTTCCCACACCAAACAAAGGCTTTTGCTACACAAACAACATGGTGCAATACACTAGTTTTCTTGTAGTGATCTCCTCCACGAACACCTTTGTATCCTCCACGAACACCTCTGTGTCTTTTCTTTTACTTTTATGTTCAGATCTATCACCAACAGTAGCTCCGCCACCACCAAACCAGACGTTATGTCCAGATCCGTCACCAACAACACCTCCATCTCTTCCGCGAATACCTCCTTCTCTTTTCTTCTACTTTTATGTTCAGATCTATCACCAACATTAGCTTTGCCACCATCAAACCAACCGCTATGTCCAGATCCACCACCAACAACACCTCCATCTCCTCCATCAACACCATCACCACCTTCTTATCTTTCTACGTCCTGATTTTCCATCAACAACACCGCCTCCTCTTACTTTTGTTTTTTCCCACTACTACATGTCATATCCGCCACCAAAACTACTTTTTCATCCTCCTTCTATCATCTAAAACCACCACCAATACCTTCAAATCGACCACCAACAACACCAGCAAATGATGATACATCTTCATTGTCGAAATCAATATTGTGTTGGGGAAATGACAGATTTATGATGAAACCAAAATTGGTTTCATCAAATTCTGACAGTTTTCGTTGGTGAAAACAGTAAACTTATAATGAAACCAAATTCGGTTTCATCATAAACTTGCCTATTTTCTATCATGAAACCAAAGATTTTAATGATGAAAATTAAGTTTGTGATGAAACCAAATTTTTGTTTCACCTGATTTTTGCCTAGTTTATTCGGCCTGACTTGGAAGTCGGCGTGTTTGGTTTCATCATTGAAGTTATGTTGGCGAAATGACAATCTGTGGAAAAACGATGAAACCTAATTAGGTTTCATCGTATTTTTTTCACTTTGTTGAATATTGATCTCTATGAAACCAATTTTTGATGGTGAGACACAAGTGGATTGTTTTTTGTTGAAACTATTTTTAGTTGAGGAGGTAATGATAATGGCGGTTGTGGTACTGGTGGTTGTGGCGGCGATGGGGGTGGTGCAGTTGACAGTGGTGGTAGGTTTCATCTTTTAGTGTTTCATTTTTTCTTCCTTCTCCTTTCTTTTATGATGAAACCAAATTTTGGTTTCACCTGATTTTTTCCTAGTTTAATCGGCCTGACTTGGAAGTCGTCGTGTTTGGTTTCATCATTGAAGTTGTGCTGGTGAAATGACAATATGTGGAAAAATGATGAAACCTAATTAGGTTTCATTGTATTTTTTTCATTTTGTTGAATATTGATCTCTATGAAATCAATTTTTTGACGGTGAGACACAGGTGGATTTTTAATTTTTTGTTGAAACTAGTTTTAGTTGAGGAGGTAATGGTAGTGGTGGTTGTGGTGATGATGGTTGTGGCGACGATGAGGGTTGTGTAGTTGACGGTGGTGGTAGGTTTCATCTTATTGTGTTTCCTATTTTCTTCTTTCTTCCTTCTCCTTTCTTTTATGATGAAACCAAATTTTGGTTTCATCTAATTTTGGTGAAACAAATTTTGGTGAAACCAATTTTGGTGAAACCAATTTTGGTTTCATCATTTTTCTGTTTGGTTTCTGGTGGTGGCCGACGATAATGGTGGTGTTGCTCGGCGGCAGCGGTGGTCGTCGGCGGCGGCGGTCTGTGGTGGTGGTTGGCGGCGACGGTCTGTGGTGGTGGTTGGCGGCGACTGCGGTGGCGTGACTGTGGTGGCGCTGTGGTGTTTGGCGGTGGTGGTCGGTGATGGTGGTGGTCGGCAGCGATCGGTGGTGGTGGTCGGCGGCGGATGGTGACCGGTGGTGTTGCTAGTTGTTGGTGATGGGTTGTTGTATTTAGTGACAATATAATAAAAATTAAATCTGGGGTTGATTTTTGTTGTTGTTAGGTTAATTTAAACTAAAAGGGTAATATAGACAATTTATGCTAAATGCGGTTTTTGTGAACAATTTGTTTTGTTGGAGTTTTTGTGTATGGATAGTGACACTTTTGGGGTTATAAATCACGGCCCGTAAAAACATTTAGCTTTTATGTCAAATATGAACTTCCCAAAAGAACTGGGATCATGGCCGTGGCCCCAACTAATTTTGAGCCGTCCAACAAAATACCAGGACCTGTTCAAGGGGCCATGGCAGGGGTTGTATCCCCGGTCGGCTAATTTATCCCGACTAGCTAGCGAAACACCATGACCTGTTTAAGGGGCCTCGTCCGGGGCTGTAGGCACCGACCTATTTTGATGCATGGACTGTATTTAACTCTAGATGTTGTAAAACACGTTCCAGGATGAGGTTACCTTATATGCTCAACCCTCAGATTTCAACCTAATCACAAATAATTTTAATGCAGAAACTATTTGACTATTGATTTTCTAATCCACGGACGGGGCCATTAGTCCGGACTACTATGACCCGACTAACTAAACAAGACCCGCCATTGCAGGCTGACTAAAGTTTTGTGTGAGGATACTGACAGGTAGACCAAACAATAAACAAAACTTAAAATAGGTTGAGCGGTCGGGGAGATAACTATAGTATATATGCATTTCTTAATGGGCTGATCGACCGGAGAGCCCGAAGGGAGTGAGTCGCATTATACTTTTTTGTAAAATGAAATATGACGCAAATGTGCAATTTGATAACAAGATTGGATTTGAAGTTTTTTTTGTGAAGCCTTTTCACATAATTTCATAATTTCTTATATATATCATATTTTTTAGGGATATATTTGACAAGCAAACTAAAATATAACATATTTAAAAATCCGTGTTTTGAAATTTTACAAATTTAATCTCGTCGGAAAGACTTTAAAAAGATGTACACAATGAGTACAAACAACAATATCAAATTTGAGTTTTTACGAAAAATTTGGAGGTGTTTATCCTTTAGCCACAATTTTCTTAAGTTGAACGCATAGTCATTATGGAAACTAAAGGATGCATAACAAATTATGCATCCATAATTGATTTATGCATCAACTAGTTTTTCATTGCAATTAATTAAACAGTAGACTCCCTCAGAATCAGGAAAAATAATACTTTTATTTTTTTTCAATTTGGCGTATTTGTCTTCTGTGCGGTCGTCCCTCCCCATACGAGACTCGTTGTTTCTAATTGTTCAATGGCGATCTTACATTCCCATATATCACCAACCGAATACCTCTTTGATTTTTCTCCCATCGCTTCCAACGAAGCAAAACTATGTACGTGTGAAATTGCTTTGACATTGGCGAAATACTCTTTCGACACTTCATCATCATCTGATATCATCTTCAGAGTTGTCGTTTTCGAGTCATAACTATAAAGTGCAGAATCATTGTATATAAGTATGACTTCTCTGGCCTCGGTAAGTAAAACCGGTGTAAACCACGTCCATTCACGATCAACTGCCACACCTTCAAAACCTATATCGAAATCCAAACACCAGATATCTTCGATGTCGCTATTTTCGTTACTCCTTTTCTTCAAGGACCATATTTGCAGGCGTACCTTCTCCAAGTAAAAACACAAATTCCCTCCAAGTGCCACAAGTCCATATATATCAATATTCCGAACGCAGTTTATCATACATGGAGGATAAGGGATCAATCGGAAGTCCTCACTGGCCAAATCGAAGGCCACAATATTATTATCTCCGGTCCAATAGAGAGATCCATTTGCAAATATACCAGCACCATTAGGTTTCATCAACCGAATGGCAGTTACACCTTTGAATCTCCATCCGCGGCCACTGCCAAGTGTGTATACTTCGACATGACCTTCATAAACTGTGCAAGGAAAGTGGATTCTAACAATCTTGTACTCATTAGTAGATCTAACACACCCAAATCCAGATGATACGCAACCAAGCAAATCGACCTCCCCTTCTTCTGTGATAAAAGGACGTTCCATATCGGGCGACGGTGCCACCACTAGTTCGGGAAGATAAATATATTCTCTAGTGATTGGATTAAACATGTAGATGGGATCTATAACTCGATCATGGTGCATAGATACACAAATCAAACCATCGCAAGAGCCAACAAAGTGATCATATAGTTCATTGTGCATGGGAGGATGATTGACCTTTCTCAGATTTTCCTTGTAAGAGTATTTCTCGTTGGCGCTAATCTTATCAGATATTTTCTGCCCGTGGAAAAGCCACGTTGGGCCATCGAGTTCATCCCTTCGGCAAGCAAAAAAGAGACTTTCCAGCGCCTTAGTGGCTATATTGTTGCCGTCGTTACCGCTACCGTATAAATGGTTAATTAGGTGCCTGAAGTGCAGATTAGTAAAATAAGTTCCACTCTCACGGATAAGAGTTAGCCACTTCTTACACACCAATTTGCATTCCAATACAGATTCTGTTGGAACCCTAGAAATGATATTTAGTAAAGCATCTGAAGGAAGAGAATCCATAGATCCTAGCAACAATAACAATAATATAACAAAAAACGATCAGAAAAGAATAGATGTCCATAAATAAAAATTGGTGTTCATATAAATAAATTAAGTATATATATAACAAAAAAACGATCAGAAAAGGATAGATGTCCATATAAATATAATCGGTGGTCATATAAATAACTGAAATGCTAGTTGGCTCCCTATTCTCCACCTCTTTATTCACCTCCCTACAATCTAAGCCCCACATTCATATCGAGATTCGCATTCAGGTTCAGGTGGGGTTCGCCATTTCCCTAACATGGGATTTAGATTGTAGATAGGAGAATAGGGAGATAAATAGCACCGTCGTATAAATAAACTAAGTATATATATCAACTTTTGGGTTTAAATTTCGGATATGCTTTGGCAAAGCAGGCAATGCCCTGGTTAATGCCCTGGAAAATACTCTATAAACAACAATAACGGAGGGTAATGCCCTGGGGAAAATACTATCGGAAGATTCTCAAATTTCAGCTTTTTACACTGTGATAAGGGCAACCAACAGGGATACAGCTTATATTTTTTGATGTCTTTGTTTAACTAAGATATACATAATGGGGAAAGATCCGTTGACATGGTTATAATGACATAATCCGTTGACATGGTTGTCATTTTTTCTACGAAATCCAACTGGTAATGAATTTAAAGTTAATATTTTGGCGACATGTTCCTCGTATAAAACTCTACATTCCTACTAAAAAGGAGAGAATTCTGAAATACGAAACTTCACCATCCACAAAATTTAATTTCAACCGTTAATCTTCAACGCTCGATATTCAAAATGGTAGATGGTGGTCTTATACATCTCGGAATGCTCTCATTTTTGGTGGGAGTGTAGAGACTTATAAGAAAAACATGTCATCAAAATATTAGCCCCAAATTCATTGCCCGTTGGGTTTGGTAGAAAAAATTGTGCTAAAATGTCAAGATTATGTCATTATAACCATGTTAACGGATCCTACCCATACATAATAAACCAAACTACATATAATTTTTAGATGAGGCTTGGTTGTAGAATTCCCCTTTACAGTTTTTTTTTTTCTTTTTGTTGTTTTGTTATACTAATACAGTAGTCTCTATAACTACGATCAAATATACTAAGGTTTTTTTATTCACATAGTACAATTATCCCTAGAAATTATTACCAAGGCACAAGGTATAGAGGCCTAGGATTTTTGTGTTATTTATTGAAGGGTTCGACCCCAACCTCTCCTATGAAAGGAAGTTGGGGGTTCTCAACACATGGATCCACAAATCAGACCTCATGTGTTAGGATTATAAAATTTGAAATTTATCCTCAAGTCTTAATTCTGTTCATTATCTCTATTTATCATTCATAAACTCAATATCTTCTGTTCTGTTGGGTAACTTGGGTTCAACATCAAACAACTATATAACTCAGTAACTCTATTAATTAATGTTAATAGTAAATTAAAGGGGGAATCGCATCAGAATTCAAAGAAGACATGATGGTGTTGTTAACTATTATACAATTTTATTTTTCAAAACAGAAACATTAACCAAATTGATAATAATAATAATAATAACAATCTTCATAAAATCACAAATCGAGGACATACCTAATTTCTTCGTTAGGACTTGAACAACAATTGATAAATTACTTGGATCTCCTAATCCTTGGTGTATCCATCTCTATACATCTTATATATATATATATATATATGAACCCTAACCCACCTTTTCTTTTCTCAACCAGTAAACAGAGTTCGGAAAGGTTTAGGATTCCTTATATAGTTAAATGAGTTTGTGATCAACGGTTCTAGGAAAGAGTGTGACATTATGAACGGCCTTATATTTTGATTTCCAAACCCTAAACGGCCGTAGACCCTGCCAATTTGGTCTGTATCAGAGTCATCTTGCTGTCTATCTAAACATGTTTTGGTTTCCTAATCTAGGATCCGCAATTCAGTTTCTCTTTGTTTGATTCGTCACCATCGAAGTCTCAGATTTATATCAAGTTATACAGCCTCTACCGTACATCAGCCCATAATTATTAACAGAGTATGAATGTGCCATGTTTCTTTTACAGTATTGGATTTTGATTAAAGTTGCATCGTAGACATTCAATTCAAATCAAACCAATTAAGAAAGAGTGGTTCTCTGCGGACCGCCTTCCCACTGAAATCCCCTTCAGATATAAGAATTGGTCAGGTGGGTCCATTTGTAGTAAAGCACTTCCACCTATAGCTGCATCCATTTGTAGTACTTGTCCATAAGAAATCTCTGAAATGGGAATACAATTGAATAATAGTATAAAGTTTGGTTGGTGTCCATTTGAATGCCACGAATACGTATTTAAAGTAGGACTAATATGTTTTCTTTCTTCAAAGAAAAAAACAAAAACAAAATCTGGAACTCGAGATTATGGTTAGTCATTCATTCATGTAAAACAATCGTCAAGTCGTAGCGAAAGATGAGTGATATTAGCTTGGAACTAATATGTTTGCTTTCTTCCTAATCTGACTTATTACTGGAACCATATTCTACACCAAGGTTGGAGTGAATTCACTTGTTCTCTGAGTGTTAACATCATACATCACTTTGGTCATTTTGGAGTATCTGCAGCGATGAGTTCACCTTTCTGCTTCCCCCTTAAGTCCACGCCAATGATTTTACTGCTCCGAAAGACATTCTGTTAGGGGCGTAAATAATACCCGAAAATACTCGGCCTGCCTGTATCCACCCGAGCCCGCCTGTACGTACCCGAAGTAGCCCAAAGCCTGTTATGGCCCGTCATGGACCACCCGACCTGGCCTGGATTAATTTATTGGGCGGTCTCGGGCTTTGCGATTAATTATGATGCCCGGCCTGATACCCGGCCTGGTGTCCGGCCTGAAAGCCTTTTATGTGCCATTAATCATTTAATATCCTCTTAAAAAGACTTAAAAGTTACAATTTTATAATTGTCAATTTTGTGTCAAGAAAAATAAAATATATAATTGTTTTTTTACTTATAATTAACCTTTTCAAAACATTAATGGTAATATATTTTCTTATTAGAAAGTTTATTATACTCTAATTAATTATTTATTATAGGCTAAAATTAAAAATTTGTCAGTGTAATTTAAATATAAAATAATACTATCACTTACGATATGCGATGTTGGAAAGGAAAGGATATTGTATTTAATACCGTTCATTTGAAAATTTAAACTTAAAAAAAAAAATTCAAAATAATGGCCTGTCCGGCCCGATCTGGCCTGCCGTATAAAAAGCGGGCTTTGGGCGGTCTTTGGGTAGCAAATTATCTACTTGTGTCCGGCCTGAATTTGTTTATGGGCTCACAAATATTAAGTCTGGCTTGCCTGGCCTGTCTTAGTTTTTGGGTCGGGCGGCCCGGCCTGCCCGAATTTACACCCCTACATTCTGCTTCCAGTTAGTCACTCTGCTCCTGAACCCAATGGTTCCCAGTTATTCAGTTGCTTACCTAATAGTTTAATTCCTTCACACATCATTTCTAGCTCAAATCTGAAATCTAATCCAAAAATTCTAAATCACAATCCAAAAACACGTTAATGTTCTTAAGATTCAATTAACCTGGAAATGTCACATGGAAGTGAAACCCTAAAACTAGATTAAGACAATACCCAAAAAATGCCCTAAATCAAAGTATAAGATTCAAGATCTGATTCAAAAACATAATGATCTTCTAGGAAAATTGGTATATAAATTTCTTACCTGATATGGAAACTCGGTAGAAATCTTGTAAGAAATTCCTTAAACTAAAATTTGAAGGAAAAGAAACTTGGAAAGTGATACCAATCAGAGGATAACAAAAAGTCACAAATCTTTTCTTCTCGGCTCTCTCCATGTCTTGCCTTTAACGGGAAAAAAAATCCGTGAAACTTAATTTCAGAAATTCTGGTATGCGAAGAATTTTCACCCACAAAATGGGTGTGTGCCTTCATATTTTTGAGTGTGGATTTGACAGTGGAAGAAATCTGGAAAATGGGTTTGTCTGTAGTTTTCACTTCTGGGAAAAATACGGTTTAGTCCAAAATTCAGTCCCAAAGTACAGTTTAGTCCATCCCGAGTCAACTAGGTACAAATTAGTCCAAATGTATGGAAAGTACACTAATAGCACTTATTATTACAATTTAGTCCAAATATTTGCATTTTAATCCAAAATGACTCATGGCGATGTCTGCAATTTTAAATAATATATAAATAATTAAACGCTCGTCCAAAATTCACAAAATTTATATATTCAGAAAACTCTTTTCGATATCTACAAAAAGATTACTCATATGACTTTATAATTTTCACTTTTTAAATTCTTTTAATTCACACTAGTGTACAACTATGTACACATCGACAAAAAATATAGAAAATCCAACATTCATGATAGTCAGACTGCCACTCTAGTCTGCACAGACTGAAAAAAAATATCTAACACGCCAAGCTCTAGCTACATGATGGCTGGATTTGCGTAAGATGGTTTAGCAATTAACCAACATCTAGGATAAAACAATAATTCATAAGAAACCACAGCTTGGAAAGGAAGTGATCACCTTTCATCAACAACCACATAAGAAACAAAGCAAAGAAAGCTATCAAAAGTAAAAAGTTAGTCGGTTATTAACTTAAAGAGACACTATCCGTTTGTGCTTAACTGCACAAACTTAATATGATTTCAAACGATCTAAGTACACTGATTTATTGCACTTTGCCGAAAGGAAATTATTAAATGATTTTGTTTCCATTTTTCACTGATCAATCACTAATGCTAACGAATTATTAATAAAAGAAATAGGTTATAAATACATGAGATAGGAAAATGGTGTACAACTATATACACATTTACAAAAACCTAGCAAATTCAACATCCATACTCATAAGCCATGCTATATATCAAATACTCATAAAATATGTAATACATCCATGAGACATGACAAAGGTGTACAACTATGTACACATCCACAAAATCCAGAAAATCTAACATTCATACCGATAAAGCAGGCAATATATTCGTGAAACAAGACAAGGTGCACCAGTTTTTACACACATACAACTTGAATCTTGTATCTTAAGCACCGGTAATAACAACATAAACACAACTAGATGCTTATAGATGCAAACTAGAAGGTATATGAAGCAAAATTGTGAAATAATAAGCTAAAACAAATTTATACCAGCAAATATGAACCAAAGTTTTCCTTCCTGACAAATCAGTCACATGCAGCAAACAAAATTGAAACATACTAGAGTTCAATACAACTTTCACAACACAAACAATACAATATCGAAGAAAGAAAGAAGAACCATAACTTTGATACTTACGATAATTATATCATTGAATGATGCAAAGATCTGAGCAGCTTTAAAAAAAACTCTCCATCATATACAACAAGTCCATGGGAACAATCTCTTCATCGAAATATCTAACCTTCCTCCACAATTACAAAAATCCACACACAAAAAATCAGTATGTGGTACACATTAGAAATCAGTACGTGTACAACTAAGTGCACATCAATAATCAACATGTATACACCTATGTACACATTAACAATTAACATGTGTACAACTATGTACACCAAAATATGATTCTGACAATCTTAAAATCAAAATAATCAAAATAACTTCTAAAAAATTAATAAGCGATACAAAGCATACTAGTGTACAAAAATGTACAACTATACAGAAACCTAACAAATTCTATCATCGACACCCATATGACAAGCCATCCATTCATCACAGAGCATACCAGTGTACAAACATGTATACCTCTACAAAACTATGTGCACATTAAATATCAACATGTATACAATTATGTATACATTAAGAATCAACACGTGTAGAATTATGTACACCTTAGTTATTTACCCAAGCATATGCTTATGGAGTCATTTTTTCACATATACATCAATTTGTACACCCTAATTGTTTACGTAAGCATAAGCTTATGGAGACAATGTTTTACATCCCACAAATCTTACACCAAGTATAAGATTTTGGAGTCAGTTTTTCCCATGTGCACCAGTTTGTACACCCTAGTTTCCATTAAAACCAAATGCGATCATTGGATAAGAACCACAAAGTAAATAATATATAGGAATATAGAGTCATAGTACCATATCAAGGAGAAACATAAGAACTCAATGCAAGATTTAAGGAAAAAAAGAAAAAAAAAATCAAGATTGCTAAAGCTTATGCATACCTTAAATCTTATACGGTTCGTCCATCCAAAATATTATTAACATCACCATCGTTTTCATCTGCTGATAAACTACTTTCCTTGTACGGGTCATCAGCATCAGAGCCTTCAAAATCAGGATCCAACATTTCCTTATCGTCGTCTTCATCATCACTGACAGACTCAACTGGACCGTCTTCACCAGAATCCACATTTTTGTTGTCCATAATTTTCTTTGCAGCATACCATAATCAGATAAAACTACATATAGCTTTCTATCTAGCTGAGGCCTTGCATTATAAAATGAAACTCACTTGCAGAAATAATTGCATTACTTTCTTCGAAGAACTAACGAAATATATAATCGTCCAAGTAAGCCTAGACAAATTAACTAACAAGCAATGCTTAACGAACAATTCCAAATGCTATCACGTACAATAAATATATAAATAAATGAGAGCTACAGAGTGGTTTGTATTATAACTACTCTTATTCAATATGAAAACATGTGGAACTTACTCACAAAGTTATCTGTACATTTCAATTTCATATAATAATAAATTCACCAAATAAGCAAAGAAGACGTGAAACTTTAAAAACTGATGTGTGTATAGTTCATGGTCACATGCACATACAAACTCCTCCCATATATACTTATTTTGATTTAATTAGTGTCTACCAAATGTATGCTACTGCAGATTAAAATTTACTGGAAGTTGTCGTGTAAACCACTACATAATTACAACTTACTATTACCAGGTTCCTTAATTCTCACTATCCTGCGGATTTTTACAAGGAATCATAACCCAAGAGACTCAAACTATTTAAGGTTTAAACTAAAAAGTACTTTGAACAACAACCAAAAATCAATTCCAGTTAAATTAACATCTCCATTTACTTTCATTATTATTATGTTCTTCCTGTTTCACAAAAATGATTATATCTTAGGTTTTTTCTTCTCTTCAATTTCCTTAGCCCGGAAATGTAACCTATCGAATTTGATTCAAGAAAACTTTCACTGTATATCAATGTACACATTCATTATGTTCAGATCCTTGCTTGCCAAACCAGTATTTTCAAATGAAAAATCAGTTCAAATTCATGAAATCAACGGATCCTCTCAACAATTAATTTCACCAACCAATTTGAATAAATTCTAACAAATAAAAATCAAAAATCTGTAATTTCTTACCGTTATCAACCATGAGGAGAAGTTTCATAAAGTAATCAAAATCATCTCTAGCACTTGCAGGTTGAAGATCCATAAAGTACGACGCTAGAAATATATCAGTTTAAGTTCCGCTTTTTTTTCTTTGTTCTCTGAGAATCGAGAAATGAAATTATAGATCTTATAATTTTTTCAAGCGACAACTAATGGAGATGAATCGGGATGAACCAAAACCTAAAATGCTTTCTTCTTTTCAAGGATGAATCGAGATGAACTATAGGTCTTTTAAATTGAATCGAGATGAACAAAATATCTCCAATTCTGGAATCGCCTCTCTCTCTCTTCTATGGTTTCTCCATTTTTTAGATCTGGTTTTTCTCTTCGATCTGATTCAGGAACAAAAAGATTCTTAGAGATTTACCTTCCATTTAGCTGATGGGTATTCTTGTCGAGATAAAAAATAATTTTGGACTGAATCGTACAAAAATGGACTAACTCGTCCGGGATTTGGTATATTTGGACCTCCTAGTACTAGGCTTGAGGGGACAGGAATAGAGTGTCTAAAGCCCAACTAATATGGGATTAAATGTTAATTTCTACAAGATTTTTTGGAAAAAAAAATCCACAAGACGAGTCACAGAACAACCACGGGCAGGCGAATTCAATTTCTCAAATATCTTCCTACTCAAAGACCAAGCTACAGTATCCTTCACATGTGTCCAAGGTGCTGTTGCCTTGAGCTGATCGTCTTCAGGCTCAAGACATTCTCCTGAACAAGAAACACTTTCATCCCCTTTGCTGATTAAAAGGAACAAAAACTTTCACCCTGAAAAGAAAAGATAAAATATAAACGCATTAGGACACTCCCGCAATCCCCAAAACACAACAGATCAAGTGAGGCCATTTAGATTAGAAACTGGAAAGTGATGGAACAAGATTACTAGATCAACATAACATACCTCGTCTTATCATTCACTACCAGAGTAAGCTTCGAAGACACCACACCTCAGTTGGTTCCTATAAACACCATTTGACAAGTCACTGAGAAGAAGGGCCATGATCCCATCACAGAATGGTAAGATCTTGTAATGCAAAGCATGGCAGATATCACCTATAACCCCAACAGATATGGCACAAACCTGATACTCAAAGTTGTGACAAATACTTGTAGAATTCTAGCATGTAGTTGACAAACTGAGAGCATGTAGCATAAGGCAATGCCCCGATAGCTTCTTCGAGTACTCTAGAGCTGCCGCAACCAAACACCTTGAGGAATAACATCATAATTTGATCTGCTGCCTAAAGAATAACGGTCTTGCTCTCAGCTGAAGCACTCAATTTCTGGATGATCACCTGAAGAACACCGCAGAGCAGAGCTTGTAAGTCTCACTGCTGTTCTATATCATCTGTTCACGAGATCTGAAGATCCATAGCAACAGGTGAGTAACCCCCACAAGTTAGTGACATAGTTGCCGTACAATTAGACATTGCAATAGGACTGTATATTGTAAATAATCTGAAAGATTATGAGGAGTTTAATTTTGTAGAAACAGAGAGAATCCACTCAGAGGAGAGACTCCCTTAATGGGTAAAATATCTAGATTACGTTGTTCACTAGGGTGCAGTCAGATTGCAACTGCAACACTTTGCAATCGGATTGCGGATTTACTACTTGTTACTGTTGACTAACAGTTCATGTACATCCTGACCATGAGACTCATTCCAACAAATTTTTACCCTCAGAATTCATAAGTTAGCAAGGCAGTATCAGATTTTAAGCTAGCCTTAATTCCACCCGTGTGAGATGTGAGATTACCTTTGACATGTGAGATTCCGATACCTGTCTCCGTCCTTCAACATCTGGATTGTGTACAACAACATTATGCTCGAAACGTCCAGGCCTTATTAGTGCTTTATCCAAAGAGTCGGGGAAGTCGGTTGCAGCAATCACAATAATTACATCATTCTATTTAAAGCCATCAAGCTCGACAAGAAACTGGTTCAAGGTCGTCTGCGAGCATTTCTGATCTTTGGGGTCACGGCGCCCTCCCGCATCTATCTCATCAATGAAAAAAGAAATACATGGAGACCGGTTCTTTGCTGCAGAAAATAGATCCCTCACTCTTCTTGCTCCCACACCAACAAGCATTTCCTCAAACTTAAAGAATGGTACTTCTGCTTCTCCAGCAATGGCTCTTGCTAAAATCGTTCTACTTGTCCCAGATTCAACAGGGTCGAAGTACAAGAACTGTTTCAAAGTAAAATAGATATTAGAATACAACTTCTCTGCGTCCCAATTACCCGACAAACCTATCCAATGCTTGAAAAGCCAAGTGCAGCAGAGGTGGATATCAAACTTAGAAAAGTTACTCGGATGATAATCACCAGGATATCTTCTCTAAGTGTCCTAAACTCCAACACCTCTGGTTGGTTCACCTGTGTAACTATACCACCTCTCTCATATACCCACGATGAATGTATCGTCCACGTCAAGTTCAAAGGAGTGAGGTCTGGCATTTTTGACAACATAGGAACCAGAGAGGTTAAGGCCTTCCCAATGAAACAGAGGAGCAGAATCTACACTCTCATACCACCACCAATTTGACCTTTGCAACAGCCCAAAGGTTTCTGCATTCCACCTCAGTAGTGCCATTTACAATAATCTGCTGCATATCTGGGTCAGAAATTTGCATGAGAGACCGATTGAAATTCCAATCTCTGGCTTATCCCCAGTAAGAACCCAAACTTTAATTCCTGCTTGCTGAAGGGACTCAATGGCTTCTGGAACACCTTCTTGTAGCTTATCTTCAATTGCAATATCCCCGAGAAGATTAAGATTACATTCTAAGAGAGATGCTGTCTGGGGTAGCTTAGCGGATCTGTCAACCAACGAAGTGCTCGCCTCTTCTTAACAGCCTTGCCACTCTTCAAGTTCTTCATCTGTAAGATCCCTTGAAGCAAGGACAAGCGTGAGCAAACCTTCACGATAATACTCTGTCAAATGATTCTGAGTTGCATGCTTTATATCTCTTGACAAAAGATCTTTACGGTTGTCTGTATTATTCTCACGTTGACCATTGATCTATCAGCTCCCTTCACCAACACTTTGACGGCATTGTTAGGAAATCTAACAACTGATATGCTCTTGTGCACACTCATGTCTCATGCAGACCCAATACGTTCAACCTGAATTGGAAAAAAATTGCCAAAATGCTGATAAAGATACTGGCCAGAAAACCTTGAACAATGAGATAAGATAAACACAAAGCTGCAGGGTTGGTTCTGTAGCCTGTAATACCAATATTTCACTGGTGGCAAGGCAAGATCATACTTCAAAGTTCCAAATTTAGGATATCAAGAAAAGCATACTTAATAAGTAGTGAACTGTACCTTAATTTCTCACCATTGACATCAACCAGGATGTGCCCAGAGCCCCAGATGTGTATCCATAAGCAGAAGCAACAGAGACAAAGGCTTGCTCGTTAGGAGATTCACCCTGATACTCAATAGCTCCTACATCTTCATTGCTCGTGCACCACTATCCCTCATCTCCTTCTACGTTCTTATGCAACAGCCCAACCAGCTCACTATCAAATGGCTATTTCAAATTTGGGTTTGACACTTCTGCAACAAAATATAACAAATATTGACTCAGAAGGTAAAGTATGGCATCTGCAAAGCATGATTCATACATACATACATATGCTTTATTTCTCATTTTTAAACACGTTGTACTGGAAACTCTTAATGCAAGAGCAAGAATGCTGTGGCAACTAATAATGCAGCAAATTAGGTTACCGCGTACGTAAAAATGGTAAATCTCAGATAAAAAGAACAGATTGATTTACATGTTCATACAGTTTAGAATGTTTTCTTATAAGTAGTTTCTTCAAGATAAAGAATAAGCCAGTTAATAAAAGGTGATCGATAATACTATCCAACAGCAACTACAAATAGAATTAATAAACTTGATGCCTCATATGTATATTTATCAATAATCCATCGAAATATAAATAAGGAGATCCGTGTACCTTCAATAGATGATTGCTTTACTGAATGGTCAGTATCATGCAAGTGATACTAGTAAGGCAGGGTATCGAGCTGGTGATCATTGGCTCAGAGCTGCAAGCGCCACTACCACGCACATAATTAAAAGAAAAACCGAAAAACCACAAGAATTCCCTGTTTAATATGGCTTTCTGCTTCGTTTGGAAGGAGATGCTACACTACCCGTTCTGTGTTCTTTCAACTGGCAAAATTGATGTTTGGTTGGCTGAGTGGAAATTTATTCCCATCAAATTTCATGTCGGCTGGGTGCTGCTGGCATGTGATAGGCCCTCGAATACTGCCTCGTCAAAAGCCATTGAAACTGCTCCGCGCATACATCAGTCTTCAAGTTTGATTCACCATCAAGGATCATTGTTTGAGTGTATGCTGTCCCACCAGTATCACTTGTCCTCAAAAAAATCATGTCACGTGGAATTGTCTTGTTGGCACGTATTTTAACAACCTCATCAGCACGATTTTATCTCCACTTTCTTACACGATACTTGTCAAATTGCACAACAAGAGATTCCCTGTTGTTCTCATTTCTGTCTGATTTGTGTCTTTCATATCCATCTTTAATAGCCGTAACACAGAGCACAAAGAACAAAAGAAAAAGGTGATACCGTTCTACCAATAATAGCAAGAGGGAGAGCTGGTTCAAGGCAGCAATGTCGATGGATTTGAATAAACAGATTCTTCAACAAGAAAGTGATCACAGTGTACTTGCTAGTTCTAATCTCATTCCCCATGAACTCATACTCATCATTTGTTTTTCGAGGACCATTAGCATAAATCACGCCAGAATCATCTTGTGATACATTATCTTCAAACTGCATACTTTTGTGGCGGACACACTGAGATTTCTCCAGCTTTTCTTGCACAAGAAAAGTTATAGAAATTTCTGAGGGTTTTGAATTGCCATGTAGCTCGATTGCACCCAAGGACACAAGCTGTCTTCCTTTCTGAGTAGAGCTTTTCAACAGAGACTCCTGGAGAAAATGTGGATCAGCGGTGTGAAAACGTTTCACCCTCCCAACGGAATCTGAGTGGTGAAAGGGTTCCGAGTGACAATCTGTATCTAGAGTAGAAACCACCTGATGCTCCTTCGGTTCAAATGAATGTCTTCGAGCCTCACCAGAATCTGCCGGCTTAAATGCAACTTGACTAGGCTTTCGCACTTCTATTAAAGCAAGTGGTGTTTCAAATTTACCCACTTTACAACAGACTTGTGAGAGTCTTTACACGACATTTGACATCCAAGCTGACTTTAAGAATGGATAGTGAATGATCCAAGTAAAAGAACTGTTTCAAAGTACCAAGTAAAACATGCATTTTAGAATACAAAGAAATAATATAACCAAAGATTCATTTGCAAGATCAATTCACAGATCAGCTAAAACAACTTCCGGGATATTTCAAGGCTGTTGAAAAAGGAATAATCACAAACAGGATGGAGCTTTCAAGATTGTTTCACCTGTGTAACTATACCACCTCTTCTTCGTGGTTACATTAACGTCTCTAACAACATAGGAACTAGAGAGGGTAAGGCCTTGTCAATGAATCTAAATTCAAAGAAGAAATCAGATGACTTGCATTCCCGTATTGTAAGAATAGCTTAATAATATCTACAAACTTCATTTTGTAAGGATAATCTTAGGTTCACATAATCTAAGAATGATTGTAGAAGACACAATTAAAAACCCTGATAATGTTGAAATTAGGGTTAAAGCAAGGAATATAAAGTAAAGTAAAGAAAGAAAAGGGATTGACTCACTAAATTAAAACATTACCGATTCAAACTTTGGTGAAATCGCAATCAACCAGATTCTCTTGAGAAAGAAAGAAGCAAAGATCGAGAAAATCTCTAGGATGACTGGGTGGTGGTGGTGGTGGTGGTGGTGGTGAGAGTGAAAATGGGATTTTAGGGCATTGGGTTTTTGCTTAGCCAGCCTTGGCATGGCACTTGCTGGCTATTCTTGGAAGTACTCCTCTATTTTCTGGCTCTAGCCCGAGAATGTCCCAAACCTTTATCGGTACGCTGTTGACGTGGTTGGTCGGGCTGGTCGGCCCAAGACGATCGCCGGATTCAAGACACACTCGCTCAACGCCAGTTCTTTTAGTAGTACATCCCCCTTTCACCCGTTCTCCAAGAATTTGGCATCATCAGAAAAACCCAGATTACCATGAGGCCATGCCAATTTTATGCATACTTAAATTCTCAATTTCACAACCATTTACTTTCTGTCGCACATTTATTACATAAAAATGGCCAGAATTTAGAAAATCTTCTCTTTCTGGTGCATAAAATGCTTATTAAGCTAATTTGGAAGTCCCAAGTTCCAGCAAGCATCTCCAGAGCACACTTGGGAATCAAATTACAGCACATGCTGAGCACTGCCAATTCATTTAGCTCCCGTCGTCTAGATGAATCACCATGGCGGAAGTCTTTCTTTAGATTCTCTTGGGGGGACACAAAATGCCTTTGCCTGTTCTTGATTAAAGTCAATGTTGGGTTTGAGATCCTTGGGGAGCTATAACATGCCCGATTACATGCATTTTATGCCCATTTTCAATTCATTTCTTTATGTTGCTAAACATGTTAAGAGGTCCTCTAGATATCCAGTGACCGTAAGCAGCTGTTTAAGATCCTTCGAGTGCCTTTTCATTTTATTTCATTTCCGTTTTCTATCAGTCTGGGATGCGCTTTAAGCTGTGACCGTAAGCAACTGATTCAGAGCTTACAGAACTCCGCATTTGTTGCCAGTTTGCAGCTGTAGTGACCTAGAATTTTATTTAGTGAAACAAAACGCGTCACTGGTCCAGAAAAAACAAAAAACATCCGTAATTTGAATTGATTTGGAAATTTCTTAAAGCCGACAGTGCAGTGATTTTGAGGAAGTTTGTAGGTACTCCACGTTGTTCATAACGTTTACTTAGCTTCAAAGCTGAGGAATCTAATGTTGTTTTCACTTCTAAAGATGTTGCTATTCAAGAAGGCTTCTGTATGAGTAAATGTGAGTCTTATGGTTTAACTAATATCGGTAAACCAAAAATAGTAAAAAGTTTGCTTATATATGGGTGAGTAACCCCGAAGCTCCATGTGCAGGTCAATGTGCTTGGCCATATCATCAACCAATTTATGGTCCACAATCACCAATTTATGTGCAGGTATGTGCATGGTCCACCAAGCAACAAGACAGAGAGCAATAAACTACAACAAGAACCGATGAAAAGTTTTTAAGTAATAATCCTCCGTCAGATTCAAACACAGGCTAGATGTTGATTTGTAAAAGTTAATACATTCCAGATTTGGATATAGTAGAGCCTAATAATAGTGTTAAACAACCTGACAGAACAACTGGAAACACATATGAGACTGTTAGCAAGATTGTCACATCTCTTTGACTAATACTAAAGCTGGAAGAAACTCAGATTCCAGCCTTCAATGCATTTGTGTAAGCAACAAATACCTGAAAAAATAAGAAAGAAGAAAAAGAAAGTTAGACACAGCAAAATTGGCTGGAATTTTGACATCGAGTATATGGAGGAGAACAAAGAGATTAGTCTCTAGAGGGTGGGTAGATTATTACCTTATTCAAAAGCTTCAACAGTACAGCAGGGCAAGCATAGGTTGGCTTATAAACGTCCTTACCAAGCTTCTTAACTAGGGTTGCATATGACTGAGGGACCTCCACGTTGATTTCAAATCTCGTCCCAGCAGCAGCAAGATTTTCTAGCAAGGTACTGATCTCTTCAATAAGCTCAGGCTTGGCTCCACCTTTGGAGTCATGAGCACACTGATGATCAATCTGTCTTTTGCTCAAGAAGAGCCCATCATAAACTTCTTTGTTAGTTGCCATGCCGTCCTGCAATACAGAATTTGAAATCCAGTATCATATCAATATCTGGAAACTTTCAGCAGAAATTGAAGGCATAGAAATTCAGATTAAAATATCAGTCGACGGTCCATAAGAATATGGTGTTGTATCGAATAGTAACAAAACTAATACTGAGAATGAGCTACAAGGAATTCCTATAGCTATGGTGACTCATCTTATAGAGGAGATTGTTTGAAGAGCAAGTAAAGTTAAGATAACCCAGAGAACCCTTTCACAAAGATATAAGGATAAGAAAATGACTCATCACAGTAAAAATAAGTAAAGCAGTAAAACACACAATACATTCATAGATTTACTCTAACACATCCCCCTCAAACTAAGCAGTGGGAAGACAATGCATCAGGTTTGCCTTCAAAAGAAAGAAGAGAGTGAAAGTGAGTCCTTTAGAGAGAATGTCAGCAAGCTGAGCAGCAGTAGGAATGAATTCAACACAGATATCACCTGCTACAAGAAGTTCACGAACTGAGTGATAATCAACTTAATGTGTTTGGTTCGTGCATGGAAAACAGGATTGCACCCATGTCCATTTTTGACAAAAAAAAAATCGAAGTTCACGAACTGAGTGATAATCAACTTAATGTGTTTGGTTCGTGCATGAAAAACAGGATTGTACCCATGTCCATTTTTGACAAAAAAAAAAATCGCTCACTTAATCTATCTTAGGTCTGACCTGAGCTTCAGTAATAAGCAGCAAGGAAAATTTAAAGACACATAAACGCTACATTAGTACATGGTTACTTCAATGTCCATAGGCGCTTGCACTGATTCAAGAACCAATTTCACAGTAGCCAACAATACATACCTGCAAGAATCTAACAACAAACTACATAACAGCAAAATAAACCTTTCAAGTGATGGTGATCTAACAAGATAAACGATTAATTTCAGCTTTTTTAACAATTAAAATGACAACTAACTTTCCTTTTCAAGAAACACGTTTTACAAACCTACAGATTCAACTTATTAAACGATGTCAAACCTACAACTAAAACTTAAACCCAACGAAAATGCTCTTGGTTGAGATTTCCGATGTCAACCACAAATCAAACCTAAACCCAATCAAACTTGCATATACAAACACTTCAAGATTCGGGCATTTACTAAAACAAATTCATTTCAGTTGTTTCTCCTCTTAGGACGTGCACTCATAGTAGCATTTGTTGATAATATCATTTATATGAAGCTCAACAACTAACAGTATCTATAAAGTGACCAAAAGATATTACAAACAAACTAGTTCAGTAACCAATTTCACACTCACAGTAAAAGAAAACACTAATTTCAGCATTTTTATAACAACAAATGATAACTTCTTCAAGAAACACTTCTTCAAATCTTAATAAATAATATCAAACCTCAAACTAAAACATACATTTCCACTATCATCAATTTTTATAACAACCTGATAAATAAATCTTTTAATTAACACTAAATCATCAATTGACAGAGAAAGTAAAATCATATTCAGTTCAATCTATGTCCAATTACCAAAAATTACACACACAAAAAAAATCTGAAAAAGGCACTAAAATCATATCAAGAGAGCTAAAATCGTCTCAAGAACCGATAACATTCAACAAAAAAGGCAAGAATTAGGCGCGACGTTTTCGTCTACTTAAACTTACATTTCCATCATCCAACTTAAACCTAGAAACTCATTTACACCAAGGAAACTCAAACCAGTACAGAAACTTCTGAATCAACACTAAAATCAGATAGTTTGATCATCATCACTTAACAAGGAGAAAGAGAGCCAAATCAAGTTCAATCGAACTCTAGTTATCGACATTCACCCAAAAATTCAATAAAATCATCTCCAGAACACTAAAGTTACCTCAAGAACACTAAAATCAACTCAATAACTGATAAAATTCAACAGATCAGTAATACTTACACGTTCGATTTTCTTATATACTAAAACTTTGGTCAATCGGCTGATGATGCGCGGAAAAACTTGAGCCGGAGAGAAGAATTTCAGGTAAATTTTGAGACGGAAAGAGAAAGCTGAGGAGAAAATCGGAAGACTCTAAATTGAGATAGAAAAAGAAGCTTCCAGTGTAGGGTGATATTTATAGACAAGCGGCGAAATTCGTGAGCCATTTTTCCCGGATAATTTGGGTATCAGAGTAGTGTGGGAGGAGGAGGAGAAGAAGAAAGAAGAGAGCGAGTTCGGTTCTTCTTTTGCGTTTTTTTTCGTTTCTATGGGTTTTGTAACGGTGGGTCCCGCCTTGTCATATTTAGTCTTATTAAATTAGAAATAAAGGGACGAATGGGGGTATTCCATGGTAGTGGGACAGCAGCAAAGATTTGCATGGCACTAAGGGGACCAATGGGACCCAGACAAAGTCGAACTCCTTTTTGCCAATAAATCATCTTTTTACTTTTACCAGGTTTTTCTCATGCTGGCGTTTTTAGGGGCCACTCAAAAGGATTTAGGGGCCATCAATTTATACCCAGCCAAAGACTCTAGTTAAGGGTACCCTATATGATACTGAAGTTACATAAATGCCCTTCTGGTAAAACTGTATAAAAACCAAATCAAAAACAATTCTACTCATTTCAACTCTTCTTCTTCCAGTTTCATATTATCTTCCGATTGTGGAAGAAAAAAAAAAATTCCTCGTTCAACCGAAACATCGCCGCGAATCGTAAAATCAAAACATCGTCGATTCGATTATAAAACAATGGATAAGAGAAATGAAACCCAAATACCTAGAACCAAAAATATTGCTCGGGGTATCGATCCAAACATTGGAATTTTAGCAAGAAATAAAGAAATTCTTGCTGCAAATGAAGAAGAACGCGAAGAACGCGAAGAACAAGTACCCGGCAATGTAGTCGGTGGTGGCGATTCCGAGACTCAAACACTTCGTCAACTTCAAATGGCCCCAATTAGGTAAGAATCTATCATTTTTGGGGTTTATTTCGCTTTAATTCGTCGAATCGAGAAAAAAAATTTCTAGGGTTTTCGGTTATTTATCCAGATTCGGACGATATGCATGCTCATTTACTTCCGAATGTAGTCGTTTTCTTCATTTTTCAAGAACATCGACAGTATTCGGGAGAAAGATTTGATGATTATCTGCCGAATATTGGTGGCCATATCTTCCTGGATACAAACTGCTAATAATCGGTAGTTTAATGAATTTTTTGGCTACCGAATATATTTAAGTAGACACAAAGTATTCGGAAGAACACTCACTACCGAATGTATATATTGAAAAAATCTCAAAATTTATGATATAGGAAAAATCCCATTTTGGGGCCAGTATTTATTCGGAAGACAATATAATGTTTTATACCTCCGATTGTGTAGGATAAAATTTTAGAGTTTCTGAACTCCAGTTGATGAATATTCGGTTGTAAACGTGTTTAGTTATATTCCGATTGTTTTTCATTCGGAAAAAATATGTGTCTTCTTACTTCCGAATTTGTACATTCGGGTTATAGAGGTGCACTTTTTCTTCCGATTGTGTAGGATGAAAAATTTACAGCTTCTGAACTCCAATTGATGTATATTCGGTTGCAAATATGTTTACTTAGCTTCCGATTGTTTTGTATTCGGGAACAATATGTGTCTTCTTACGTCCGAATGTGTACATTCGGGTTATATTTTCATACTTTGTCTTCCGATTGTGTAGTTTGTAAATATTGTTCCTTTCTTTGTTGTTTAGACAAAGTCGAGAAGGGAGGAAGAAAGTGACAGCTAGTGCTAGGAGGGAAAGGAGTGCCAAAGATAATTCAGGTGCTCAACAAAGCGAACAAGAACAAAGCAGTCAACAAGGAGTGCAACCAACTGTTGAACAACAAGGCAGTGAACAAGGGGTGCGACTAAGTGTTGAACAAGCCGCTCAACAAAGTGCAGGACCAAGTATTGAACCAGTTGATCCAGTGGCAAGAGTAGAAGAAGAAGGACAACCAAGTGGTACCCAAAAAGCCAAAAAAGGAAAATATGTTGTAAGGAAGGATATTGCTAAGAAAGCATCACATCTTGTCCCTCAGCACTTGAAGAAGAAGGGTATTCCAGCAGGCACAATCCTTGGACTACCAGCGGATGGAGGAAAATTGCTATTTGGATACAAAGACTCATGGGCCAGAGAAATATATGAAACCGAGGTAATAAAATTACTATTTTTTATTAATGTATTGTCTATGTGTTATATCGTAATACTTGTATTAATAGGATCATCAAGATGCGGTCCGTCTACTCAAACCTACCGCCGCACCAACAAAAATGCTTGCGCGGCCTTTATCCGGTGAATGTGAAAGGTTCAAGACAATTGTTGCCAACTCGGGGTTAGCTAATGCCGCCGAGAATTCATTGTTGGAACATGATCGTGTGGCCATATCGGCGTTCGTGGAGAGAATGTATCCTGAGACCGATACTTTCCATATGCCGTTTGGGGAGATGACGATCACCCCGGATGATGTTGTGCAGATTCTTAACCTTCCCGACCAAGGCACAGCTGTGAAGTTTAACTACACAAAGCAGTTAAGTTGGGCACAACTTTATTCTCTAACTAACAAGTGCTTAGGTTGGGATGAAGAGACAACAACAGCAGAGTTTAGGAGGCATGCAAGTTACAGAACAAGACAGATCAACATTACAGCTTTGATGAATATGTTTCGAGGCACCTTGGAGAAGGAAAAGAATGGAACGTTAACTGATGAGCAAGTGAACCACGCTGCCACCCATATCTCCTTTGTATTGGGATGTGTCATATTCCCCAATACTTCTGGCAACCGGATCGACGCCAACCTTATACAACTTTTGGATCCTCTCCATGAAGTCGGTGACTATTCTTGGGGCACGGCATGCCTAGCATTCTTGATGGAAGAGTTGAGAAAGGCTTCGAGGCTAGGAACCTGCCAAGTTGCCGGGAATGTGGCTCTATTGCAGGTTTTTTCTTTAACTCTATAACTCACTCTATAGTTATTCAGTAGACAATACATATGATGCATATCCATAACTCCAAATGACGCATATTCGGTAGGAAATTATCCATCTCTTTTCCCGAATGTTGGTTATTCGGTGGTTAAGTACTTACTTTGTTTTCCGATTATATACAATCGGAAATATTCTTTTGATATTAGAACCGAATATACAGGCCAGAAAAGCTATAGGTTACTGAACTCCAAATGACGCATATTCGGTAGGAATTGATCCATCTTATTTTCCGAATGTTGGTTATTCGGTGGCTAGGTACTTAATTGTTTTCCCGATTATATACAATCGGAAATATTCTTTTGATATTAGAACCGAATATACAGGCCAGAAAAGCTATAGGTTACTGAACTCCAAATGACGCATATTCGGTAGGAAATGATCCATATATATTTTCGAATGTTGTGTATTCGGTGGATAGCTACTCAGTTTTGTTTCCGATTATATATAATCGGAAATTATGTTTGGAAATTACTACCGAATATACACAATCTATTTACTAAAACTTGGTTTCTTATGTATATAGGCATGGATCTATGACCACTTCCTTATCCTGAAGTTGGCCGGAGAGAACCCGGGGTGGTGCAAAGGTACTCCTAGAGGAACAAAGTATATATTTAAAGACAACCGTTCTAGGACAAAGGAGCAGCAGTTGATTCGCATGAGGGAGATTTTGGACCAATTGAAGGCCTCAGACGTATGCTTTGATCCATACAAGGAAGATCGAGTCAGTGGGCATATAAATGTTCGGTCGGACTTGTCCCTTTATTTTGGACCAAGGTGGCAGTATCAAAGACGGGTAAAAGAACTCGAGCTTCATCGAGCACTGAAGCTGCTCCAACTGAAGCTGCTCCAACTGAAGGTGCTCAAACTGAAGGTGCTCAAACCCGTGGTCGTGCAGGACTGTGAGGTAGTCACGGTCGTAAAGTAAAGAAGAGCAGATAAATGACAATGATTTTTGTTGTACATTCGGAAATTTGTTTGGGTAACTAAGTTAGACAAGTTCAAATGACAATGATTTGTGTGGTATATTCGGAAGTTTTGGTAACTAATTTAACGTCCGATTATTTCAAAGACAAAATTTGAAAAGTATAAGTTTTTCCAAATTCTGATTTTTGGGCCATCGTACATTCGGAACTTTATAGAAAACCTATCCTCCGAATATCACAAGTTCAAAACAAACCACGCCATGGCTCCAGGTGGTTCCAAGGGCCAATATTGAAGGTTAGACAACCCAAATTCGGAATTTTTGGTAACTAATTTAACTTCCGATTATTTCAAAGACAAAATTTGAAAAGTATAAGTTTTTCCAAATTCTGATTTTTGGGCCATCGTACATTCAGAACTTTATAAAATACCTATCCTCCGAATATCACAAGTTCAAAACAAACTACGCCATGGCTCCAGGTGGTTCCAAGGGCCCATATTGAAGGTTAGACAGCCCAAATTCGGAAGTTTTGGTAACTAATTTAACTTCCGATTATTTCAAAGACAAAATTTGAAAAGTATAAGTTTTTCCAAATTCTGATTTTTGGGCCATCGTACATTCAGAACTTTATAAAAAACCTATCCTCCGAATATCACAAGTTCAAAACAAACCACGCCATGGCTCCAGGTGGTTCCAAGGGACCATATTGAAGGTTAGACATCCCATATTCGGAAGTTTTGGTAACTAATTTAACGTCCGATTATTTCAAAGACAAAATTTGAAAAGTATAAGTTTTTCCAAATTCTGATTTTTGGGCCATCGTACATTCGGAACTTATAAAAAACCTATCCTCCGAATATCACAAGTTCAAAACAAACCACGCCATGGCTCCAGGTGGTTCCAAGGGCCAATATTGAAGGTTAGACAGCCCAAATTCGGAAGTTTTGGTAACTAATTTAACTTCCGATTATTTCAAAGACAAAATTTGAAAAGTATAAGTTTTTCCAAATTCTGATTTTTGGGCCATCGTACATTCGGAACTTTATAAAAAACCTATCCTCCGAATATCACAAGTTCAAAACAAACCACGCCATGGCTCCAGGTGGTTCCAAAGGCCAATATTGAAGGTTAGACATCCCATATTCGGAAGTTTTGGTAACTAATTTAACGTCCGATTATTTCAAAGACAAAATTTGAAAAGTATAAGTTTTTCCAAATTCTGATTTTTGGGCCATCGTACATTCGGAACTTTATAAAAAACCTATCCTCCGAAACCAATAATCGGTAGGTATTGGATTTAGCATATCTACCGATTATGGTAGCTTTCAAATTTTGAATTTGCGGCAACTTATAATCGGTAGGTTTTGTAATATATTTAACTCCCGATTAACGCTGAATCCAAAACACGAACCAAGAAATACTGCACCTCATATAATCGGACGTCTGGAAAATATTTTGGCCTCCGATTGCATTCGGTGGGTAACAATGTTATCATATCCTCCGAATATATAAGGGTAATTTCGCCATTACGAATTACGCGAGATAAGGGCTGGCTACATTTTCCCTTTGGGTGACCTTTTTTGTTTTATTGTTGGCCCCTAAATCCTTTTGAGTGGCCCCTAAAAACGCCAGGTTTCTTATACCCAAAAACGGATCGCTAAAGGCTGATGCCAAAACTCTTAAGGGTACCATTTTATATAAGACAAAAAGATAAAAATTGATCCTGACTGTTGAATCATTCAAATGGTACTCCCTGGAAATTTTGACATCAGCCTTTAGCAATCATGGAAAAACAGCAAACTAAATTAAAAATGAAAGCAATCGTAAAAAAAGCAATTAGGCTTGCTCTTATCATTGGTAAACATTCAACGATTACGCATCAGCTTGTATCAGGACCAAGTTTTAAGGTGATTCAAAGTTCACTCAAGACAGTGCGGAACCATTTGGCGTTGAAACGTTAAAGCCGCCATTAAATTTTAAAATTTAAAGAAAATTTGAATGGTTAAGAATAAAACGTTAAACATTTGGTGCCACGGAATTGATTTCAGATTGCTTTCAAGTAAACCGTTGAACATTATCTGGAATGAAGGATTTGGGTAACGCTTTAGTGTTCTTGAATATGGAACGACCAAGAGAGAAAGCCTTAATATTAGGAGAAGCAAAGTACAAACATGGCTAAGAGACTGGCGTATAGAAACCAGTGCATTCCAGTTATAAATAATTGTGCTTAAAGATAAATCTTAAAAAAATGGTATTATATATTCGAACTAGTCCAATTATAAAGGATGCATTGGGCTGAAATCACCGTTTGATTTCAATTTATCTTTTTTGTCACCATACACGCGATCATTTTTTCGCCCTCCAAATAGTCCACCATATTGTAAAAGGGATTATACCCCAAAACCTCCTAAATTTTGTCTCTATTTTCTTATTCGGTAACTCCCAAAGAGTGGTCTTTACCGATCTGCAAAGTCAAACAATGTCAAAACTAATAAAAAATAATTTTGGATCGATTGAATTATAAATTTTCAATAACAAAGATAATCCTTTCAAATATATTAATCGGGAGATTTTTTCAAATTAGATTATGACTTTTTTCCAAAAGGATTTGAGTCTGGTTTGAAAAAATGATCGAGTTTATGACTCAATACTTTTTCAAATCAGATTATGACTCAATACTTTTCCAGATATATTGATCTCCCGACGTCTTTTTGTTATTCATAGTACTAGCTGTGCGTAATTCATGTTGAATCTTAGACGCTGCAACCTTTGTTTTTGCAACTAGTAATTCTTGACTTACTCGCAGAATTATTTATGATCGTGGCTTTAAGCCGACTCCAAATATCATGTGTTATGGAATGGGAACCCCAAGTATTACGTCCAACAACCATACTTAGAGAAAAATTAGAGTCATACGCTCAAAAAGTCATTTCACAATAATGAAAGCAATTAGATTGTGTTTGAAATGTTTGATTCTTATGTTTTTTACCAGTTGAATGTCATCTCCATGTTTATCAGCCTGTTGATTGTTATGTGGTTTTGGGTGTTGATCACCTATGCTAAAAACTTTCATCAAACCAAGAAATAATTAAATTGAGGAAAAATTGTCATCCAGATATTCCAAGTGGATGATTGGAATGGTACGCGCAGTTGTAATTATTTAACCTAGCCGAGGAATTTCGTTGAATTGATATTGCATTTATATACCTGTAAATATAAAAGTAACAATATAAACCATTAAAACCAACATAAATGGTTCAAAATCGCTTCTAATTCTAATAAACCAAAGTAAGATTTCTATAAAAAGTTGCAAGAGAGTGCAAAAAAAAATAATAACATAGGAGCAAATTGTTTCGTATAATACTCGATAAATATAGCAAAGCCGTTTGACTATGAGGAATTTCACCAAAATGACACATCCAACTTCTAAATTATAATTGTTCCATTGGAGTTCGGAAATGTTATTCACCTCCTTATTCTCCACCTCCCTACTCTGCTCCCTCTAATCTACACCACACATCTAAGATTTGAATCACATTCAGGTACAGGTGGGATTCACCATTTTCCAAATGTGGAATTTAGATTGGAGGAAGCAGAGTAGGGAGGTGGAAAATAGGGAGCTGAATAGCACCACCCATTGGAGTTTGATTCCAGATAACTAATAAATCAACCCCTCCCTAGTCCCTGCCAAGAATGCATCGAGTTCTAGTAAAATTCTCATTCAATCTAATTAAACATAAAACAAAAGAGTTTGTGGCAAATCCGTAATTACAGTGATACTTTCTGTGATCAGGTGATAGGTACAATGATGACTCTATACCTTAGGCTGTTGTATTCTGATTTTAACCCCGATGAACTACCTGAAATTACTCCCTCACACCCTGTCTGTAAATATTGCTAACATGCGCGAGGGAATTGGTGGGAGTCTGGGATGCACGGACGCAGCAGTTTTGGTGCCGAGTCCGCGTCTGACGCACGGTGGACGCAGGACGCGCCTACGACGCGGACTCGTGATTTCGATCTGGACTCGCGTTGGACGCAGTAAGGACGCGAGTGAAATTAGTTACTTTTTATTGATTAAAAAGTTGGGGGAGGGGCTGAGATTCGAACTCGTGCCCTTTGATGGGCCAAACTAAAGGGTTTGACCATCGTTCCACTTCTTAGTTGTTGATTCATAGTTCGTCTAATATATATATAGTAAACTTAATTACTTTATTAATTATATAAACCAATTATTTGATTTTTTTATTGAAGCATGCATATAATAAAAACAACTAAACTGTTACACGAGCGAATCTTATTTCCCTAGACATTACAGAAATTTCTCATTTTTTGTTCAAAAGTTAAATCAACTCCCTACCTCTTTTAATTTGAATCTCCGATTCATTATTTATTAATTCAACTTTATATAATCTAATTAATAGTACATCTTAAGATCCTAAACTCCAAACTAACAAATTCATGCGAATTTTAATGAATTTTTTCCACGACATAAAAAACTTCATATAATAAATAAAAAACTAAGAAAAAATAAAGAAATCATGCCCACTTTTCCAAAAATTATATGATAGGTATATTTAATTATATTGAGATTATTTATAAAAATATAATATAATTAATATATATACGTGTCCGCATCCTAGTTTGATTAATCTCTAGTGTCCGCGTTCCCGAATCCGTGTCCGTGCAACGCAGGTGGGAGTTAATGCAACCGCGCCAACACAAAACAGGAAAAGAATCTCACTAATAACATAGAATGATGGTGTATGGGCTACCTATTTGGTTGACACGTGTTAAAACTCAAAATAGATACAAGTGGCCTTGTTTAGTAGTAGTAGTTGGGACCCATGTTTTCTTACTCGAATCAAGGAGTTTAATGATGCGAATCAGAGGATGTTTCGTACCATGATAAAAACAATTACGTTATATTACCTTCGTTTCTGGAAAAGAGTTACTTTCATTTTATCATTTTAATCTTAAAATAAGTCTGGTTGAAAATTTGAAAATAACACTTTTCTAAAAACGGAGGGATCATATTGAAGATCAATTGTGGATTTGTGGACCCCACTAACATGAAAGAAGATTCAGCGTGATGAAGGATTATGTCCGGAAAATTCTGTTTCTTACTAAACCCAAAATTTATTACTACTAATAAAAACATAAGAGTAAAAAGTAAAATTGAAGGCAGCTGCTCGCCCGACAGGATTGCAAACACATCATACCTACACTCTCCTCTTTCGATTGATTGCAAATTGCAAATGCAAAAAATTATTGGATATCTTATCTAATTTTGGGGAAATTACTGGGCAAATGGTAAATTTATAAAAATCGGGAATCTATTTCAGTCATAAAATCCATACCACCACATGGAAAAATAATTGCAAAAATCATAAAAATTCACCTGATGACTAAAAAAGATTGATATTTCGGAACCCCTCTTTTTTTCGATAGAAACCGAAAAGAAAATTTTGAACCGCTCCTTAAAAAATACTAAAATACTTTACAAGGTTGGAAAGCAAAGTTGTAGCGGGCAGGACAGTTTTAATCCGGTCAATCCCCCAAGCATACCCAACGTATCAGATGCAGATGCTAGCTCTCCCCACAGATACTTTAAATAAGTTAGACATAATTCAAAGATATTTTTGGTGGAATAAGGACAGGTCAAAAGGAAAAGGTAGTTATATAAAGGAGTGGATAGACATGTGTAATTAGTTGGTCGTTCCCAAAGACTAGTCTTTAATTACTATTCTGCAAACCTAATCAATCGCAGAACTATTGAAAAAATATTTGCACTAATCAAAGTATAATTTTCAATAACAAAGGTGATCCTTTCAACTATGTTAATCAGGTGATTTTTTCTTGCACGGTATGATCCTTTCGACTATTAAAATATTGTAATGATATTTTGTGCAACTAATTAATTTTTGGGATATTTTTAACTTACTGAGGAAGATAGTGGATAATGAAATTTCTTCGAATCAGATTGTCGGAATCTTAATGTACCCTCAAATTTGGAATTCGTGTATATGGTAACATGGTGTTTAAAAATTTATTTGTTGTCGTGATATAGAACATATATATTCTATTATGTTTTTCAATGATGTATCTAAATATAATGCACAAAGTTTTATTATATCAATAAAATTCAGAGGATTTCATTTTCCTTTGAAGGAAAAAAAGTAACGAAATACAATTGAATTTTAAATGATAATTTATACTCATTTTAGGGAGTCCACGATCCTAGTCATATTTGGTGTGTCAAATAGAAAACAATATGTGATAGCATTGTACATTTGAGTACTAATTTGACAAATTTTTCCTCTTGAATAGATGGCATTGTAATTTAAAACTGTGGTAATTTGGTACTTATGTTTGGTGATCAGATAATTACTAAGTTGTCTCTGACGGAACAGTAGTGCTTAGAAGACAAAAAAGAGAAACAAGTTAACGTCTCTTCTTCTCAGTCTTTTGCTGAAGGAAACAGTAACCTTATGTTTCTGGTTGGACGTCTTGGTATGCAATTTGACTGTATTATAAAACAACTAGCTTTTATGTTTCCAGAAACTCTTTAGGGACTAGTTGATATTACCACTAGATTCTGATAAGATGAAGGATACTCAAGATTAGACATACTTCAAGATAATCAAAACTATAATCAACTTACAAAGTAATCTTCAATTTCAGATTTTTGTGAATAACCTAATCAATTGGTGATTGACATCAATCTTTGTATAAATTTTATTAAAACTATCAATAAATCATATGAATGGTAAGTTTTTATTTTTAAAATCCTTGTATCATTCATTTGATTGTTGCGATTGCATTCCTTGTTCCAATTTAAGATCTCTTTACTTTGCTTTCGGTTATATGAGATTAGTTTTGTTTTTTTGATTAAGTATGATATTGGATTATTTTTTTAATGATTTAGTGACTTTTTGATTGAGCAGATTTCATATCTAACCTTTTGGATTGCTGTATCAAATAATCATAAGAAGATGATGGTAATTTAACTCGTATAAGAGTTACGTATACACATATCATAGTTATGTTCTATAAATTTTGTATTTAGTCTACATATGAGTTATTTATGTTTTAGTATTTCTATTGTGGTAGGTGATGACTAAGATCATGTTGACCTATCTCTAGTAAAGGTAGTTTTTGTGTTATTCTTGTGTTATTCAAATCGGTCTGAAGCAGATGCGAGTTAGAATATTGAGTAAGAAATTTACATTCTATATAAATTCTTGGTGAAGATTAGCGGTTTCGTTTACTTGGAAGAGGATGATCTATATATATGTAGGAGAAGTTTATTGGATTTCAATTTCACTATTGAAATGATAACATATGACTAATGAAAAAGAATCAGAACTTATGCTTACGAGTTCTCCCTTCTCTAGATGATAAATTAGAAGAAAGTTGGAGAACCTTCACACTCAAAACACCATGACTAGATAGCCAAGGTTTAAACGGACGGTCACATCAGGACGATCTTGTGGGTCCCTGGAAACGAGAAACACTCTATGAACGTCATCATCTCATTTTTGTAACACGAGGGTCTGATAAGCACGAAAGTGCTACATTTTATGCCCATATTTATATTAGTTAGGACTCGATATTTTGGCTAATAATATTGTTTTAAGGCTTTTGCAGGAATTACAAACAAATCCAATCACCTGAGAAATAAGTGGTTAAATAAACAACAAATGACATTTGCGACTAAAATGGGTAAATGTGGCTGGCCTGGTATTCCTATGTATCAGCACCACTGCGCGGCACCAAACATAAACGGAGCCTTATGAACTTGCAAGGAAAAATGAGTACATGATTAAGTTCACGATTTCTATAGACGTGGGCAGAATTAAAATTCAGTTGGCTAGTGTCACTGGCTTGGCACTCACGAGTTCACAACGGACAGACAATTCTTAATCTCGATTAATGCATGGTGAAGCGAGTCGATGTCAACACACTAATGTCACCTAAGATTGGTCTAGAGTGACTTTATTATTGTTAGCATAAGATTGGAAGAATATCACCTCCATGACCACGTGCAAATGAAGAAAAAAGAAAGATTAATATATCTTGTCCTTACATAAGTTCTCTTGCTATATTTATATAAAGAATCTGAAGGAATATTTGAAGCCAGATGACGTCATTTTGGAAATACAGTTAAGGTGGGACCCAGCACATGCAAGAAAATATCATGCTTTCTAAATGAAATTCATATACTATGGAAAGTAGAGATTCGGTGATACTTTACAATATCTCGTCATATTATGACACGCGACACAACATCATTGGGTGAATTTATATTTTTCATGACATGTGGCAGATTTCCATTGGGAGGTGATGTGGCGACGAAGAAGAAAAACGTGAATTCATTTGTGAGCTATATTTATGTGTTGTTTCAAAATATACCAAGGGGCGCCCGGCCACAGAGCTGGAAGAGAAACAGGAGAAGGATTTTGGAGTTTTTCTTCTCCATTTTTGCTTAGATATTTGATTTTAATCTTTTTATGTTTTTTTGTGAAAGCCATGTCTAGCTAAATCTATGTTAGGGTCTAGGTAGAACCCAATTTTATTATGAAAACTCTATATTTATATGCTTAATAATGAGCTGATTGATTAGTAGTTTTTTTTCATTTGGCTTGGTATTCTATTGTTGATGTGATTTTCTAGATTATTTATGCTTTTTAATTGATACTGCGTGCTTCGGTTAAATCCCTAGACGTGGTATGCAAGGATAGATAGGTAATGCTTTAGAATCACTACTCATGAAGCGAAGACAACTATAGCGGAGAAACAATATTTGAAAAAGCATGGAATATACTTTTAAAGATTAGTAGAGTTTGCATAATTAATTGGTGGAAACCGAAAATCCTAATAACCCACACTCGTTTTGTTTATCTTTAAATTATTATTATTTCATTTTTGTCCCTAATTTCTGAAAAATCGTTGAAACATTATCTATTTGATTATTTTGTTTTGGTATTAGTTGGTAGAGTATTTCACACTCCCTGTGAGAACGAACCGCATTTGCTATCTATATTACTATTGATCTGTGCGCTTGCGGATATTACTGGGTTTCATTTAATCATTAATTTTGGTTATCTAAAATCTACATCAAATTTTTGGCGCCGTTGCCGGGGAGTGGTAGCAAAATACTCGCTAGTTGATATCATTGTATGTAGCTTATTTTTAATTTTTGTAAATAATTTATTTTTATTGTTCTTTTAGTTCTTTTTACACAGTTTGTTTGATTTTTTCTTAGGTACTGTAGTCTGAAGTGCTGGCGAAAAGAAAGTATGCACTCGCAAGATATTTGCAAGAGTCACTTGGGAGATCCATTAGAGGTTTGCTTAGCTCATTTTGGGTATGATTTTGATGACGATAGTGTTATTTGTGAAGTCAATGCCTTGTTAGACTCCACACCGTTGTTATACACTAATAAATGGAAATCCAAACTAGAACCTCTAGTTTTGTTCGAGTCTCAACTAGTTCCATCAGTCGAAAAAGTTTCGATCATGACCTTTAAGCCATTAAGTTCAGAATTTTTTTGTCTTGATGAATTAATAATGAAACCGTTTTAGATGATAACGGGTCTATGAGGCATGATATTATTGCTCCATTTGAGCCAACATATGTTCGTGTGCCCTATTTTGCTCCACTGGAACCAATATCAGCCATAAAAGTTATTTCCGCTGATTTAGAACCTGATTTAGGGCGTGCACCTCAACTAGAAGCTATTGAAAAATCTATACCTCTTTGTGTGAATGATTTACATATCCTGACAATGGATGGATTGATTACTAAAGATTGTTATTTATGGGGAATGGATTCACATATATCTTTGGATGATTATAGTTTTTGCATGTGCATATTTTCAGCTGACCGGATTGGTTGGGTTGATCCCCAACTTTTCAGACTCTATATATATGATTGGAAGCTTACTTTGGGGTATCAACCTCATTTTTTTTTGAGATTATGTGCTACTGAAAGCAGGGAAACAATACATTTCGCTTCGTGGGAGTCAACCCATCAGATTTGTTCCTTTTTCTCTATATTTTATTTTTATTTGTTTATTTTTTTTTGTAATTTATAAATTCCCACCTTGATTTCTATGTTGGATGACTCAATTACATTGAGGACAATATAATATTTAAGTGTGGGGGAGTGGCACTTTGGTTAGGATATAAAAAAAATAAAAAATACGACCAGCTGTGTAGCGGGTCTAAAAAAAAAGATCAGCTGTGTAGCGGGTCTTAAAAAAAATATATTATTATCGTTATGGTTTTTAGGGTCATGACCAGCTGTATAGCGGGTCTTTTGTATGGTATTTTCTATGATCAACTGTGTAGCGGGTCTCTCTCTCTTTATCTTATTATTTGACCAGCTGTGTAGCGGGTCTAAAAGAAAACAAAAAAAAAATGGTATGACCAGCGGTGTAGCGGGTCTCTATATTCATATGACCAGCTGATAGACACATTTTTGTGTCTAATTTGATCTCAATACTATATATTGTTGGCACTCGATTTTGTACTAATTTTGTTATTTTATGTATTTGTAGGTATTTTTTGGAAATAAATATTTTTGGAAAATTCGGCTCGAAAAGTTGATTTTGGCACCCGGAGGACAAGTGTTATTCGGACTCTCGCTTTTGGATAAGGGGTAACCTAATTACTAAGGGGCACCCCCAGGTCACCCCCAAGGCAGCTGCTATTCGCACCCCAGTTCTGGTTAGGGGGAGGACACCCTTTCTTCACGATTCAAAAAATGGCGGGAAAATCTTATGCCATGCACACTTCACTGGCAGTTTAGGGTTCGATCTTGTGTGGGCTTTGAGCGAGATTCAATCGCTGGAAATGATTGGGATGGACCTAATATATCCTAACAGGCTTGGTACAATGAATTGGATTGAAAAACTTGGGCCAGAAATCCGAGTTTGGAAGTAAACAGGGGACCGAGATATTTTTAATTACGGAAGCTGTGTGAAGATTGGGAGAAGATATTTGGGAAGATATTCTCTCATGATATTATACGAACAATTTAAGACAATCCAGAGACGCGTAGAAGAGTTAAACAGGGAAGAAAATCCCATATCCTGCATCAAATACAAAGAAAATATTCCCGACGTTAATGGAGATTTCGGGGAGTTATTGTGAAGATTTGAAGGCATTAAACAGTATATAAAGGCTCTTTGGGTCTAATAGAGAGGCTGTCGAGAGTTTGGGGAGGTTTGGAGGCAAGCAGAGAGGCGCAGGAGGAGTTGCAGAGAAGTTACCTCCTGCTGCTGCTGCTGCCATTAACACGCCTGAAGAACACGAAGAACGGACTCGCAGCATCAGTCGTTTATCAACAGAAACATCGACTGTGTCTGTGGGTCGTAGTTCTTCAACGACAACAGCACCTCAGATCTGTCGTTGATTCTGGACGCCTCCTGTGGGTCGCAGAGTTCTGTTTTACATCAATTTCTTGTATTTCTCTTCATTGTAAAACACTTTTGAGCATCAATGGAATATTTTGAGAGCATTTTTACTATGATGAGCTAAACCCCAACACTGGGGTGATGGAGGAAGCCTTATTTCATACTTGGGGTAATTTTATTTAATTCTATATTTACTTTTTGCACCAATTTTAATTGAATTAAGATTTTAATTAATTATTTGTGATTTCATTTGATGGTTTATGCTTAGTCCTAGGGATTTTTGATATGCCATGCTTAAGAAATATAAGTAATATTTTATAAAATCTACTTTGGCAAAGAATAAAGTTAATCTTCATTTTGTTTTAAATTATAATTGCCTAGAATTAATTTCTGAACCACTTGAAAATGAAAAATGGCTGAATCTTTAGTCCCAGTACCTCTCGCCCATTGTGACAAATATTGTGTATATATTTATTATTTTAGAAAACTTTAATCTTTACAAGTCGAGCAACGAACTTTTACTACCACTTGAAAAATACTAAACAAAATGGCGCCGCCGACGCGGATTTGTGCTTGGGTAGAATTTTTAGGTTTTTTTTTTTATTATTTGTTCCTTTTTACTTTGTCTTTTTGTCTTTGATTTACAGGTTCGAAGTGGAGCACTAAGGACTTGTAGAGGAAAAAGCTTAAAGCGAAAAGCGAAAAGAGAAGAAAAAAGGACAATTTTAGGATTTAATTTTTAATTTTTTTTAGAGTGTGTGAGGAAAACTGTAAATTTTTTTTATTTATTTTGGACTTTGGACTTTAAACAATTGGACTTTATTTTTTTTAACCCTACGGAAGGGTATTATTAAAAAAAAAAAAATTATTATATAAACTGTGTGCAGGGAAGGACGACGATTACTATATCGTCTCGGCCCCTCGGGTTCGCACATGGCATAGGAGTCGTGGCCCGAGTCGACGACAACGGTTCATCGCCCGTCTGGTACGGGAGGTAAGTCCAATCGAAACACCCGCGAATCTCCTGCAAGTGGGTTACTGTCTGCCTTAAGGTGATAATTGTTTGAGGACGAACCGGACTGTCTTTATTTTCCTAGTAAAGGGCAAGGCCTGGCCAATACAAGATAAGGGTTCGGATTTCATCACCGCTCCCTTCTTGCCCGCCTTAGGAAAACGAAACCTAACGCGAACCTAAGCTTAAAATTTGGAATAGAACGAGACCGATAGGGTAACGAGCTTAATAGGAAACTCGTTCGAAAAATATTGGTTGCTCTTTAAGCACACTCCAAAGTTCATGATGGTTTCTGTGAGTTGAATGCGTGACTGCGCCACCTTGTGATAGCGGTGAGGCCTTGGGTATCAAAGCTCTACTAAGCTTCCCTCGCCTCTATTCAACTTACTTTGACTCAGATTGATTCCAGAGGGGTTTGCTCAAATTGCAACGAATTCCCTTTCGAAAGATAGAAGCTGGTCTAGAAACAATATAAGTGGAGCCATCATGCTTTTTGTTTGCTAGAAATCTTTAGGTTTGTTTTGGTGGAGTCGAGTCGAACTTGTTTGTGATTGTGTAGAATTCCCTTGCAATTAAGAATGTCGAACTGGTATGATAGAAGCCAATGCAATGAGTATCGAACTGAATTTGAATATGGACATCATCAGTTTTATGACCATGGTGGGAATAGTAGTTGGGAACGCCAACCTTTTCAAGGTTATGGTTCATACCATAGTGAGCCCAATTACTATCCACACACGAATTGGTCTTACGAGCAAGAAAATCAGGAATATTATAGTACTAGTCATGCGTTTTGGAAAATTACTTAAAAACTAGTCCTGATTATGACATTTATAAACCTGTTCAATCTCTAGAAGAAACCTACCAACAAATTCGAAGGGAGTATGAACGTGCAGATAGTTCAAGAGAAGAGAGTACACAACGGTGTAAGATATTCAATGAGACTTGTGAATGTATAAGTGTTACGCTCAGTGAAATTCAAGCACGTTTAGAGGCAGAAAATGAACAGTTAGCTAATGCTGCTCGAAATAATCTAAATTTCCAAAATAGTGTTTCCAATTCTACCCTTGATATCAATAGTGAATATTTGCCTAATTTAGAGGACGAGGTTAGAATAAAATACACTACTTATTTAGATAAGGTTCAATCATCTTTGTACTATTATGATGATGAGGATAGTAGTAATGAAGAATCTGAAATATGTAGGCATAGTGATCAGGAATCTATCAATCCAATTGAGCTTTATAATGATTATATTATTTCTAGTTCAAATCCAAATAATTTTTATGATTATTCACCAATTCAAAGGGACGAGGATTTGATTAGGGATACCACCGTTTTAGACGATGTAGTTTTTCCTTTTGATTACGAAGCCGATAGTGGTTTAGAGGAACGGGTTCATTTCGAAAATACTGTTTTAGAGTCTAGCGACTTAGAAACAATAGTCTTGGAAGAAGAAGATAGACCCGTAGAGATGAGTGAAGATGCACTACCTGATAATAACTTAGAAGAATCTCTCGTGTACAACAATTGGAATTTCGCATCAGGGTTCTTCCTCTTAAAGTCAATAATTGTATGCCAACCAAGGAGGTTCTTTAGTGCTTTCCAAGGTTCTGCGTAGATAGCTAGGGTCTGGAGTATTGGTTTTTGTGGGTACACCTTTGATAAACCCACCCGAGATTAACTCGGTCACTTTTCAAGAATAAATTTTGCTCGAGGACTAGCAAATAATAAGTTTGGGGGTATTTGATAGACACATTTTTGTGTCTAATTTGATCTCAATACTATATATTGTTGGCACTCGATTTTGTACTAATTTTGTTATTTTATGTATTTGTAGGTATTTTTTGGAAATAAATATTTTTGGAAAATTCGGCTCGAAAAGTTGATTTTGGCACCCGGAGGACAAGTGTTATTCAGACTCTCGCTTTTGGATAAGGGGTAACCTAATTACTAAGGGGCACCCCCAGGTCACCCCCAAGGCAGCTGCTATTCGCACCCCAGTTCTGGTTAGGGGGAGGACACCCTTTCTTCACGATTCAAAAAATGGCGGGAAAATCTTATGCCATGCACACTTCACTGGCAGTTTAGGGTTCGATCTTGTGTGGGCTTTGAGCGAGATTCAATCGCTGGAAATGATTGGGATGGACCTAATATAGCCTAACAGGCTTGGTACAATGAATTGGATTGAAAAACTTGGGCCAGAAATCCGAGTTTGGAAGTAAACAGGGGACCGAGATATTTTTAATTACGGAAGCTGTGTGAAGATTGGGAGAAGATATTTGGGAAGATATTCTCTCATGATATTATACGAACAATTTAAGACAATCCAGAGACGCGTAGAAGAGTTAAACAGGGAAGAAAATCCCATATCCTGCATCAAATACAAAGAAAATATTCCCGACGTTAATGGAGATTTCGGGGAGTTATTGTGAAGATTTGAAGGCATTAAACAATATATAAAGGCTCTTTGGGTCTACTAGAGAGGCTGTCGAGATTTTGGGGAGGTTTGGAGGCAAGCAGAGAGGCGCAGGAGGAGTTGCAGAGAAGTTACCTGCTGCTGCTGCTGCCATTAACACGCCTGAAGAACACGAAGAACGGACTCGCAGCATCAGTCGTTTATCAACAGAAACATCGACTGTGTCTGTGGGTCGTAGTTCTTCAACGACAGCAGCACCTCAGATCTGTCGTTGATTCTGGACGCCTCCTGTGGGTCGCAGAGTTCTGTTTTACATCAATTTCTTGTATTTCTCTTCATTGTAAAACACTTTTGAGCATCAATGAAATATTTTGAGAGTATTTTTACTATGATGAGCTAAACCCCAACACTGGGGTGATGGAGGAAGCCTTATTTCACACTTGGGTAATTATATTTAATTCTTCTCATGACTTTTGCACTAATTTTAATTGAAATTATGATTTGAAAAAATTAGTTGTCATTTGATTTGATGCGGCATGCTTAGCTTAGATGATTTGATGCCTCATGCTTAACATTTACATCTAATATTTGGAGAATTTATCTTGGCAAAAATAAGAGTCAATATATGTTTTGAGCTATTATTGTTGAGAATAAATCATTAAGCCTTATGTTATGAAGATTGGACGAATCATTAGTCCCAGTACTTCTCTACCAATTTGTCAATATTTGTATATATATTTATTTTCTAAAAAATTATCCTTCACAAGTCCGAGAGTTTGAACCTTATTACTATAACCACATGAAAAATATATAATCACCAGCTGTGTAGCGGGTCAAATCTTTGTTTTGCCCGAGGACTAACAAAATATAAGTGTGGGGGTGTAGTGGCACTTTGGTTAGGATTAAAAAAAAAAACGACCAGCTGTGTAGCGGGTCTAAAAAAAATGATCAGCTGTGTAGCGGGTCTTAAAAAAATATTATTATCGTTATGGTTTTTAGGGTCATGACCAGCTGTGTAGCGGGTCTTTTATATGGTATTTTCTATGATCAGCTGTGTAGTGGGTCTCTCTCTTTATCTTATTATTTGACCAGCTGTGTAACGGGTCTAAAAGAAAACAAAAGAAAATGATATGACCAGCTGTGTAGCGGGTCTCTATATTCATATGACCAGCTGTGTAGAGGGCCAAATCTTTATTTTTCTCGAGGACTAGCAAAATATAAGTGTAGGGGTGTTGATAAGCACGAAAGTGCTACATTTTATTCCCATATTTATATTAGTTAGGACTCGATAGTCTGGCTAATAATATTGTTTTAAGGCTTTTGCAGGAATTACAAACAAATCCAATCAGCTGACCGGATTGGTTGCGGTATCAACCTCATTTTGTTTGAGATTATGTGCTATTGAAAGCAGGGAAACAATACATTTCGCTTCGTGGGAGTTAACCCATAAGATTTGTTCCCTTTTCTCTATCTTTTATTTTTATTTGTTTATATTTTTTTTCCAATTTATAATTTCCCACCTTGATTTCCACGTTGGATGACTCAATTACATTGAGGAGAATGTAATATTTAAGTGGGGGGGAGTGTCACTTTGGTTAGGATTTAAAAAATAAAATAAAATACGACCAGCTGTGTAGCGGGTCTAAAAAATGATCAGCTGTGTAGCGGGTCTTAAAAAATATATTATTATCGTTATGGTTTTTAGGGTCATGACCAGCTGTGTAGCGGGTCTTTTGTATGGTATTTTCTATGATCAGCTGTGTAACGGGTCTCTCTCTCTTTATCTTATTATTTGACCAGCTGTGTAGCGGGTCTAAAAGAAAACAAAAAAAATGATATGACCAGCTGTGTAGCGGGTCTCTATATTCATATGACCAGCTGTGTAGCGGGTCAAATCTTTGTTTTGCCAGAGGACTAGAAAAATATAAGTGTGGGGGTGTACTGGCACTTTGGTTAGGATTTAAAAAAAAAAATAACGACCAGCTGTGTAGCGGGTCTAAAAAAAATGATCAGCTGTGTAGCGGGTCTTAAAAAAATATATTATTATCGTTATGGTTTTTAGGGTCATGACCAGCTGTGTAGCGGGTCTTTTGTATGGTATTTTCTATGATCAGCTGTGTAGCGGGTCTCTCTCTCTCTTTATCTTATTATTTGACCAGCTGTGTAGCGGGTCTAAAAGAAAACAAAAAAAAAATGATATGACCAGTTGTGTAGCGGGTCTCTATATTCATATGACCAGCTGTGTAGCGGGTCAAATCTTTGTTTTGCTCGAGGACTAGCAAAATATAAGTGTGAGGTGTTGATAAGCACGAAAGTGCTACATTTTATGCCCATATTTATATTAGTTAGGACTCGATATTTTGGCTAATAATATTGTTTTAAGGCTTTTGCAGGAATTACAAACAAATCCAATCACCTGAGAAATAAGTGGTTAAACAAACAACAAATGACATTTGCGACTAAAATGGGTAAATGTGGCTGGCCTGGTATTCCTATGTATCAGCACCACTGCGCGGCACCAAACATAAACAGAGCCTTATGACCTTGCAAGGAAAAAGGATTACATGATTAAGTTCACGATTCCTATAGACGTGGGCAGAATTAAAATTTAGTTGGCTAGTGTCACTGTCTTGGCACTCACGAGTTCACAACGGGCAGACAATTCTTAATATCAATTAATGCATGGTGAAGTGAGTCGATGTCAGCACACTAATGCCACCTAAGATTGGTCAAGAGTGACTTTATTATTGTTAGTATAAGAATGGAAGAATATCACCTCCATGACCACGTGCAAATGAAGAAAAAGGAAAGATTAATATATCTTGTCCTTACATAAGTTCTTTTGCTATATTTATATAAAGAATCTGAAGGCATATTTGAAGCCAAATGACGTCATTTTGGAAATACAGTTAAGGTGGGACCCAGCTCATGCAAGTAAATATCATGCTTTCTAAATGAACTTCATATACTATGGAAAGTGGAGATTAGGTGATACTTTACAATGTCTCGTCATATTATGACACGCGACACAACATCATTGGGTGAATTCATATTTTCATGACATGTGGCAGACTTCTATTGGGAGGTGATGTGGCGACGAAGAAGAAAAACGTGAATTCATTTGTGTATTTATGTGTTGTTTCAAAATATACCAGTGGGGCGCCCGACCACAGAGCTGGAAGAGAAACAGGAGAAGGATTTTGGAGTTTTTGTTCTCCATTTTTGCTTAGCTATTTGATTTTAATCTTTTTATGGTTTTTTGTGAAAGCCATGGCTAGCTAAAGCTATGTTAGGGTGTAGGTAGAACCCAATTTTATTATGAAAAATCTATATTTATATGCTTAATAATGAGTTGATTGATTAGTAGTTTTTCTTCATTTGGCTTGGTATTTTATTGTTGATGTGATTTTCTAGATTATTTATTCTTTTGAATTGATACTGCGTGCTTCGGTTAAATCCCTAGACGTGGTATGCAAGGATAGATAGGTAATGCTTTAGAATCACTATTCATGAAGCGAAGACAACTATAGCGGAGAAACAGTATTTGAAAAAGCATGTAATATACTTTTAAATATTAGTAGAGTTTGCATAATTAATTGGTGGAAACCGAAAATCCTAATAACCCACACTCGCTTTGTTTATCTTTAAATTATTATTATTTCATTTTTGTCCCTAATTTCTGAAAAATCGTTAAAACATTATCTATTTGATTATTTTGTTTTGGTATTAGTTGGTAGAGTATTTCACACTCCCTGTGGGAACGAACCGCATTTGCTATCTATATTACAATTGATCTGTGCGCTTTCGGATATAACTGGGTTTCATTTAATCATTAATTTTGGTTATCTAAAATCTACATCAGGGTCCCTTGACACTTTGTACAAATTTATCTAACACGCAAAAACTCTAAAAAATAACATCCTTAATTGCCATATTTTAAGATTCTTCAATTTGAGTTCAAATTTATCAGGATCGTCATTATCTTATTTTTCCAACAATTAAGAAAGAAATCAATAATAATTAGGATTAGAAATTCATGAACTCATTTAATATAGAAACCTATAAAATAGTCGGAGGAGTGGAGAAGGAATACAGTCGTCGGCTACCAAATTCCACAACGGTTATAGATATCAAGTGAGAATTGTTCCGTTTTATATGAATTCGGAAATCCTTGACGCCCTTTTGTTATTCATAGTCCTAGCGTGTGCGTAATTCATGTTGAGATCTTAGACACTGCAACCTTCGTATTTGCAAATAATAGTTGTGTTGTTATTCGCATAAATTTTTATGAACGTGGCTTCAAACTGACTCCAAAAGCCATGTGCCATGGAATGGGAACCCAACTTTTGTGACCAACAACGATTTTTAGAGAAAAATTGGAATCATACGCTTCAAAAGTCATTTCACAAATAATGAAAGCAATTATATTTTTTTGGTACTTTTTTTTATCAATGAACGTCATCTCCATATTTATCAGCATGTTGATTGTATGTGGTATTGGGTGTCGATCTCCCATGCTAGAAATTTTTATGGGGCCGAATAGTAATTAAGTTTAGGAGAAATTATCATCCAGATATTCTAGATGGATGATTGGAATGTTACGCGCAGTTGTTTTAACTTGTTAACCTGGTCGAGGAATTTCACTAGATTGAATTACGTTTATCACGATATATACATACACAAAAATAATAAATAGACCACTAAAGTCAACAAAAATGGCTCATATTCACTTCTAATTCTAATAGATTAAAGTATGGTTTCCGTAAAAAAATATTGCAAAAAAAGGGAAAGACAAAAAAATAATACGAGAATAAATTGTTTCGTATGCTACTCGGTAAATATAGAAAAGCCTTCTAACCGGGAGGAATTTCACTGCACAACCAAGTTCGATTTTTTTTGTTCTGTTGGAGTTTGATTTTGGAAAACTAATAAATGAACCCATCCATGCCAAGAATACATTGAGTTGTAGGAAAATTCTCATTCCATCAAATTAACCAAACAGAGATAAAACAAAAAAGTTTGTGGCAAATCCGTAATTAAAGTAATTTCTTCTGAGATCATGTGACAGGTACAATGATGACCCATTTAGGCCTAGACTGTCGTATTCCGATTTTAACCCTAACAAATACCTGAAATTACTCCCTCGCTTTAGGAAGGGAAAGAGATAAAAAGGGCTCTTAGGTCATTACGACTTGGATATTGTCGGTGATGTAGTTTCTAAGTGGTTGTAAAGTTCGTTCAACTCGGATTGTGTGGACTCGATTTTAGACTCAAATTAAAATAGAAAACTTAAAGAGAAATTGTTATCAAGATTATAAAAAGCAATGAGACTCAGGATTCCACCAATCTCCAATTTTTATGTGATTTAATCTAGTCAATATTTATGCAACTCTTTACGTTTAAAGTGATTCTAATATTTTCGCCTAGACAAGTAGATACTCAAAACAATAGTTGTAAAAGAAAGCATGGACCATCAAAATACTTAACCTAAGCATGACCCATCAATTGAGAACACAACCACTTAATCAGAATCATATATTCGATTTCAGTTCAGTGCAAATAATCATAAAAGAATTACGAAAATTAAATTAAATATAATTTACCACATAATAATTGGAAAAATGGCTTCCTCCGTCGCCTCAGCAATGGGGTTTAGCTCCTCATGTTAATCACGTGGTCAAAATAGGTGTTTATAGCTCAAAAGGGTGAAAAACAAGAGAAAACTAATAAAGCAACGAGTTTGTAACAGATATAATTGTTACAGAACTCGCTGTTACAGAAGCTGTTGTTGCAAAGAAAACCCTTACTGAAATAATTGTTACAAAACTGTTACAATATATGAAAGATTAGCCGACGGTTTTCCTATCTTCTTCTTCCTCGTTCTGCTGGTGATGTAGAACTTCTCTGCAACTTTTGTTTCTCTTCTGCAACTACTCCAAACGACCCCCAAAGTGTTCGATACCCTTTTTCAGACTCCCATCGCTTCTTTTTATACACCACAGATGAATAAATCCCTAGAATCTTTCCCTTCCTTTCAACCAAAGTATCGGCTTTTGTTTCTCTCCTACACGTCTCTGCCTTGTTCAATTCTTTCCTAAACTCCGTCCAAACTTGATAGAAATAATTCTTGGGGAATATCTTCTCCATACCTTCACGTAGCTTCCATATATATCCAAAAAGCCGAGAATATTTGTTCTTTCCCTGTTTTGAAAATAATTGAGATAAACTTATCCTTTTTACGTATCCAACTCATTACCAACCATGTTTTGTCATCACAGGCCCAAACCAAGTCATTCCCACTGAAACTGCGACACAAATTCCGATAGAATCTCGTCCAATTCTTTCCATGTTCAAACCGAAAACTAACCTTCACTGTTTAACGAAATCCGGATTATCCAGCCCAAGTTATTCGATCAAAAACATCATACCAGGCCTTTTTAGTTAATTCAAGTCCATCCCGTTAAAATATGGTGATTGAATCTCGTTAATATCCGTTCAATAATCCAACCCTAATTCTGTGTTCTCGCTGCAAATTTTCCCGCCAATTTCAGTTTTTCAAAAGCTAGGGGATGACCTCCCCCTATCCAGTTCGGGTGTCCCTTTAGCAGCTGCCTGGAAATGGATGCCCCTTAGTAATTAGGTTACCCCTTAGTAATTGGTACCCCTTATCCATTTGAGGGGTCCGAATAGCAAGTGTCCTCCGGGGTGCCCGCGCAACTTTTCGAGTCGATTTTTTCAAAAATGTTTATTGACCAAAAATATACCTACACACATAAAATACCATAATAAATACAAAAATGAGCACTATCAATATATAGAATCGAGATAAATTAGACACAAAAATGTGTCTATCAGTCGGACGTTGGTACCACCATCAACAATTCTACATCTATCGGGGACAAAATCCCGCAAGATGTACCGGTAGAAACAAAAATGTGGGACCTCCAGTGGGTAAAGCCCACCCCCATATAAATCTCTGGTGCGGGTCACATGTATTTGTTTCTTGCGGGATTTTTCCCGGTTCCTTTCTTGTGTCAACGTAGCACTGCTCACCATACAACTGTGCATGTTAGCCAAAACCCTGCCTGTGAATGTTGCTAACATGCGCAGGGAAAAGGGGTGGGAGTAAATGTAACCGCGCCAAACAAAACACAGAGATAATCATCACATCTGTGAAAAGAATCTTTGTAGCAAAAAATGTCAAAAAGTGCTTTTGATAACGAGTACAAAGTTTGATGCTCGATGGGCTTACTTATTTGCTTGACGCGTGTTAAAACTCAGAATTAGATACACGTGGAAGTTGATGATTCAAGTAGAAATTGGAGGAGTGAAACTTATTTGGACCCGCACAGTCTTTTCTTCTTCAAATCAAAAAGTTGATGATGTGGCTAGAATGATTTTGCATCGGGATGAAAACAACTAAGTTTGATATTGAAAATGATTTTTTTTTCATAAAAGAGACAAGCCTCGTAAATTGATCATATAAATCCTGATTTAAAATCAAGAGTGTTTACAAGACTGACTCTGTTTCCAATTATTACAGCAAATTCAAAAAGTTCTGACAGACAATAAGGACATTCATCCCATTTTACATCATAGTCCCAAATCCTGATCTGAAAAAAGATTCCTACCATGTTTAACCGATTCCAAGGTATTGTAACAAGTTTAAATGGTCTAGTTTGGATCAAAAGTAGAACATCCAAACCATTTAACAACTCTACAAACAATAGAGATGTTAGGATCTAAAGATCTAACATTTCTCAGGGTTTTGTTCAAAATCACGATAAAACAGATGACAAAGGTACAATAGAATCCATAGATTCATCCTTTTGCCGGTGATTTTTTCATAGTAGCAGTAACACAGGTAGCAAGTATAATTGGTTATCATTTGAAATCGGTCTGGATGGGTTTGGGTCTTCTTCAAAATCGGTCTTGGTGTCTTAGGTGTCTCTGTAGATGCTTGTGTCCGAGTCTTTGGAATTGTTGTTGATGTTGTTGTGTCTTTTGTTGCTGTTGTTGCTGTTGCTGTGTCTCTTGTTTCAGTTTGAGCCATATTCTTTCTGATGATGCTACTAACAGGATCTCTGTTGCTGAAAATTTGTTGAAGATGACAAAAGCTTTTCTGTAAGAGAAGATTTTGTACTATTGAGAAATGAATCGGAAAAAATCAGCAAGAAATTGAAAAAAAAAAACTTGATGAAAACCCAAGCCCTTGACTCAAAATCACTTGTTGATCAGAGGGATTTCCTAGGTCTTAAAAACATAAGAGTAAAAAGTGAAATTGAAGGAAGCTGCTCATTTCGATCATTGGGTAGGTCTTAATGATCAACATCCATTGAAATGGCAACTGAAACAATTATACAAAAATGAAGCAATTCTAGTATGATTCTTAACCCAAGAACGTGAGCAATAAAATGAAACAAAGCCCAATAAGAATTCTCTATAAAAACAGAGAAGAGATCCAAACATATGTTGTTGATCTGTAAAAGTTTATATATTCAAACCACCAGACAAGATGGCACATACCAAATTGACAGACCGTTATGCTTTGCAAAGCTTTCAGCTATACTTTATGCAACCTCTGGACAATGGTCCCTCTCAGTATACCATCAATTGGTCACAACAATATGAAATAAAAACAGTATATAAAGTTCGATAATCATTTAAAGAGTTGACATTGTACAATTGATCAACTTGAATCAGAGCAGTTTAAGGGAAAAAAATTTATCCGAAACCGAGTAGGTAGGCTCCCACAACCATCTAAACCAGAGTCATCAGACAACATAACTGAGAACTTCTCGCACATATGACAGTCCCTAATCTATTTCTCTTCGTGTAAAACCTATTCTCACCATCATCATGTTAGTTATTGGCTTGATTTAGGAAACACCCTGTTTTAGGAAAGATCAAACTGATTTCCCTAAATCAGTTTGCACCTCCTCAAGTATTTTAGGAATCTGTTTTCTAAGTTACATTAGGAAATAATTCTCTATTTAGGACTTCTATTTCTAGGCAATTATAGATTATTCCTAGGCCTATAAATAAGAGTGATAATCCTTTGGTTATTGTATCTCAGTCTGAATTGTAGAGGCGTGTGAAGAAGTCTATTCTCTAAGTTTCAATAAGAAGTTTATTGCTGCAGTGGAGTAGGCACATTGCCGAACCACTATAATTCTTTGTGTTCTTGTTTAATTCCGCAATAGTTTTCTGTTTTATGTGTGAAAAATCTTGGGGTGTCTAGGAAGTAGCTAATTTAAGCACAACAAACTGGTATCAGATCCAGTTCTAGGGTTTCATCTAGAATTAGCTTGTTTGAAGTCAGAAACAGAGTTTGAAGGTGAAGATGTCTAAGTCGATGTCGAACGCAAAGGTTGAAGTAGATAAATTAGATGGTTAGAACAGTTTTACCATGTGGCAATGTGATGTTCGTGATGCTTTGAGTCAGCAAGACATATAGGATGCTCTATTAGAAGCAAAACCTGTTGCACCAGAGATGACGGACAATGAATGGACAAAGATGAATCGTCAGGCTTGTAGCACAATTCGTTTGTGCCTTACAAATGAGATAAAGTACGATGTGATGAGTGAGAATGTATCTTTCAAGCTATGGAAGAATCTGGAAGATAAGTATCTAGTGAAAAGTGTTTCAAACCGAATCATGATGCAAAAAAGACTTTTCAGATTCAACAAAAAACCAAGTACCTCTATGGTTGAACACCTCGCTGAGTACAATAGATTAATTGCTGATGCACTTAATATTGGAGTGAAACTCGAAGACGAAACCAAAACTTGCTGTTTTTTGGCATCTCTACCTGATTTGTATGAGACTTTCATTGATAGTTTATCGAATAAGATAGAGGATAAAACACTCAAGTTTGATGATGTGGCTACTGCACTTATAAGTTATGATATTAGGCAAAGGGATAGAGATTTGAACAGGGAATCGACTAGTAAGGCCTTGACAGTCAGAGGGAAGTCTGACAAGAAGAATTCATGTAAATCAAGGTTCAAACCGAAGTCCAAATCAAAGATCCCAACATATGATGAATGCTCCTTTTGTCATCAGACTGGACATTGGAAGAAGGATTGTCCTAAAGCAAAGAACAAGGACAAGAAGAAGAATTTAGACGCAAACGTTGTTGAAATCAAGTCTGGTGCTATTGAAGATGATGAATATGACAAGTTCTCGATGACTGTTCATGATTTCGCATTAGTTGCAGACACAACTGAGTGGATTATGGATTGCGCAGCTTCCTACCATATGTGTCCAAGGAAGGACTGGTTCGTTAAGTTTGAAAAAATTGATGGACCAAGGGTGTTTATGGGTAACAATAATACCTGTAAAGTTGAAGGGATTGGGAAGATTCGTTTAAAGATGAATGATGGCGTCATTCAAGAACTTGAAGATATTCGTTATGTATCGGAATTGAAGAAAAATCTGATCTCAGTAGGTGAACTAGACTCCCGAGGATTTGATATGACATTGAAAGGTGGAGTTTTGAAGGTCTATTCCAATGGGCTAGTTGTTATGAAATATTTGAAACATGGAAACTTGTATTTTCTGCAAGGAAACACAAGTGTGAGCGAAGGAATTGCAGCAGTATCTAATAGTGTTGAGTCGGACACTAGCAAACTATGGCATATGCGTTTAGGGCATACCGGAGAAAAGTCTTTGAAACACCTGATTTCGAAAGGCTTGTTGAAAGGCACAAAATCATGTAGCAAGTTGGGATTTTGTGAACACTGCGTGAAGGGGAAGAGAACTAGAACGAAATTTATAACCGGTAAAAGTACCACCAAGGGAATTCTAGACTATGTTCACACAGATGTATGGGGACCTTCAAGGACTGCATCCTTGATAGGTAGAAGATATTTTGTCTCCTTTATAGACGACTTCACCGGAAGAGTATGGGTGTACACCATGAATAGAAAGGATGAAGTTTTGGGAATATTTTTGAAGTGGAAGAAGAAGGTCTAGATGAAGACCGGCAGGAAAGTGAAGGCCTTAAGATCAGACAATGGTGGTGAGTACAAGTCTGATCCGTTCCTGCGAATCTGTGAAGATGAAGGCATTGAGCGTCATTTCACAGTAAGGGAGACTACACAACAGAACGGGGTGGCGGAGCACATGAATCGTACATTACTGGATAAAGTACGATGTATGTTGTCTAACACTGGATTAGGCAAACAGTTTTGGGTTGAAGCTGTGGAATATGCGTGTCACCTAGTGAATCGGTTGCCAACAGCGGCACTAGAAGGTAAAACACCAATGGAAGTATGGTATGGTAAACCAGTTTCATATTATGATATGTTGTATGTATTTGGTTGTCCCGCTTATTACCATGTGAGGGAAGGAAACTTGATCCTAGATCCAAGAAAGATAAGAAGATAATGCTAAGTAGGGATGTTACCTCTAATGAGACTGCAATGTGGAAGAATGTATCATCTGAAATAGAAGTAGAAAGTCGGCAAATAGCGGTATTTGAACCAAATGAAAAATCAGCGAAGTCTGTCCACATAGACGGGAATTTGGAAGATGAAGGTTCTTATGAAGACTTAGAATTGGGAACAACTGATGGTTCAACCCAAAAACTAGAACAAGAGGTACAAGTAGAAGAAACGCAACCTGAAGTACCAGAAGAAGCTACATATTATGATAGTATTGCTCATAGGAAAGAAAAAACAAAAACTCGCCAACCAGAACGGTTTGCGGATATAGTTGCATATGCATTACCCATTGTAGAAGAATAAATTCCTTCCACTTATAAACAAGCCGTCAAGACAGCTGAAAAGGTGGAGTGGGAGAAAGCCATGAGTGAAGAGATGGATTCTCTTGAAAAGAATGTAACTTGGGAGCTGGTAGAGCTACCTAAAGGAGAAAAGGAAATTGGATGCAAGTGGCTATATACAAAGAAGGAAGGATTTCCAACTACAAGCAACGTAAGATACAAAGCAAGGTTGGTAGCTAACGGCTACGCGCAAAGGGAAGGGATTGACTATAATGAAGTGTTTTCTCCAGTGGTAAAGCATACTTCCATTAGAATTTTACTTTCTTTGGTGGCGCAGTTTGATCCCGAGCTTGTACAACTTGATGTGAAACTGCTTTCTTACACGGTGACTTGGAGGAGACGATTTATATGAAGCAACCTGAGGGGTTTGAAGTAGCAGTTAAAGAAGATTGGGTATGTAACTTGAAGAGATCGTTGTATGGCTCGAAGCAGTCTCCAAGGCAGTGGTACAAACGATTCGACAAGTTTATGAAGACACAAAAGTACACAAGCAGCAACTATGACTCTTGTGTGTACTTCAAAAAAATCAAAGATGAATCCTTTATCTTCCTACTTTTATACGTGGATGACATGCTTATTGCGTCTAAAAGTGAGGTGGAGATTCAACGATTGAAAAATCAGTTGAGTAGTGAATTTGAGATGAAAGATCTCGGTGAAGCAAGGAAAATTTTGGGCAAGGAAAATTTTGGGCAAGGA